>NW_026542605.1:3095740-4295740 GCF_028750875.1 Macrosteles quadrilineatus
CTTTGGATCATCAGTAATCATTAATGAAAACCTTGTTGCCGTATCTATGAAGAAAACTAGTATAAAAAATGGATCGACCTTTGTATATAGGAATGTCAATATTAGATATATCAAAAACGCACATGTATGATTTTCACTACAACAAGATGGTTGCACATTATGGAAGAGAGAACATAGTTATAACTTACATGGATACAGATGCTTTTATTTACAAGATAATTACTCAAGATATGTATAGAGATCTTCGCACATTTGTATATAAAGATGAATTTGATTTTTCTGACTATCCTAAAGATCATCCGAACTACGATCAGGACAGAAACAAGAAAGTATTAGGGAAATTTAAAGACGAGGCTAACGGAGTGTTACTTGAAGAAATCGTAGCACTTATATCAAAATTGTATGCTGTGAAACTACATGATGACAACATTATAAAAAAGGCAAAAGGCGTAAAGAATTTGTATTTGAAGAAAAATGTACTTTTTGAAGACTACAAGCAAGTGTTGTATGAAGATAAAGTTATAACTGCACACTTCAACACAATCAGGAGTTATAATCATCAACTGTACAGCGTGACAGAAGTTAAGAAGGCGCTCTCCTGCAACGATGACAAACGACACATCCTACCAGACCGGATCCACACACTTCCATTTGGTCACTATTCCCTTAACCCTATCGACTAATTACCTTTTCATCGTCCTACACCACTTATCCTTTCTCCTTTCCGTAAAATTGGGGGAACACAGCATTGTCCGCTGTGTTCCCCCTTTTTTACACAAGGTTAGAATGACCTTGACCTATATAAGGAGATGCAAGAAAAAATGAAAATCATTACTTTGCCAACATTGACAGTGAAAACAACATAATGGCTTTTAAAGAAAACATTGTAAATGAGCTACACAAACCTGCAAGAGTAAACTTTCCAAGAAGAAATACAACTGTTAAAGGAATAAATGATTTGTATCAAGCAGATTTGATTGAAATGCGACCATATAGTAAAATAAATAAAGGACATCATTATATACTTACAGTGATTAACTGTTTTACCAAAGTTGCAGATGCATTACCATTAAAGGATAAAACTGGTAAAAGCGTAACACAAGCCATGGAAATCGCTATAAAGAGAGATAAAAACAAAATGAAACATTTACAAACTGATGATGGCAAAGAATACTTTAATAAAAGTTTTTCAAAGTTAATGGAAAAATACAACATAAACCACTACTCAACCAAATCTGAAAAAAAAGCGGCTATAATTGAAAGATTTAATAGAACGTTAAAAGGAGCGATGTATAAAATGTTTTCAAACAGAGGAACCTACTTATGGATTGATATTTTACCAAAGTTAATAAGTGATTACAACAACAGGTTTCACAGAACTATTGGGATGACACCAAATGAAGTAAACAGTAAAAATGCTAAACTTGTATTAAAAAGAATAAAGCACAATACAAAACCTAAGGTTGAAATAAAGAAGCCTAGAAAATTCAATGTAAATGATAAAGTTCGAATAAGTAAGTATAAAACGATATTTACTAAAAAATATCTACCTAATTGGACAAATGAAGTATTTACCATATACAAAGTGCAACCAACTATACCAGAAACATACATATTAAAGGATAATAAAGGCAATTTGTTACAAGGTGCGTTCTACGGACATGAACTATTAAAATCTACAGTAGGTGATGTATATCTTGTTGAAAAAGTGTTACAAAGGAAAAAAGACCAAGTTAAAGTACGATGGTTAGGTTTTAACAAAACAGAAGATTCTTGGATACCTATAAAAGACCTAATTTAACGGGAACAGCTCATTGTACTATTGGATTTCGAATAAGATGGAGATTGTTTGTCATAAAGATCAATTCAACATTAGTAATATTGATGATTACACTGTTGATAACGACACAATCAACACTGGCAAACATGGAAGTTTACTTCCAAACACAGTCAGATGTATTATAAGTGGTCCTTCAAACTGTGGAAAAACTAATGTCGTATTTAATTTGATTACAAATCCTAAAGGATTGAGGTTTAATAACTTATATATTTTTTCAAAGTCACTACATCAGCCAAAGTATCAATTGTTGGAGAAAATCATATCGAAGGTGTCAGGTGTTAACCTTTATAAATTTAACGCCAGTGATAAAGTTTTGCAACCAAACCAAGCTAAACCATATTCAGTATTTCTATTTGATGACGTTTCGTGTGAAAATCATGATACTATTAGGAACTATTTCGCCATGGGAAGACATAATAATATCGACAGCATATATATAGGACAAACATACAGTAAAATTCCAAAGCAGCTTATCAGAGATAATGCAAATGTTATAATTTTGTTCAAACAAGATGAAACCAACCTGAAACACGTATATAACGATCATGTAAATGCTGATATGTCATTTGATAAGTTTAAACAAATTTGTGGAAAAGCATGGGCAGAAAAGTATGGATTTTTGGTCATTATGAAAGAACAAGCCATAAAAGACGGACGATATAGAATAGGGTTTGATAAATACGTTCTGCTTCACTAAATATCACTATTTCAAATCAACACTTCGTACTGTAAACATGGCAAGTCAAGAAAAGCTCTTAAAAGAAATAAAATCACTTAGTGATTCTATTAGACATAAAAACAGAGCTCTGAAGTTAGGTATAAGTGAAAGAGAAAAGTTTATAGAATCAACGTTTAAACCCGTTACTGATCCTTTAAACAGATTAGTTAAAAATATTGAAAAACCTTTCGAAGGAGATGCTATTCTACCGATTTCTAAGTATGAAAAAGAATCAAGAGATTATGAACAATACAAACAATTTCAATCAACTGAAGAAAGTGGTGAAAGTGAAGAAAGTGAAGAAACAGAAGAAACTGAAGAAACTGAAGATTCAAGAGAAAAAGAAGGATTTTCCGCAGGTCAAGAAGAAGGATCTACTAATCCTACAAATCTAAGTACATTAAGCACAAACATAGCATTCAAAGGGAATTTGGGCAGAAAATATTTATTAAAGATGTTACATTCAACACAGGCTAATCGAAGATATCATATTTATGGAGCTAGACTAGAAGACAATGGTATTATGATTGGAGACAGTAATTTGGATATTGATGAAAACGATAACATCCTTATTGGTAACCAAAAATATAAAGGTACAACAGGACTGTTTGAACTTATTTTTAAAAACAAACCTGGTAAATATACCAAAAAAGACCTATCAGTGTTTAAAAATATACTAAATGATACAAATGCACATAAAAAGCAGTATTCCAAAGATTTGCCCATTTATCGAAATCGATCAATAAAATACACAAGTGTCATAGCTGATCTTTTTCCAACACAAGTGAAAAAATCTCAACTTAAAAGAAGAGCTATATCTACAGCTGAATTAAATGTGTTACACAAAAGACCAAGAACCAACGAACCTACATCTTCAGGGAAAGGATTATTAAAAAGTCTATACAATACCAACATAATATATTATAATGATGTCAATAAGCTGGTTGATCGAATGAGATTATTATATGAAGCCATGGAAGCCGGTCATACCGGATTGGACAATGAATGGGTAGCTTTAATCGATGAACTACGAAATCGAAGGATTATTGCTTAATCATCGCATATAAAAGGAGGACAAGAATCGAGGGAACTCAGTTGAATCATGAGCGTGGACAAGTTTGGAAGGTATTCCAATTTTGGAGAAAAACCAAAACCCAATGGTAAAAGATATAGTTTACCATTAACAGCTGAAGGAGATTATAACATAAGCAGCAAACGATTGAAGTTTGTAAAAGATCCAGAAGATGATAATGATGCAATAAATTTGAAAACTTTAAAAAGTGAAAAATTGTTGAGCTTACAACTTCAAAACGACTCTTATAATGCCAAGTCTCATAGAATAACAAATGTTGGTGAACCAATAGAAAACTCCGATTCCGTCACCAAAGATTATTTACTTTCAAAACTGTCAAATACTTTACAAGTTAATAATGAAGTTTACGATGTTAAAAACAGAAGAGTTACAAACTTAGCTGATCCTGTCGATAGTCAAGATTCAGTCAATAAAGGATATTTACATTCTATAATCCCTGAAAGAAAAGAAGATAGATTCTCTTTTTATAACTTTGTTATAAATGATATAGGATACCCTAAAGAAGATTCGGACGCAGTTAACCTCAAATATGTTAAAGATAATTGTATTATTCACGATAGTGAACAAATTGATTGCAAAGGTAAAATATTACATAAGGTTAAAGAAGGATTAAAACCAACAGATGCTGCCACTGTAAGTCAAATCATGTTACAAAAGAATGGAAATTGGCATGCTGAGAACAAAAAGATAACTAATGTAAAAGGTGGAGTAAATCCTGAAGATGTGGTAGTTTTTAAACAAGTTCCTGTAATAACCGATGAATATAAACATAATAATATAAAGACCACCACTTTTGATTGTAAAAACTTACCATTAGCAAATGTTCATAATGCAGTTTTACCTCACGAAGCGGTAACTTTGGATCAGATGAAAGATCATATAAAAAGCCAGTGTATAATAAAAGATGAACAAAATGAAGAAATATACACATGTAATAATAAAAGAATTACAAATCTTGAAGATCCACAACAAATGGATAATGCTGTCAATGTAAACTATCTTGCTAGACTTTTGGGTACTGTAATGTTTGATTTTCACAATATGATACCAGCATATCCAGGACATAACAAAGTGCATCCAGATCAAAGAGATCAATGGATTGATAGGGTTATTATGAAGCAATATTTTATGTCTAGCAGAACAAAGATGCTTAGAACTAAACCTGTAGAAAGATTTCACCATTAGAAAAATGTTTACAATGCAGTTTTACCTCACGAAGCGGTGACTTTGGATTAGATGAAAGATAATATAAAAAAGCAAGTGTTAATAAAAGATGAACAAAATGAAGAAGTACACACATGACGTAATGATACAACATATTCAAAATATAACAAAGAAGATGAAAATACAAAAAAGTATAATATGGATTGATAAAGGTACATAATAAGAAATCAGTTCGTAAATGAAACATTCATTGTCAAACACTTGAGGAGTGAAGCCGATGTGGGTACATTCCCCTATAAATAGAGATGTTAAAGGTTAAGCACATCAGTCGTGATATAGAGAGCTTGAAGAGAGGAAGAGGATTGACATCATCAGCAGTTTCTCTATTATCTAAACCAATTGGAGCAATTGTTAACAAAACAATAGATTTACTACCAGTAGAACTGCATTTGCCTGGAGGATATCAATACTGTGGACCTGGAACAAAATTGAAAAAACGTCTGGAAAGAGGAGATTCTGGAATAAATAAACTAGATCAAGCTTGCAAACAGCACGATATAGCATATTCAAAGTTTGCAGATACAAAAAATAGATCCATAGCGGATAGAGCGCTTGCTGAAAAGGCTTGGCAAAGAGTAAAATCTAGTGACGCAAGTTTTGGTGAAAAAGCAGCAGCTTTGGCAGTAACAGCAGCAATGAAGACAAAAACTACGTTTGGAGGAGGAAAGAGGAGGAAAGGCCGAAAACGAACGGTTAAAAAGCAAGGAGGTAGTATTAAAAGGAAAAGAAGGAATAATCAAAATAAAAAAAACAAGAAACCAACAATATGGTCAATGATAAAAAAAGGAGGAGGATTATACTTAAGACCATACCGTGTGTATTAAACAAGAAAAAACAAATACTAATTCCAAACAAAGAGTTGACAAATAAAGAATTAATTATATACGCTTCTTGTATGAAAATACCATTTTTTAGAGGAGTGTTTATGAAAGATGCATTGCCCGGTAAAATATGGAAAAATGAGACTGGAATAGTTAATTTAGAAAACAGTGAAGGTCCTGGCACTCATTGGATATGTTATAAAAAACTTGATCGAATTATTTATTATTTCGATAGTTACGGTAATATGCCACCACCTAAAGAGCTTCAACGTTACTTTCGCACAGCAAAACAAGTATTTTACAACTATAACAGAGAACAACCTGACAATACAACAATTTGCGGACACTTATGTTTAGATTTTTTAGCTAGAAGCGTTAGTCAACTTTAAGATGTCTTCCTATACGGTCTCATTGACCGGCACTTCATCAACTCTGCGCAGTATTCTATTTCCAGCTCTACGATTGCAAAAAGGAAGATTATGGGAA
This sequence comes from Macrosteles quadrilineatus, assembly GCF_028750875.1. Taxonomy (NCBI): domain Eukaryota; kingdom Metazoa; phylum Arthropoda; class Insecta; order Hemiptera; family Cicadellidae; genus Macrosteles; species Macrosteles quadrilineatus. The sequence goes on from NW_026542605.1 coordinate 3,101,923, forward strand.
GCTGCATTATTGGATTTAACAACATACAATTCTATTCCAAATATTTCTGAAGGAGTCAATAACAAATTACACTATTACAAAAGCAAAAATAATTTGGGAGAATTAACACCAATGAAAGAAATTAGTTTACCGACAGGATCTTACGAAATAGACCATATTAACGAATTTATACAAAAACAAATGAAAAACGAAGAACTTAACGAACTTGTTCAAAAGGAATCAGAAAAAGAATATATAACAATAAGAGGAAATAACAATACCATGAAAGCTGAAATAACTTCTTCCTATTATATTGATTTTACTCAAAAACATTCAATTGGAGGATTATTGGGATTTTCTGAAACAACTCCAATACTAGAACCTAAAAAGACCTATTCTGGTGATAAAACTGTAACAATACTGAAAGTTAATACGATAGACATTACATGTAACATTATACAAGGATCATACAGAGATGGAGAGAATAGTCATATATTGCACACATTCTATCCGACAGTCGCCCCAGGTTTTAAGATTGTGGAAAAGCCACAAAACTTGGTGTACCTTCCCTTAAACACCAGTGTGGTTTCAGACATCGTGTTGAACATACTAGATCAAGACGGAAACCTCATAGACTTCAGAGAAGAACGTATTACGATCAGGATTCACATAAAAGCATCAACCTAAACCATGGGATTGTCATTCAAGAAGAGAGAGTTGTCGGGTAAACACCTAACTAGCTCATCATCTGCAAAAGGATTAACTACTGAAAACATTCGGTTTTTACAGGATATTGGATTAAAACTCATTGAAAATGGAAATACTGGATATAGCACAAGGACCGACATTCGACGAGACTTTATGGGAAAAGGAGTATCACACGCACAACCCCTACGCTTCGTCAAAATTGAATAATAATGATGAAATTAGAATTCCTATACAACAACAGGATATTTACACTCTTCCGTGCGAAAGTTATCTATATATTGAAGGAAGAGTAACAAAAAAAGATGGAACAGCTGGAACCACCGTTCCTTTTATCAATAATCCAATGGCATTTTTATTTGATGAAATTAGATATGAAATATCTGGAGTAACTGTGGATTCTACAAAGAAAGTAGGTTTAACAAGCACATTAAAAGGATTAGCATCTTTGACACAAAACGAGAAGAATTTGTTAAGAATTGGAGGATGGGTTGCACCCGATAACGACACAATCACCCCTGATTCTGCAGGGAACTTTGATTTCTACATACCATTGAAATTATTTCTAGGCTTTGCTGAAGATTACAGAAGAGTAATAATAAATGTGAAACAGGAATTAGTGTTATTAAGATCATCAAATGATAAGGATACTATTTGCGCAGCAACTGGAACCACTGATGCAAATTTAGACTGGAATTTAACTTTGGACAAAATCGTTTGGAGAGTACCACATGTGCGATTAAATGACGAACATAGAATAACACTGTTGAGACAACTGAAATCAGATAGAGATATTGTAATACCATTCAGAAGTTGGGAATTTCATGAATATCCAGTTTTACCTAAAACACAAAGACATACATGGACTGTAAAAACATCTACTCATTTGGAAAAAGCAAGATATGTAATATTTGCACTACAAACAAAAAAAAGGAATAATATACTAGCTAATGCCGGTCATTTCGATCATTGCAAACTAACAAATTGTAAAGTGTTTCTTAATTCACAATTTTTCCCTTACGACAACTTTAATATTTCTTTCACTAAGAAGAGGTACACTGTTTTGTATGATATGTACGCTAGATTCCAAAGTTCATACTACGGGAAAACAAACACCCCGATACTGTCTCCCGAGCAGTACGAATCAAAAGCTCCAATAATTGTAATAGATTGTTCAAAACAAAACGAATCTGTAAAGTCATCAAGTGTGGATATAAAAATAGAAATGGAGTTTGAAGAGAACGTTCCTGATGCAACATCTGCATATTGTTTAATTTTGCATGATAAAATTGTAACGTACACACCATTGACGGGATTAGTCAAAACAGTGTTGTAAATGAGTTTCACCACAACCACCAGTCGGCTATAAAAGGAGGAGCTTCGCACACCACCAATCAGTCTTTGCTCGTTCGTTGAATGGGTAACATCCTACACTACATCATGAGTAAAATGAGTTCTCCATCAGTCGTACAAAAGGATGCAGAGGAAGCAGCATTATTGGATCAAGAAAACCATCAAGAAATCGTCAATGAAATAGAAGAGTTTTTAAAGTTTCGAAAACAAGAAGACAAGGAGGACAAGGAAGAAAAAGAAGAAAAAACTAAAAAAAATGGCACTAAAAGGAAGCGGAAAGATGAAGATACAATCCCAATTAATATTTTGAAAGAAGTTTTCCTACGCATTTACTATCCTATCTCACTATGTTTGGGTAAAAGTGTAACAGCTGGACTAATGAAATCTTCGGAATATACACCTACAGTAATCTTGCAGCATGGTACAAAAATGGTTATATTTTCTGAAACGGCATGGGAATCTTTTCTAAAACATTTAAATCTAATTGAATGTTACTTAAATACTAATGTTTGCGGAAGGAAAACTAATATTCGACTTTTGGATTCTGACAATGAAATTGACATAGTAAAGAATCGTGGAACACTACAAGTACGATTTAGAGATTTAACTCAACATGAAAGTAAAATTTTACTCTCACGTGAAGAATTCTACATTTTAATGCATGCAACGTCTCCTATCTCTAGATATATGAAACAACTTGTATTCTCAAGTTCAATCATCAAAGAGTATTTAATTGATACACTGGAAAAACAACCGGAAAGCACCATATTATACGGACACGTGGATACATCTATTTTTAATAGATTGCCTCATGAAGTTGGTATGTGGAGACAGTTAAGGAACTTCGAATCAATTGATGAAGAAGCGATAGAAGCTGTTGAAGAATATGAAACTATAAACCAAGAAGAACCAGCAACCCAAGAAGTGTAATTAAAGAAAAACAGTATAAAAGAGTGACCAAGGCGCGGTGTGAATTCAGTTGAACACTATACGTGGTGGTGTGTAGATAGGGTTAAACATTATGGATATAAAACCCTGTGTAATAGAATTTCAAGCATTTCGTGATAACAAAGATGAATTTGTGATAAAAGAATTAGTGATTTTAGATTTGATTACACATGTCGTATACCCGTTTATATTTGAAGCTCCATTTTCAGTAAACCAATTGAATGACAAAGCAAGAAGAACAAACAAATGGATAACCAAACATTTTCACCATATTCAGTGGAACGAAGGATTGATAAGCTATAAGCACTTGAACAATATCATGTATCATTTTTCTAACAAGTTTTCCCATATTTATACAAGAGGATCGGAAAAAAGACAATGGATACAACAATATACATATCACGATGTTTTCGACATAAGAATGGACAAGGATCATCAAATTAATTATGGACCTATTTGTACTTTAACAGATCACTCTTATCGCACAGTAACACAATGTGCACTACAAAACGCATACCGATTAGCTAATTTTCTAGTTCTTCACTATTGGGACAAAAATAAATTCAAACAGCAACAGTGGAAGTATTACGAAGGAAATAGCAGTGGAGGGGGGAACGTGTGCTATAAATACAGTGGACAGTCTCAGGATCCTCATCAGTATTACTCCAGACATCGCAGAGGCAACATCTCACAGGGTAGTCCTAATCAAGAAAATGGCTTCACAACAGTTTCTCCAGTCTTTGGTGGATCAGTTCAACACCCAGTCCAAATCCAGCATTCTAAGTACTAAGAAATGTCACGAATTGAAGGAACACAAACACTACATCGTTCACGAGCTGAAGAAGACAGAAACTTCACATGGAGACGCAATTTTAGCATCACTGAGCGAGGCACCGTTTTCACCAGGTGATGAACCGAAATTTCAAGTTTATCTTCCAAGACGATTTGTACAGCAACTACAAAACGAAGACCTGCGAGGTATTCAACCAGGATCCCTCTATTTGGTATCACACGGAGTTTGCGGAAACAATTCCACTGAACTATCTCTACACATCACCCATCAATGTTAGTTTTAAGTTTTTTTCTGTAAATAACCATCTATGTACATATGTTTGTTAAATGTTTTTGTCATTAAAAAAAATAAATAAAAAAATTAAAAGAGGAAACAACATATCAGCATATAATTAATTCTATATGCTGATATGTTGTTTCTTTTTTTAAAATTCAAACAAATGACCTTGAACTTTTTTACTATAAATAACAGGTCTTACACGCAGTTGCTCTCAGTCTTGTTTTAACAATTCACCGAGCATCATGTCACAGCGTAAATACAATTTACCTTTTGTTTACAAATCCAAATACGATTTGGATAACTATTGTTGTAATTTAAAATGTTTTAGAAAGCCTGAAAGTAAAGTTGATGGAAAAGCTTGTAAAAAATGTGAGTCTGTTGGCTATTGCAAATGTAGGTGTAAAACATATCAAGACAAGCATCAAAATTACATACACGATCTAACACAAATGGTTAACCTACTATGGAAAAATGTAGACTAACTTGTGACAGATGCATGAGAGCTGCTGACTCTTGCACTATAAATAGCAGCTCACAACACATTGCTTTTCATTCTTGTTTTAGAATTCAGTCGAGCAACATGTCACAGTGTAATTCCAATTCATCTTTTGATCCCAAATCGGAATACGATTTAAAATACTATTGTTGTAATCTAAAGTGTTTCAAAACACCTGAATGTCAAGTAGATGGAATGGCTTGTAAAAAATGTGAATCGTTCTCCTATTGTCAATGTAATTGTAAAACGTATCAAGAAAAACGGAAACATCACTCACAAGACAAGGGACGTAGAATCAAAATACTTTTAAAACGGATGGAATGATGCCCTCATGATGCTCTCCCCCACCTCTACTACTTTCCCCCACCTCTACTGCTTTAGCTCCGCCCACTTCGTCAGGGACCTGCACTTCTTTACACGCAACAGTCACTTCGCATCCAGCTCTTCACCAGTCAACTCAACCTTTCTCGTTTACTTTGCACAAGATGGCCAACCTACAACAACAACAACAACAACAACAACAACAGTGGACAAGTGATATTGAAGACTCTGACCTACACCAAGCATGCATCGAAGCAGAAGAGCAGGAGCGAAAACGAAAGGAAAAAAAACTACTTCAACTGCTAGAGGAGGAGAAAGAGATTCGACGCAAATTTGATCGTGTTTGGTGCGCTCAGCCTCGAGACAACATCGAATGGGCCGAGCACAATGCAGACATGGCAAGATGGAAAGAGCTCCATAATACAATAGAGGAGTTGAAGAAGTAAACATCCAAGTACACAAGCGTCGCCGAACTACACAAAACGGCCTTTATAAAGGCCACCAATAAACTCATTCGTTTTACACTTTAGCAGACGCTCACTCTAGATACGTACGTTCGCACATGTTTTCCTTATTAATTGTAATAGTATGTAAGTTATTGTCATCCCTCATGTTTTATACAAATAAACAATAAACAAAACAAGGAAGCTATCCTACACTACAAGTGTAGAATAGCTTCCTTTTTTTAAAACACAAACCTATGACCTTGAAAACCATATGATCACCCTCATACCCCCCCCCCCCCCCCCCCCAATTACACATCACCTATGACGTCACAAAGTGACGTAGCACCGGAAGCAACCATTTCCGCCTGATGGGCTTTAAACTCAATTAATTCACCCCACCTGCCCTGACAGGTGGTGCGATAGGAGTGACCTTAGGCTACTACTTTAGTCAGAACTTGCAAGATGTAGAGCCCGATATACCTTGGCGTCCGTTGTGGAATAAAGAAGCGTTTCGCGACAGTTGGCTCGTTATCATTAACACTTCACGCCGTTGATACGTCAAGACAATGACTCTTTTGATGGCCTCCGACAAAGGAAACTTCGCAGGTTTTGTCCGACTTGCGATATACTATTGTTAAAATAATGGGTCCTTTGTATTTTTGAAAAATCTTCTATTATACAAGTATTGGGATGCGGCACTAATGAAAATATGGACGATTTACTTTATTTTAAATGTTTTAGGAAACGATTGTTATTAGGAAACATTACTGAAAATAAATAATAGGATTTCTTTAAAACAAATTATACGCCATAATCGGAAATTAACCTGCATAATAAGCGGCTTTTGTTTGAAACTGGTTCGTAATGAAATACACCTATTTTTAGATCAATGTTCAAACATAATAACCGCTTCAGTAACAATAATTTACTGCTAAAAGGCCCCCAAAAGCTTTTTTGATACAAGGCAAAATTCTAACTAGAAACTTGGTGAAAGAATAGTTTAGACATTTTCTTAAAAAAAAAACATGACCTTCAAAATAAAATCTTAGAACGGATTAAACCCCCCTCTCAGACCCCCCCCCCCTTACTCTGGTAGGGGCTGGCTTATGGTGGAACTAAATTAGAATAAGAGTAAGCTTATTATCCAGGAAATAATTGAGGATAAAACTGAACGAATAATCTGTGCTCGAATTATCATGCTTGAGGACATATTACAAGGAAAAAGTTAATAAAAAATAGCAATAAACACCCTACGATGCTTGAGCAGTTTTGAATATAGTGATGTATTTTTAGTTTACAAAATAATATCACATTTTAATTTTTATCCGTCTACTTGAATGATTTATTTTAGATATTTATTTAAGTATGTGTATTCCCAACCTATTAACTGATAAGTTTAGATTGATATAGATTTGAAAGTCGTATGTAAATGTCAGAAAATATAAATTGAAATCTAGTAGTAGTAGATACGGTGATTAGCCAAAGAAAACATCACTAAAAGTCTCAGACAGATACTTCGGTATCATTTCATTATATTTAAACGAATAACTTATTATCAGTGGGCTTAAATTGAATTAGTCCCTTGTTTTTGGAATGGAACACTGTAGCTTTTGAATTAAAAAGCCCCGACATGATGACAAACCCGAATGGTCCATCGCGCCCTGACAGTAAGCACAAACGAGATTTGAAGCTGTGATGGAAATCGGCTTAGTAACATCAACAGCATTGCTCGGGCAATAGATTGGAAAAAAACATCCACGGGACAGTTCCGGAATTATTTTGAGAGTTTTTTCGTTCAAGCATAAAATGTAATTTTTTTTTTGACAAAACTAAATAAATGCGTCGATGCTTTTAGGAAATGTAAATACTTCACAAACTTGTATTAAGTTTGTAAATAATATTTTGTTTACTCAGTAACCTTTTTTAACTTTCAATATTTTAACATTTCAAATTCGTTCAGTGAATAGGGGTAAAATATATGCACAAATACTTTAACGTTACAAATTTTTCTTTTTAGCTGCCCATTGATAGATATTTAGTGTTTCTTTAATTGATGACAAAGGTTATAAAAAAACTGCTAGATTTTAAATTCCCTAAGAACTTAGAATAGATAGTGTTTCATAGTTTTATATACAATAAATAAATATACAAAATACAATTCAGTAGTTCATTAAATTTCTTTATTAGTTCAGGCATTTCCAAATTTGTTGAAAATTAGTGGAGAACTATTCCTCCTCCCATATTGTACTTATATTGTAAATGTGTGTTATTGAATTATTTTAATTATTATAACAGGGTAAATGTTAGCTATCTTTCTATTTAAATATCTTAATTAGGCCTAATGACTTTAGATGTGTACAGAGTTGGGTGTACGCTCATGTTCCAGGCTGTAATCCTCTTAATCACGGTCGGTTGACCTGTCAGTTCTAAGTTGGTGTCGTGCATAGCCGAACTGTTCGCGGCAAATTGTTAGCTCTATCACAGTCACTGTCAAAACGTATCGTTTGTAGGTTTAATTTAAATTTAATTTAACGGTCATAACCTAACCAAACCAACCAAACTTGCTGATAATGAAAAAATCGAATTAAGGTTTATTAATCGAAAAATATTTCTGATCATAAAATTATAAGTTCTAACAAAAGATGTAAAGTTAAGAAGTAATTGCATTCTAAGCGAAATCTTTGACAAAAAGTTAACGCCTCCGGTGGGATTCAGAATGTTCGATTCCCACCGCTCCTCCGGTGACCACCACCCTCAGGCCATAAATCAGGGGATTAACCCAAACAAAGATCTGGGCCGCTGTCCGTCTCTCATTATAAATAATCTCTGAACATGATACTATTAGACATTTGGTAATCAAAGAATATACATACATTGTATCGTGAGGTAGAGGTACAAGGCTTGCCTTCTAAGCTATTTTTTTTACCAATGTTATCATAAAATTAAATTTTTTTGCGTTGTAAATTGTTAAAAAATTATCATACGAAAAATATAAAACCATTAAATTTCAAGCTAACTAAATCGTACAAAAATCATACACAGTTCAATATTTCGTACCGGTATAATACATTAGAAAAGAAATGTATCTGTAAATGGACGTTAACAAAATTTGTTACTGCATTATTATTTACCTGTAAATTAACTTAAAACGTCTACACCATCCAGCACAAAATCAAGTCAATAAATGTGATATATTGAAAATGTGAGTCAACGATTAGGTCATACTATCATGACATTATGTCTCTAACTATGATCTGGGTTGGAAGTGCAATAGAAAATATATATTTAGCAACTGCATACGAGTTTCTTTGAACAACCACACATTCAAGTAACGGATGCTAGTTATACAGTATAACCATAACACAACAAGTCGGCTAGGGACGTGTTCCCCACAATCACTGTACGCTACATTAACTGGAGTAATGGTCGGGAATTAAAACAACTGGCGTTGTGGTGTCGTTCGTGGTTGTTATCGGTCCGACAACGCCTACGAAGAGTGTTTGTTCAAACTCACAGTGTGAGAAGGGAAGTTGTGATTTACATTATACCTGGGAATAAAACACTGGTATGAAATTGGAGACATTCGACCAAAGACAGATAATATTTATATTCAGGTGCTATAGTACTGTGGTAAGTGAAGAACACTATGAATATAAATAGGCCCTAAACAATACAAATAAAAAAATTATATAAATGAAAAATAAATGTTTTACAAAGCATCTTTTATAAATGTTTGGCAGGCGATAAGCCATTGAAGCATTTAACCATTGAAGCCCTGATTTAATTGCATGTATCATAAATGCCAAAGAATTTCATTGGAACAAGAACTGTTACACCGCACTAATTGGCTATGTGATTTATAGTTAAAGACCAGATGTATTAATATACGTTGTAGCCATTCGGTTTACAGCGACATATAATCGACCCTGGAAAAGTTTTCTGGCATTGTAAAGCCAAAAATATGGGGACTCAGATGATAAGATATTTTAAGAAATCCCTGGAATAAAGAGATGTACAAAATTAATAGTAATGGAGATTAGGGTCATGAAACTTGTCGAGAATTTTGGTAATCGTTTTGGTTTTGTTATTTAAATTTTAAACTGAGAACTTACTTATTTTAGTTACCTTTTTTATGAGTATTCGTTCTTGCCGATGATTGTAAATCAGACAAAAACAAGGTAACTAAAATAATATTTTAACAGATTTCAAGTAGGTGCCACTGGAAAAACAATGAAAACTTTCCATTGTATGTCCCTAATGGGTAAATCCAACTTGTTGATCCTCTGTAACAGTGATTGACCAACATGGACGAAATATCCTAACTAAATAGTATGTTTAATCAGCGATACTAAAATGTACAATCGAGTTTAGAACCTTTTTGTTTACAATTTGTGAAAATACATTTAGATAGGTTCAGTGCATGCAGTAAAATATAAAAAAAAATATTGATTACAAAATTATCCTGTAAATAAGATATGGGATCTGCAAAAATGAAATTCCTAAATATTTTAGATATCTCCTGTAATAAAACTTTGATTATATGCTTCAGTTGCAATGCTTACAGTTGGTAACAATACTGGTCAATCCGACAAACTATCTTTAAAATGTTTCTATCTTACATTACTTCACAAAATATTGTTCTCGTTTAGAACTGTTGGTCGAATAGCCTGTTGATCGTGATATTTCAAAATTCGATATGGACTGCACACCCAATTATTTATACACAATTAATAAAAACTTAATGTATAAGAGGTATGATTACATATTTTTATTTAATAATAAGAACTAAACACGGAATAGAAAGCTCTACATATCAATTTCAGCCAGTAAAGAAATCGTTGGGACTCGTAAATATTTAGAATTAATACCGTTGATTATAGGCTTTTGACAATAATACAAATAATTAAAATATTCGGAACTTCTCTGGAGCCAAGCCAGGGAGTTTCAAGTGTTCCGTAACTAAATTTAGAAACTCTCATTGAACCATTAGAGGTACACAATCACGGAAAACACAGGGCTTTACGACTAATACAATCCATGCTCACTTTTGCTCTCGCAGTAATTACATTCAGTGGAAATCTAATTAAAAGGGAAATATTTGCTGTTATAACATCATTCAGTGTGAACAATGGTATTGTGTTAAAGTTTATTACTTTCTCGCTATAAGACGACCTTGAAACTCTGACACATGTAGGCTGATAAGAGTAATTCTTAAATTTATACTGACAAATGGCTTGAAAATTGGTCTGTCATTAGTGGAACTTGACGAACAGAAAGCTCTTCAATGAGTCACATACCGTAGTTCTTGTTTATTGCTTGATACGACTATTGTCTAGGTATATCTAAATGGTCATCACATAGATTACTGCTTATATCCTCGGTCATTAATGCAATAATTACAGAATACGTAACGTACACCAAAATAAGAGTGCATAGTGAAAATTAAATAAGTCTAAATTATTCCTCGCTTAAGTGTATATCAACTATGAAAATGTGGGCTTTTACTGGAATTACTGTATGGTAAAACGTGACGCAAATACAAATTTCTGATGACTCGTAAGTGGTTTTAGTGGAAAATGAGTTAATTTAAAGTGATAGTGTACAAACAAAATCCATTTGACTGTGTGAAAACCGAATTAATGACAGTTCATAATCCGACGATTTAACAAAAACTAAATACCAATATAGTGTTCTAGAGCATGAAACTTTGAAAAACACAGGTTAAAAATGCTTCAACACCAAAAGGCAATTTGATATCATATGACCTGGCAGGTCAGAGTTACCTTGACAAACCTTAGCTAAACAAGCTCGTTTGATGTTGAGAGCACAAAACTGTCCCTGTTGAAGAGCCACACAAAGTCATATGAAGAAAAGTTAGATTTTTGACTTGTAACAATGAAATTAAATAACGGTATATAACTAGATGAGCAATAGCGGTACTTCACCAATGTCAGTAATCAAACATTTTGACATGTATACGGTGTTAGGTAAAATGGATATTCCCTCTTAACTTTTCAATAAACCAGGAAAAATAACCATGCAAACAGTTATACAGGGTGGTAAAAAAGTCCCTGGACAGTTAAATATTTTAAAAAATAATGAAGATAGAGCTACAATACTTGGTACAAAGTTACAGGGCATAAAACTCTATTTTAACACATATTCAGTGATCCAATAACTCTTCAGGGGGACGGCATACAAGGAGTCGGAAGAAAATCTTAAATGGAAGCATAGGTCAATATGCACATCAAATTAAAGGTCTTTTTTAGTAGAATACAATGCCGCAAACCGCACTTCAAAAGGTTGATCCTGCGCAAAATGACAGTTGTTCAAAGATTCATTTAATTAACATTGCTATTATACGCTTTCTCCTCAGGGGGGCACAGCCCTAGGAATCGGAAGAAAATTGTTAACGTAAAAATAGGTCGATATGCACGTCAAATTAAAGGTCTTCACTTGTAGATTACGATGCCGTAAATTCAAGCTAAAAAAATGCCTGAGTAAAAAATGGCAGTCGTTCAAAGATTCAAAATGGCGGATTCAAGAAATCTTTGAACATCTGCCATTTTGCGCTGGATCAACCTTTTGAAGTGCGGTTTGCGGCATTGTATTCTACTAGAAAAGAACTTTAATTTGATGTGCATATTGACCTATGCTTCCATTTAAGATTTTCTTCCGACTCCTTGTGGGCCGTCCCCCTGAAGAGTTATTGGATCACTGAATATGTGTTAAAATAGAGTTTTATGCCCTGTAACTTTGTACCAAGTATTGTAGCTCTATCTTCATTATTTTTTAAAATATTTAACTGTCCAGGGACTTTTTTACCACCCTGTATGGTATAAAAGTGTACTTTTGTTTCGTGTGACATTTTTCCCTACCCAAAATTAGGTTGTGGGAGGTTTAAAATTGTATAATGTAATGGTCCCTCGAGTGACACCTCATTTTACTGACCTTAATAAAAGAAGAATGCCAGCGATAGCTGTAGGTCTTTCTCTGAACCCAGTACAATTTGGCAGTGATTTGAAAATTATGTACGTTCTTTCAAGTTAAGAGTTCCATACTTTTCCCTAACCCTGTATATGCTTAATGTCTCAATTTGAAACCCCAGTAGCTACGTCAAGTTACACTATAGTTCAAGTTGACGTCATATTGATAGACCCGAGGAGATCCTCAGCAAGAGATGTTTGACGTTTCCGACTGAGCAATCTAATAACACACGTAATATCTCTCGTCTCAACCAAGCTAGTGGTTCGTCTATATGTCCTATCTGAAGCTAACATGGTGTTATCATATTTTCTATCTGCAAAAGTAATTGGTACTGGTAAAAAAATAATTGCAAGCCAAGAGCAAAAGATTGTATGAAATATAAATATGTGATCCTAGCCAAAAATGTTAGGCTTCATAACATGGTTATTTTCATATTGTATATTCTCGGTTTGGTCCATTTACAAATATGTCAGTTAATACATTACTGATATTAGATTAGGATTCAGTCTTATGAATGTATACTTCAAGATATAAATACTAAGATAATATATTAACATTTACTGATATCATGAAAAGGTTTGTCCCCCCTTAGGAAAATAAGTTAGGTGACATAAAATATCTGACATGTTTTGTTCCCGTACAGCTACTAACTGCAGATGAATGCACAGTTTCTGGGAAGGAAAATACCGCATAACGTATTTTGCACACAACTTGATCAATTGGTTAGATAAAAGGACTTAAAACCCATTTTTATTGGAGTAGGCTGCTTTTATATGGCATCCAGCGTGCTTCGTAAAATCCAGCCAGCACTTTTCACTGCCTTAACATCTCTGACTGGACGGGTTGGTGGCTTTAAATAATTTGCATAGGTTTTCAAACGACTGCATTTCTTCAGTTTAACTGCTTTACTCCAATAAAGAAGTGGAATTTCGCTATACCTTTACAAATTGATAAAATGTAGCCTACTAAAACGTTTCCAACATGAGATGGAAAGTAACACAAGAGATATGCACAGTTAATAAAAACAATTTGAAATGGAAGCCATCTGTGTATAATTAACTAATCCTGCAATCCTAGTCTAGATAGTTTAGTGGGCAGAGTTAGATGTAGGAAAGTCAACAGTCAATCCAATACTGTGCCTAAGACTAATATGTAACTAACTAACTTACCAGTCATGGTTACTTGGTTAATGGTTTAACGTTTGGGTTATTTAGGTTCTAGTACTAATATGTACTTGACTAATATGTGTCTGGACCTAACAGTAATAGTTAACGTTACTTTAACATGTTACGCCTTATCTGAGTTATGTACATGTGATTAAAATCTAAGTGCAAGAACCCTATTCGTACGAAACTATGATTGCGGTACTTAATATAATGTTTTATATTTAAAAAAGAGTGTCACTAAAACAATAAGTGTCACTAGTGTACACATATTTTGCTAAGTGCTGAAAATCTGTGCCAAAATATAAAAAGATAAAACTTCAATATGCTTAAATAATTGTAGGGGCTTAGAAAGAAAGGTTAACATATTATATAAGTAATATATTTTGAGTTTATGAAAAATTATTCTTTCTGAACAACAAATAGTTAGCTTTATCAAACCACTATTCCATACGTTTGGTTAAAATATCCTGCTTTAATTTCATCGTGCAATATAGGCAACTGTAGGTACTGTACCTACTATGAATCTTAAAATAATTGAATTTACAGTTTGATTGATTAGTACTAAATTATCTGTAAAAAACGAACAACCTTTTAAAATTATTTTATCACAAGTATTTATCCTATAAATAGCGAGATATATTCACTTTTTTAAAAGAACCTTTTGAATAATCTGATTCGTGAATAAATTAACTTGGAATTTGTAATGTGGATTGAAGCGAATTCCTGTCACGGAGAATGAAATAATTTTCTACTCGCATGAGCTCAATAATACAAGTCACGTTTGTAAAGCTGATTTGGTCCTTTAAACGTGACTTTAAATCTCTCATAAATTACAATAAAAGTTACATAAATTGTTTAGTTATGAATTCTAAAAATATCTAGGCCTATATAAAACTTGTAATGTATACTGATATATATATTGATATTGGTTTTTGTGGATGAATCTTATAACCATCGAACTTCTACTAGTAGGTATCAAACGAGGGGGTCAGGTTAGAACAAAGTTATAATATTAGAGCAGAACGAAATAAACTTAAAGAATCTTTTTTTGTATTCCATAAGTTAAAAATGTTTTTACCGAAAAAAGTAGTCTGATAACAATTGACTGAAGATTATTGGGACTTTCTTTATCAAAACATTCTTATGTCATATTATTACCCGAAATGATAGAGCATTTTACTAAAACTTGCTTTAAATTAACCTTGTTCTCTAGAGATCATGAGACCTTTTCCAAGTTATAACACGGTTTGTCCATTAGAGAAGCTTATTTGTTAACTCTAAATTATCTACTTCCTAAACTGTGATTCCAGTGAAAACTGTTTCCACATTTATTTAAGTAAGCTTCAAACCAAAATGAAAATGCTATAGTAAAGTATGTCATACGTGTGTTGCAATGGTCCCTGAGTGAAGTAATTATTAATCTACAGAAAGGACAGTGTAGCTTTTACTTGTGAAAGGATGGTCAGCTGGTATAAAGCATGATTGATCCGAGGTTTAAATGTTTGCTATTATTTCAAATTTTATTTCGCCATAATAGGAGTAATAAAGCTTTACGGTAAGGCCAATTCTTCTATCTTCAACGCTGGGAAATTCTATTTGCGATTAGTCATGTGACCTTGATTAACAATTACCATAATAAGTTGTACCAGTTGAGCTGGCTTTACGCAGTAAACTAAACGAAATTACCAACAATGCAAATAGCTAGTAATTAATTGTTAAATAGCTTTTGGCCACAGATAATTAATATTACAGGCTGGTAACAACACAAAATTACAATAACAATTTAAGTTGTCTAAAAATCAATTTAGGGAATATAAATATAAACAAATCGTTGTTGTGTGCAATATTTGTTATATAAAAACCTTAAAAGGACAAAGTCCCCGTTCAGTGTAAACGTGAAGGTCAGTAAAGTTTAGAGGTTAATTTTCTAGAGTCCAGAGCCACAACGCACATGGCCCATCAGCAAATAAATAACCTCGGCAGAAGCACCAGTGCTGAAACGGCTTCTGTAAAATAACAAATAACGTTGAATCATTACGCTTTCGTTGCCCTTCAAACATTGTAAGCGACTATTAATTTTTGTATTATAATTGTAATATGTGCAATAAGTTCTTTTCCGTTATATTTTGAATTTATGAAAAATATTTATTTTGAACAACAAATAGTTTGCTTTAACAAACCACAATAACACACCTTCGGTGTCATAATGGATATGCTAGCTTATTGTTTGCTCGAAACTAGTCCATATTGAATAATAGGGCTACACTAATTGTTAAAGTGTGGTTAGGAAAGTTAGGGAATTCGTTAATATCGTAGTTTTGGGACTTAATTTAAAGTGCAAGCAAGGATCATAATTAGTCTACCACAATTGATTGTAGCCTATAAAAATTAATGAAAATGTAAAGGTGTCACTATTTTTAGAGTTTATTACTTATTACAAGCAATATTGGTATACCATTATCTTATATATGGGCCCTATTTTATATATTTGCTGTACGAAAAACTCCTAATTTAATCCAAAGAGTGGCAAAACTAATAAAGTAAATGACAATACTGTAATTTATAATATTACTAGTATTGCTGTGTAACAAAATTTAAAGGATACATATTTCATGCTGTTGGCTAAAGGTTTTCTAAAATCAACAATTTAATTGTTCTTTAGAGTTTTTAGTGAACTTCTAATTGATAGGAAACAACACGTCCCATTATTAAATGTTTGTCCATTAGGACATTAGTACAAACACGGTTAAAAGTTCTCCTCGGAAACTGTTGTCAGGCTTTCGTGTCTTTTTGTTTTTCTTAGTCAGCTTAAGAATTAATTAGATTGGGTTAAATTTTACTTCGCACAAACTAGTGGAACGAAATCTAACACCAGTGAAGGAAATTTGTTTGCATTCAATTAAAATTAAATAAATTTAAGAGTGTAAACAACTAAATTTACAAATCTTTTAAGATTTTCCTACTCGATTAATGTTTTATTTTAACGTTTACTCTCTATGGTTGTTATTCTGCTGGGTTTATAACCAATAAATCAAACAAACCATTGAAGAACACCATACGAACACAAATATAATTTATAAATTGTAATTACTGTTAACAATATCAAAAGAAATACGGTTGATATTAACAGACCTTTCGCATTTATTACTTCATAAACTTATATTGGATGAGATGGATCAAAATATTTAAGTAGTAGCATAGATAAAAGGAGTGGTAGTATATTATTATACTTAATAATTTTAAACTTCCCTGCTTTTATGGGCATAATAATTAGTTTGCTTTATTTACATCGTGTAAGCATTGAAATTATTTCCCTAGGTTGTTCTTGGACATGAAATACAATAATTTTTAGAGAAAGTATAAACTTCAGAAGGAATGAAACTGGCCGCTTTGAGACTCATAATTCAGAGATATCTTTAACTTAGTGGATGAAGACGGATTGACGACTGCATTTCTGAGGGTTCTTTAGGAACAAAACGAATCCTTAATTAATGTGCTTATCTTCTTTCAACCCTAATGTTTATGTATAGCTTTATGTCTTGGTTGTGTCTGGAGGAAATATTAACTCGTAAATGTATAGAGTCTATTTTTTGGCAAATTTCTTTTTATGCCACGCTTCTTCAAATAATTAACAACTTTCTTAATGCTCAACTTCTCAATAATCAACTAAGTTTCTTAATACAATAAAAAAAAAACTGTATTCCGATATATGCTTTAAATAATGATGTTTGCAATAACATTTTAAAGGTTTATAGCAAAATATTGAAAAACTACCATGTTTATTGATTCAAATTGACTTAATATTTTTAAATGTGGTTTTCAAGTAGTAGCAAAATAAATCAGCTATGTTTGTAAATAGACACAACCCAACAAGCAAAGATATATGCAAAACAGGGATGTACTAATAAATATATAGCATAGACACGTGTTTGATATTTATTGCTTGGAAGTCACATTTTAAACTTGAAAACCACAATAAAAAAACTGTGGATGGTTAAAAAATGGCATATAAAGGCATAGATAAGGAAAATAATAATGCACTGAGTAGTATTAAGTAGTGTTTATAATGTAAACGATTGGATCAACTTGCAAACAGAGGGATTTCCTTTTGAAAAATCTCCAAACTTTGTATCATAATAAATTGCCTTAAATTTTACAAATTATAATCATCCCTTCGATGAGAATCATAACAAAATCCTTGCTTAATTGTTATTAAGCATTGAATCGTTGCTTAAATAGTCAATATAATGTTCCCTTAGAGATTTGCTTGCCACTGGTGAATACCAAGCTGGAATACAAACGATAGTTGAGTATGATCGCAGAGCGTGGGCGAGCAGAAGTGGGGTCTGGGGTCATGCATGTTTTGTACAATACTCCCACACCATCAGTGCGCTGAATTTGAAGCATGGTCATTTTATAAGTAAAGATATTCCAAAAGTACTTAGCTTCAACGTGTGTTTAGGTTGGTCTACTAAAAAGTCATTTGAGAAAAGTCATAGTCGAAACTATGCCTTATAACATTACAGGCAAAGCATTCGTGTAGTCCAGAAAGATATAAAAGTTATAGTTACAGATTTTCAATCATAAAAAAAACTGGAGATGCAATGCGAAATCAAGACAAGCCAATAATTAAAATTCTAAATAAGCTTAATTTTAAGTTGGCAATTGCAAATAAAAAATATTTGAATCCTCCAAATGTTTAACAGAAGTTGAAAACAAAAAAACAAACGCCTTTATATAAAACTATTTTTATGGATATCAACATGTTATGTACTTTAATTAAGGTAGTTACAATGATCTGTCCACATTGCTAAAAGAAGTATAACACTTCATTTGTAATTAATTTTTATGCCGACTATATAAGTTAAATGTACATTAACGTAAGTGATCAACCCTAACGAAAAACAATTATTATAAAGTAAAGGTAGAGATAAATAATTGATTAACTATGGTTTAGAATACCAAGTTTGGCAGTAGACAATGAGAATATACATTTGCACTAAGTATTGAGATATATTTTGTATTCAGTCATAAGATTTGTTAGTTGGTGGTTTGTTAGTGATTTGGCGAAAAATGCATTATTCAACGGTTGTAATTATTTGGCATTCTAAAGAAAATATTTTTTTGCAGGTAACCTACCTCGAAATGGTCATCAGCAAACTTATCTTCAATAGTAATGTACAAGTGCATTGTGTAAGTACTATGTCACGTGTTTCTTGTGTATGTCCACTGTAATTTATTTATTGGGTTTCACATTTTATTGGTTTTGGATTGGTTTTCATCTCATAGCCATGAAAAAATATAAATTTAATACTTAACTATTTATAGGACTACAAAAACACAAGCGTTAGCTGAGCTTAAATCCCCTCTCATGTCGCACTGAACACCGCATTGCTAGCGACATATGTTACAGCACCACCTCTGCACCCACACACTACACAGTATAGCGACATAGTGTCATTTATATTTTGCTATCAAGAGAAAGCTCATATAAAATTATCCAAACCTCAATTTTTACAGTTGTTTATGCCTTTCGAAAAGGCGTAAAATATAAGATTAAGCTATCGTTACCACCAATAATTTTGGTTGCCATGAAATATACCATGTGGTTTGAAATGAGCTGGGTTATTATCAAACAGTTTAATATCTGAAATTTCTTTGTACGTTTCTAGCGTATATTTCTATCAAACTATCAATAACGGCCACCAATATTATAGACAACATTGTTTAAAGAGATTAGCAGGTTAAAGACTAGCGGCAACATGCGGATAGTGTTTTAAATTGCTTACATTGGTAAAGAAAATAGTCAATACATCTTTTGTTTTTATCTTTCTTGATTTAATTCCAGTTACATCAATGCAACTGACACAGGAAACTACGCGTGCCATTTGTGTGTGCCTAATAACGTATGCACCAAAGAACTACATGAACTACATGAAATGTTGCACTTTTTCACCCTTTTGGAACTAATTTACAATATTTTAGTTTCCACTTCAAAATACTTATTAGGAATTTGACACTAAATAGGAAATGAACAAGGAGTTTGTATAGACAGTGCCAACATTGAACAGTTTGCGGGGGAGGTTGACTTTGCTGGGTCTGTGATTGGTTTTCCAGCTCGTCTCTAGAGTTTCTAGGATTAGTTTACTCGTAACTTTGTCTAACTTCTCTAAAAGATCCAACTAGCTGTGTTACCACATGAGCTTAAGTAGTTGTCAGCAGCCTTAGGACAGTTAACTACTCGTATCTTACATGGTTTAAACTAAAACACGAAACCGTCTGCAAGAGTTAAACTTAGGAACTCTTGTAAAAATAAATTTTATTGTTTTAACATCTGAAATTGAAGCTTGATTTAATAAAGTATAAAAAATAAGTGTAAGAAATTAAAAAAAAATCGTTTATAGTTATCATTACAAAAATATATGCTTTACCTTGGTTGGTAAAAGAGCTTCCGTATTAAAAATACGTCTAATTCCGAAGTTTAATTTAATAGAAGCAGACCTCAAAACACACCAAAACTATTTCAACGGTCCAAACGTATGTATAATTGTTAGGATAGGTGTCACCAATGAATTAATCATGTTGCCGTCGATTAGCTCTATCTACTTGTGGTAGGATAAGTTCAAATGAATTCCAGTGTTTATTGTAGAATGCATATTATTTTTAACATTGCTCAGCTGTAACATCCTGTATGTAAAATTATACGTTTATCATTGCTGAAGATGTTATTAATTTTTTCATAAAAATACTGTGGATGTGCACTCGGATTTCAAATGGATTGCTGGTGCATATTATCACGATTAAAAATCCTTATAAATATCTTTTTGACCTAAAGAAATAGACCAACGTTTTATTTGCGCTCCTCTAGCGCAATAATAGCGAAATAATGTATCTAGCAAAGAAATGAAAAATTATGATTACAGAAAAATATAAGGTTAAACAAGTAATACACATGCAAATAAGCAACTTAACATATTTCATTTTCACCTTCCCAACAATCGGAGACCTAGTTAGATGTTTGACGCTATAGAAGTAAAGTAAAGCTCCCAAGGGATCGTAGATAAGGTAAACTTTCTTTTGGTCCCATAAAAGATTCTCAATGTTGCTGCTGAACTTTTATTTTTAACCTTTATGTTAATTTTAGGTAAGCTTTTTTAATTAATTAAATATTTTACAACTTTTAAATTAATCTAATAGTTACAAAATGCCAAAATGCATACAAATGTGAATCATATTGTAATTTTGAAATAGTGTTTATTGAAAAATGTGGGCGTAATATGATTAATATGCTTGCTCAAGATTGATATTCTATTTGTCAAATTAATATTGTTCAATAGTATCACTGTCTAAAAATCCATAATAGTTCATTTAACTGTGAAATAATAAAATATCAAAATAACATGTTTAATTTATTTGTATTTTTAGGGCAAGTTCATCGTAGTTGTCAACCTTTTAAATCTGTTACATTTACACATTTTTTACTTAGTCATTACAAGGAAAGTGTTGTTTAGATTCACGAGGGAAAATCCGACAACGACATCCGTCTTTGAATAAAAGATAGGCTGATTCAGCTTGTTAGTTCCTTTTAAGCTACTACAATCTTATCTTAGTTCTTGAGAACTGAGGCTAAAGTATAATATAATGGATTAACAAACTATTCAGCATACTAGATTAATATACATCAACACTTCGTAATAATACGTATTCCTTTGACGTTCTTAAATTAAAAAAGATGCATTGAAGAAAAAGAATGGATGAAAATATCTTAAGGGGAAGTCCCACTGAAAATTGTCAAAAATTTCAGATTTTTATTTTTTGTACCTATTTTTTATTAAAATCTTCCTATATAAGAAAAACACAACAATTTGATGTAAATTTACATATTTCATGGAGTAAAAAATATTTAAAGTTGAATGTGCACTCGAATTTTTGGTGAAATAAACATCACTTCGGTGTTTTTCTTGTATAATCACGGATTGTACATATGTCTGAAAAAGATTTTTATGTAAGTATATTGACCAAAAATGTTCTTAAAAGTAATACTAGCAGTACTTGTACACAAAAAAGCTTAAATAGTGAACTAGGAGCTCTTATTTTGGCTAAAATTTAACAAAAACCATTGATTTTAGAAAACGCGCGATTCTTGAAAGTAGAGAAAACCATGAGTTGGTTTACTAAAAATGCTAAGGCTCAAAAGGTATTAGAGATACAGCAGTGAAACTTTGCATGCTTACTCTTTACATATACAGGGACAAAGTTATGTATGGGCTTTCAATTATCTAAAGAAACTTTTATTATTTATTTTTTTGTAATATTGCAAAAATTGTATTGTTATTTTCTTAATTTGAAAACTTGTAGAAATAATATCTGAAGAGATAATTTCAAACTAATACATAACTTTGTTTGCAGTAATATACTCTATCAAATGACACTTCAATCATCTATCTACTACTTATAGTTAAAAAGCCTTAGCGGTTCTTGTGAAAGGCTGCAAATTCTTTTAAAATGGGGGTGGTGGGGAGGGGGGTGGTTTACAAGTGGTCAAAAAATAGTTATTTTGTTTTAAGTAGAGTAATTTTACCTAATAAAAATTAAAATATCTCAAAATAATACATAGTTAAGAATTTAGAATTTTCAGTGGGACCTCCCCTTAACATATGGTTTTATAGAGCATGTTTTCATGTCTTTTATTGAAAATTAATCTTACGCTGATTACCTTTGTAGTCAACACTCGCCTTTGGCTCGCTGGGGGCTCCGTCCCCAGGCCCCCTAGCTGTTAGTCGTCATTAGTTGTAGGGTGAAGGGGCGTGATCGTCGAAAAATGCCTAGAAGGGCTTTTTAGAAAGGTTAATTCCTGACCATGAATATTCTTGCAAATCTTTGCTAGATCCGTTTTCAAGTTGTAGAAGTTAAAAAAACGTGTTAGGTAGTTTCGGAAGGGGGGTGTTAAGTCTTGAAAATGGAATTTTTAAAAATTGTAAGGGCTAATTTTTGGTAACGTTGTACACAATTACAAAGTTTAATTCTCTAGCAAGATTCTAAACTTTTTAGATCCTCATGCCAAAGTCAACCACTTTCAAGGTTATTCTCCATAAGAATAACAAGGGGGGTGGGAGTCAACATCAACAATTGACACATCTTTTATTGTTGAGCATAGTTTTTAAGGTTGATTGGTAATAAGAGAATCATACATATCCTTCAACACATACACTGTGTACACAACACATATATGTTTGAAGATAATTGCTAAACAGTTGCAAGCCATACTTACAATAAAACCCTAATCATACTATTACAAGACATTTGTAGTTGATACCGGTCACCAATTTCTGTCTCGAATGTACAACTATGAATGACACCTGTCTAAGTGTCATCCACCCTTCTGTGTCTAATCATCATATCAAATCACTGACACATTGAAATACTGATATTGCACAACAGTAGGTCTAACGTACACGTAATTGATACATGATGCTATTCAGCGATGAATGTTTACTAGTACAGTATACAGGTGTTTCCAGTAAGAAAATATTATATTGCATATTTGTAGTTCGAACAAATAAGAACAATTGCGTGCATTAAACGTATTGAAATGCTAATCATATTGGATCCTAGTTTTTGAATAGTCGTTTGAAGTAAACTGAGTCATCAATATCATTAGACTTTTTAAAATACATTATTGTCTTTGGGGTGGTTGAAAACTAAGTGCTTATTAGGTATTTTCTAAGTAATTTTGCAAATATTTAAGAAACAATTTTTAAGACATTTAGTGTTTTAGAAGTATTGTTACTACTATTCTTGTTTACATTGGCCTAACAAAGGGGTTTTTGGTACAAATATCAATTATGAGAGACGTGAATGGAGTAGTATTCACGTACCGTGGAGCCTTGTAATATTGTGTAAACATTTGTTACTGTTGACAAATGACAGAGTTTTGTTTCCTTATTTGTCGCGTTCAAACGTGTTTCAACTCACTTATACCATGAAGTTGTTGAACTCCGCACGTCCTTCTACCAGTGGGTTTGGCAGCATTGACTACTGCACGATAACTATTCTGAAAACACTTTGAAATCGGTGTTCTTTAGATGACATATTGTTTGCTAGTTTACTCGAGTGTTTATGAGATCATTGTAAAGCTGTGTACTTATTAAACCAATTCTTTTTTAATTATATCTGTTGCTGGACCTACCTAATTACCTGTAATTATCTGTTGCTGTTACCTGGTTAATTATACCTTTATCTATGGACCTTTTGGGATATAATATTTTATTTTTATTGGAGTACCTCTTTTTTCGACAGTTGAGATTGTTTGAAATAAATGATGGGGACTTAATTATCTTAGTCTTGAAATATTATGTAATATTGCAAGTATAAACTAAGCAAACACAGGGTGCCCATGAAGTAGTTGCTCTGATTGTTTTAAACAGACCTTATAATCTTTCCCATATATTAGTTTTTACATAGTCTCTAGTTATTACTCTACCTTTTACCATAAATCTAAAGTAAGTTACCTCACAATACATTGAAAATATGCAAATTTTGCAATTGTTTATTTATTTATACAATACAATTTTTAAGTGTCTTTTCAGCAGCGTCACAATTGACATGTTTTGATTTTATCATATTAATCAACTGTTGAAGGGTGTTTTAGTTACAACCCCTTTACTTGTTAACTACTATAGCTAACAAGTTCATTGAAAATGTATTTAAGTTAGACGTTTCGTTGAAGTTAAGCACAAAGTGAACCCGAATTCCGCCGAACCTCGAACAAGTTTGGTAAACCAATCGTGGATTAAGAGGTTTCGTCTTCATTAACTACAAGGGATAAAGGGAACCGCTGATTATTTTCAAAGTGAAAAACTTATACGGAAATTGATTATATAACACCCCTGATTAATATTTTACCTATTATTCACAATTACTCTTATGAACAGGTATTAATACTACATATTAATATTATTTTAAAAAGTGTTCATGCTAATTAAACTTTACGCTATTTAAAAAATATAATTAAATAAACACGGAGTACCCTTCGGCTGAACTCATAATCCGAGAAATTGGCATTAGGAAAACATATATAATAATTTAAGATAAATAAAAAAATCTTATAAACACAATGGTAGACCAAACTCAAAATAATTCTAGTCTCGATAGCCAGAAAACATTTGTCAGTCACGACTGTGTTATAAGAAACGATAGGGTACAGTTTAGTAAATTATAGTTAAGCATATATATTGTAATTGAAAGAAGTAGTCCTGGGTCGAGAAAACCACCTATAGCCCAGTCACTTTAGGTAAGAACCTAGACATGAAAGATGTAAAGCTGATTTTTTGCATGTTGATAGTATATAATAGGAAAGGTGTTTTCTGAAAGTTCCCTGAATTTCCCCCCCTTGCTTCCCCTTAAAACCCCCCCTCCCCCGAAACACCAGGTTGAAAGTGTAGTGTTTAACTAAATCACCTATATCTTTTGATGTAAACGAGCTATCAGCATAATTGTTTTTTCTTTGAACTCCCCCGTTAAATTTACTTTAATAAAATAACCTTACACGTAGCATTATCTCTATTGGGTGGGATTTTATATGTGATACAAAATGAATATTATTTTATTTAAAACGTGAAGTTGTAGATTAAGCCAAACGTCGGTTTTGCAGTAGGTAGTACGTCAATGTAACAACACTTTTTACCTGTTTGATGAGCTTTCCAAAAATGTATAACAATATATATTGTAATTTAAATTGTTACCGAATGAAGCCATTTAAATCCATGCTTCAAACAGCCACAAAGCGCATTTAGCGTACCATTCCAACTTGTCCAGTAAATATCTATTCTATATACAGGGTTAGTAAAAAGTGTGGAGACCCCCTGTAAATTTTTTTAACGGCCCATACTAAAAAAACTAAACTCGGCACACCTTTATGGCATGTTATGAAGTACTTTTTGGGAATAACCGCCACTTGATGATCATCCCAAAAAAAAAATTTAAATTTCCTTGGGGGAAACTCTAAAATTTCAAATTTTAAGCCCCATTGAGTGACCCCTCATTTTGAAGGTCCTGGTAAAAGAAAGCCAACAACGCAAATTAGAGGTATCTACCTCAATCCAGTAAAAAATGGCAGCCAATTGAAATTCTCAGAAGTTAAATTTAACATACAGCTTTTCAAGTCTGGAGACCCCCTGTAAATTTTGTAACGGCTCACACTAGGAAAACTAAACTCTACACACCTTTTTGGCATGTTATGAAGTACTTTTGAAGCCTAATAGCCACTTGGTTACCAAACCCAAAATGGGGGATTTTTGGGGGGAACTCAAAAACTTTAAATGATAAGCCCCATCGAGCGACCCCTCATTTTGAAGATCATAATAAAAGAAAACTAGCAAACTAGAGGTCTCTATCTTAACACAGTAAAATATGGCAGCCAATTTAATATTAAATTGCCAGTTATTTCTGATTTCTAAAGATTTCAATCAGCTTCCATTTTTTAGTGGATTGAGATAGAAACCTCTAGTTTGCGTTGTTAGTTTTCTTTGACCAGGACCTTCAAAATGAGGGGCCACTCAATGGGGCTTAACATTTAAAATGTGGTTTTTAAAGGGTTGTTTGAGTTTCCCCCAAAATCCCCCATTTTGGGGATGTACACCAAGTGGTGGTTATGCCCAAAAAGTACTTCATAACATGCCATAAAGGTGTGCCCAGTTTATTTTTTCTAGTATGGGCCGTTAAAAAAATAACAGGGGGTCTCCACACTTTTTACTAACCCTGTATAATTCAGTTTTAAAAATATTTGTACAACTAAATCTAGAGTTCTACTGGACCGATTTTATAATTATTGTGTCGTTGGAAAGCTTAATTCGTGTAAATTTGCAAATAATTATGAAAGTTTGTTTTTGTTATGATTTATGGTGAAAAAAAAATGTTTTCCATAAGAAATACATTGAAAACTGTGTTTTTCACACGTTTTATTTGGGTGCGACTTTTGGCTACTTATTTTGAGTATTTCCAAAAAGTGCATGGTACCAATTTGTAGGAAATGTTATTCTCTTTCAGAATATCACCTTCCACTCTGGTGGGTTTCCTCACCATTTAAAAGTTATTTGCTAAAAGGCTAAGCAACCTCTGAATTTATAGTAATGATAAAATACTGAGTAAGGGATATTTTCGTTAAACTTTGTACAACTAAATCTAGACTTCTACTCGACCGATTTTGTTAATTTATGGGTCATTGGAAAGCCTAATTCATGTAGATTTGCAAATAATTATGAAAGTGTGATTTTATCAAATGTTTGTGGTGAAAGTTTCTTTTTTCAAGTTTCTGTTTTCAAGTTTCTATTTGTAGCCAGCTTTTGCCTGCCTTTATTAAGAATTTTCAAAAAATGCATGGTAGTTATTTGTAGTAAATTGTATTCTCTTTCAGAATATCACATCCACTTTGGTAGATTTTCCCTCCATTTAAAAGTTATTGGTAATAAGCTAAGTGATCTACAAATTTTAAGTGGTGAGAAAATACTAAATTGTTTTTTTTTAAACTTTGTACAACTAAATTGATTGTATAAATGATTGTATAAAGCATTGATTGTATAAATTCACTCCCACCCTTCATTGACGAAGGAACTGACGATGATGAGGGAAAAGAAAGTTGATATGTACTGTATTGTTTATGCCTTACTTAAGTGTTTTTTAACTGTAGGCTAATTAAACCTGTTGAGAATATATTTGCCTTTTCTTATAACTACCGATTACTTAATTTTTAATCCTTGTGAGTACTTTTTTACTATTTTTGTAATTCAGTGTTCTTATTTTGCTTGTTAAACATTCACACAGGGTGTGTAAACAATAAATAAATAAAAAGTAATCATTCAGTAATATTTACTGAACAATTTGGAATGATGTGCTAAGTGAAGCATGGATTTAAATAGCTTCATTCGGTAACAACTTAAATTAAAATATATATTGTTATACATTTTTGGAAAGCTCATAAAATAGGTAAAAAGTTTTGTTTCAAACACATTGACGTACGACCTACTGCAAAAACCAGGGTTTGACCTAATCTACAATTTTATGTAAAAAAATAATAAAATAAAAAAATACTCGATGTAAATTACATATCTTTACTGCGAACTAAACTTTTTTTCGTGATAATGCTAAATGTAAGGTTATTTTATTAAAGTAAATTTTACGGGGAGTTCAAAGAAAAAATAATTATGCTGATAGCTCGTTTACATCAAAAGATATAGGTGATTTAGTAAAACAATACACTTTCAACCTGGTGTTTTGGGGGAGGGGGGGTTTTAAGGGGAAGCAAGGGGGGGAAATTCGGGGAACTTTCAGAAAACACCCTTCCTATCATACACTATCACCATGCAAAAAATCAGCTTTACATCTTTCATGTCTTTGTTGGCCTTGATTTTTAACTTAAGTTACTGGGCTACTAGAGCCAAGGAACATATATTCCTCTATAGTATGAGCATTTGTATGAATAAACCTTAAAAAGAACACTTTTCTATGCAAATTAGACATAAACGTTTGCAGTGCTTGTACAAATTGGTTCTCTGAGACCTTTCCTAATAATACAATATACTACAACCCCATGTATAACCTTCTTGCTTTCGTTTTTGTATTCTTCTATAATATAATCTTTTCTTTTTGAAAAGTTTAACAGTACCAACGTATTAAGCTCAGTGTTCCAAGTCAAGTGTATCCCCAAGCAACGTGAAGTATTATACAGTATTAGTTACTGGCCATACAAAAACTCAATAATAATAATTATTCCACGTATCAAGATAGAAAGAACTCACTTCGCTACATTTTTATTATCTTTAAATTATAAGGATCTGCATACACAAAAATGGCAAATAATACTAATTTCTTCTACGTCCTTTTTATCTATAACAATATAGAGTTTCATCTCACGCCTGTCTGATCTTAGCTGTCAATGTTTGTGTTGGTTCAGTTGTCAGATCTGAGCAGCTGTCACTTGGTAGTGCTGTGGAGTAGAGTGTGTTTCTTTGCTGTGAATATCACACTCTTACACTGGTGAGGTGACAGTACAATGGTGGATGTAAAATACAAATTCACCTCAGGACGTAAATATAAATATGCGTTTTGTCAGCGACGCACTGACAGACACGGAGTTAATACATTATCTTTTCGTCGAACTAGAATTTAGTGTAAAAACTTACACTATTTTGAATTCATTCTTATACAATGGAAGGTATGTTCCGGTCAGGGAGTCTGACTTTGCCCTCCATAATCAAGGTATGATATTTTCTCCGTAATGTTATATGTACATAGATTAAATTGGATATTCATTACCTAAGGTAAAGAATATTGTAAAAAAAAAAAAATGACAAAAGCTATCGTAAATTCAAATGAATTAAAAAGCACTTTTTACAATCCATTTTCAGCAAAACAGTAATATAACAATATTATTACCCGGTACTGTTAAATAGTTTGTAGCATTGTTTCCAAAGTTATTATTGCCATTTAAATATAGCACGGATAAACATTAAAAATTGATGATTTGGTTTTAATCCCCCGTAATTTTATTTATTACTAACTTACTTCATAATTCCAGTATAGTCCATAGTAAGTCTATAGTTTTACCGTATATTGACAGAACATTAATTAAAAAGTATTTGATTATTTAACAGAAGTACCTTTTTCTAGAACACAGTATTCAACATAGAAGTAAGAAGAGAAATTGTAAAGCGACAAATTCAGAGTGAACATGGAAGAGACTTTATACCTGGTTTTGTCTCTGTAAGTTTAATGAGAAGACCTCCCCCCTGAGGCAACGTAATCATTGCAATATGAGTTGAGCAAAGGATTTTTTTATGTCATACAGTAGTTAAATCATATAAACCGTTTAAATGTTATTAAGGTTTATTCGATCATAGCATTATTCTATGCTTGTATACACTAACCACAATGAAACATTAATTTTACATGCTAACATCATTTTTTTGTTCTTTAAGAATAGTGTAAGAATACGTCTTCAGGAGTATCTTCAAAAATGTAAAAAACAACAAATCATGGAAAAGTTGTAAAATATGGAATAATGGAAAGTAATAAAAATTTCTTATACGTCCTTTTAATCTCTATAACAATTTAGAGTCTCATCAATAGATTATAAATTATCGGTTATAAATTATATATCAAACATTATGTATTATTGCACTGTACAATCTAATTCATAACACAACCTCTAAGTCTTTCCTTGAAAGCCTAACATGGTCTATCCAAGCACACACTTTAATGGTAAGGTGAAGAGCATAAGCCAGCGAAAAGACTTACTTCGCTAATATTGGGCGGAGAGGTTCTGCTCTCGTATAATCGGATGAAGAAAACCATGTTCAGGTGATAGATGAAGGCAGCTTCAGAACTGATCGTACTTAAATAGTGACGTGATTGCGTCTTGATTCTCAGTTTGTATTACCAAAGACAGCACCTTCTTTTGAGGTTTCATTATAAATTGTGCTTAGAGCTAATCACAATAGGCTTTTCAATGTGTGGGTTTTGCTTTGTGAGTTAGAATAATACTTTTTAATACTTTTAATTGATACTTGTTTAAATTTGTTACTATCTTCTCACTCATTATTAATTTTAAAATATCCTCCTGGATAATTAGCTTTTATGGATAACACACATTTGTGGGAAGAACTTATTGGCTTCCCGTTTTAACAGACGTACAGATTTTTTAGCACTTCAATAAAAAAACTTTCTATTAAAAAAGATATCTGAAAAGGTTCTGATGGAAAATCAATTATTCTCACAAATGAAAATAGATGGAAGAAATATGATAATTTATTATGATTTAATTGATCAAAATCCGTAAAGGATAACTTTTTCTGCATTCTAATTTTCGATGGAAGTTTTAGAGTGAAAGTCTATTAATAATACAATAATTATCTCATAAATGCAGGTTTAAAAAGTATCGCAATTCTGCTTAAGCAATGGTAATAATTTCCTTGCCTTAGATGAAACGTTTTTTAATCCTCCCTAAAATCTGGTTGTATGCAAAACGTGTGTCGACCAATGTTTTTAGAACCTTTCTGGAGCCGAGTTTGAGAGTTTCCAGAGTGTCGTTGCTAAATTTAGAAACCTTCATTGAACCACTTCACAATTATACGCATCTTACAATTCATACATCCGATTTGGATCCAGTACAGCACCTTCGTAGGTAACATTTCAATTGCATATGAAGTACGTATGAAAGTACGTTGTATGAAAATCTAGGGAATCTATCTTCTCGTAAAATTACGTTTAGTATAGTCAATGGATATTGCTTCGCAAGTTTATAATTTGAAGCTTTAAGACGGCTTAGACAACTTGAGATATGCTCTTGACATTAGTGTGGCAAATTGTATTAAGACTAGTGTAGTTCATTAAACCTGACAAAAATAAATTCTCGAATGGGTTACTAAATTTACTAATCATTCCGAGTATCTTCTTTATCAGGGGTTCCTAACGTTTTTGCTCCACGCCCCCTTCGAATTTTTTTTCACGTCCTCCATCCCACTATTTTATTGTGGCATTCTAATACCTCTGTATAATTCATTATTTATAACTTATAAAAAAAAAACTCATGCAACAAAAAACAACAATAATTAAAATTTCTTAGGTTTAAATTATTTTATAAATAAACAAATCAACAAGATACACATAAGTTTTTAAGCTAGAAAGTGCATATCACCTGTGAAAATGTGCCTTTCTTCCTGGCATTGCTGTATAGTACTTAACTAATATGTTGAAGCAATAAAAATTACTGACAACTCTTAAGTAGTTTTAGTAAACACATAATTTGAGAGAATGAGGCTGAGACAAAGAAAAACCAATTGACTTAACCAAGTAAACAGTAACTTGATAAACTAAGCTAGTAACATTTTATAATCTAATGATAAAGTGGTTTAGTAGATGTAACTTCTGTTACGAGAGACCAGGCTGAAATTACTTCAATAAAAAAGAAAAAAACTGCAATGTGAAAATGGATTATGACCTGAGGGTTTAGATTATTAGGGATAAAGTATATTATGCGAGGAGAACCTAGAAAAGTCTATGTTTAACATACAGCCAGTGTGTTAGTTTTCACCAAACATTAAGTAATGGTTTATATTATTAGATGACCTATAGTATTAGTTAAATGTGTCTGTACTCATGTTTTTCCACAGTAAATAATTAAAGGTATGTATATCAAGTTTATCCGTGTAAAAACCCAGAAACTCTGATCAAATTGTTGTCAGAGTCTTGGTATTCGTGAAGTGATGCACCTCAAGAGATGTTGACGTTTCCGACTGAGCAATCCAATAACACACGTAATATCTCTCGTCTCAACGAAGCTAGTGGTTCTACACTCTCTCTAGATATAATAGCTAGTAGTGGTTATAGTGCTCGCCAGTAGTCAAAAGATCGCAGGTTCGATCTTGAGAAATGTTAGTAGATTGTTTATGTCTGTAAACTGGTCTCAGCTGTCCTTGATTGTTCGGCCTTTGCCTGGCTAATTAGACTATTGATCTTAGTCAGTAACAAAGCTACACTCATCCTTCACTCTTATTTCTGTTAAAATACGCACGTCCTCATCTTAAATTGATAATTAGTAGGCTTAAAAATTATTAAAAGATCTTACCTGGAGTTATCATGTCTTGTATCCACCAATTAGACGATGTTTTATTAGAAATGAAAAGATCGTTACTGTTAGTGTATAAAGTTTATTTTTCATAGAAACATTTGCTATATTTTTCAACAGATTTAAGTATAAATCACATTCTTAGTACATGTGATGTGAATGGACTGCTAGAACATAAAATTCCTTTTATGGCTTAATGATTGAATTAATACTCTCATGGCATATGGGTGTACAGTTTCCAGGAAGAAAACGACGGCATGACCTATTTTACTCATAACCTGATCAATTTGTTTGATTAAAGGATTTGAGAGCTGCCTGCAATGGAACAGGTTGCTTTTAGGTCAAAATCATAAAATCTAGCCAACGTCTCACTACATTAAAGCCTATGATTAGACTGGCGGCTTTCAATAACACATATATTTCCATACAATGCAATTCTACAGTTTAATTGTTTTTACACCAACAAACTACTTAATTTTATAAGTTTAAAGTGTACTGCTCATCATAGCCTGAGGTGGAAAGTAAAATATGATGAGTAAGTATTTTTTTACAAACTATCCATATCAAAGTGGTCTGGGATCAAATAACTTGCCCTTCAATCTAGTCCGGACTGTTTACTCTTGGTAAAGCCAGATGTGGGAACGTCAACAGTCAAGCCAATATTGTACAGGGACTAAATGTATCTGACCTAGGAGTAATTTTAGTAATTATTAAACGTGACGCCCTATACTGAGTTGTGTTAGTTAATTAATGTGATAAAAAAGTTTAGTACACCACATCAGTTCGGTATTAATTTTTTTTGTTACAATTGATTTTTAAATTTTAGATAGCGAGCAAACGAGACTTTCTTGGGGCTTACACAAATTGTAAAACTAAATTAAAATCAATTAGATATTTTTATAACAGTAAATATTATACATAATTTGGCAACTGCTAAACACACCAAGCAAAGAAACAAATGAAATAAATTCAAATTTCGTATAAAAACCAAAAGACTACCTTCTGTTTTATTCCAATGCTACGACTACAAAATAACAGCATTATAATAATCTCATCGTGTAATATTGGAAGTAGTCGTAATCCTAAAGTAATTAATGTACGATAATGAAATTTATAGATTCCCAAATTGGTATACGTCTTGTATTAAGTATACTCATATAGCCTATAGTAACAAAATTTGAAATGAAGAAACTTGTTTATTTTGCAAATCTAAAATGTATAGATATTGATTGGTTGTATTAATGAAGTTAGATTTGTTAAGGAAAAACCTAACAAGAATCGAAGCGAATTTCTGTCACGCAGAATACAGTAATTTTATATTCGTATGAGCTTAAACAATACAAGGCACGTCTGGGAAGCTAATTTGTTCTTTTCAACGTGACTTTAAAACTCTCGTAAATTATACTACACGTAAATTGTAATACATGATTATTTATCAAGAGCAATTTAACTGTCTATATTTATTTTTTGTTATGTATATTGAAATACAGTTTATAACTTTGGTACTGATATTCGTAAAAGAGTCGTACAACCATTCAAATTCTAAACCTATTACAATATTTGGTATCATTCGAAAGCTCTTACTTTTTTCCCCAATCGTGGGGAATGGTCGAGTAAAATTGAATTTTCTTTTATTGAATATCTATACTGCGAAATAGTTTTGAGTTGCAAAATATTGTCCAACTAATAAAACAATTTGCTGGAATCATTGGCACTTTTTATTAGAAGGAATAAAACGTATAATGCTTTTGATAAAGGAAACCCCATACTCTTATAGAATTACCAACAGATTTACACCAATTAACTCTAAGTTGTCTAATATATTATTCTTAAGAGAGCTTGAGACTCGTTGCCCAAGTTACACGGTTTGTCCATTAAAGGAGTTAGTTGAAAGTAACCTAACTCAAAATTATTTAATTTATAAACTGTGACAACCCATACACACTCGCAGATGGATCAAATGAGATTTGGAAGTAGGGTGTAATTATGTTATAATGTTTTTTGTTAAAATGGTAACCGAGTGAAATGGGGGGGTAACAATAGACAAGACAGTTGATTTTACACGGAAAAGATTAGATACTGACACTAAGAAATCGTTATCCGAGTTTTGCCTGCTTGTAAATGTCATAATGATTATTATTTTTCCATACAAAGCGTAAGATAAATCTAAGGGCCCTTCCGTGTCTTCAACGCGTGGAAATTAATTCCCGACTGGTCTTGAATCCGTTGTGTGGCGGCAATAAAACTCAGATAAATAATTACTGGATAGTGGACCATCAAGCATTACTAGGTTGGCAAACACAAAACCTTAAACAAGACAAAAGAACAGACATTGCGAAGAGTTATTGGTTTATTTGTTTTCAAATTATAAATAATTTACACATACATTTTGGTCTCAGGTAATTGGAATTATAGATCGAAAACTGAAACTATGCCTTATTTTGTTACATTGACTAAATTGACAAGATAAAACCCCTTTACAGGGAAGTAAGATAAGGTCAGTTAAGTTGAAGGTTAATTTTCTAGGGGCCAAAGCTACAACACACATGGCCCATCAGCAAATAAATTACCTAAAAACAAACAACAGTGCTGAAAAGGCTTCAGCAAAATGACGTTTGTCTTCACAACATTGCATTCTTATTACCGTTAGAGGGAAATAGTAAAGGTACCTAATAAAATAAGATACCTGTTTGGTTAAACCTTAGGCAAAAATTATTTTTTGTCTAGATGGTTAAACGTTGATTTTAGTTCAATCGTTTTCGATTCTAAACAATGAATTATTGGCTAGATCAAATTATACCTAATTAGTACAACAAACAATCATTTATACTTTCATGATATTGGTTGGATAGGCAAAAGCTTGATATTGATTTTGTGGTTGTTGATAAAGGCCATCAAAAGATTTAGAAAAATGCTAACATTTAGTCTTCCAAAATCGTAACTAAGAAAAAAATATTTAAAAGTTAAACACCACACTGGATTTTATTAGTGTATAAGCAAGTACTAGTATGACACCATTTTACATCATTGGCAACTTTGCTAAACGATCAACTCCCGATACAACCTTAGAGGGATAAAATAAACAAATTAAATTACAATTAAAATTTTGAATCGCCCTTATTTTTGTGAAACACATTTATTCTGAAGCTATTGTTTTTCAATCTAATTGTCCCCTTTTAAGTTTTAAATCAATCAAAACTAAGTATATAAAACAAAAGTCCTACTTAATTGACAAACTTTGTTAAAAGGTTCACCTCAGTAACTGTTGTCAGGCTTTCTTGCCTTTTTGTTTCCTTAGTCAGCTTAAGTGTTAATGAGATTTTGGTCTAATTTTACTTCGCACAAAACTGCTGAATTAAATCTTTCACCTACAAAGAAAAGTGGTTAAAATTCAATTAAATGTGACGTAATGTTAAAGGGTGGATTACAAAAGTGATGCTGAAAACCTAAAATCTGATATGTGCGCAAACGTTTTTGAAACCAATGTTTACTCTGCTGTTTGGAAAAATAACAAACAATACTAAACTCTATTCCTAATAAGCATTCCGAATTAGATATTATTGGTAAACTGTAATTGGAAACTGTAATAGGAATTATGAAAAGTTTAAGATGATTATTTTTAGATAATTAGATATATAATAATTTAGATGATTATTTAACTCAATAATTACAATTATGCCCAATTGCTAGGTTACTGTTGGTAAAAACTAAATCAACCAATAATACCTTCATTATTATTTGGCTATGATGGACGGAATCAATCAACTGAAGTGTAGTCCGACATCTATGAGCTAATGTTAACTTAATGACACACAACTCAAGTTTGAAAAGAGATAGAGTATTAATTATGGTTTTGCTTAAAAGATTAGATTTTTCTCTTGTTCCCTGCATGAGCTGTTATTTTTATTTCAATCAAAAACATTTTTAACATATAAAAAAACAACGCGTGAAAATTGACTTTTTTAAAAGATTTTGTTACTAGGTAACTTAAAAAACGTAATTTAAAAATAAATCTCATGAAAGGAACTAGTATTTAGCATAGAAATTGCCTCGTAACAATTTCATACTGATACGACGACAAGGTTTTGAGATATGTGTCACTAAATTTAAAAAAGTACAAGTTTCGGGAAATCGACAAACGCCATGGACGAGTAGTGATTCTATATATTGCGTATCTATAAAGCATACAGCGCGCGGGCCTTTTTTATTTCTTTTATGTGAGGATTATATAAGTAAATAAATAACAAGTATTGCATATCACTGGAAACAGAATATAAAAAAAAATAGCAAACACTTAAAATAAAAATTAAAAAAAAATTAGAAAAATTATGGATGAATTAGGATTATGACGACTGCATTTCTAAAGGTTGTTTAAGAACTAAAAGAATCCCTAATTAATGTTCTTGACTTCTTTAAACTCTAATGTTGTAGTATATTTTTTATGCCTTTTGACGTCTTTGAAGCAAATATAATTTCATAAACAACTTGCATAATAAGACTTCTTTCAATCTTAAACACCTTTCTCTTCAATTAGGTAAAAATCAGAGTAAGTTCTAATTAGTTTTATTAAGTGGTAGAATTCATAGAGCTCAAGTAATTCCAAAATATTTCTATCAAAAAGTTTAAACAACTTTATTAGTTATGAAATCATATAATTAGTCTGATTTAAGTTCCTTGGGTCCTTCAAATAGGAGCTAGATAATAATTATTGCTGTTTTTGTAAACAAAAACAAAACTAATAAAAAGTTAAATAAAAGTATACTGCCAAACAATTCTATACTCATTAAATATGCTTATACGTGTAATAGTTGGTGTTTTACAATAAAAATTCAACTACCACCAAAGTTTTTTTAAATTATAAAATTAGGTAGATAAGTAAAAATATTTTAAAGAGTAAAAATTTACAGGGTAGTTAACCCTTTTGAGAATAGAAGTCACTAAACTTAAACGTAAAAGACTAACCGATGTTTTCACAAATTCTAAAGTATTAGTAGGCTACCTTAGTACCTTACTAGTCTTAGTACTTGAATAATATAATGTACACATATAAGATGATTATAATCAAACCGGTCTCTGTAAATTGATCACTAAAAGTTTGAAATACACAGGAATGTCCTGATTTGTATAATGTTGGTGACTACTCAGTTAGAATATAAACAATATTGAGTATGATCGCAAAGTGTGGGAGTCATGTGACGTAATTCACGTTTCACACGAGACTGATACGCGCACTCTCATTGGAAATAATTCGAAGCATGAATATTTTTATACGTAAGGGCACTTTAAAGGTTACTTTTGTTTTAAAGGTAACACAATTCGTTAGAAAGAAGTCGGTATTGAAACTATTTCTACTCAGAAAAATCTAAAGCATTTTTGCATCGTTTGTTTTAAGAAGGGAAGAGAGTTAAGTTAATATTTACATACTTCCATATATAAAAAAATCGAGGAGTAAAAGTTCTATATTTACGGTGCTGAATTGATCATATAGTGTAAAACAATAACATTAACAGAAAACTGATTTGATGGATGTTGAAGTTTCAATATAGGCCTACCGCAAATTATTGTAAATTATGGTCTGCCAACACTGCTAATGTGGATATTACAATGCATTTGAAATTAACCAAATCATTCTGCAGACATTATTTCTAGTTAAATCAATACAAACGAGAGTGATCAATTAACAAAAAACAATGATTGTAATTTGGGTGCTTTGGTTTTAAATATTATACATACCTGTAGATAATATTGTATAAACTATAGTTTAGAGTAGGCCTAAAAAAGTTAGTGAGTAAGGAAATTACCTTTGAGAAAATGCGTGTGTACTAAGTATTGAGGTGTAATCTGTATTTTGTTTAAAAATTAGTTAGCGGTTTTATAAAAAGTTCTGAGTTCCCTGTATACTTAAAATTAAATTACATTCAATGAATGAAATTCTAAAGGTTGGTTTTGTTCGCAGGTAACCTACCTTCAATTGCACATCAGTAAACTTTGCAACGTGTAAGTATTATGTCTTTTGTTTCTTGTGCGTTTTCCACTAAACCTATGTAGTTTATTACATTCTTTTTATACACTGTGAGTCGGAAAGAAACACAAGTAATTTATATAAAATATGAACTTTTGTTGTATAATATAACATGTGTTGCAACATGAATAAGCCAAACACATTGGACCTATGGCGTCACAATGTAAACACCGCAGTGACGTCATATGTTATGTTGTTACAGGTAACACCTCTGCATACTACACATGATGGCACTATAACATCTGTAACGAACATTCCTTATTTTTAAAATCGTTTAATGTTTGTATGACGTTTGAAAGGCTGTAAAATATAACGATAGAGTAATGGGCATTTGGAATAAAAAAACCTTCGTTTTTTATCAGGCAATTTAAGTTCTAACGTTTTATCGTACGATCTAAACCTATAACGATGACAATTTTCGTAGAAAACATTGTTTCGAAAGCTAAGTAGGTTAACGATAAGTGGTAAAATAAATTTGTTTATATAGTCAGCCATGAAAAGGGAGCAGACAAATAATAAAATCTTTCATTTTCCGCTTTTCAGTAAAATCAAACAACAGACGCAGAACACGGTTTGTGTTAACTAAACTCATACACACAATATACACTTTCATAAGAACTTAATATAAACCAATTAGTTGCAAATTGCATCTTTTCCTCGATAATTAACAACCCCTCTGTTTTCATTTGAAAATACGTATTAGAACTAAATATGTATTTCCAGCACTAAAACAGGTAATGTACATTACGTTTGTAAAGGGCAATGCCAGCTTTGGACATTTTGCGGAGGAGGATGTCTTTGCTAGGTCTGTGATTGGTTTTACAGCTCGTCTTGTAGTTTGCCAGGATTGGCTTTACTTTGTTTAACTTCTCAGAAACATCCAACTTGCCGCGTTACCACATACGTTGTCGAAGTTGTTACTTGAATCTTTAGGCAGTGAAATATGTTAACTGGCGTAAACTTCGAAACTGTCTTGAAAAGTTAGCACTAAAAGGCTGTTACAAAAATCACTAAATAAGTATTAACATTTTAATTTGAAAGTTTTTGTCACAAAAATATGTCAAAAAGTAACTTTTCTTGGATTGAGAAAATCGATCCCTTTACCGTCACTATTATTTTTTGGAATGGTATTTGCTTTATGATGGAGATTCCGCATTAATATTTTTTTGAATTTCGGAAGTTTTATTTAAAAGCAGCAGCACATAGACCTAGTAACACACTAGAATATGGTTTATCTTTTAGATGTCTGGTCCAAACTGTGTGTAAAATTATATTGTTAGGTTAGATGTCACCAACGTGTAAATGATGTCACAGTAGATTTTCTCAAAATGAATAGTGTGTATGTACTCAGGTGTTATACTAGAGTGAGAGTTCTAAATTTGGGAATGGTCAAGTGAATATTCCTATGCACATTTTAGAATGATTCTCATTTTCACAGCTTTGTATGGACTATTCTGCATGTGTAGATAACTGCTGGATTAACAGCAGTCTAATTGAAAACTAATGTGACTTGGAATATCATTAAAAACCATAAATGTCTACTCTTTTAAGCTGTTATCACTTGTTTATCCCTGGCCCACGAGGAGTCAGACAAAATTCTTAAAGTAGCAGCATAGGTCGATTTTGGTATCACATTGAACTCATTAAATGATAAGTTAGTAGAACTAATTGCTGTAAACCCGAACTCAAAGGACAACGGGTTCAAAATGACAGCCGTTCAAATATTTATTGATATTGCAATGCTTTAAACGCGTTTAAACGATACCTTCTCAGGGAGGCGCCCGCTAGAATTTGGAAACAAATAATTAATCATAGGTCAACATGCACACCAAATATAAGGTGTTTATTAGTAGAATACAATGCCGCTGATTTGAGCTCAAAAGAACAACTGAGTAAAAAATGGCAGCCGTCCAAAAATTCAAAATGGCATATTCAAGAAATATTTAAACGGCTGCCATTTTTGACTGGGTTATCCGTTCTAATTCGGGTTTTTGACAATGTGTTTTACTAAGACTTATAATTTTATACCAAACTTGAACTATGCTGCTATTTAAGAATTGTTCAGTCTCCTTATGCCCCCCCCCTGAAGGATAAAAAGTTATAATAACTTAAAGAGTAGACATTTATGCCTATTAATGGTATGCCAAATCTCACCACTACTAAAACAATATATTTCAGCGTTCCGGGACTTATCAATCACACTGTTTATAATTGCCAAAGTTTATAACTCTTGGTAAAGCCAGAGGTCGACAGTCAAGCCAATAATGTACCTAGGACTAATTCTAATCTAGCAGAAACGGTAGTGGTTAGCATAACTTTCATCATACCAAGTGATGTTTATTGATTCATTTGATATTATTTATTTTTTATTAGTTACGTACACATTCTAGACGTAAGTACACTCTTTACATTTGTACGGGACTATGAGTTGCGATTTATTATTTTTTCGGATTTTATTTCACAATTTTAAATGATAAGCAATTAAAACGTTCTGGGGGCTCACTTGAGTTCTCAAAACTAAATGAAAATCAAACAAATATTTTACTATTGTACAAAAATAATCTGCTAATTGCTGAACACCTCCAAGTAGTTCTTGAAAAAGAACTGTAAGGGGTTAAAGAAATAATTGGCTTACCTTTGGTTTTATAACAACCCTTGAAAATAGAGCATTAACTAATTAGCAAGACAATTACTTGAAAAATATTATTCCTAAATTTCTTTAATGTATGCGTGATATATTCTGAATACTTGAAATCCTCAAATATTTCCAGTTTCATCAATAAGTATAAAGGTAGTATACAAATGAGTATAGTGTATTTTTATTTTAATTTAATTCGTTAAACATGCAGTACATCGAGTACACATTTATTTAGTTGTTATGTATCTTGTAAATAATTTGAATGGATGAATTCACTTAAAATTTATTACGGAAAACTTAATAAGGATTGAAGTGAATTCATGTCACGCAAAATGTAATAATTTTCCATTCATATGAGCTGAAATAACACAAGCCACGTTTGGGAACCTAATTTGTTATTTTAAACTTGACATTAAACCTCCAATAAATTCTATAAATTTTTTTTTATTTATGACCAGTACACTGAACTATATGTTTTGTAATTCTCCCTACTAAAGTATTTGGTATCAAACAAAAGCTCTTGCTTGCAATGTAAATGTTTCTAATCGGGGATAAAGTTATTATTTTCAGTAGAACAACATTTTCTAGAAATATTTATATTTTTGTATGAAATGAGAACATTGAAAACTAATTTTTAACTGTAAAAAACTTACTAAAAATAGCCGGAGTTATTAGATTGAATATAAAAACAAGAAAAACACGTATTTATTACTAAAAATAGCCGGAGTTATTGGATTGAATATAAAAACAAGAAAAACACGTATTTACAATGCTTTGGTTTGAGAAAGTGCCGGCTACAATTACAATAAAACTTGCCTAAACTAAAATTACTCCTTATAGTGCAACTCGTTGCCTAAGCTATAACACAAAAGAGTCCATTAAAAGAGTTATTTGTTCGTAGCCTGAGTCTTGATAATTTACTTCCTTATCTGTGAAAATGTTCAGGTCTACTGACAAATTAAATTTACACAGTTTTCACTTAACTTGACGACGCGAACAATATACAGTGTGATTAAAAAGTCCCGGAATGGTGTAATATATTTCACATAAGCTGTCGTAGTTGTCACTTGAATCTTCAGGCAGTGAAATATGGTCATTGATGTAAACTTTGAAATTTACCTACCAGTTACGAAAAAGATCCTCACAAAAAAAACTTAAACTTAAAGAAAC
The DNA here is from genome assembly GCF_028750875.1 of Macrosteles quadrilineatus. NCBI lineage: Eukaryota > Metazoa > Arthropoda > Insecta > Hemiptera > Cicadellidae > Macrosteles > Macrosteles quadrilineatus. Next base: position 3,143,848 of record NW_026542605.1, read on the forward strand.
TTAAAAAATGTAAAACCTCTTTTGGATCAAATCTTAGCCACTTAACTATCATTATAAAAAAAGATATTTTCTTTACATTTGGTGATGGAGTTTCCGTACTGATCTATTTTGAGATGTATATTTAATGAAAGTAGATATTAGATCAGACAACTGCCCAGAACTGTTAGAATTGTAAGGTTAGATGTAACCAATGTATAAACATGGCACTGTAGGTTTTCTCGCAATAAATTATGTGTTTGTACTTATGTGTCATAGTAGAGTAAGAATTTTAAATTGTAGACATTATGAATGTAGATATATTCAAATGAATTCCCGTTTCCTTTAGAATGCGTTTAGTTCTTAACCTAGTATGGACTATTCTACATGTGTATAATTGCTGAACATATTATTTCATTATTTCTAGCCTATTAAAATCACCAGATTACTAACCGCATTTTAAACCGGTTGCTGGTTTTATATGATTTCATACAACTATTTTAAACAAAAGAAATAAGTCAATCACGTTTGATTTTCATTGGGTATGAATTATGAAAATAAGAAAGAAGATGGAAAAGTAGAAAATGCGATTGCGCAACGATACATTTGTCATGTTTAACCTTTACAACAAACGGTGAACTAGTTAGATGTTTGGTTCTTTTGAAGTAAAGTAAGGTTCTCAAAGGATTGTAGATAAGGTAAACTTTCTTTTCGCTACACTACTGGGAAATGACCTATTTTCATTACATGTTTATCACCTGCGAAAATACGTCATTACATTGTTTACTACGGAAAAAGAATGTTTACAATGCGAAATTAATATTTACTATCTTTTTTGGATTTGGCAGACGTAAATAAACATAGTTTTTTGTTTGTTTTGTCAACGGTTTCAATTTTTAACAACCACTTTAAATTGAAGGCATAACTTAAAAATGCTATGAGTTTTATAATGTTCCTAAGTGTGATTAAAAAATATTCAATATATGTTTTAATTATAAAATAATTAGTCTTTATAATGTAGCGAAAAGTAACGTTCAAAATACGAGTGAAATGGGTCTATACATATTCTCGACCATTTAAAGTGCTCGATAAATCTCGCATTTCAAACATGGTCTCAAATATGTAATGACTCACTCTAATCTTGTTATGAAACATACTATTTTGTCACTATATAAGAGTCTTATTGTGTCAGCTACATTGCATTTTTATTTATAAGGTTGTTTGTTAGTTTTATTTTTGTTTGGATAAATATTCATTTGGGTCATATGAGTTTTTAAAAGGCTGTGACCTAATATTTATACGGCTCTCACACAAATACGTGGGGAATTAAGAAGTATGGCAATGCATCTCGTATAAAAAAATAGGGTACTTACGTATTATACGGAGGCCACCCTTATACAACGCGCTGCGGCGGTTAGGTTTGGTCATCATGAAGCTTTTATGACTTGTCTGGTTCGATTCATAACGAAAGTAGGAAATTCCTACAAACATATTTATAATAGACCAACCTAACCTAACCACCGCAGCGCGCTGTAAAATAAGTGGCCTCCGTATAATACGTAAGTACCAAAAATAGTTATTAAAAATGAATTGAGAAGAACAACCAAAGGTAACCAAGAGATTAAATATCAAAATAATGTTGTTAAATAGTATCAGGTACAACAAAGCTATAACATTCGATTTCACTGTCTGATGATAGAAGACCAATAACTAAAAATAAATAACAGTTAAGTTTTTTAACTTATATGTATTATAAGGTAACCAAGAGATTAAATATCAAAATAATGTTGTTAAATAGTATCAGGTACAACAAAGCTATAACATTCGATTTCACTGTCTGATGATAGAAGACCAATAACTAAAAATAAATAACAGTTAAGTTTTTTAACTTATATGTATTATAAGGTACTATAAGGTACTTGTAAAGTCATTATAAGGAAAAGTCTTTTTTAAAGATACTCGAGTGAAAATCTGACAACAGTATTTGTCTTGTGAATGTCATGACATTGAATAAAAGATAGGTTGATTCAACTTGTTAGGATTTTCCTTAAACGTACATCTTTTTAGACAGAGAAATGCAATTAAGCTTATATCAGTAAATTTCAAGGGTTGGTATTTATTTCAAGTGTCATCATACTCACACTTTGTTGATCACATTCAAACACATTCGTGATTAATTCATTAAAAGATCAAACCCTTTTTTTGTGCGGCATGCCTTTCATTTGACCATGAATAGGTTGATTTTAAACACATAGCTACAGAAAACACGACACGTATAAAAAGCAGTATTCACATCATGAATACTAAAGAAAACCTAATAGTTGAGCACTGTTTATTCATTATTATACAGACTAATAGACATGCACATACATTGAATCCAAATCCGCTGCGTAAAGTATATGACACTAAATTCTACATATCATACACAAATTATACTCAAGTATATACTCAAGGATGATATTAAAAAATATACAACATGTTAATTGATGCAAGTCATCAATATCTGTCTTACTGTGTTACTGTTTCAACTTTCTCATTTGTTATGTTTAGAAATATCTATCTTTTAATATATAGTATTGTATCACTGTGGCTTGACGTCAACAAATGGCCAAAAAGGTTTGCTGATAGTAATATCCAGAGCACGTCAGGAGTGAATGGAGTAGTGTAGGTTTTAGTGTCAACAGTCTACATAGCACTATTGGGTAAACATTTGTCAGTGTTGGCAGATTACCATGTTTAGTTTTCCTATTAGTCGCGTTTCAACGTTTTTCAATTTACTCATGAGTAGTTGTTGAATTTCACACGTCCTTCTAGTGGTTTTGTCAGTCTCGGCTAGTGTACTATAACTGTTCTATAAATACTCAGATATTGTTCTAAGTGTAATCAATTGTTTCTAACCTACACAGCAGTGTGTAGCAAACTATAGTAAAAAGAGTAATGCAGGTATAACTTTCTTACTTCGTAACGTGATATTGTGGTTGAGCCATTTTTAACTTGATAAGTTGATATATTTCACGTTCTTTGCAACTATATTTACATTGGGATATTCAGGTCGAAAGGTACGACGTTAAGCTGTACTGTTGATCTGTTCCAAGGGAAAAATTAAATTTTACACGAAGGAATAAAATAATGTTAACCTAAAACAATACATGGGCATCGTAATGCTGCGCTAGGAAGTCTCTGAGAACCGATTTGAACGAGGACTGAAACCTTTTTGTCTGATTTGCATAGACTGGTGTTCTTCGTAACGATTCCGCATACAAATGTTCATACTACGGGTGAAACCCTTGTTATTTTGCTCCAGATCGTTTTCTTGACTCAGTCATACTTTACTACTTTTAACTACAAGGTCATTATAATTTACTATCTTGTATACGTTCGTATTACATTTGACGGTGAAAATGGTCAATAGTTTCCTTTTTTGCTTCGTTGTTAATGATGGAGGTGAACTAATCCACTATTACTTTACTAAACTTGTTCGAGGGTCAGCGAATTCAGCTTTTTTTACTCCGCACTGTTTTACTTAAACAAAACATCCAACTTAAATACATTTTCACAACTAAATGGTTAGTGGACCAAAGGTTCCTTTAAAAGATGATAATTGGTGAATGAAACCTAATTGGTAGGTAATAACAAGAAATATTTTACTTGGTCAATGGCGACAAAAAGTTTTCTTGTTTTTAATTTAATATAAGACACACTAACCAGCATGTTATACGTTAAGACGAATAAACTATTTTATAATAGACTAAAGGATTGTAATCAATTGTTATCTGGATTGTAACAATACCTGGTTCATGCACTCAATTAAACAAATGTATTGAGAATATAGAAATAATCATTCTAACTGTAATCTTGGTCATGAAAAAACATCATGTTTGCAAGATGTGACAGAGTTAAACATCCAGGTACAGTGTATAGTAATGCAGTAATTCAAATTCACATTTTCCAAATCTGGAAGTGTTGAAGTATAGAGTTTCATCTCACGCCTGTCTGATCTTAGCTGTCAATGTTTGTGTTGGTTCAGTTGTCAGATCTGAGCAGCTGTCACTTGGTAGTGCTGTGGAGTAGAGTGTGTTTCTTTGCTGTGAATATCACACTCATACACTGGTGAGGTGACAGTACAATGATGAATCTCAAATAATAATACCTACTAATTTAATAACAACTTTTAGATCTAATAAAAACGTGTTTTGTGCGTTAAGTATGGATCCACTTTTAATCGTGTCACTTATCCAATAACTTAACGAGTAAATCAACACAACGTTTTACTGGTTTACGGTCCATGCTCGTCCAAACATTTAAAGGTTGTTTTATGATTAGGAAGGAGTAAAAGTGATATAAAAATATTGTTTTTGTCTTTTCTCTTGACTGTGTCTATCTTGATATGTTTGGCTATTCTATATCTTCAGTCTTCACCTCAGGCGAATGGCAGGGACCTTCTCCGTTAGTTCATTCAATTGCGTACTGTTACATACAATTGATATAGTGATTTTCAATTTGTGTAATATAACCTATGACAGTTTTGATATACCGGGTGTCGAAAACCACCCGGACACCCCTTTAAAAACAAGGGAAACCTTTTCTTTCAAACAATAAATAATACAGAACTAAATAAATAGGACACGGTCTACTAAATGGTGATACTGTAATTTCAAATCCAAAATCACACCGGAAGTGGCTTTTTCAGACCGGAAGTTGACTTTTTAAATTTTAAACTACCAATTTAGATCACAGAATCGGATTCTACGTTAAGAAATACATAACTTTTGTCTGACATAAAAAAAAAACTTGTTTTCTACCTCTTATCCCTTATTATAGTCAATAATTATTTATCTGCCAAAGTTACTTGAAACCATAATGTAAAAGCAAATGATTGCTTTCTAAAATAAAATGAAACAAAGCAATGCGTAGAACAGCTGTTACTCTATTACTATAGTGTTAACAATAAACAGCTTATTTTATTCATCATTATGTCTTTATGTTATCTTTGTTATTTGGTTTTCTCTATTATTGTTTCAAGTAAGTTTGGCAGATAAATGACCTATAATTATTGACTTTTATAGGGGATTAGAGGTAGAAAACAAGTATTTTTTCAAAAAATGTCATAGACAAAAGCTATGTATTTTTTAACGTAGAATCCGACTCTTTGATCAAAATTCGTAGTTTACATGTTAAAAAGTCAACTTCCGGTTTGAAAAAGCTACTTGTGGTGTCATTTTTATTTGAAATGAACACCATTTGGTAGACCGTGCCCAATTTATCTAGTTCTGTATTATTTGTTGTTTGTAAGAAAAGGGTTCCCTAGGTTTTAAAGGGGTGTACGGGTGGTTTTGAACACTCTGTATAAACAATTTCAAATTATTAATTTGACAGTAATTGGAATTACTTATGAACTTTAGAACAAGCAATGCAACAATTCCGTAAGATATTTAATGAGTTATGACTTGGTCATAAACCTCCAACCTACACAATTGATGACATGATTGCAATTAAACGAAGGATTTTTTTGTCTATCCACCTTCGTAGTACTAGTAATCCTATATTTTGTAAGAGTATAACAAAATAATAAGAAGAAATATGAGATGGATGGTACTTAAAGAGCGACGAATTCATGATAAACATTGAGGAAATATACTTCACCTGATTTTGTCTCTTTAGGTTCAATGAGAATTCCTTCTTCTCAAGAAACTTAATCATTGGAATATTCGGGCAGTGAATGGTTTACGGTTGTGTCTTCTACTTCAGTAGTCTATCTCACTTAAACCATTGAACAGTTTATGAATGTTCTTTCGATTTCAGAATAACAGTAACGAGTGAATTGTGCAAAAGTTTTGTTTACTTAGCTTATCCAAATTGCAAAGAAATATATTTCGATGTAAACATGATTTTGATGCTATCACTTTACAGCACAAACGACTTTAATTTTATTACATCGAGTTTTGCCCTGTAAAATCTAATTCTTAACCCATTCTAGCCTTACCTCGTATGTTAAGGCTCTTACTTTTATGACGTTGTGAAGATGTTAAGCCAGTGAAAAGTCTTGATATTTCACGAATATTGGGCGAGAAGAGGTCTCATATAATCGGATGAAGAAAACCTTGTTCAGGAGATAAATGAAGGCGGCGCCAGAACTGATCGTCTTTAAATTGTGGCGTGATTACGTCTTGGTTCTCAGTTCGTATTTATAAATCACCTTAATCTCAGGTAACAAAACGAAATTTGTAATTGCTTGAGGCTAATCATAATAGATAAACCATAATAGATACAACACTTTTTTGGTGCAATAATAAACATATTAATTTCAAATTCATGCTTAAGTTATAATTAATGTCATAACAAATATAAAAAGAAAAATCAACACAAATTAATATAGTAAGCCACGATTCTCAACAAAAGTGTTTTAACAACATATAATATGTTTTTTATGATATAAAAAGATAAGTTTTGGTATACAAACTATTTCCACAACTAAGGAACACACATACGATGTAACCAATCTGTAAACTTTTACAGCTCAAGTCTCACCAAAGAAAATATCAGGAGCAATAATATTAAGGGCTCTAGAGTAAGTCGCATAATGTTATCGGGAATTTGTCAACAGCTCGCATAGCTGTCACACGAAGTCACTTGGTTCTTACAAAAGTGTTTGCTTTGACAGATAAATAAAAGAGTTTAAGAATCACGTCATACTTTCTATTATTAGAAAAGGATTCGGTAAATATTATTGTAATCTGGTGTTTAACAGTATATCCTTAAAACAATGCACGTAAACAAGATATACACATGTGTATGCATATTGTTATGTATTGTCTTTTCATTTACTAATATGGGATTTATTATAGCAGACGTGTGAGTGAGCTAGTCTAGTGGAATAGCGTTGGACCGAATATCCGAATATCAAACACAGGAAAACTGTAGTAGCTAATGATTCGCAAACTTATAACATGGAATTTATGGGAAATTTTGGGAATGGTTGGGTATTCTAATTAATTATTTGTTAAAGTTGTAAGTGTTATTCATAATTTTGGTTTGACCGTGTAACAGTTTGTGTGAGTTAAACATTTAATAGTCTAAGAACACTCACCTTTCAAATTAAAGAGCCTCGTTGAAGTTACTAATGAGATAAATTAGTCGAACTCGTATTTCGAGTGGACAAATCTGCAAGATCCTTTAGATCCTTTAGTTATCCTTTGTGGGGGATGGACGTATTCGTTATTGGGAAACACCCAATCATTCAAACCATTTCAATTAGAATCTAAAAAGCTCGATTCATTTTTTTAATCAAATCAAATCAAATTTAAAAAATCCTTTATTCAAATAGTACATTTCTTTCTATACATGATTTGTTACAAGTCAATAATAAAACACAATTAGACATTTAGCATATTAACAGCCTTAATTAATTACAGCTTTCTCCCTCGCAACTACTTACGGTACAACCATTACAACAAACTATTGATTTGAATTACTAATAGCTAATTAAAAAGGCCCGAATTCTGTAGCAGCATTTTTCTGACAACAATTTGAATAAACTGGTTTTAAATCAATTAAAATCTTTCAAAACCCTTCATTATGCTAGGCAGGATATTAAAAATTTTATACCAGAGTAATATTGATAAGATTCAATGGTGGAAGTGAGTCAACGTTTTGTTTATGACTTGTATTTCACAAAATCTATTCAGAGAGACATGAAAATTTCGTATTATTGTCTAGGGTATGTAAGACAGTTCTTTTGTCTTATGTTATAGTTGTGAAAATCTGAGTTTTTTTTTTTTTTTTTTTTTTTTGAAAAATTTGATAAATAATGTTGTCTGACAAATTTAAACTAGTTATATACTGCTAAAGTAAGAAATTTGTGATTTAAAAAATAATCACAGGAAAGTTGAAATATAGAAAAAATAAATATAGTATATAGAATATAAATATTAAATTTAAATATAGAAAAGTTAAAAATAATCATATTGAAGTTTAGTAAAAATTTTAAGTCCAAAGATAATACTGATAATTTCCGTCTGCATTTTAAAAAGAACTCTTGATTACAAAGAACTTTCAAAATACTGAGTTTAAGTCAATTTAAGCTGTAAAATATTTGTATAAGGGGTTTTTGATAACGTAAAACATATTTATACAAATATGAATGCGGTCTCTACGGGACTAGATTGTATCGTTTAAATATATGTTGAAGACTGATACATAATAAACATATAATAATATCTGATACCATCACATGCATTGAAATACATAAATGACAATTACAAATTCTTTAATAATATTAAAAACATTTTTATATAAAGAAATTGGTTAGAAATAACAATGTTAAATCTATCTTAGGTACAAATAATACTCGTAGTTAAAATTAATTATACTGTATTTAATTGAATATTTTGCCCATGGTCGTAGCCTCGCACAGTATTATATGTGAACACTGTTAACATCTTCCCGTGCGAATCTTGTTCGATAATATTATCGTAAGTTGTATGGGTAGACTTAACATGCACCATAAATACAATCATGACATGGTTGAATATACAGTATTTTAACACTACATTTTATCAGCACTTTTAACTTTTTCAAACCGGTAACGTATTTTAAACCCTTTCAGTCTTTCAAATTTGTTATACAAATAAATTGTTATTGTAAATTAAAGATACTTAGTTTTGAATTAATAGTAATCAAAAACTAAGTAGACTAGGTACGAACCGTGATCTAAAATAAGGTAAAAACACCACTGGGATTAAAAAATACCACATTAATAGAATAAAATACGAAAGTGTAGAAAACCGTTTTAGAATATTTTGTTTATGACTTGTATTTCACAAAATATATTCAGAGAGACATGAAAATCTCGTTCTTATCGGAATCCTCTAATACATAGGGATTGTCCTTATTATGCCAGGATATGCTGTACTTTTCCCAAAGGAGAGACGAAATTTAGTTATATATTTTACTTTGTGATTGTATAATAAGATATACTGCAATATGTATACAATTTTTAGCTTACGGAATATTACCACTCCTTGGAATGTTATGGCAAAGTGTTATTTAAGTTTTTTTTTCTGTAAACTTATAAGCTGAATAATTTTTTTCACAAGTAAAATACTCTTTAAGAATTTGTAAGTAATATAAAATAAATTGACAACTATTTCAAAAAGTTCCACTCATTTATTCAATGAGTGAAAACCTTGGTACAAGAAACTGTCATCCTTTTTCAGGGACATCGTCCAATGAACTGTAGTGAGATGCAACAAGAACCATTGAACAATTATCTTAAGATCGAACATCAAATTTTAACCACTTAAATTATCAAAAGATTCATAACGGGTTTTGAAAAAATATGCTTGCCACTATACCGTTGTGCACGAAAATTTAACTGAACCCGTAGAAACAAAGTTTTAACAAACAACAGTGATAACGTGACATGCTTATCTGCTTGTATCACATCACTTGCCCTCAGTCAATCGCCATATGACCTGTTACTTTACCAGATCATTCACAGTCACTTGGCAGCAAATGACATTTATCTCTTCCACTGTTCAGTTTACACATATTAAGTCAGAACTTCCGACTTGTAAGTGGTAAACAATTTAACGGAGTGCATTTAAAATATCGCATAAAATGAAGAGGAAATGTATATTTACGTAACAAAATCGTTAAAGCGTTTACCTACGACAGTTTTTTTTTTTAAGTGGCCATTTCAGTTCAGTTCTTAGAATTGAAAGGTTTCTCATAACAGCATTGTTTACTTTCATAACAGCATAGCTTTACTCATAACAACACGGGTAACGGACCAATAAGGGTGAAGGATTGAGGGAGAAGAAGTAAAATAGTAATGATTCTAACTTCAACTAATCAGCTGGTCAGGCTAATTTAATTGTTGAGTGGTGCAATTAGTGTTTGTTGCAATGTTTTGTTGCATCACTGTCAGTGGCAATGAGAGGTTATTGAAACGAAAACATAACCTCTCTTAGAAGCTATGAGTAGTAATTTTTAGTAATTAAAACATTGCCGTAGGTAAACTGTAAGGAACTAACGTAAATAGAAGCATGACTGATTCTAATATGCTTTATAGTACCTAAACCAAGGAACTCACTTGGTCTTAACATTTATTCCTAACTAAAAATTTAACAACCTATCAATACCACTTAGATACACATAGTACAGTCGTTTTTTCCTAAAATTTTAGTTTGCCTTAACAACACTAACCCCCATGGGTACGATACATTTTTTAATAATCATCAAAATCCAACTCTTGTTCAATTTCTTTTGTCAAGAACCTCTGGATTTTGAGGGCTCAGACACTAGGATGAAATATTTTCTGAACATACTTGTTTTGTCTATTATAATTTCTTATTTGTGAGTTACTATTACTTAATGTTTAGTTAACATTAAAATCGACCTTGGGATGTTTAATATTAACTAAGAAGTATTTACAATGATAAAAAACCATCAGAATTCCCCAAAAAATATATCTGTTTCACAGGTAATGGTAAAACAACCTTTGAACAAGTATATTCATAAACAATGTTATATTTATTTTTTTAAGGATTTATTTCACAATTTAGGAATTTGAATTTTGTAATTGTAATGCATTTAAATTTTACGTGACTAATATAAGCTACGAATATAGCATAGAGTGTGGATAGTAAAACGCTTTTGAACTATGTTAGTTTTGATTGAAAATTGTGTTGAAATCTCCTTCGTTGAATGAACATTCACATTGTAAATGCAACCACATTCAAGTGATAAATGCACGACAGCCAAATACATTGCTGAGGCAAATTTATTCAGAATAGAAGAAGAGGATCTATGAAGGATTTAAATCTAGAGACAGTGTATTAGCCGATCTGAATGGGGAGTTTTCTATACTGGATTTTCTTGTATTTGAGTTTAAATGGAAACCTTCTACACAACATAAATGCAATATCATGTTTTAATTGGTTGACATTGTCGTTTTATTTTACGTTAATATCATTTGGACTCATATTTGAACTGGCTTAATAATTTAAAATAACACTTCTCTAGACAAATCATGGTACAAAATAGATATCAGCTAGAACCATACTTTTAGATATTCTTTTAACTATTTACGGTCGCATGATAGACTTAATAAGCTTTAGGATACATCATCACCTCTCTCTCGGTATGAAAGATATGTATTTTCAAGTGGGCATTTTCAAGGTAGAAATTTTAAAATTGGTAGTAAATGTGTAGTTTAGAAGGTGAGAAGAGCTTTAAAAAATTAGTTCCGATATCTCAAGCCCTTTCAATATGGAGGTAATTTTAAATCTTATAGTTAAGTTTAACGAAAACCGTAAACTTACTACCTTACCGTACTTATTGGAGTGTATTTTATCACATTTCAATCCACGGTTCCATAAGTAAAGTTACAAATACTGACTCCCAGAGAAGTGCCCAAAATCACGGAGAGTGCACATTTTTTCTGTTTTACCCTACATACAACGTAGTGTGCTTTTTAAGTACCGTGATGGTGTACACACTTCACTTATGCAGATGTAATAGCAAAGTCATACAACCCTATTTCAAATAACATGTAAATCAGCGTTCACATTCAATCCTTACGAACCCTCATAACAGTGATACAAAGTGGAACATTCATTTTATTTAGCAACTTGTTCTGATATTTTAGTAATCCAAGAATACATGTTTAGTTGAATATAAACATCAATACTCCTCTCTGTATATAAAATTATTATTAGGAAGCAAATACTAAACAGGAAATGAAGGAGTTTGTAAAGGACAACGTCGAAATAGAACAGTTTGCGAGGGAAGTTGTCAACTTGGTCTGTGACTGGTCTTGCAGCTCGTCTCTGGAGTTTGCCAGGATTAGTTTTACTTAATGTTTAACTTTTCTGAAACATCCAACTTGCGGTGTTACCACATGGTCCTTAAGAGCTGTCAGTGGAGCCCTTAGGAAGTTAACTAACTTCGCTGGTAAACTACGAAACAACATTTAAAAGAGACTCATTCGTCTAAAGGTTACGAGTGAAATTTTCCTAAAATAAATTACATTAATCTTAAATTCCTAAAAATGTGGTTTGGAATCTCATCTTTGAAATTATTTGATAAATAAAACGCAAAAAGAAAATCTCGCATTTAATAATAATAATTCTGATAGTCTGAGTTATTGTTATTACTGTTATTTTTACGAAACGATATTGCTATAATGAATAATTTTATGATAGAGCTTATTGAAATTTACTTCTAATCTCGACGTTGCATTCAAATTTATTTTTAAAATAATACTTTATACTGATATAAAATTTTATGATTCTGTCGTGATATATTTTTGTAAACTTTTAAGTTTGGATTTTTATACTCTCTATGTTTTTTAATAAAATATAATTTTGTGAGCGCTTATTAAAGAATACTATCGTCAGAAAACCACCCCTCATAGTTTAAAATATATCTAATATTTTTTCAATACCATACTATATATTATATGATATTTCATACCTCCATACTGCAGGGGTTTGATCTGAGCCGTCAGAATGGACGAAGGCTCAGGTGTAACCAATGTGACATGAAAGGGCCGTTCTGATATGAAATATATGCATCTTCTGTAAAAATACGCCCCTTCAGTAGGACTGCAAAAATATTACTCTCATTTTTTCTATATGATGAATAACACAATTAATTGTGTTTTTAATGTTATCAAAAGTAAAAGGGAATGTTTACATGAGTTTCATCACCTTGTACTCAATTTCGTAATTGCATAGCATTTAAAATAAAGCTGACTAATCTGTATTTTTATTATAGAATAGTATTCTGTAGACTATGGAGGTTGATGTATTAGCATATAACAATAGTTCGTTGATAAAGCTGACACGTGATTTGTCATATTTATAAACTAAAGCTGTGAATTAATTTATTATTCGGATGGTATGAATGAATATACATGGACGGGTTTGTTCTGCGATTCCTTGTTTTGCTGTACTTGTTTCAGAACACATATTCAATCAAACTCTTACTACTCACTAATACGTTTTGAACGGGATTCATTGAATAGTTTGTGCCCAATGTATTAAAATTACTGTAAGATCTAAAATATGCAAGTATGTATGGAATGTAAGAATAATACTTGAACTAGCAAGTAAATACCAGTAAAGGAAAGATGTCTGAGCGACAATACACATTTTATTACCACATCTTACTAAAAAGAGACCTAGTCAGACATTTGGTACTTCCGAAGTAAAGTTGTCTCAAGGGATTTTAGATAAGGTAAACTTTCTGTTGGCATCCTATAAAAAGTCTCATTGTACCTGCTTGTGTTTAATAGTCTTATATCAGTTTCACTGTGTGCTAAGATAAATATTGAAATAGGGATGCGTGAGTTTTTATTTGTCAACCGCTTTTCGTCCTGATATAAAACTATTTGACACTAATCACGTTTTCGTTAAGAATAATGTTTTTGATAAAGAATAAAACCAAAACTTGCTATAAATCGGTTTTTTACAACCCTTCATTAGAACATAGTGATTTTGCTTTTCCGGCAATACACTAACCTGATTTATGGAAACCTTGTTGTTAAAGTAAAAGATGCACTAGTGATAATGACAATGGTAATCTGTCGGGTGAATGTCTGGTCTCTGAATAAAAACTAAAAAAAAATTCTACTTGTTAATTCTTTAAATAGTAGTACAGTCTTATCTTTCGACTGGATAAAGCAAGTCAGCCTAGTAATGAGGTTTTAGGAGATATAGATCGAAATGTAATTTGAAATCCTCTTATATATGAAGATCAATATGAAGGTGTGACTTAAGAACTGTTAAGTATTGCAAGCCATTTAAACACTGTCAAATGATTTGATCGATATTAATGCAATAAATGAACAATTGAGAAAAGTTCTGTCTATATTTATATACGGAAAGAAAATGAAAGATACGTCTTATAACACTTAAACATACAGGGTGACAAAAAAGTCTGGAAACGGCTTGATATCTTTTTAACTAAATTCGTTAGAAAATTCAAACCTTTCACATAAACTTTTATGTATGAAAACTACTTTTTGCAAGCATTACCATTTTTGTACCTTCACCAGGGGACGGCCCATGAGGAGTAGGTACACAATCTTTAACGTAAGCGTAGGTTGATATGCACATCATTTTAAAGGTCTGGTCAAGTGGAGTTCATTGCCGGAAACCACGTCAAAAAAGGTTCATCCGTTACAAAATGGCGGCATTTCAAAAATTTTGCGGAATATACCTGCACAGGCCTTAGTAATGGTAAATACTCATAGTCAAAACTAGCCGGGAAATCTGAAACCCGGTTAAATTTGTTTTGAAGATTGAATAAACTTAGTCTATGAGCTAGTTGACTTTAAAATACAATTTCAGCTCTCAAGATAATGTTTAATACGAGTATTTACCAATACTAAGGCCTGTAAAGGTATATTCCACAAGAACTTTGAACAGCCGCCACTTTGTAACGGATGAACCTTTTGAGACGCGGTTTCCGGCAATGAACTCCTCTTGACCAGACCTTTAAAATGATGTGCATATACACACACTTACATACACATTAACTATGCTTACATTAAAGATTATGTACCAACTCCTCATGGGTCGTCCCTGGTAGAAGTAAAAACATGAAAACGCTTGGAAAAAGTAGTTTTTATACATGTAAGTTGATGTGAAAGGTTTGACTTTTCTAACGGATTTAGTTGAAAAGATATTAGGCCGTTTCCAGACTTTTTTGTCACCCTGTATATTTACGCTTATACTGTTACTTACAAGACGGTAAATATACAAAAAAGATGGTAAGTGGTGATCGATTTCGATTGGACACTTCAATCATCATCAGACCCAATATAGGCGAATGACATTCGCCTGTAGTTATTAGTAACATTCGCCTATTGGGTCTGATGATTGGAGGGTCCAATCGAAATCGATCACCACTTAAATTTTTTTTATATTTACTGTCTTGTGAGTAACGGTATAAGCGTAAATATATGTTTTAAGTGTTATAAGACGTATCTTTTATTTACTTTCCGTAAATTTAATAACACGTAAAATGCTGATCAAGAAATTATTTATATTTATATGTATTAGTTTAAATATCATTTGTTTGTATGCAAGGGTGAAGCTATGCCCTAGTTGTAATTCAATAGGTAGTAAGGAGAACAGAACCATATCTTTTTGTTGATGCCGGTCATCAATATCTGTCATCTATGAATGACACCTGTCTATTTGTCTTTCGCCCCGGGTAAGTAAAAGAAATAATGTTATCTGCAATTTGTGAACAGCTCGCCTAGCTTCCGGCGAGTTTTCCACCGAGTGATTTGGCTTTTTAAAAATCGTGTTTTTACTTGATAGATGAATTCCTTGTGAAAAGGTTACATATAAATAAATAGTTTTGTTATGTTTTGTTTAATTGTGTGAGAAAATAAGTTTGGTGGATTTCTTGTGTAATTATTATTGTGTTGTTTTAAAAGGCATAGAACATCCTCTCATTATATAATTTTAATAATGCAAATGAAAAAAGTAGGTATTACAACATTCATACATATGTTTGTTAGAAACATACTGTGAAATAGTACATTTCGTACCTAGGACCGAAAATGAGTTTTTGCCGTGGTACCTGCTAAACCATTTTGGTCCGTGGTGAGAACGCTATTTTTTCACAACTCTATATATTCTATTACCCCTATTCACCGCAATAATAATTCAAACTAACTGTCAACACAATTACAACTTAAAGGTTACGTGAAATATTTTGATGAATCAGCAAAAATAACAATAAATAGTTGCCGGGGCAGCGGTGACAATACAACAAGTCTATTTCAATGCAAATGGGTACTGCTTGTGTACTTAATGTAGATTAATGTTTTCAGAAAATAAGCAAACAGCTGGTTATCGGCCCTAGGGGTTTTAAAAACCTGCTTGGTCCCCAAATAACGATGACAGCTGGCATAGACAGCAATACGTAGTTTTCAGCCTCCAATAAGTTTTTTAAACGGTTAAAAAACCTTATTGTGGTGCAAAATATTTTTTTATACTCGTATTCATGAATTTTATATTGTTATAAGTTTAAAATTTTTTAATACAATAATACCTAAAATGGATATCAAACTAACTTGAATAGGTACAATATTATAGTAGGGAGGATTTATAGTAATAGGCTTATAAAACTCTATAAGTTCTCATAATGATTCTTTACAACATCGTAACTCTAAAAACGACTAGTAAATATAGTCTAATAATATTTAATAAACAAAACACATAACAATTCTGGATCGTACTTATGCTTGTACATTCAAGTAAAAGGCCTTGTTAGTAATGCGGTTTGTTGATTCTTATCCAATGCCATTTCATGTAAGTGAATCAGATTCGATACGTTATGAAGTAGGCTATGTTTAGACATAATTAAAAATTCAAAATAATGTTAGTAAGGGATTATTTGCAGATTTAGATTAAATATGCGCTAGATGACAGGTTCATAAATATACTGTATACACATTAGTCATAAAGAAAACTTAATTCACGAAATTGCCACGATAATTTGGTGTTTGATTAACATGGTTCAAAGCTGAGGAACTGTATTATTAAAGTTCAAGGGATATATTAATAAAAATATGAATAATAAAATCCGATCCAAGCTTTGCAGAAAAATATCATGAGTTAAAGGAAAGAACATTTTTAAACTAAACAAAAACACACGTACTAGTTTTTAAGTAAGTAAATCCCTTCATATGTAAAATTAACGAATCATCTACATTTAAAAAGAGTTGAAGGCTTAATTAGCCAATTAGATTGATTTGGTTAAACTTATATATGTATGTATTATATACAATTAATTTTTAACTTAACTTAATATTTAATTGAAGGTATAGTTTAAAACGAAATTTTAGTAGAAACCCCATGTGTTCCAGTTGGAGGAACTACATAGTTTCTTACTTAATATTAGTTGTATTTAACCATCCGTTATTTATAAAATAATTCAATTTACAATTTATAATCGAAAAATCGGTTTAAAATAATGTGTGTTGTTTGATAAAATACTAGCTTAGGATTCATGATTATTTCCCATTATAATTTAATCGCAGAGAGATTTAATAGGCATTTTCTATCTCAATCAATTACAAAACCGTAGACCTACTACAATCTCTGGCTTCAAAATACCTGAAGATGAGCGCCTTTGAAGCTACTAACGAGCTAAATTAGTCAATTTCGTATTCCAGCAACAAATCTACGAGAAAAACCATCGAATTCAGAGGATTTGCGAATATCTTTTGAGTAAAAACTAATTTTAATGCATAGCTACTAGCAATAATATTCAAAATTATGAAACCTTTTGAGAAACAATCCTACGCTAAATCAAGTGCTGACATTATTTAAGAGTTAATTGTAAAAAGGAAAAAGAATATTTAAACCATCAGATATGTCATCACTAGGTTGCTAAACATTCGGACTACTATACTTAATGTGGATGAAAAAATAAACGCTTTAGTCAAACGAATGTGTCAGCCCAAAGGGTTTAAACCTTAAAATCCAATCGTAATAGACATAAATGTAAGGGATGTGAGATAATTAAAAGGTCCCCAGGCACATGGAATAAAACACGAAACGCCGATTAAACCTAATGCGCTTTGGTATGCACCGCTTTTTAAGGCACAGCTTGGCAATAATTAATATAGAATTTTCCTGCGGCAATGCACCCACACACTATCGATGTTTCTTTAGAAGCCTCAGGCATCAATATTCGGTTTAAAGTGATAATACGTCATTACAGTCACTGTAATTATTTAATCCATCGGCTAAACTCGTCACTAAAGGAAAACTGGTTTTTCGTTGATTTGTACTAAAAAACCTGCTTACGGTTTGAATTTCGGTACTAGTATCTTTAGTCCAACTCAACATATTTAATTGTGAATTTTTCATTATACGGTTGTCAAATTGTAATTATTGTTATTTTTCACAACTAACCATACTTCTTTCGTAGTTTAGGTTAATTGTGACTATAAGCGTTGTGCCGAGTGGAGAAACGTTTTAAGGCTTTAACCCTACTAGTCTTTAAATGTAAAGGCCTTTTAAAGAAACTGGAGTTAGGAGCCTGGATTTAATTAATGTTTAGATGGAGTAAATGGTTTAACACTAGAATAGTTACTGATTCAAACAAAGAATTAATTATAAATTATCTGCAATTTATTATGCACTTAAATGTTAAAGTTCATTAGAAAGGAAAAAATAGTAAAAGAAAACTATTTAAATATGCATATTATTATTTTGTTTGGCTTTCAATTGAAATTAAATATTGCTCTAGCAAAGATGTACAGTTAACCTTACAAATAGGTGATATAAAACCTTGTTCAAACATATATCAGAGGTGAATGTAAATGTGAAAACCTCAAACTTAGCTATAGGCAATACTGTAAATCAGTGAATGCTATAAAACATTAGAGATAAACTTTATCGAGGTCCACCTTACAAAGACCTTCGTGATAATACAAACACCAGGGGGCAATATGTGTCCTGCTTCTCCCATAGTCTGAGATAAATTTCCCTGATAAATTATTTTTACTACTATAATTTATGTTTGATCAAATAAGAATGGTGTATAAGAAACTTTACATCTCATTTTCAATATAATTTATCTTGAATATGTAATTGCATTGTAGATTTATTTACTGTAACTATTTATAACCAGATTTAGAAGTTGCTTTAACTTGTGAATAAATACAAGTCATTAAACGGAATCAAGTTAATATTGTTTGGAAATAAATAGTTGTCCTTAAGTATTAAAACATTTTGTCTAATCATTATAAACTAAATACTACTACTTGATACTCGCACGATATAAAAATTTGTTTTAAAGTCACTAACAAAATTATTTATGCAGGCATATTAATTATTCAAATCACGTTAAGCCAAGTAAGTTTACTTCATAAGTAACACTAATACACTAATATAACACTAACACTAACAGTAATACTTATCTCAAGCACTTCAAACAGTTTCATACGTTGAGTGATTGGGTTGTTATTTCGTAGGAAATAAACAGAAGCTGAAGCAGTATAAAAATACTCGGAAGTTCAAAGTAGATTTAGGTTTTCTTTTCAAACAAAGTTTGTCTGTTAGCAATGGAACTGTGTAGGTAACAAAACCTCTAATTACACTCTAGAGCTCGTGAGTTTCCGAAACGTTTTGTTATGATTCAGAGAAGCAATTTGAGTAGCCTGGGATACAAGAAACTTTCATCTTTTGTCTTTGGTTGTTGAGAGGTACAACAATGACCATTGTAAATTCTAATATCGCATTTAATTTCTTAAAAAATATAAAAATACGTTAAACACGACAATGAATCCTAGATTTAATTACTTCTTGCTAGTTTAAAGATTCCTTAATCACGTTTGTATGTATTTATTAATAATTTATTACATTGAATAATTAGTGTTTAATTTAACACCTTATAACCGAACATTTTCTTAAAAATAAAATACATGATTGTCAAATACCGTAAACATTGAATACGATTTAGTTTTTTGTTATAAAACATGTCTTAAGTAGATTCAAGTAGAGCGCAGATGAAATACACATGATGTAATTTCTAACTTTGCAATGAACAGATTGTACTTACAATGATTATAGTATGGATTATATTTAGCCACAAATCGTATTAGACACGTTCAATATTGGAAATGAATTATTTTAGATTTCGTCTAACCATAAATATTCTTAATCATATTTATCATATTTAAATTTGTAAAAAATTAAAAGTCTTTTTTTTGTGTAAATAATAAAATAAAGGCTAATAAAGATAATAATTTTGATAATATCATGGTAAGTAAAATGAGACTGTTTTAATAACTGATGTGAGTGAAATTTATTTCATTATGTGTCTAATAATATATCACTCCTATTGACCGATAGTATTGAGGTTTATTAATGTTGCCGTTTTGATATTTAGCTACAAATAATATTTTATAACCGAGGATATGCAATATAAGTATTTGTAAGGTGTTCCTAACGTAGTGTACCTTAAACGTAATCTTAAGAAGAAAACACTGTATTATGTGTGGGAATGTGCTATTGTTTCCTCAGATATTCGTTAAATATAATTTTAGTAATTCTGTAACGAATTGCAAACTACTTTGCTAGAAGACTGAATGAAAACTGCAGTATAGAGGCTTAACAGCTCCCAGTAATTGACAGCAAGCACCAGGTGGCAAAGGCAATATTGAAATGCCTCTTTAGCCTTGATAATCATTATAAATGGTACAAACGAATTGAAATTCGTTTGATCATCCCATCGTCTTTTAGCGTCATATACAAATACATGTATATAATATAAGCTCATAACTGCAATAGTTTATACAATATAGTGTATAGTATTTGTTAAACTTAATTAATTGGGGATCAATAATTGTAATTTACTTAATGTAATAATAAACGTTTGCACAGTGTTTTCATTTAATTTTGACATTTGAACAGAATTAACGTTATTGCTTATCACAATTCAAACAACACCTTGTATTTACCTTATAAGTGTACATAAGATATACGGTACAAGTATACATAAGATACATAAGAATACATAAGATAAATATTTAAAATCCTTAGAAACTTCGTAAATTTGGTATATTAAAAATTTAAGGCTTTATTAAAATAAGAAATTTGTTTCAACATTTGATAACCATTGTTGTCATTAATTACTTATTCTGTGAGAGTGTGTGTAAATATTCCCATCATCAAATTGGTCGATCACAACTATTAATATAATCAACCTTCTTAGTAACATTAGTAAAAATATACAGAAGAAGCATTTCACTACATTACCTAATACTCAAATTTAGTGTTTCTATAGTTTTAGTTTTAGTTGTCATACTTATCCTTACGAGTTTAAAAAAAGTTACGTTTCCTCTCCTCAACAAATGTATCGTTATGGTGAACTTGAACTGTACAGGAAAATGAAGCTGTTCTCATATAAATCTTACTGTAGGATCTACAGTTGTACGCAAATCGTTAGTGTTTCGTTAAATTATCATCTTTATAATGTTATAACACATAGATAATAACTTAAAATTTGAGACTTTCCTGCATGAGCTTTTTTAAAATACAATTATCACGTTGTTGAATTTTGCACTATGATTTATTTTGATAGTAAGGTTGGATACACTTGCTCGAGAAATATACTATAGGTGTTATGTAATGTGATAAATTGAAACTAAAACAGGGAAGAAGTTGAATAATTAAAGCACACTGAATTTCCAGACTTTAATGCCCAGTTAAACAGAGGAACACCCTTTGTGCAAATAAAAGTTTCTACGAATTTATTATGTAGATTAAACTTTCCGGATGTTCAAGCAAGATAGGGCGCAGTTGTAATCTCTTTATCATGCCATAATTCATGGTTATTCATTTTTAAAACGCATTTAAGTCTTGTTTTTTTTATCCCTGTATGCATGATTATCACTATTATCTGGAATTAAATTAAATTATTTTTTATTGGGTCCGAAATAGTTATTATTTTAGGTACCATAAATAAACATAATGAAATATAATAGCTGCACTTTGTTTACACGTCTTAATGTGTTTATTAAGTCTTATTAAGTGCTAATGAATATAATTGATATTTGTTGCAATGAGCAAAGCACACTTCTTCGCACTAGGCTCTGAAAGATCGTAGAAATATTTTGATGTAATAGGTTAAGCTAAGTGAGTTTAAATAGTGTTAAATAATGCATGTAGATTCTAATGTGTTCACATTTATGCTTGAAAATACACAAATAAAAAGCATAAAGATCATTTTTAACGCGATCTTTTAATATTCAACCTCTTTTAGATTCACGCAATACAAGTTTTCCAAATTATTTATATACTTTATAAAATATTAATAAACATACAACAAATCCGTATATTGTAATAAAAGACGTAGCTTATAACATGTAATAGTGTAATAATGTAATAATGTAATAATGTAATAATGTAATAATGTAAACCTTTAAAATGCTTTTTTTAGTTAATAATATGTTTTGATATTTCCACTAAATATAGTGTGTTTGATATTCCACTAAATATGGAAACAGATTTTGAATAATAATTTAAAAATCTGTTTCTATCTAAAATTACGTTCAATAGATATCTTCATATTTTTTTTATTGTTAATCAGATTGGTTTTGTCAAAGATAAGACACCAATTGTGTCTGCTTTTACATAATTTCCGTTCAGCTATAAAATTGGTAACATTTAGAGTAATGTAATACAACACACTTTAATTCTACTGGATACAAGCAATCATATTTGAAGTTCATTAATATCACATAAGACTTGGGTAACATTCTTGAGTTATTATGATTATGTGAT
This sequence comes from Macrosteles quadrilineatus, assembly GCF_028750875.1. Taxonomy (NCBI): domain Eukaryota; kingdom Metazoa; phylum Arthropoda; class Insecta; order Hemiptera; family Cicadellidae; genus Macrosteles; species Macrosteles quadrilineatus. Next base: position 3,166,146 of record NW_026542605.1, read on the forward strand.
TATGTGTGTGATTATGTGAGTTCTTGATTATGTGCATTATGATAACATCTTAAAACAATTTAACCCTTTCAAAATTATAACCTTACCGCACAGGTTTCTCACTGGCCATTTCAGGGGAATTAGGTGTCTATACTCCTTTTATCTATGCTAGTACTAAATCTAATCAACTTTTAAGATAATTTCAATCCTAAGAATGATTAATATTGGACTTTTCGTCATTTGTTAGTTAAAGAGAGGCGCACTAAAATTGGTTTACCAAACTTGTTTGAGGTTCAGTCAAATTCTGGTTCACTTTGTGTACAGCTTTAATGTAACATTCAACTTATATTACATTTTTAAGTTAATTTGTTCACTCAAGTTCTTAACGAGTAAAGGATTGGTGATTAACTCTTACTTCAACGGTTGATTAACATTGTAAAAGTAATGAGTATTTAATATACAAAACAAGGTTTACTGAATTTACTGTGTACAAAAAGAGAATCTGTTTTGATTAATTTAATTGTATAATTGAAAATTCATACTGCCATCTATAATCTAACGATGTTGAGGTAATAAATGCATTTGATATAATAGGCCTAAACATTATACATTTTGAAGAACTCTTACGATAAAAAAGATCAAACATTAAGTCTGAAATTCTAAAACTTTTTTGTTTTTAGTTTGCCAACAAAAATGATTGATGTAGAATCTAATTCTAAAGTTACTTTACTTACAACGCAGCACAGGTTGTAGCTGACAATTTGATTTGCTCTGTAAAACTGCTGACGTCAGTTGGTTGGAACGTACCTAAAGTGTTAGTTTTATCAAGCTACTAGCTGTTGAACCCGTGCTTTGCAACGGGAAGAGGACACAAAATAGAAACATTTTAATCTTTACTTCTGTTGCATATAATAGTTACACATCCGCCAAGCTTTTAGAAACAAAATTCAACTTTTATGGCATTAACAGAAACGTTTAAGTTATGACTTTTAATTCTGGTAAGTAGTGGATACCACCATTTTGGTTTTGATTAATTTTAAATCTTGTGTAGGCTGTTATGAGAAAAACTTACCAAATCCTTGAATAAAACTTTGACATACATGATTTATCTTCATCTCCCTTAATTACATATATCTTTTAATTTATTATTGACATTTTAAATTTCAATTTTGAAGGTGCAAAAATCCTAATTATTAAATTTAAATGAACATTTTTTTAAATTTCACTCTTCTTTATATTAAATCACAAATCCTTCCATCTTCAGTTTCTTCACTCACAGTAAATCATTAGCAAAACTAAGTCAGCTGTTATAAACTTTAGAAATATTGCTGTGAATATTTTTTAGTTTAATTTAAGCATAGGTTTAGCAAAACACAATAGCTTAATTTACCTAAATATACAGTACCTATTAAAAACAATGTGATGTGCAAGTTATATTAAGTTAATCTAAAACACATGTTAGGAAGTTAGAATTTATTTAAAGTATCCTCCAAATTTATACAAAACATTTATACATTGTAACATTCATACTGTTTCCATGAAAACATACCAATAACATTATTTTCATAACTTAAACGCTTTAAAAAATCCAAAACAAGAGCCGGAGTTGATACAGCAACGGTTATAGAATATTTTTTTTCTATAATCATTGACATAGTTTTAGAATAAATAATCCATGATAAAAGGTTAGATTAAAATAAACCTACCTCATAGTTATGGAAAATATTATATTTAATTTCTTTGTATCAGCTGTCTGAAATTGTGAAATATGCAGTTTAGCAGGTTTAGCAGTTCTTCTTGTTTACATTTAAATGTCAAAGCAAATGTAAACAAACATTGTTAGGGTTCTCGCAGCCATGGAGACCAATCAATATTTACTTATAAAATTTTCATCCAGAAATTTTAAAGCCAAAGGGGCAAAGCCTACGGTCAGTATCGAAATGTGAATAGTCCTATAATGGCCCTTGGTATGGTAGCTATATTTTTGTAAAATTTAAGCCCAGTTGGTTCAGTAGTTTATGTGCCTATTAGTAACACACATACAGACAGACACCATTAGATTTTTATATAATAGTATAGATTTAGGATGTGTTATAATTAGGAAAATGAGTAAGAAATACAGTATTACAACAATTAATATGTATATTCTAAAATTTTAAACACGTATATTTAAAAACCGATTTAATAATTGGTTTAGGCTTAAGCGTGAGTTTCTTCCAGCCTGAAAATCACAATGTTTAATTGGCGTGCAACAATACAAATATTTTATACACATATTTATATATGGACAAATACATAAGGCACATCGTGGAATAGATCTCACATAATAATATACTTAATAATAAATTACCTGTTTGTAGCTATCTAAATGATTTGACTAATTTTTATGTCTGCGGTTTTAATTTTTCTATACATAACAATTAACTGGGTTTAAAAACAAGTTAAGGGTGTTCAACGGTCAGTAGCTTTTGACGGTGATAAACTGTTCCCAGTTAATACTATTTAATTAATAATCTAACAAAAGCTAATTTTTGTCAGTTTAAGCTACACCGATCACTCAGTACATTCTTCTTGCTGTCGTCAAATAATAATTACTTTTGTTAATTTTTTGTTAAATTGATATACCTACAAATAAAAGCCAAGCAAAGAACATATAATTCAGGGTGAAACGAAAAATACGGTTTGCCATATTTTGTCTCTTCAGTTTAATGAGAAGACCTCCCCCTGAGGCACCTCCATCCTCTTGATAAGGGAGGGAAAGGAAGTGGAAGTACGTTTTTATATTGTAGCCTACTTTAGTGTTTTATTACTGATATGGAATAGCTGTGCACTTATTTACACAAGTTTGTCGGGTTTAAACAATACAATTGAACTGTATTTTCAATAGTTTGCGTATTGTGACACAAAATTTAGTTCAATGAACAAATTATTAATCTTTAATTTCATAATTTTGATCTTTACAAATACTCAAGAAACTATCACCTACTCAATCAAAATTATACATAAATAATGAATCTTAATAATCTTAAAAACTCATGTGTATTTTGATTTATAAACAATTCCCTAACCTCAAACTGTTTCCTTGAAAGCCTTAGCTGGTATACAGAGGTTCATTCTTTTAATGGAGTGGTGAAGATGTTGTTAAGCTAGCGAAAAGACTTACCGGTAATACTTCGCGAATGTTGGGTGGGGAAGAGCTGCTCTCGAATAATCGGATGATGAAAACTATGTTCAAGTGATAAATGAAGGCAGCTTCAGAACTGATCCTCTTAAAATAGTAACGTGATTGCGTCTTGGTTCTCAGTTTGTATTACCACCGCACTTTCATGTGCAGCTGCATTTCATACCTTGTAATTGATTCAAAGTAATCGTAATGTGGGATTATTTCTTAACTAAATTATTTTAAGTATCGCGGTATAAAATATTATGTTATTTTTATTTTATTTATGAATAAGTTAATTTTAATTGAGCCTAATTTAGTCTTAGTCAAACTTGTTACCAGTATAAGTTCATCTGTATAAACAAATTTATTGAAGATAGGTTTAAAATTAGTTTATTTCCTTAACAATATCCCATGTAACTTGGTAAATTGTAGCAGATTTAACTGCAATACAGTGCTGAAATTCCTGAAATTTTAGGAATTGTATTGTTTTAGACGAAGGAAGGTATTTGACAGTTTCTCGCTTGAGATGCACATATTCCGCATCCTCTATCAAGTTGAAATATTAATCTTTGGATTCACAGAACTGCCTTAGAAGATCTACACATGTTTAACTGTTTTGATATTTAAACGCAATCCTTGAGTTTTTCCAATTTATGCCATTCTTATGATTATTCCATGTAACCTATGGTTTTGACAGGTCTTGTATCTCTTTAGCTTTACCGACTACATTAATTATTTGTTTTTAACATTTCTTACGTTTCAAGAAATACCGAGCCACATGTGTTAAACAAAAATTAAATGATCTTTTGGGCGTTTTAGTATAAAATTAAAAAACTTAATAAAAAAAGTTATTGCTCAAGCTTTTGAGTTTTTTGTATAGAAATCTGCATTTATTAAAACTTAGCACTCAGCACAACAAATATCAGGAGCAATAATTTGTAACAAATACCTAAGCACCCAAGTCGCCAAGTGATAGTCAAAGAAATAATGTTATCTGCAATTTGCGAACTGCTCGCCTAGCTTCCGGCGACTTTTCCACCGAGTGATTTGGCTTTTTAAAAATTGTGTTTTTATTTGATAGATGAATTCCTTGTGAAAAGGTTACAAATAAATAGTTTTGTTATGTTTTGTTTAATTGTGTGAGAAAATGAGTTTGGTGGATTTCTTGTGTAATTATTATTATGTTGTTTTTAAAGGCTTAGAACATCCTCTCATTATATAATTTTAATAATGCAAATTAAAAAAGTAGGTATTACAGCATTCATACATATGTTTGTTAGAAACATACTGTTAAATAGTATATTTCGTACCTAGCACCGAAAATGAATTTTTGCCGTGGTACCTGCAAAACCATTTTGGTCCTTGGTGAGAACGCTATTTTTCGCAACACTATATACTCTATTACCCCTATTCACCACAATAATATTTCAAACTAACTGTCAACAAAACTACAACTTAAAGGTTACGTGAAATATTTTGATGAATCAGCAAAAATAACAATAAATAGTTGCCGAGGCAGCAATACGTAGTTTTCAGCCTCCAATAAGTTTTTAAAACGGCTAAAAAATCTTATTGTGGTGTAAAATATTTTTTTATATTCACATAAATTTTATATTATAATAAGCTTACAAATTTTAAATACAATAATACCTAAAATGGATATCAAACTAACTGGAATGGGTACAATATAGTACAGAGGATTTATAGTCACAAGCTTATACAAATCTATTAGTTTTCTTAAAGATTCTTTACAACATCGTAAGTATTAAAATCGACTAGTAAATATAGTCAAATAATATTTAATAAACAAAACACATAACAATTCTGGATCGTACTTATGCTTGTACATTCAAGTAAAAGGCCTTTTTAGTAATACAGTTTGTTGATTCTTATCCAATGCCATCTCATGTAAGTGAATTGGCATCGTTACGTTATGATACAGGCTATCTTTAGATTCAAAAATTGTTAGTAAGGGAATATTTTAAGATTTAGCTTAAATATGCACGAGATGACAGATTGATAAATATACTGTATACACATTGTCCTAAAGAAAACTTAATTCACGAAATTGTCACGATTATTTGGTATTTGATTAACATGATTCAAAGCTGAGATACTGCATTATTAAAGTTCAAGGGATATATTAATAAAAATATGAATAATGAAATCCAATCTATGCTCTTGAAGAAAAATATCATGAGTTAAAGGAAAGAAAAATTGTAAGAAAAAACAACAACTCAAGTACTAGGGTTAAGTTAGTAAATCCCTTCACGTGTTAAATCAACAAATCATCTACATTTTAAAAAGAGTTGAGGGCTTAGTCAGCCAATTCGATTGATTTAATTTAAACTTATATGTATTATATACAATTAATTTTTATTTAATTGAATATTTAATTGACCGTATAGTTTTGAACGTAATTTTAGTAGAAACCCCACGTGTTTCAGTTGAAGGGACTACATAGTTTCGTACTTAATATTAGTTGTATTTAAGAATCCGTTGTCTATAAAATAATTCAATTTACAATTTATAATCGAAAAATCGGTTTAAAATAATATGCATTGTTTAATAAAATACTAGCTTAGGATTCATTATTATTTCCCATTATAATTTAATCACAGAGGAATTTAATAGGCATTTTCTATCTCTATCAATTACAAAACACTACTACAATCTCTGGATTCAAAATGCCAGAAGATGAGCACCTTTGAAGCTACTAACGAGCTAAATTAGTCAATTTCGTATTCCAGGAACAAATCTACGAGAAGAACCATCGAATTCAAAGGATTTGCGAACATTTTTTAAGTAAAAACTAATTTTAATGAATAGCTATTAGCAATAATTTTCAAAATTATGAAACCTTTTGAGAAACAATCCTACGCTAAATCAAGTGCTGACATTATTAAAGAGTTAATTGTAAAAAGGAAAAAGATTATTTAAATCATCAGTTATGTCATCACTAGGTTCCTAAATATTCGGACTACTATACTTAATGTGGATGAAAAAATAAACGTTTTAGTCAAACGAATGTGTCAGCCCAAAGGGTTTAAACCTTAAAATCCAATCGTAATAGACATAAATGTAAGGGATGTGAGATAATTAAAAGGTCCCCAGGCACATGGAATAAAACACGAAACGCCGATTAAACCTAATGCGCTTTCGTCTATGCACCGCTTTTTAAGGCACAGCTTGGCAATAATTAATATAAAATCTTCCTGCGGCAACGCACCCACACACACACTATCGATGTTTCTTTAGAAGCCTCAGGCATAAATATTCGGTTTGTAATACGTCAGTACAGTCACTTTAATTATTTAATCCATCGGCTAAGGTTGTCACTAAAGGGATAATTTGTTTTACGTTGATTCGTACTAAAACACCTGCTTTCGGTGTGAATGTTAGTACTAGTATCTTTAGTCCAATACAACGTGTTTATTTGTGATTTTTTCATCATACGGTTGTCAACAATGTTTATTTGACAAAAAATTATAAAAATTGTCATCATTGTTATTTTTTCACACCTAACCATATTTCTTTCGTAGTTTAGGTTAATTGGGACTATAAGCATTGTGCCGAGTGGTGAAACTTTTTAGGGCTTTAACCATGCAAGCCTTTAAATGTAAATGCCTTTTGAGGAAACTTAAATTAGGAGCCTACATTTATTTAATTTTTCGATCAGGTAAATAATTTAACAGTAGAGTAGTTACTGATGCAAATGATCAGCAATTTACTACGCACTAAAATTTTAAGGTTCCTTATAAAGGGAAAAAAATAAAAATAACTATTGAAATATGCATATTAGTATTTTGTTTAGCATTCAATTAAATAATGAAATTAAATATTGCTCTAGCAAAGATGTACAGTTAACCGTACAAATAGGTGATATAAAACAGTGTTCAAACATATATCAGAGGTGAATGTAGATGTGAAAACCTCAAACTTAGCTATAGGCAATACTGTAAATCAGTGAATGCTATAAACCATGCGAGATAAACTTTATCAAGGTCCACCTTACAAAGACCTTGGTGATAATACTTGCACCAGGGGGCAATATGTGTCCTGCTTCTCCCATAGTCTGAGAAACATTTCCCTGATAAATTATACTTACTACTATAATTTATGTTTGATCAAGTAAGAAGGGTGTATAAAAAACGTTACATCTCATTGTCAATATTATTTATCTTGTAACTGTATTGTAGAATTATTAACTATAACTATTTATAACCAGATGTAGCAGTTGCTTTAAGGTTTGACCAAAGACCTTAATCTTAACCTTTAAATCTTAATTTTTAGAAACTATCTTTTCAGATAGTAAGCTATTGATTACAGTGTACAATGTGAAGCTTTAAACAAACAAATATCTTCTAGAAAGAATATAAACACTGATGCAATTGTGAATAAATACAATTCATTGAACGGAATAAGTTTATATTGTTTTTGTTTGGAAACAAATAGTTGTCCTAAAGTATGAAAGAATGTTGTCTAATCATTATATAATAATACTACTACTTGATACTCCCATGATATAAAAATATGTTTTACGTCACTAACAAAAGTATTCATGTAGGAATATTAATTACTCGAATCACGTTAAGCCAAGTAACTTTACTTAATAAGTAACACTAATAAACTAATATAACACTAACACTAACAGCAATACTTATCACAACTCAAGCACTTCAAACAGTTTCATACGTTGAGTGATTGGATTGTTATTTCGTAGGAAATAAACAGAAGCTGAAGCAGTATAAAAATACTCGGAAGTTCAAAGTAGATTTAGGTTTTCTTTTCAAACAAAGTTTGTCTGTTAGCGATGGAACTGAGTAGGTAACAAAACCTCTAATTACACTCTCGTGAGTTTCCGAAACGTTTTGTTATGATTCAAAGAAGCAATTTGAGTAGCCTGGGATACAAGAAACTTTCATCTTTTGTCTTTGGTTGTTGATTATAGTAGAGAGGTACAACAATGATCATTGAAAATTCTACTATCGCATTTAACTTCTTCAAAAATATAAAAATACGTTAAACACGTTACAAATAAAAATAACAATTCTACCATCTTTTCATTTTAGCCAATCCTTGATTATTCTTTGAAGAAATGTTTTGAATACAGATAAAAAATGTTTGTTTTAACAAACAACAGTGATAACGTGACATGTTTATCTGCTTGTATCACATCACTTGCCCTCAGTCAATCGCCACATGACATGTCACTTTACCAGATCATTCACAGTCACTTGGCAGCAAATGACATTTATCTCTTCCACTGTTCAGTTTACACACATTAAGTCAGACTTATCATTATTTGAACGGTAGACAAATTTGCTGTAGCATGGACCAAACACCCAGTGAAACGGTTGATTATAATATCGATGGAACAGAATTATTGAAATGTGTATAAGCTTTCATTTATACATTGAAATATATAAAATCAATATTATTTATTGTTTGATTTTAAAGGTAATCAGCTTCTAAGTATTTTAAAATTTTCTTACAATGAATATACGGAGTGCAAATTAAAATAAATAAATCCATAAAAGTGGTCAATTTTTTATAAAATTGTATTTATCTATTGCTAAGTAGAAGTATGAGCTATAATGAAACCCAAATTAACTTAATGTAAATTGGTTTTACGAAGTTGATTGTTATATTAACTATAATAACTAAGTTTTGCTAAATCACTCATGCAGAGATTTTTTTATACAAATATAATCTAAAAAGTGTGGTGTGGCTAATTTAGGCTTGACTTTGATAAACTAATTTATTAACATATTTTTTTCTTTGATTGGTATAATTCAGACGCATATACGTAAAGTGTACAAAATAACAGGGTCATTAATCATAACCATAAAAACAAATAATTTTAACTAGTGAATAGTTTCTTAACTGAAAGTGTTAATTTCTAAGAGGTTTGGTAATTTAAAAACTTCTACCATGTAAAAAATTGCTAAACAAAGCCATACTCTATTTAAATTTGTACTTTAAGTTTTTGTTACTTAATATAAATAGTTCAATACATTTTTCCACTGATTGCTGTTACAGACGATTTATAATGGACAAATGTAAAATATACCTTTAAAAGGCTTCATAACCTCATGTTTTTTAAAAAAAGGCAACGAAAAAAATCCAGTAGCTTGTAATGTGTTTTTGATACACACAGTGAAATTTAAGACAACATCGTTTCAAGAGCAGTATGTTAAATAAGGAAAGATATTAAAGGCCAGTCGAAATCAACAGAAAGTTAAATAATTACTTTAAGTTGGCTTTATGATTATATTTTCATAATTTTATATTCAATATATTTTTAGATTTTTTGACTTTAATGCTATAAACCTTCTTGCTTTGCTTCAAACCATACATAGCTAACACCTATGTTAGTGGGGAGTAAGCGGTGGTTGCGTCGTGCCTAGCGTCTTATGACAAAAAAGGCTACACAAATCGCCTTGTGAATCATAACAATTCGTTTCGGAAACTCGTGAGAACGTAGCCTAATTAGAGGTTTTTTGTTACCTACACAGTTCCATCACTAATAGAAAAACATTGTTTTAAATGAAAACCCACTGTGAACTTCCGAGTAATTTTATACTGTGTTGAGTATTGTTTAATTTGTCAAATAATAAGGTTACCACCCATTGACTGAAACTATTTTTAAATTATTTTAAGTGCCGTAGGAGAAAAAAAAAACACATAGTTTAATTATTTCTGTTCATAATGGTATTTTTGGATTTATTGAATTAGCAATACAAATCCCCTGGCTGTCTTTCACATAAAGTATAAGACTTTGCTGCAATTTAAAGCTACACATCTCTTGATAATAGAACTCAATCTGTAAAGGATAAATTTACCGATCGATGATACTGGATGCAGTTTCAACGGTGTAATTATTAGGAACCATTATAATAAATAAGTTGCATTGAAGGTAAGAAGAAACACAACCATTTGTTTATAATAAATTTATGTATTAGTAAACCCTGTTTATAATAATGTATCCTATTTTTCAGGTAAGATATTTCAAAGATACAGCTCTGCAAAATGCACGTAAGTAAGAATAACAATAGTTGTTGTACACAATAAAAATAAATAATAAGACGAATAAGAGAAGAAATATTAAAACTAGATATAAATCATATAGTTGTAATTATTTAGTTACCTTACAATATCTTTAGATGTTTAGTCAAACTGCATGTTTCGTTGTGACTGCCACGTTTTCAGGTTTGTATATTGTAAGGTAACTGAATATTTCGTATCAATAAAAATCAATATCCGGAGGAAGGACAATGAATCCTAAATATAATTACTTCTTGCTAGTTTAAAGATTCCTTAATCACGTTTGTATGTATTTATTAATCATTTATTACATTCAATGATTAGTGTTTAATTAAACACCTTATTAACGAACACTTTCTTAAAAATAAAATATATGATTTTCAAATACCGTAAACATAGAATACGATTTAGTTTTATGTTATAAAACATGTCTTTAAGTAGATTCAAGTAGAGCGCAGATGAAATACGCATGATGTAATTTCTAACTTTGCAATAAACAGATGGTACTTACAACGATTATAGTATGGATTATATTTAGTCACAAATCATATTAGATTTGTTCAATATTGGAAATTATTATCTTATCTTATCTGACAGGGGCAGGTCGAGACCTTAAAGCACTTCATCCGAAATCGAATTATTGCGCACCCCAGATACTTAATTGCTTTCTTGTTGACCTACAAGTTGAGGCGCCCAATGAATGCCTGTAGCTTCCCAATTAGTTCATCCTCAGGAAGAAATCCACCTCTAGCCATATTTCCAAGAGTTATCGATCTAGCGTCAGAGAGCTCAATACAATCAAAGAGTAAGTGATCAGCTGTCTCTACTGACCTATCACAGTACCTACAGATCGGTTCACCATCATATAAGCCCATCCGTTGTAGATGTTTCCTGAATCTTCCATGACCAGTTATCAGTTCAACAATTAATTTAATTCTTCGTCTGTCTAGTCTCAAGAGGTCACAGGCAACCTTTTTGGAAGGCCTAAACAGAGTAAGCTTGCTGACCCTAAGAAGGGGAACATCGACCCAGCGTTTGCGATGCTTTTCCTTGGCCCATGACGCAATCGCAGAACAAACACTGTTTCGTGAGATGCCACAGAAGGGTTGCGGGCCTAACAATGATGTCGCAGAGGCAGTGTTTGCCAATCTGTCTGCAGCTTCATTTCCTTCAATGCCTGAGTGTCCTGGTACCCAGCAAAGCGTAAGGTCATTTCTCCTACCCAACTCAGACACAGAAGCAAGACAATCCCACACGAGCCTGGAGTTGAATTCGTAAGAGTTTAATGCTTTTAAGGTCGCTTGACTATCAGTAAAGATATTGATTGTTTTGTCTCTGATATCTTTGTTAAGATGTTCTTGAGCACAAACTAGAATGGCAGTGACCTCCGCTTGAAAGACAGTTGGGTACACCCCCATTGGAAGACAAATACCAGTGCCTCCATTCATCCAATGCACACCTGCTCCAGTGCCCCCATTTTTGATCTTAGAACCATCAGTATAGCATTCTAAGTCACCTGTGGGTATGGGTCCTTTTCCGCCAGACCAATCCTTCTTATCTGGTATTAGTACTTTGAAAGGCTTTCCAAAGGAGTATTTTTTGGACATGTGATCTGAAGGTAAGTCCAATTCATCATTATGTACCACCTGAACAATTTTAGAGTGCCCTTTATTGTTCCCTGAGGCTATCCATAAGTTTTCGCATCTAAGGCGTTGGGCTGTTTTACTTGCTACCACCTTAATATAAATGTCAATAGGTAGCATGTCAAGCAGACAGTCAAGTGCCGCTCCAGGACAGCTACTTACTGCCCCAGTTATCATAATAAGAGCAAGCCTCTGAACTCCTGCTAAAGCTTTGACAGCTATAGTTGATTCCATCTTTGGCCACCACACAAGCGAACCATATGTAAGGGCGGGTCGAACAACAGATACATACAGCCAGTGCATAAGTTTAGGCTGTAACCCCCATGTGCCACTTACCATCCGCCTGCATGCCATAAGGGACCATTTGCCACGCTCAATGACTTTTTGAAGGTGTGGTCCCCAGTGAAGTGATCTGTCCAAAATTACACCAAGATACTTCACCTGATTCTGCAGCTCTATTACAGTACCCTGCAGTCTTAGTGGGCCGATCCCGTCCAGTTTCCTCCTTCTTGTGAAGGGTACCATTACAACTTTCCTGGGATTTATAGAGAGCCCAACATCCTGGCACCAACGGTCCACTACCCTTAAAGCTCTATTCATAAGGTCAGTTATGGTTCCGTGGAACTTTCCAACCACAAGGATTGCAACATCATCAGCATAACCTAAGGCGAAAACCCCACTTTCGTTGAGGGTCCTTATAAGGTCGTCTGCTACCAAATTCCAAAGTAGAGGAGAAAGAACCCCCCCCTGAGGACATCCTCGAGTAGTTCTTGCCTCGATCGTATCATTGTGGAGTGAGAGCCTAACCTTCCTACTGAGAAGCAAGGATTCAATCCATCTACATATTATACCGTGAAAACCTCTTGCTCTCACCGCATTAAGAATCGCTGGAGTACCAGTATTGTCAAAAGCACCTTGAATATCAAGAAAGGCACCCAGGGCCACTTCACTGCTCTCTAGAGCTTTCTCAATCTTGCTTACAAGTTGGTGCAACGCAGTCTCGCATGATCTTCCTGAGACATACGCATGCTGATTAATATGTAAAGGATGTGTCCTAAGAGCTGTATCCATCATATATCTTGAGACCAACTTCTCTAGGATCTTAAGAAAGAAAGAAGATAGAGAAATGGGTCTGAATGACTTAGGGTCAGTGTAACTATCCCTTCCTGGTTTAGGAATAAATGCGATACGCGAATTACACCACCCTAAGGGAATGTGTCCTAGCGCTAAGCTGGCTCTGAAAAGTTTACAGAGTGGGTGTATAATTGTATCAAGACCCTCCTGCAAACAAACAGGTCTTACCTCATCAGGACCCGGCGATTTGAAGGGTCGTAATAAGCCAACAGCCCATCTTACCTTGCTGAAGGTGACTATGCGGCAAGCAGTGCTCCACATAGAATGAGTGGCACGACGGCCCAGGTTAGGCCGCTCTGGACTCACCTCCTCCTGCTGCACTTCAGAAACAATACAACCAGGGAAATGAGTTTTTACCATAACCTTTAATATTTCGGTAGGTTCAAAAGCCATTACACCATCCGGTCCCTCAACGGCACCCAAAGTAACATGCCTGTCTCTAACAAGTACCTTATGTATTCTAGAAGTATCCTTGATACTCTCTAAATTTCCACAAAAATTTTTCCATGAGAGCCTTTTGGCCTTACGTACTGCATGGTTATATTCTGTGAGAGTTGTATGGTATGTATCCCAATTATTGGTTATCTTTGCTCGCCTAAATTGGGCCCTTACTCTCTTCCTAAGAGAGGCAAGTTCAGGACCCCACCAACTAGCCCTGTTGCTCTTTCCCTTGCTCAAAGGAGAATTATCCTCAAAGGATGTAACTATGCACCTAGTTAGACGATCTGCCGCCTCGTCAAGCGCATCAACTGTGTTAATAGGAGATGTGTTCAGGTTCGAGGCAATTCTGCCCCGAAGATCAGCTCTGAAGGATGCCCAGTCGGTTTTAACTGGGCTCCTGAATAAGCGAACCTCGCCGCAGAAATTCCCCAACCCGAAGACAATGTGCCTATGATCAGACAGGGATGGCTCAAGGGACACTGACCAGTCAATAATCCTGTCAGCCATACCCGCCGAACACAGGGTAAGATCAATTACTGATTGGCCTATCCTACTTAAAAAAGTTGGTTCTGAGCCTACATTTGCAACAAGTAGGCCGCAAGAAGCTATGTATTCTAGAAGTGACCTACCTCGGTTGTTAGTGTCCCTGCATCCCCAGGCCGTATTATGGGCATTGGAGTCGCAGCCTATCACGAGTTCAGATCCAGACTCGTGTGCGAGGTCGACCAATCTTCTGACCTCGGCCGATGGGAGCAGTCCATCGTCGCCCTGTGGCATGTAAACAGAGGCCAGCAGCAGATTTATGTTGGATTTAGTACATACAGTCTTAATTACTGTTACGTCCCTCGAACAAAGCTCTAGAACTGGATTACATTTTAGCCCCTCTTTAACCCAAATGCAAGTTCTAGGGTGTGGTACAGATGCAGAGAAGATGCTACCCTTAATAGTTCCCATCCCCGCAATTCTAAAATTATTGATCCAGGGTTCCTGAATCAAGGCATAATCTAAGGACTGCTTAACCGTGCTCAGACAGAACACAGCCGTGGCAGCCTTACTGTGTTGTAGGTTCGCTTGAAGGACCTGAGTCATCAGAGGGAGCACCAGAGATAACTCTGAGCTATATTTTCCCCAGACCCAGATAGATAATCCAGCCACGATATTTCAGAACCTGCGCATTCATTTCATCAATAGCAAGAACAAGAATCTGATGATCATCCTTCCTCTTCCCACCAATGACGCGCCAGTCCTTTGTCGTGACACCAGGATTTTGTCGCTCAATCTGAACAAACACTTTAGAGGCTTCGACCTTGGCCAAGCGCCTGTCAGTGCGTAGGAGCACTTTGGTCGTGCGCAACAGATCCTTATAGTCTGCTACAATGACCTCCATACTCCCCTCACTTCCCAGCGCCAGCTTCGGTGCCACCCTCTTTAGCCAGTCAGTTGTTTCAGAATTACCACAAGTTACGACAAGAGCACCCTTCTCATGGTAAATTTTTTCAAACTGATGAGGAATGTTGGCGCCGTCATCACCAAACACCAACTCCATCAGTTTGTCCTGCAACAAATCACATTCCTCAACAGAGAATCTCGCATCGGGATAGGCCGCTGGAGCTACTGCCAACTTGTGACCCACAAGCTGATCTCTGTAGCTGGCCTTTCCTGCAACGAGTCCATCTGCTGATTGATTAGAGTTTTTATTTCTCTTAGAAGGAGGATTTTGAGACGACCCAGGGTTACTATCGGATCCGGTTCTACGCATCGGTGATACGCCTGAACCTTCCCCAGGAGAACTCAAGGACTCTCGCTTCCTCTTTCTCCACTGTCTGTTAGGGATCCACGTGCCCTCAGCCTTTTTCTTTTCTCTAACAGACATATTGTACTCAGTTTTGGTCATAACTGTAAAAGTGATCTCAGAGTCGGACGAAACATCCGCCAGAGATGGAGAGTCGCCAGCACTGCTGGTGTTTAGTGGCTTATTCAGGTCTGCATCTAACCTGTGGCAAAGCTCAAGCACATCAGTAGATGAATTGGGTGGAGTTCTTGCTGTTAAGGAACTTCTCGAGAAGACCTCTGGCGAGTCCAGGATCTCCCCAGGTTCCGTCTCCATAGCGGTGTTCTGCACAGTAACATTATCATTGTTAAAGGAAAGCTGATCGTTGCCCTCCCCAGAATCCATGGGCTTGTCCTCCAAAAAGGAGGAGTGGGATTCCCCGCTTGAGCAGGTACCCACCTGGGGTAATGATTCCGTTCGTTTACTTTCAGCCATTACTAAAACAAGAAAAGCAAAAAAGTTAGCAGTTTAGCAGCCGAACCGTGACCCACTCACTACGCCTGCTAATATCCAAGACTGGACCCTTTCGGGGTGGGACCCCTCATCGTCTCCAGCTCAGTCCTGTCACAGCTGCACACATACCTGTAACAGTTGGCGGTAACATTAGCTATCTGGGCCTTGGCCGGATTGGTGATTGTCACCTCCGCCCAAGGCCAGTACTAGAGCAGCCGCTCCCTACCCTAGGGCTGTCTAGTCACGACACAGCCAGCGCTAGATCCGCTGCCTTCAGCGAGTGCAGAGGCACCCCTTGCAGGCTGTGCATAGCACAGTACGACTTTGCTGAACAAAGTCGACTCACAGCGGTCTTGGAGGAGGAGCTGTCATAGACAGCTCCCCCTCCCTGAGGAGCTTACGCTTACCTCTCACCTCCTATTGGAAATTATTTTACATTTCATCTAACCATAAATCTGCTTAATCATATTTATTATAATTAAATATGTAAAAAATTAAAAATATTATATTTAGTGTAAACAATAAAAAAAGTCTATTAAATATAATAATTTTAATAATATCACGGTAAGTAAAATGAGACTGTTTTAAAACTGATGTGAATGAGATTTATTTCAATATGTGTCTAATAATATAAAACTCCTATTGACCGATAGGACTGAGGTTTATTAATGTTGCCATTTTGATATTTAGCTACAAATAATATTTTATAACCAAGGATATGCAATACAAGTATTTGTAAGGTATTCCTTACGTAGTGTTCCTTAAACGTAATCTTAAGAAGAAAACATTGTATTATGTGTCGGAAGGTGCCATTGTTTCCTCAGATATTCGTTAAATATAATTTTAGTAATTCTGTAACGAATTACAAACTACTTTGCTAAAAGACTGAATGAAAATTGCAGTATAGAGGCTTAACAGCTCCCAGTAATTGACAGCAAGTACCAGGTGGCAAATGCAATATTGAAATGCCACTTTAACCTTCATAATCATTATAAATGGTACTAATGAATTGAAATTCGTTTGATCATCCAATCTTCTTTTAGCGAAATCATTTACAAATATTTGTGTATCATATAAGCTCATATTTGGAATAGCTTATACAATATAGTGTATAGTATTTGTTGAACTCATTTGTTATGAGATCAATAATTGCAATTTATTTAATGTAATAATAAACAGTGCTTGCATTAAATTTTGACATTGAAAAGAATTAACGTTATTGATTATCAAAATTCAAACAACACCTTGTATTTGCAAGTGTACATAAGATATACGATACAAGTATACATAAGATACATAAGAATACATAAGATTAATATTGAAAATCCTTAGAAACTTCGTAAATTTGGTATATTAAAATATGAAATTTGTTTCAACATTTGATAACCATCGTTGTCATTAATTACTTATTCTGTGAGAGTGTGTGTAAATATTCTCACATAACACATATCATCAAATTGGTCGATCACTACTATAATATAATCAACCTTCTTAGTAACATTAGTAAAAATATACAGAAGAAGCACTTCACTACATTACCTAATACTCAAATTTAGTGTTTCTATAGTTTTAGTTTTAGTAGTCATAAGTATACTTATCCTTACGAGTTTAGAAAGGTTACGTTTCCTCTCCTAAACAAATGTATCGTTATGGTGAACTTGAACTATACAGGAAAATTAAGCTGTTCTCATATAAATCTTACTGTAGGATCTACAGTTGTACGCAAAGTGTTAGTGTTTCGTTAAATTATCATCTTTATAATGTTATAACACATAGATAATAACTTAAAATTTGAGATTTCCCTGCTTGAGCTTTTTAAAATACAATTATCACGTTGCTGAATTTCGCACTATGATCTATTTTGTTAGTAAGGTTGAATACACTTGCTCGAGAAATATACTATAGGTGGTATGAAATGTAATAAATTGAAACTTAAACAGGGAAGAAGTTGAATAATTAAAGCACACTGAATTTCCAGACTTTAATGCCCAGTTAAACAGAGAAACACCCTTTGTGCAAATAAAAGTTTCTGCAAATTTATTATGTAGATTAAACTTTCCGGATGTTCAAGCAAGATAGGGTGCAGTTGTAATCTCTTTATCTTGCCACAATTCATGGCTATTCCTTCATTTTTAAAACGCATTTAAGACTCTTGTTTTTTACCCCTGTATTACCACTTTTATCTGGAATTAAATAAAATATTTTTTTATTGGGTCCGAAATAGTTTTTATTTTTGGGACCATAAATAAACATCATGGAATATAATAGCTGCACTTTGTTTACACGTCTTAATGTGTTTATTAAGTCTTATTAAGTGCTAATGAATAGAATTGATATTTGTTGCAATGAGCAAAGCACACCTCTTCGCACTAGGCTCTGAAAGATCGTAGACATATTTTGATGTAATAGGTTAAGCTAAGTGAGTTTAAATAGTGTAAAATAAGAT
Organism: Macrosteles quadrilineatus; assembly: GCF_028750875.1. Classification (NCBI taxonomy): domain Eukaryota; kingdom Metazoa; phylum Arthropoda; class Insecta; order Hemiptera; family Cicadellidae; genus Macrosteles; species Macrosteles quadrilineatus. The sequence continues at coordinate 3,184,283 of NW_026542605.1, forward strand.
ATGTAGATTTTAATAAATTCACATTTATGCTTAAAAATACACAAATAAAAAGCGTAAAGAACATTTTTAACGCGATTTTTGAATATTCAACCTCTTTTTGATTCACGCAATACAAGTTTTCCAATTTATTTATATATTTGATAAAATATTAATAAACATACAAAATATCCTTATATTGTAAAGAAAGACGTAGCTTATAATATGTTACATGTTTACTGATAATGGTATAAGGTAGAATCGTACAAGAGTAGAACAATATTTGTAAATACTTAAATTTTGATTCATGGATCTCATAGTTCATCAACATATTTATCGGTGTTTACAAATATAGATTTGAGGTAAAAAAAAGACAAATACCTTTTTAATAATGACTGTGATTTCAACACACTATAACGCTTCATTGAGAAGGTGAATTTCAGAATCACACAGAAAATCGAAAATTTGACTTTCAAATTTTGGTTCGGAAATTGAATGCTGACATCAGTATTCATGCGGAGCTACAGTAACTGCGGACAGAGTTATGCAAAAAGGAAAACACAGCATGTTTATAATACCAGATAAATACGCATGTAAAACAGAGGAACATTCCTAGTAATATCAAAATCTTCAGGACCCATTTCTAAATTTATATTTCACAACCTGGCAATACTGGTAATCCATTTAGTTGGATTTCAAACTCTTCTTTTAAAGAAGGAAATCCTCTAAACTTAGCTTTATGAAAAATACTTAAGAATTTCAACCGTGCCTATAAATTAAAATATATTTTAATCACTGTGACACGCACAAAAGATATATTGTATTTTTAGATTTGTATATCTAAAAATAAATTAGAAATTTATTTTCCTACTAGCAGAGTACCCGTCCTTCGTACGGGGTCGGCATATAAGTATAAAATGCTTATTGCAGTTATGGGTGAGGACATGGTTTAAGAAAGTTTGGTTCTTTTGTTCTACCACTGCCCCTGAACCATAGAAAAAAGTAAAGGTCTCATTGTGTACCCCAGCTTTTTGTGGCTAGTTGGTTCAAATTAGCTGTTGTCATAAATGCAAAAAAATAATAGTGCTGCACCCTGTAGGTAACCTTAAATCCTGTTAAAGCTATTTAATATCATAGAGCTAACTTGTGCAGTTGAAACAGCTGGCAAAATTCTTCAATCCATTTTGGATATATTTTTATCAAATTTGGCAAATTTATTTATTCTATACTAAGCTAATAGTATTTTCCTAAAATCACCCTTCGTATCCCTCCCTGTAGCTAGATACTCGTTAAACCTAATTTTATTGAATTAGATTTAGTTGAAAATAGGCTGCAGGTGTGCTGCGGCGGGGGTATTATGGAATTGCAATTGATATAGAAAGAATACTTTGTGGTAGTACATGATCTACATGATCTAAGTTAAGATACTAAAAAAATCAATCCCGTTGGTCCCAATTAGTAGCGTCGGTCACTTAAAAATTTGACTGGCGCTACTGCAACCAGCGCTGCTATTCGTATTCGCTAGCAGCTATACCCGTGCCTTGCAATGGGGTCAATATGCAAAAGAGTTAATGCTGGTTCTTTGAAAATGCCAAATGGTTTCACTTAGAAACAAAATTGAACTGTATTGGCCAACTTAACTTGATAATAGTAATAGGTCTAGTACTTGTTTGTTAACTCATACTGTGAATACTTATTTAGGCTACCTAGGATACAAAACCAATGATATATTTCAAGGTATAATAAAAGAACCTGTTTAATGGTTTGGACTGTAAACGAATAGCTATCACAATAGTTCCAAACCTATCAATAGTGTAGTTTTCTAACATATGAAATGGGGGGAAATGACAATCAGGCAAATGGAAATTCGCTAGTCTATAGGTTGGCTGCAGCAGGGATATTAAATTACTGTTTACACAAAAATAAATCTAAAACATAATTATACAACTCAGGATAAGGGCCTAGGTTGATAAAGCAATGATTGTAGAATCTTAATTATTTCCTTTATCCATGAATTAGGCCTATTTCTTTTTCAATGAAATATTCACTGTAAAATATTATTACAGCATATCACAAATATTAGAACAGACTCAGTATAATAGCTGTCAATGATAATAGATTATAAAAATAAACAAATTATGTAACTGAAAGAATCCTATTATAATGAAATGACATTAGCGTATGGTTTGACAGCTCCATTTAAGTAATGTTAAATAATGTTTACATTCAGGATAGTGACATCATTATTTTAAATATGATCCTTACCCTCTCTGTTCTAATATTCATGCAGTATTTAAATGAATGTTTGAACCAGCTGTATGGAATTGTGAAATCAAAATTAATTTGACAGTTAGTACTGCTTGTTTACATTTTTAAACTTTGTAGGTTTGTTCTTTGTTGTCATGGATACCATCAATCAAAATTTACTTTGAAATCTCTCACCTCCGATTTTTGAAAGCCCATGGGGCAGAGCCCTAGGACAATATTGAAGCGGGAATAGTTCTATATGTATCCTCGGAACTGTAGCTTCATGTGTGTGCAATTTGAGCACAATTGGTTCAGTAGTTTTTGAGATTAGCTCATACAAACACACACACACACACACACACACACACACACAGACACCACGTCTTCTTTATAATAGGATAGATTATGCCTAGCAATGGAGGAAAGTGTTTCTCGTTTGAATTTTGTCTAAAATTCAGCTGTGTCTGTATTTAGTTGTCATAAAATTGTCTTTATATTGTAACATCAACAGAGAACTAAAGCAGTTGTCGTTATAGTAACGATTGCTATAACTGATATGCTCGTATTTAGAGAAATATGAGTAATATCCCATAACAAGGTTTAGAAAACAATCAATTTGCAACTTTGATTGAAATCCGTAAGTGGAATATAATCGTAGACATTGGCTTAAAATAATAATATGTTAAACCTAGGGTTTAACAATGATTGAGTGTTCACTTAGATACTCTAATTTTATTTTGAATTTTTAAGTAGTATAAATATATATCTTAAAATTAATCAATCCATTTATTAAAATAAGAAGTATTGAAATTGATCGATTCATTTGGTTGACTTTCAAACAATTTCATAAATATATTTAAAAATGTATTTGTATTGAACACAATGTACTTCCTTGGTCAAGAAATATTTCCATTTCCATTTTCAACCGAAAGTCATCATTGATCACAACAATATCTTAAATAATTTAATGTTTTAGCCTGGAGGTAAAAACACATTGATAAATATAACTCAATGTCCTTAAGTTTTATAGAGTTCAGATTTTTATTCCATACTCACAACGAGTATGAGTATCTTAAATATTGATATATTTTACACATATTATACAGTAATTTATTATTTACTTTGAATTATTGCATTATTTTATATCATAGTAGTTTAAGCTCTCCTATCTCTTAAATAATTAAATAATATAAGTCTTTATTGAAGCCAATTATAAAATACACCACATTTATTTTAGCTACAGCAAAGATTTCACCTAAAACATGCATTTTGAGTCAGACTGTTTACAAGAAATAGATTGTATTTTCAATTAATGTTTTCTAATGTCAAAAATTAAAAAACCCAATAATTCAGAATTTTGACGTATTTTAATGGAACTATGACTAGCATATGTTTAAATATGCCACACTTATTACTATAGACAATACAGATTAAACTTTGGTTATTATGAAAATCTAAACAATATTCCTCTCAGAATACATTGAGTTATAACCCATAACAATGGCGTTACTGTAGCACTGATACTCAACAAGCTCTTAAGCGCCAGGTGCGAGGCAGGCAATTTAGAAATTGCTACTAAAACATTCTTAGATTTAATGGTTTGGTAAACTGATTAAAACCCCCTCTATGAAACAGTAAAATTTTAGATTAGTAAAGCTACATGAATTTTGCAAATGGTTATATCATACTGGGTGTAAAGTGGACATCAAACATGCGTGGCATTTCTATTGTAAACAGTTTAAGATTGAAATGTTATGTCCTACTTTCCAAGAGAAACTCTATGGGTAAGAAAGTCTTAATACGTGTAAATTAACAGCATAGGCCTACCCTAGTTTTTTACAGTGTTCTAACATTTTCTCCCATCTTTTAACATAGCTGGATGGACACCTAAATAAAGAACACTAAAACCCCCAAAGCTAGACCAAATGTTATTAAACGTAGCGTGATTGTCTACAGGTTTGTTTCAAAAGAGTACAAGAGTAACGACATGTTCAACAGTAATACGTTACAAAGTCAAAACCACACTCTGTCTTGTCATGTCATGTTGAAAGTTTGAGCGTTATGAAATGTTTACAGAGCTCAAACTTCTTATGTACTACTTGTCGAACTACTTCCCAATCGCTTTTTTGAGTATTGTGAGAAGAATATCTTTACAAACTACTGTAAAAAGTAATATTGTATGATAATATCTATAATGGTATGTTGGATATCTTGTGTTTAGAAGTGTTGGAAAAATTTATTTTATTTATATTTCATAACAGTTTTAAGTTTAGTTATAATTAAATAAAGAATATTGCAAATGAAAAAATATAGATGTCATAATTCGTAATTTATATTCATGAATAGGAGTTTAATTTATTTATTCTGTAGTTGCATTTATTTGCCAACTATATTTGAATGAAATTTCTGAAATTTTATGAAAATACTTACCAAACCGCGCACGCCTGAGTTGACTTTCCATTGGCCTTTGATACGGAAACACCCAGGGGAGGTACATGATAAGTCAGATGGTTCTGTCTCCCTTCTCTCTTGTTTGCTACTTTTATATGTATATAATTACGTTAAAATGAAAACAGAGAGTTCCAAAAGCATGCAATTGTGGATTTAATTAAAAGTCAAATTCTTTTTTAAGTTTATATGTATGATACCTATACTTTTAACTTAACTATAAAAAATTACATTTGCCCAGATCAACTTTAAGAATAGGTTACAATATTTATTTACGTTTTATTAATGTTTTGATGTGTAATATAGGATTTTAATAGAGTCCAAATTTGTTTAACAAGTTAGTTGATCAGCCAAATCTCTAATTATGGAATGATTATTACATTTGATGTAGGAAAAAGGAAATATACGTCAAAAGAAAATTTGTTTTTGGAATATCATACAAATTTAAGTGTGCATGAAAAAAGAGAAAAATCGTTTGGTTTAAAACTCAACAAGTCAGATTATATGGACTTTTGAACCTATACTGTCTAACTGATTCGTCATTATTTACGTCTATTCAGCCCGAAAAGTATGTGTTAATTAAAATTACAACGTATAACAAAAATTCTTGCCTTCAACAATCTTGCCATTAATAACAGATAAAGCTAAAATGAACAGATTCTGTTGAATTTACTTGACTTAATGCGAATTATAAAGTGAATTTTACATAAGAACATGACTAGTAAACATGGTTCATGTAACAAGGTTTTAGTTAGGCTTTTTCAAATAATAAAACATTTTATCAAACAAAGTAGGTAAATGCATTTTTTTGGTCAAAGAAAATAAACAAACCCTTATTACCATGGGTTTTTATTATATTTTTATAAATTAAAGATTGTTTAAAGCACCAAAACAGGTTTACTATTATATAAAGCCTTAAATAAATCCATAACCGTTAATATTAGGAAGTTTGAAAGTCCATTAACTTAGTCCTGAGGAAATATTCAAATATGTTCTTAACAATTATTTAATTCGACTACATTTAATTCAATTCAGAATTACAGCAATACGTTGACCTGATTTATATAAAATCGTAAGGCACTTACAATAAACGACATTCGTTTCCTCAATTTATTTTTATAGAGTTTTATAATTTTTCAGAAAAGCTGTTTGTCGATGAATCGGTTGAATGAGTTACACGATTGGCTGGATGTCGACAACCAACGCCAATCTTGAGCCCGAGCTGTCGGCAAGCTTGTATGTTGTAAAGAGATTCCACACTTGACTGAATCCATCTCGTTTTCCTGTTTTCTTCAGTGTCAATAAGTTTCCTAAGTGACTAAAACTCCTGCTACCTCTAAACAATCTTCACACTTTATTGGTATGTTCATTTTGTAACTTTTTGTTATCAATTAGCTTTTTTTAAATTTCAATATTATTTTCAAAGATCTTGGATTTATATTGGCTACTATCCCGGCAACGCTTTGGTATAAGATAACAACACAGACATACAACAAAAGATATTTGGTAGAAAATATTGAGTTTCAAAATGCATAGCACCTAACGGTCGTAGGCCTATACTTGTTATACTAATGCGAAGATCTTAAACACCTTTAAAATTCTCGTTAAACAATAAAAAATTTTGTTTAAATATAGAAAAAATATTCTAGGTAGAACTTGTTTCAACTAATAGTTTATTTTTCGAATAATAATTTTGGGGTTTATATTTAACATTAATCAATCATCGTCCCCTGGCCTTTGTTATTATTGTAATCGGTTTAATTAAACTACGTCTTTGCGTTAACAATAGAGTTAGTCGTATTACTGCAGTTTTTCCGGAAAGAAATTTCGACACTTTTCTTTGAAATGTATTAAACTTAAGGCAAGACGTATATTTGTTTGCACCTACTCCGGCTTTTGTAAACATCAATTCATTTCAACCCTTACAATGTATCACAAATACAGAGTAGAACTTGATTAATTTGAACATAGTTTTCATTAATTTATTTTTGTTGTTCATTCCGTGACTTTTAACTCAATACTAACTAATCCAATCAACATTTTGTTTGATGCATTGTTTTTAGCCTAAAGTATATTATAAAAAAATAACGATTTCAAAATTACAAACAGAAATAAATATATTAAGAATATATGCGAAAAACAGATCTGTCAACAATAAGGCTATTTTGGTTGAATCTACCTTTTACAAGGACTTCACGTGGATCTTTATTGCTTTTGAGTTATCGTATAATACAACCAACAGCATACCGACATTGAATATGATGCGATAAACTCAAGGTTATTGTTCCATTGTGTACAAGTCTGGAGAATCCCTTACTTGATTTATTAGTTTACATCCATTGCTTGCAGAAATGTTGCGCCATAAAATCTGGCTTAGTAATTTGATTATGCACTTGGTATATATGGTTACAATTACTAAGTTTCTTAACAGTTTTTTTTTATTTCTAGAAAACAAATAAAACTGTTTAAGTAGCTTAAAATTAATTGTTTGTTAAAATTGTTCCTATAGTAATAAATAAATAATATTACGTATCGACATACACAGTTAAATTTAGCTCCTTGTAAACGTAATTTATATCTCAATAGACGAAGAAAGTAAACGAAAGGAACTAAACTAAATTCACTATTCTAAAAAAAAAAATAAGTAACCACTGTGACTTAACAGAAAACATGATTAAGTACTGTTCCTTGTTGTTTAGAAAAAATCTATTTACTGATAGTTTTAGTTTACTCATTAACTTTATTTTTAGTGAGCCTAACATAACTAAGGTATGTTTTTCTTAAAGTGAAAATACTTTTACTAAGACCGATAATTTTAACCTACCTTTGGCGATAAAAATTCATCTTTAACCTATAATTGCACAGTTTGTACAGTTAATTGTACACAGAACGAAATTTTGTTTAACTTGCTATTTAAAAAAAGGTTTGCTCACAATACAAATATATAAAATAATCGACGAATGCTTTAACAAATTGGGTTGAAATAGATAGGCCTACTGGGGAAGACCAATTTCACGAGATTACTCTCTTAAAAATATATTCCCAACGATGCGATATTTCATCTAGTTCATCGTTCTCGGATTGCCAACAATTTTATTAGTTATCGTGAGATATTTTCCAGAGGATTTAGTTTAGTTACTGCCTTATAATTATTTGTATTGACATATCTTATAATATATTTTTACTATTTTTCTTATCGACATCTTATATTCATTATTTATATTCCGGTTAAATTATTAATCTGATACATCGTACTTATGCCAACACAGTGAACATAGTAATGAATTTTCATTAGAAAAACGGCCTTTTAAAACTTTCGAGGTTTCAATTTTGGAGATAAGTTAAGCAATCACTTTACTATTGAGACGATCCCGACAAAGTTTGCCCCACAATTTTTAAATTGCCTTTTGCACCTGGTGCCTTAGAGGCCGTTATTGGATCCACAGAGACACTTAAGCAAGATTGTAAACATCCAATTATGTTAATAGAGTTATTGAAACGTTATTGTCTGTAGTGTTTTGAGCTTAGCACCGCTTGGGACAGATTTTTTTATTTAGTCTGACACAGTCGGTGCAAGTTTTAATCATAACTACTCTAACGAAAAAAAAGATTTGAATTAAAGTTTGCTAGACTTGGTACACAAATGAGCTTATATAGCTAAATCATTTAATGGGTGCGTGATTTCGCACCAGCTTATGATGGATTTTAACCATTATGAAATCGCAACTTCACTCAAATTAAGTTTGTTTATTATTTAATTGTGTTTTCAACATTATGAAATGTGTACAATTAAACTGCAGCAAATTCAGATCCTCGAAAAGACAGCAAGCGGTTATATCCTATCCTAGAATAGCTAGATAAATTCTTATCTAGCATAAATATATATGTTTCGGGGGGCCACCGCTATGTTGCCTATCATATTATATACAACATCATATCATATCAACATAATGCGCTAGACTATTAATAGTCTACTTGTGGTTTTTACAGTGTTACCATCATAAATGTTACACACTAAAATGATTACATCTATAGTTAAACTGGTAATACCTCAGTGTTTGTTCAAAGTCTGTAAAAAATTGTACTTGTCTATAGAATAGATATATTAACAATAGTTTGCAAACAAAAATTAACATTTCCCTCTGTATTTTGTTTTTTTTATATATTACTCTATGCGTAGATAGCGGAACGCTTTCGTGCTGAGCATATAGATATGACGTCATTAAATCCTATACTATTTTGAGATGTTTATCATGATGCTTTTGCGTTGTTTAACATATGAAGATATGTTCTGTTCCAGAACAAACCAATTTCTAGCAATTGTTGTACTCCTTAATGTTTTGAAATGCAATTTATGTAAGCTAACCAACATTCAATTTGTATAGAAGCAGTTATCGAGCAATTAGAAGCCCATAATTATAACATATCGATGGCAAAAATTGATAACAGTAAATGGATTCTGACTTATGACATATTAGTTCATTATGCGTGCTCAATTAGTTAAGCTTTCAAAGTTACCCATTAATTTCAGTCCCTAAATAGTCAAATTGAATTGGTATGCTATTCCTATATTTATAAAACAATATATTTTGTATTAATAAATAGAAAAAAAAACTAAATGTCAACTTTTTAACTATTATTGTATATATCATTATGAAAAATAATAGCAAACGATTTCATCATACCATAAATTTGAATTTCCTTCTGCCACTTTTATTGTTTAAAATTAAAACGTAATTAACAAATTTTACGACGGTTTGTGTATTTATATTATATTCGATTAGTCATAGTGAATTTAAATAATGTAAGCTATGTTGTTAAATAATGTAGATAATGGAAAGTTCTCGTTAGTGCTCTAATAATAAATTCTTGTGTATCAAAGCAAAATACAAATACGATAACGAACCTACAAATATTTAGTATAGGCCTACTTCAATTATCAGTCTTTCGAACACAAAAATGTGGTCTCAAAAAAGAAAAAAAACATATCCACACTTCTATCCATATTACGTAAGCTACGTACTGCATACATTAGGTAAAAAACAGAGAGTGGATTATCAAAATAAAAGAAAAATCAAGACTAAACAGTGAATAGTGTATAAAATGGGGGAAAATGACATCGGCTAATTGAAATTTCCATTTGTCAGCACCCAAATCTGTTGAATATGTAAATAAGCTGTCTTTTAGTCGTGGATTGAGATAGATATAGGGTATCTGGATGTTATTTCTTTTCTTTTCCTTTTCATAAACCCCCTCTTTTACAAATAGAGGAGAGTTTATTATCAATACTACAAATGCCCAAAAGATCATATTTATCAACTGCTGGTCCTTTGATTGTGAACCTTTTTGAGGGGGGGGGGGCTATTTAAAAACACCTATTAAAATAGATTACAGTATGTGTTTATATTTTAATTAAATAAAATTACTTTATTTATTTAATAACTCATATGTTTAAAACTATACATATAAATGGGGTTGTGAGTCAACTTTGTTTAAAATGTCTTCTTCCAAAGAACCTTTAAATTATGTATTACTCAATGTAGGTTTATTTTCGAATTATTAATCCTTTACACTCTGTTTTAAGATGGTAGAAATAGCTATTTTATTTTAAAAAAATTGAAAAAAAAAACAGATAGGTTTAGTTTTCCTAAAAGTCTTTCTTCTTATCTGTTTTAAAAGATGTTTCTACTTCCATATTAATGAGGGACCTCAACATTTCCATCAACGGTTGACTGATTACAACTTTATAAGCTACGGTAAAAAGTAAATAAAAATCATCCAGCCTTCCATAACTCGGTTTGAACAGTTCTTACGTAATAAAATAAATTGAATGGTTATCAAATGTTAGACCAAATTTTGATTAGTTGATCATTTAATGGGCATTTTAGAACATACTGATCAATCATTTTAGGGAGGTGTCATAATCTATAAGCCATCATCATAGGCCACATTAAAAGGCAATCATTTTTCATGAAAACCTTTTCCTCAACTCGTGTGCATCGCAGGGAAAATATACGCATACTGTTGGAAAGATATTTTCCTGTAGATGTGCAGAATATTTTTATAAATTAAAATAGGCTCAAAAACAAGCACCACAAGTAATTTAAAATTATAAAAAATCAACATGGTCCTTATGAATTTCCATGCTGGTTACGAAATACCAACGAAATATAAACATAAAATAAAAAAAAAACTAATACAGTAAAGAAATTCCAATCACGTGTTCTATTTACATCGTGGGGTATAAATAGAGAAGTATGTACATTACAACATATTTTTGGTTTCGAGTTTTCGGCTACTGGACGACCTCTAGTATAAAAAAAATTTCACAAGATATTCTTCTGTTTTTTTTTCGAGTAGAGGTTTCCAATTGACTTATGAATTTATAATCTATATCGTTAGAACTTTTATATATTAAAGGCCATATACCAACGAGAGCACTTCGTAAACGAATACATCCTAAACATTCTTGAACAAAAATACCTTAGTTTCAATTTCATAAAATTAAACGAATTACTAGAATCAGATCCCCCATTGTATTGAGTTCACCATATGAGTAAAAAGCTCCCTATTGATGTTTAAGAAAGTAACACTCAGTGAAGTAATCATCCAGAAAATATCACCTGATACCTTTTGGATGGTTATTGGATATCTGAGAAAATTAGATCAGATCGTTTCTTGTTCGGAATGTCTTCACAAGAGAACGATTTCATTACATTGGATTCTGTATTTTATTTAGACTTTGTAAGGGAATACATCAGTCCAATATGTTGTAGTGAGTTAAGGTTCAAGGTAATTTAATCTTTTTACTCATAATCTTACTTTTAAGAAGTTACTCTCTTTAAAATGCAACACTCAAATTTGGCATATGCAATATGCATAGTCTTTATTTTTTATATTGAATTACAAATATTCCAAACATAAAAAATGTATAGATTCTATATATATTTTTATATATATTAATTTGAACGGATTGTGTTTTTGGCTTCTGGGGACATAAAAACTATAAAGCAAATCGGTCCCAGGTCCAAGTATTACGAGGAGACCTACCTAGAGAACTTAGGAAATGGCTTATTCCCTTTATAGAAAATCTTCTCAAAGGAACATGAACAGAATGAAAATATATTCATAATATCATTATGACCAGTATGTTATCTTTATATTATATTTCACTAACACATTTATCTATAAAAATTTAAATTGTATTAAATTTAAATTTGTATCAGAACTCTTCTGATCTAGAATACATCATTTTACGTTTCCATTTTCTTAACAATTAATATCATTTCATATTTATGGCTGGATGGTCTGTATTACTCAGCTCATTTTGGTATTTTATTTTCATAATCTCGTCTTGTGTCGCATCTTAAGCTTGGATGTTACGGTGAAGTGACGGGATTCTATCAGAGATCAAGGAAGTGTGAAATTAATTGTTTGATGGAAGTCACAGAATCTTATCAGGTGAGACGTTTTAGATTGCTTCCTGTAAAGCAAAGAAACATTTTCACATTAAATTCATTGTAACAAAATGTGGAACAAAATTACTATAATTTGGTTGAAAAATGTGTAAACTTTTTTCTTTTAAACTATTTAAACCTATTTTTGATCATTTAGGTTTTATATATACTGTACATAATATTATAAAAATAAATTAAAGATTCGATAAGCAAATTATAGCAGATTCGCAGATGTCAGTTGTTCACATTTAGTCTATAAGTCGAACTTGAACGTAAAATTGACAATAGCATCATTGATAAAAAATATATAAATACTAGCTGTAACCCGCGGGCTTTGCCCCGTTTAACTTCTTAATTTTCAAGATGATCTCGTTCGCATGGCTCAATCACGTCCTGGTTGAAGTTCGTTCGCTACGCTCACTCACCTTTAGGTTGGCGCTCGTTCGCTGCGCTCACTTGCCTTCAGGTTAGCTCGTTCGCTACGCTAACTCGCCTCCAGGTTGAAGTTCGTTCGCTACGCTCACTCACCTTTGGCTCAATCACGTCCTGACGTCCTGGTTGAAGTTCGTTCGTTACGCTCACTCACTTTTAGGTTAGAGCTCGTTCGCTACGTTAACTCACCTTTTGGTTGCAAATTAGCTGTTGTCATAAATGTAAAATAAATAATATGCACACCCTGTTGGTAATCCTTGTAACTTTAATGCTATTGAACATCATAGAACAGAACCAACTTGTTTAATTGAAGCAGCTGTTAAGATTCATTATTTCCATTTAAATATGAGTACTCATAAGGTTAACATGGGAAACTCCAGAGCCACTGAGGCGGAGCCCAGAGGTCGGAGGGTAAAATCATTTCTTAGTGAGCGTCTACTACCCAAAAGGAAGATGCCTGCCAAGTTTCAGGTTAATAGGTCTTATGGTTTCTGAGATTTCGTGATGAGTGGGTCATCGGTATTTGAGCTTTGTATATATATAGATGAAAAAAATAATAGTGCTGCACTCTGTTGGTAAATCTTATAAATTTTTAATGCTTTTACATATCATAGAACCAAACTCTTTTAGTTGAAACAGTTGGCTAAATTCTTTAATTCCCTTTAAATATGAATACTCATAAGGTTAACATGGGGATCTGCAGAGCCACTGGGGTGGAGCCCGAAAGGATTTTTGAGATAAGAATATGCCTATATGTTAATCGGGAAAATGAGCTATCATCGTGCTAAATTTCAGCCCAATCCGACCAGTATTTTCCACGTTCACTTGTCACAAACATACATCCATACATCCAAACTTTCTCATTTATAATATTAGTAGGATTTGTTAGGTTACTAAAACCTGATTACAAATTAATTACAGTCCCATAAATTAGTTTGGTAATTACGTAAAAAGTCTTTGCAATTTAATTAATATTTAATGGAGTAAATGTTTAATGTTTGTAAAACATATTAATAACTGTAAATGATATTCATAATAATATTTTGTAATATTATAGGAACAATGTCTCATTGTCATTTGTAATTAGGTAGAATATGGGTTAAATCCAATTTAAACATTGCAAGGATGTCTTTTGGTACTTTAAATTAATAAAACGATTATATGATTTGATTTGTTTTATTAGGTTTTATATTAACCTTAGCAGTTTAGCTCTGAACAAGTGTAACTAAATACTTAATAATACCATTGACTATAATACCAATCAATTTAAACATTGCAGACCGATTCCCTTCCAAAAATAATACTTATTCTAAAATTATAGGATTATTTTGGTTAAAGTATTCTTTACAATTAATATAAAATTAATGTGATCTGCTTGTAAAGTGGCTATTTTGGTTTTAGCTGCAAAGTGAGCTAAAGAGATAGTAGACAGAATCATCCAAAATTTAATGTAATTTAGGTATTTCTGAATCAAAAACAAATGAAAGTTTACTCGAAAGCACACCATGGCTATATTCATTACCTTTATAATTTGACTGACAAGCTAGCTGAATTGTTAGTGTATGCAGCTAAAATGAGAGATTATAATTAGTGGTTTACGAGCCTCCTAAGGTTACTTTGGTTGTTAGGGTTGTCAATGTGAAATGGTCACATGAAAACGAGAAAGATGTAGATCGTCCACAAGGTAATAAAACACTTACAATTATTACTAACATTCTTGGAACCATCAATAATATATCATACTAACGTAAATGTTATCAAGCTATTAACATTCAAGCGTAATAAATCAGAATTAAAAAGTGGGGTGCATTATCTAAGTAACGTTTAAGTTCAAACCAATTTTTCTTACAGTAGACCTACCTCAGTAAATTGAAATTGTATTTCTATTAACGAATCAAAATGTATACACATAATTGTATATTTTTTGCTAAATAAAAATTAAATAAAATGTTAAATCTATAGATACGTGAGTGCTGTGAATAAGACATTCTTTTTACTACACATTTACCGATTATGAGTGACAAAAGGGAAGTGTCGTCAGATGTGGATTTTGTTCCCGTAAGTTTGATCACCAATATTTTACAGCACATTCAAACTTTTAACATGACATGACAAGCCAAAGAGTTTGTGACTGCGTGATACATCACTGTTGGTAATATTGTTTTTATACTCGTGTTTAGGTTTTGAAAATGGGGTTATTGTATAAAAATAAACATAAAACTAAATGGCTAAGTCTGTAGTGGCATTACCAGTCTTTTGTTAGTCCTATAACAGTCTTTCTTCCCAATTTAATATTTTCAGTAGTTCTTAAAATGTACTTTGCGAAAGACTTAACAATATTATGTTTGAAAAAATGTGCGAACGTTCAAATTATTCCACAATTTTGTCAGTTTAAACTGTCAAAACTTAATATTTTAAATATTTTTTCTATTTTGATTAAATATAAAAATAATAAATTTTCTCGTTATAATCCTACTAATCCTACTAATATTATAAATGAGAAAGTTTGGATGTATAGATGGATGTATGGATGTATGTTTGTGTCAAGTGAACGCGAAAAATACTGGTCGGATTGGGCTGAAATTTGGCATGATGATAGCTCACATTCCCTATTAACATATAGGCATATTCTTATTTCAAAAATCCTTTCGGGCTCCGCCCCAGTGGCTCTGGAGTTTCCCTTGTTAACCTTATGAGAAATGGAATTATTGAATCTTAACAGCTGTTTCAATTAAACAAGTTGGTTCTGTTCTATGATGTTCAATAGCATTAAAGTTACAAGGATTACCAACAGGGTGCAGCACCTGTTACTGTTGTGTTGTTGTGTGTTATTTCTTTTACATTTATGACAACAGCTAATTTGCAACAAAAAGGTGAGTGAGCGTAGCGAACGAACTTTAACCTGGAGGCGAGTTAGCGTAGCGAACGAGCTAACCTGAAGGCAAGTGAGCGCAGCGAACGAGCTCCAACCTAAAGGTGAGTGAGCGTAGCGAACAAACTTCAACCAGGACGTGATTGAGCCATGCGAACGAGATAATCTTGAAAATTAAGAAGTTAAACGGGGCAAAGCCCGCGGGTTACAGCTAGTAATGACATATATTAATGTTATATAAATAATAATAAAAAAGAAATATATTTACTTTATCAGCTGAATTTGATTTTTTGTTTTTTAACTATGTTCAAAATTTAAGAGTGGAGGACGATTCACAACGAAATAATGTTATTTCTCAACGGTAACTACTGATATGTAGGAATGATCTCAATTTTACTCTTTCGTTAAAAACCACTACACCATGTTTAATTATAATTTATATTACCTAATCAATGCAAATTTTATTGTTAATTTTAGCTGAATAAGCAATTCGATTTAATTAAAAATATTTGCTCACAAGAAAACATATATTTTATCGATGGTTTTCAAACCCCATTATCATTTATAGTTGACTTCTGCAGTTTATAGATTCCCATGTGTTTTGCAATAATAAAAAAAATAAATCAAGGGTAAATCTCCTAAAGAAGACAAATCATTCTAAGCTTGTTCATAACACTTTTGTTTAAGTCTCTGCAAATAAGTCTGTAAAAATATGACATCGTAAAAGTAAAAAATACTAAAAGTAGGCTATTTTAATTTCTTACCAAGTAAAATCAAATTGTTATTTTCTTTCAAAATGTATTTTAGTGAACTTATATTTTCCTCGGCCCTTAAAGAAATGAAATAAATTATGCGTATAATCTAAAATAAGTTTTCTACTACCCAAAGTCAATAGTTTGCCTATACTTTTCAAGGAACAAGTATAGCTATTCTTGACGAAAGAAGTTATTCAGGCACAAAATGGCCAGGGCTTAGTTACAAAAGAGCTCCATTTGATTAATATCAGTCTCAACTTATCATTATATTATTATTTATTATTGCATATGATTATATGTTATATGATTATATGTTTGAATAGGATTTTAGTAGTTAATTCAAAGGACCTTAAAAAGAGTTTTTATTATATTTAGAACATATGTATTATATTCGTTTACAGTTTTGACTATTTCAATGTATTTTGTAACCATCATTTAAGCTTGAAGAAATTCAGAGTTCAGGTAGGCTCATGATTACTGTTATTACTTGGTGGAAATGAATCTTAGAGTCGGGCTTGGGAAAGAAATCATTATCTTTCTCTCTCCTCCATCCAAAATGTCGAGCTCATCACTGATAGATATAAAAACTCTTAGGCAAACCTTATAGTTTTGTAGAACCTACTTTTTATACTAGAGTAGATATATAAGGTCCAACCAATGATTTCAGCTAAAAAGATATATATTACGTGTAGCTTATGTGATGCAAGTATTCAAAAGGAGACTGATTTGTTTTAAATATGTTTTTAGTATCATATTAGAGCTCAAGCTTTCGACCATAAGTTATTACTTATATTAATTTTACTAATAAGATGATTAACCAACTTACTAGGGGTTAATTAAACTCTGTGTATAAGTGGCGCAGTCATATGTTTGATCATTAATTCATTTTAATAATGCCGTTACATAAAATTTATTTAAAGAAGATGTTTTATTGTTATTGTAAGATTATTTATATACCTAATAAATGAATTAAACCAATAATAAATATAACCTTATCAAAATACCCTTTTGCAATCAACAAACATCTGTAATCTAGCATCTATAAATTATGAATTGAAATTGTATTTATGATCTACTAACACAGTCAATATTATATTGTTGGGAATTAGAAAACCAAAGTATTTTGAATATCTTACAACACAAATACAGGTTATTTCTAAACTTATAATATATAATGTTTTAGTTAAATTTACAGTTTAAACAATGAAATAAAGGTTGTACTCAAGTATTGAAAGAGTTAGACATAAATATAATTTAATTTAAGCTATTTAAACAGTTTTGGAAAAAAGTTAAATGGTAATAAATCGTCTTACGTAAACCAAAAGGAGCGGTAGTGCCAAGTCCAAGCACTTTCTCTTTTCCAGTTCTTCAACTTGAGAAATTATAGCATCTCCATAAGTCAGAAAATTATTAATATCACTTTTATACCAAATTAACAAAATATAACTGTCTATATAAATGTGTTATTTGTTGGAAGGTATTAGAGGCCTCAAGGTATAATTTTAAATTAACAGTGTTAACTCCTTAGATACGTTTATGAAGATTTTGATGGAATTTAAATACTTTATCATTAGATTTAGCAACTCTTCTTAACTACAATTTTAAGACTATCATTTTTAAGGACGAACGTTTTCATAGATTTTTTTTTCCATCACTATGCGTATTTTATTCCAAATCATTTCTTTGGTGGTTTGTAGTTTCTCGCTATACCCATTATAG
This sequence comes from Macrosteles quadrilineatus, assembly GCF_028750875.1. Classification (NCBI taxonomy): domain Eukaryota; kingdom Metazoa; phylum Arthropoda; class Insecta; order Hemiptera; family Cicadellidae; genus Macrosteles; species Macrosteles quadrilineatus. Next base: position 3,202,189 of record NW_026542605.1, read on the forward strand.
TACAGTATTAGAGAGTATTCAGAAAATACAACCTAACGTTAAAATCGTTGATAAACTTTGTGGTTTTAATGAATCGAATACCTGAAAACATTTACAACCTCTTAAAATGGTTGGTCACAAAAAAACTCTTCTATTTATACGTATCTCTCGTGGGGTTTTATGATTAATCGTGCTCAGCTTCCGACTTTGTGCTAATTCTCACCACATCGTCAGTCTTGGCTTGTAGTTTGGTTTGCTAAATAGACTATTATTATGCACACTGTCTCTAATTGGGATGATTGGTGGCTTAAATAACTCTTAAATAACATAGCGCTCAAATTCATAACTCAGCATCTACAGCTTTTACAGTTTTATATCTCTATTCTGAAAAAGGAACATAAATGAGAAAAGGAGTTTAGAAACTGGCTCGTAAATCAACCAGTGTACTCAATCAAGAGACTTTTTACCTTGAGAAGATAATGGAAAGACAAAGAAACCAAATAATTACTGTAAAACAAGACCAACTTTCTATTTTATTTATTATAATGCTTATTAATTTCTTAAATAAATTTGAAATGAGGAGGTGTATCTATTATTACGAGGTATTTGGTGGAAACTTGGTTTAATTATAATCTGAATAAGGATTGAAATCATAATCATGAGTTCGTAAATTAATTTTAAACTGGTTATAAAGTTGTACACGAAAATCATTGAAGTATAACAACCTATTTTGAAATACAGGGTGTCTCGCCTAAAGTGAACAAAAATCCAACTTTTTTATGAGAGGAAGGAGAACTGTTAACTTCTTATGGGACACTCCTCTTTATTTTTTGGAAATCTTTTTGAGATAGTTTCGAATATTAAAAGTTGCACAACTATTTTACAAAATGGCCGACAACTTTAATATTTCTTAAGGGACACCCTATGTTTTAAGATTGTTTTGGAATGTAAATGCAATTTAAAAACGTTAATATTTTTGACTTTGTTCTTTAAAGGTACTCGTTTAGAAGTTAAAGCGAGTACCTTTAAAACACCTAAAAAATCTATGTTTGCAGTGTACATTCTGCATCCTGTATTGTCTAAATGACTAAGGTTATAGAGCAAATGCGAAAAGTAAAAAGTCTTAATATTGCATCCACAGTCTAAAAAGTCAATAAAATACAGAGTTTTTAAATTTTAAAGTTAGCTGCCATTTTGTAAAATGGTGGACATTTGATAAATGATAGAATCTATATTTAAAATTTTACTTTTATGGTCTTTTTAGAACACAGATTTTAAGACCTATTTTCTCTTTGCATTCTTTCTCTAACATTATTTAGTTAGGAGCTAGAGGATGCAGAATGTACACTGCAAGCCTAGTTTTCTTAGGTGTAACGTGCTTTAACTTCTAACCAAGTAGCTTAAGAAAAAATGTCAAGATTAAAAACGTTTTAAATTGCATTGAAATGTTTTAAAATCATACAATATAGGATGTTCCATAAGAAGTATTAAAGTTGTCTGCCATTTTTTTTAAATGGTGGTCAAATTTTCAAAATTCGCAACCATCCCCAAAAAATCTAAAATTAAAGGGGAGTGCCCCATAAGAAGTTAACTGTCTCTCTCATAATAAAAAATAGCTATTGGTTTAATTTAGGTGAGCCACCATGTAAAGTTAATAATATGAAACATAGAGCTGCACCTGTCAACACCATGCTTGGTTACCCTTGGGGGTTTTGAGTCAAAAGCCAATTTGAATATTATCTGCAGAGATTTTCAGCTTATACTAAATATTCAAATATTTTCAATTTTTACTTTGTGGATTTAGTTTAGTTTAAAATACTCATATTTTGGTGTATAATATTTATATGTTATTATAAATCAGGCCACTTTTTAGCGAATTTCCCATATAGGGAATAATCTATTACCGTAGTACTCATGGTAAGACCTGGACGCGGGAGCGTTTTTTTTCGTTTTGAGGTCCCTAGAGGCCAAAAACACCATCCGTTCAAATTCATATATATATATATATATATATATGTCCGTCAGCACGATAACTCGAGCAAAAATGATCCGATTTTGATGAAATTTGGTACCAACGTGTAAACGTACGTTTATTCGAACGAGTTCGCGATCCAGCATGATCGGACCATGGGAACGGGGGTTTACGGGGGGTTTTATGGGGTAAAAATAGGTTTTTCCCATTTTTGACCCAAAAAACATAAAATTTAGCAATTTCTTTCCAAACCATTTTGTAGAGCTTAAAAAACAAATAACTTAGTATATTGAAGCGTTATTATGCGCCTAATTGTTACGGAGAAAATTCCAAAAAATTGTAAATTTAAAATTCCCATGTTATTCTTATGGAGAATAAGTAAACTGTTGTAGTTTGTTTGTTTTTGAACATATTTTGATCAAATTTGGAAAATGTTTTTATTTCTTACGAAACTATTCACATAAAAAAAAAACAGTTTTACTCTCCCTGATGCAGCAAACCTAAGTACTTGTTAAACTAATTCTATTTAAATCAAGAATAAATGTTATATTTTTAAGTAGACATTTCAGTGTAAATCCAATCAGTCAAATGGAATTTCGCTTAGTCTGCAGGTTTGCTGCGGCGGGGGTATTAATCTATCTTGATACTAAATAACACATGTGTTTTAATTTATACAATTGTGTACATGGATATACTGTTTATATTAACTTTTTTTAACACAAAACTCCAAAAAAAACTATTTAATTCATTTAATATTGTTAATATCACTTTTTAACCTGGGTTATTCGGTTACATGGTTCATCGTGATTTTTTATTGTACATACCTTAAAATTTTTGTATAAAGAATTTTCCGTGGACATATTCTTCACCGATGTGTAAAGTATTCAAATAAGTAGTATTGTTATGGGTGCTTTGCGCGATGTGCAATTGATGTGCACTGATGTGCCAGACCACCCACGATGGCACCTCCCCCCCCCCCTCCCCCCTGCACCTCCCCCTGCACCTCCCCCTGCACCTCCCCCTGCACCTCCCCCTCCCACTGCACCTCCCCCTCCCCCTGCACATCCCCCTCCCACTGCACATCCCCCTCCCCCATGCACCTCCCCCGCCATGCACCTCCCCACGCCACTGCACCTCCCCCTCCCCCTGCACATCCCCCTCCCCCTGCACATCCCCCTCCCCCCCCCCCTGCACATCCCCCTCCCCCCCCTGCACATCCCCCTCCCCCTACACATCCCCCTCCCCCTGCACATCCTACACCTCCGGATGTGCTAGACCTCCCACGGAGAGAGGTGTAGTCGGCGCTCCCTCTGATCCTAGGATACAAAGGAATCCACTTAACAGGTGATTGACGGATCCATTATTTGAGTTTCTAAAAGCTTTTAGTAAGACCATTACATTTGACGAAGGTGAGCAAATCTTGACAAGCATCTAAAAAGCTTTGTTTAGTTCACTAACAAAGGAAAGCTTCTAGAACGTTCCTTCGATTGACGCCGACAAAGGAACACCTGTTGTTTACCACTGGATCTTCGTGGAAGTTTCTATCGTTTCTGCGTCGCACATTCTTTACCCCCTCTCTCTGGCTACACTGCGTTACTCGCCCGTTCCCTTCAGTTAGGGTTTGGACTTTGCACGAGATGGCTGAAAAACAACAACAGTGGGCGAACGATATCGACGACGCCGATTTACACCGGGCGTGCGTCGAGGCGGAGGAGCGGGATCGGGAACATCAGGCGATTCTACTTCAGCTGCTGGAGGAGGAGGAGAGAGAGCTGAGTTACAAAATAGAGCATGTTTGGTGCTCCCAGCCTCGGGACGACGTAGAGTGGGCTCATCATGATGCAGATATGGCACGATGGGCAAAACTTCAAAATAGGATTATGGAGTTGAAGAAATAAACAGAATTTAAATCATCCTTCCCCTAATCCTCCTCCTGCTTCATCATAAAACGGTCTTTTTAAAGACCACCTAAGCCTTAGTGAGTTAAGTTCACTTTAATGAGAAAACTAGATGGTCCATACTCGCACCGTTTAGTTTTTGAGACCACCCACGGAGCGATGTGCCAGACCACCCAGGCATGAAGGCACCTCCCCCCTCCCCCCATCGTCTCGTCCGTCCCATCCTGCACCCCTAGGATGTGCCATACCACCCACGGAGCGAGATGCTGGCGGCTGTCCCTTTGATCTTTCGATACAATGGAAAGCTTTTATCGTAGGCACTCCCTTTGGTCCTAGGATACAAAGGAATCCACTTAACGGATGATTGACAGATCCATTAGTAGAGTTTCTATAGGCATTGTTTAGTCCAATATAACAATGGATAACCTTCTGGAACATTCTATCGCTTTACGCCAACAAAGGAACACGTGTTGTTTACCACTGGACCTTCGTGGAAACTTCCATCGTTTCTGCGTCGTGCATCCTATCCCCACCCCCTCTCTCTGGCTATACTGCGTTACTCATCCGCTACCTTCAGATAGGGTTTGGAGTTCACACGAGATGGCCAACCAACAGCAAGAGAAACAGCAACAGTGGGCGAGCGATATAGACGACGCCGATTTACACCGGGCGTGCGCTGTGGCAGAGGAGCGGGAGCGGGAACGTCAGGCGACTCTACTTCGGCTGCTGGAGGAGCAGAAAGAGTTGCATATTAAATTTTTTCGTATTTGGTCCCGTCAGCCCAGGGACGACTTTGAATGGAGCTGGTGGGCAGATGATTCTAAGAGAATGAGAGAACTCGACGATGAAATCGAGGAGCTGAAGAAATAAAAAGACAATTATATCATTATTCTTCACCTCGCCTCCTTTTCCTTTCCCTTTTCCTTCGGCGTCAAACGGTCTTTTTAAAGACCACCTAAGCTTTAGTGAGTTAAGTGCACTGTAACGAGAAAACTGGAAGGTGCAATGTCGTGCTGTACAGTTTTCGAGTTGGACCACCCACGTATCTAGGTCCTGACGTCACCTTGTGATGACATCATATCGTAGTATTAGTTGTTGGTTTACCCGCAGCAAAACGCTAGTGGTGGTGTCAATATCACATGATACAACCGCCGACAATTCAGTTAGTTCTGTGAGTGCGTTGAGTAAACTCGTGTCGTGCGTTCATAGTGTTATGTTCACTATGACTACTACTACTACTAGTACTACTACTGGTGACGTCGGTATGTCTAATATTGCTGATACAGAAAAAACAATACGTTTTATTATGGAGGAGATACAAGCTTTGGAGGATAACGCAATCAGTGGTTTTTCTACAGAACATGTGGAGCAGCCAGACTTTGAGCTGAAACAATTACAGCAGCAGCAACAGCATAAGCAGGAGAAAATTAATAACAACAAGAAGAAGAAGACTCGTGATGTAAATGTGCAAGCTGATATTGGTAGTGAAATTAACAAAGAAGAAGAAAAAGAAGATGAACTAGGTCAAGGGCAAGACGAAGGATGGGTGTTTAGATCGGCTAACGATTCGCCAGCCATTACGTGGATTGACGAAGATTTTCAATACACCGTACAGAATCCCGCTAATCGAGGGCGAGTTTTATTGAAATTACATTTATTTGAGGAAGGAGTGCAAACACACAGTTGCGGCATATATTTGAATGAAAAGAAAGGAGATAAAATATACAACAGTGTGAATCATTTACTGTCACAATTAGAGAATTTATGGGTCGATCGTTTGACAGGAGTCCCGAAAATACACGGTGTGACAAAGTCAATGACGCCGCTACCCGCGTGGCGCCGACCAATGGATTGCGCAATCGAAAACGGCGGAAGAATAAAACAAAGGAAGAAACGTTCTGTGGCGCCAGAGAAGATGATGCAATCGGATGAGACAAAAGATTATACCAACAATAGCAGCGTTTCCAAGAAGCCACGTGTTGATGCGCAGCTGCAGTCGAGGGGGCAAAACAAAAAGAAACAACTACAAAAAACCGATCTGTGCTAGACTCTCCTACAGGGGTGGATTCTGAGAAATATTGAGACACACCTGCATTCTTCACCCCACCACTGCGCTGTCGCTGCTTCTACAACAATTCATTCATCGTCTAACCACTGTGCGGATCGAACGTGTGTACAGTTTTGCTTGACTTAAACTTTTTTCACTAAAACATTTATTATGTCGAAATGCGAGTCAGTCAGTGTCGGTGGTAGTGGAGGTGGAGGCAGCAGTGATGTGATGGACTTAAAAAATGAACTCAACGCCGTGCAATTAAACACGCCATACACGAAGATCATCGATCTTTGTGAAGAGTGCGCTTATCGTATTGTGAAATTCGAACGAGTGACCACACCGTACGGAGAGACCATCATGGTTGTGCTGGAAGGACTACTCGGCGATGAGCTCTACATCCGTGTCTACCTACCACGACGCTTTAACGAGGCGATCACAGATCAACGCATTGAGCAGTACAACAGGGGATTCGGTGATCGACTATGCCTCGTCAGAAGAAGCGCTCCAGCTGGCAGTAAATATACTCCATTGGAGTTTGTTTGAAATAAATTTAAATTAATGTACAAAACTGTTTTTATTATCATTTTTACTAACCTCAAAAAACTAATGATTATTGTAATTTTCTTAAAATGAAATTGTAACTTTGATAGGTTTTGTAAGTCAATACGTATAGTCACGTTCACAGCATAATCAAATAGTCTTTTTATTTACACTCCTTTTTCCCTATTGTTATAAATAATTAGCATAAATTAGTTTGTGGTGTTGTTAGTGTAGTCAGTAAGCAAAATGGACTTGAGGTGGAAACATCCGTTTTCGGCCATAGTAGCCGGCCCTTCGGGCTCTGGTAAATCACAATTCGTCATGCGATTCATAGATCACTCAAATGAAATTTGTGATACGGATTTTGCTAACATATATTGGCATCATCCGCACTCGAATGATATTGTCCAACAGAGCAGTAGCAGTGGCAGCAGAGGCAGAGGAGGTATTGTCCAGTACAGAAACAGTCTGCCAGACATGAACGATTTCGACGGAAGTGTACCTAATTTGATCATCGTGGACGATATGATGCGTGAAACAGACAGCAGTGTGGTGGATCTGTTTACTAAAGGATCACATCACAAAAGCTTGAGTGTTTTCTTTATAACGCAGAATCTGTTTCATCAAGGTCGCGGTCAGAGAGATATTTCCCTTAATGCTCATTACATAGTGTGTTTTAAGAACCCCAGAGATCGGGCTCAGATAAAACATTTAGCTCGTCAAATCTATCCGGATAATACTAAATTTATAGAGGAAGCATACGCGGACGCTACACGCGATCCACACGCATATCTGCTGATAGACTTAAAACAATCTACACCGGATGAGATGCGCATTCGTTCGACTATCTTTCCGGACGATCCGATTAATTCTGTATACCTACCGAAGATTAGTGGTAGCAGGGGCCACATTAATAATAAATAGAACACATCCACATCGGGTAAGTATCAGTCGTCATGTCGCAGTGTGTGAGGAAAGACGCGGCTCTACTGTCGGCACTCGTACACGCTACACCGAAGGAACGTAAAGCGCTGTTAAAGGTGTGCGACATCAGTCGTATACGGTCGGTGTGCGAGTGCGCATACAACCTGTTACGCGGTAACGTATCGGTGTCTGACAAACGCAAGAGACAATTGAACAAGTATAAAACGAATCTCAGACGATTGGTAAAAAGAGGTGAGACTTGGGCTAAGAAACGCCAATATCTAGTACAGAAAGGAGGCGGTTTCCTACTGCCCATACTGTTGAGCACCGTACTACAAGCCATACTTCATAAATCCATCCCACAATAATAATGGAGTACGCGAAGAAAATGGTCGTCGTACCGCAAGAGTTGATCGAGCGGTTACGCAACAGTGGTGACAACAACAACAACAACAACAACAAAAACAACAACAATGATAATATAAAGTCGTCATCGAATCGATTCGGAGATGACAGAGGCAACAGTATCGATAATGAAATGCATCGCATATTGACGGATAAAACTTTGAGCGATTACGAAAAATGGAAGCAATATCAACAGGTGTTGCAAAGATTTTTACATTTTGCCTCTGTCAATAGACAACCGATCAGTATTCCCATCATAGAGACATCAACATCATCATCATCATCAGCAGCATCATTACTGCAAGCAGCATCAGCGTCGTCGCCGCCACCCGGTACAGTGGAGGAGATAGTGGACACTTTTTCTAAAACGTACAAGCCGGATGTGCGTAATCTGTTACGATTCATCGTCCGCGAAGGTAGTGTGATAAATTGGGATAAGGACTTTGCGGTGTATGTGCGAAATGAAAAAATTCCCGATTCGAACATCGTGGACATATTACACTGCATAGTGAGAGTCCGTATGGTGGATTACATGCCCGCCGGTTGGTACGAAGTCATGAACGCGTTACGCGACATGAATGTGCCCAAGGAGTATATAAACAATTCAACGGCGTTACAGTATCTGGGTGCGGGATACAGATCGTTACGTGGTGACGTGGCGTCGGCTGCGGCAAGTAGTCCGATCATATCGTCGGCACCGAGAACACCTATGCGCAATCGTTTACGTTCTGCTTACGTTAATCAGCAGCGGACGCTATCACCTACGTCACCGTTACCCTCGTTGGCGGCTCATCGAAGACAACGAACACAACAACAGCAAGATAGAGATCAATCACTTTCACCGTTGGACAGGTGGGAACCGTTTTCACCATAGTGCGGATAAATCATGGAACGATTGTACTACGATCCCGAAGATCCGGCATCATACGGTGGCGTCACACCTCTAGTGCGAGCGATTCGTGACGGGATTGAGAAGAAAAACAATAACAAGGGGAAAAAGAAAAAGACAGCACGAAAAGTGGTGTTGGACTGGTTACGAACACAAGACACTTACACATTGCACAAGCCGGTGCGTAAACGATTCGCACGCAACCGTTACGTTGTATTCGGTCCGGACGAATTGTGGCAAGCAGATTTGAATGACATGCGCGGTCTGAGTGCGTTCAACGATGGAATCAATTATCTGTTGACGGCGATAGACGTGTTCAGTAAAAGATTGTACGTGGTGCCGTTGAAAACTAAGAGCGGCGCAGAAGTGGCCAACGCGTTCGAGAATATATTTAAAAAAACCACCGTCACACCTCCGAGATGTCTGCAGACGGACAAGGGTACGGAATTCACCGGCGCCAAGGTGAAACAATTGTTCAGAAAATACAATGTCAGATACGTCACGACACAGAACCCCGACGTGAAATCGGCGGTCGTTGAACGTGTCAATCGCACTTTGAAATCACGCATGTGGCGCTATCTCACGTACAAAAACACGCACCGTTACATCAACGTGTTACAAAAACTGGTGAACGCCTACAATCGAAGTGCACACAGAAGTTTGGGCACTGACGGTGGCAGAGGCTTACGGCCGATAGACGTGAAGAAAGAAGATAAGAAAATCGTTTATAGAGTGTGGAAGAACATGTACAGCAGTGGCAGTGGCAGCGGCATCAAGACTAAATTGCCTAAGCGTAGAAAGGCGAAATTCATAGCGGGTGACACGGTGCGCATCGCTAAGGAAAAAGGTACGTTCACCAAAGGATACGAGACGAACTGGAGTAAAGAAGTGTTTGTCGTGGACCGCGAATACGGCCATCATCCGTTGCCGTTGTACTTGTTGCGTGATTTGAATGGATCACCATTGATCGGTCGTTTCTACGAAGAAGAATTGCAGAAGATCACTCTGCCACCGGACCGTCTGTACGAAATCGATAAAATACTTGACACCAAAGGTGTCGGTCGCAGTAAGCGTTACCTCGTCAAGTGGATAGGTTACGGTAACGAGTTTAACTCTTGGATACCGGCGTCGGAAGTTAAACAATTATAAGGCACGCATCAGCAAAAAAAAAAAAAAAATAATAATAATTATAATAAAAAAAAATGAGCAAACACAGTCAGTTCTATTTGACACTGCCCAGTAACAGTTCGATGAACTACTATCCGAACAACACTGTGGCCGATTATATCACTCAACTGCCCACGTCGATACATCTGACGGACGGTGAATGGGAAGTGGCACTGGTCGAAGCGCATTATCCCTGTTCGTTTCTGACGGTGGGCAAAGACGCGAAAATATTCATCTACTACGAAGGTCTCAGCGACATAGCCACCGGTGGTTCCGACAAAACCAACAAAGTCAAGGTGAAAATTCTCAACGTTGAGCCCGGCAACTACAAAGATATCGAAGAACTGATACGTGTGATAAACACTATGGAAAGCTTACAGTTTTACGCCACGTTCGTCTACGACAGAAACACCAAAGTGGTGGATATAGCGATTCGCAGTCACGTGGTACAAATGGAATTGAGCACAGGTCTCGCGCTGCAGATGGGGTTTGATCCCGCCGAGACGGACTTGAAGAGCAACAAGAAAGCAAAACTGCCGGCCAACATACAAGCTGGACTGCCGGGTGACATGTACGTGTATTGCGATTTGGTCGAGCCACAATTGGTTGGCGATACGGTGGCGCCGTTATTGAAGATCGTCAACATCGATACGTCAAACTACGTGTACGGCGCACACAAGACCGTTCATTTCACGGATCCACACTACGTGCCCGTCATCAAGAGTGCGTTCGAGAACGTGGAAATCGACTTAAGGGGCAGCACGGGTGATCGACTGCCATTCCACTTCGGGACTACGTGCATGAAGCTACACCTGCGCCGATCGCTCGCGACAGCTTAAATAGACGACGACGACGACGACGACGACGACGACGACGACGACGACGACGACGACGATAGCATAAACATCAGTAGCAGCAGCTCATCAGTGCTCATCAGTGGCAGCAGCAGCAGCAAAAACGATGAATACGAACGATCCGTATTTGGCATACTACCGGCGACAGTTGCAACAGTCGGGACATGGCGTGTCGTCCGTGTACAGAGGTGCGGCATTCCAGCGTGGACACGGTATCGGCAGTTTTCTCGCCGGACTCGTACGTTCTGTGGCACCGTTACTGAAGTCCGGCGCGACCACTGTCGGCAAGGAGGCGTTACGTTCGGGAGTCGGATTCTTGGGTGACTTGGTGTCCGCCGGTGGTACGCAACATCCCAAGTACGCGGCTGCTGCTCGTCTCAAAGAATTTACCGGCTCGCTGAAACGCAGAGCTGATGACAAAGTAGAACGTGTATTGAGTGGCGGTGGCGCGGTGTATAAGAAAAGACGAATACGTCGCGTCACGCCACAGTCGTTGGCGACACTTCTAAGAGTACGGACGTCCACTGCTACCGCCACCACTAAACGGAGGAGGAAGAGGAGCATGAGAAAATATTCTACCGCCACCAAGAGACAGCATAAGAAAACGAATAAACGGCGCAGAACTACGACCAAAAGGATTAAAAGAACGAAAACTCGACGTTCTACAACAGGCAGTAAGAGGAGGACGACGCGCAGGAGCAGGTCTAAAAAGATTCGATCTACGAAAAGAACGAGAGCACGAGGAGGATTACCGGCAATAGATATATTCAATTAGACGTGATAAAATTTTTCTACAACAACAACATGTCGTTCATCCATCAGAAATCGTGCGAATGTGTGAAAACCGAATTGGATTTATTCTCGTTACCACCCACTCAGACTAGTATAGAGAACGGTAAGTGGATTCAGTACAAGCCTATCTCGTCTTTGACAGACGATTCGCCTATAGAGTTCGTCATACCGGCTAACGGAGAAGAATACACGGACTTGACGCAAACACTGTTACACGTCGAGGCGACAATAGTGAAAGGCGACGGCACAAAAGTGGAAGAGGCGTTAGTGGAAGAAATTGGTCCGGTAAACAATTGGCTGCACTCACTGTTCAGTCAAGTGGATCTGTTCGTCAATCACAAACTGGTGTCACCGCAAAACAATACGTACGCGTATCGTGCCTATTTGGAAAACCTACTGAACTACGGTGGTAGTGCGAAAAAGTCACATCTCACGACTACGCTGTTCTACGAAGACAAAGCCGACAAAATGGACGATTGCGACATTGCCAACGACGGACTGGTCAAGCGACGAGGATTCGTCAAGAAGAGCACATACGTCGACATGGTGGGCAATTTACATCTGGACTTGTGCAATCAAGACAAGTTTATGTTGAACGGTGTCGAAATGCGATTGCGTCTCGTCAGAGCGAGAAACTCGTTTGCCGTCATGTCAAAAACTGCGACGGATTGCAAGGTGCACATTCGAGAGGCGAATCTGTTCGTCCGTCGTTGTAAGATCAATCCCGGCGTGTTGGTGGCGCACAGCAAGACGCTGGAGAGTGGCACGGCCAAGTATCCGATTACACGCGTGGACGTGAAATCCATCACGCTGCCGAGTGGTATCCTGGGCAAGACGTTGGACAGCGTGTTCCTGGGACAGTTGCCGAAACGTATCATCGTAGGACTGGTGGACAACGTGGCGTTCAACGGCGATTTCAAGAAGAACCCGTTCAATTTTCAACATTTCAATTTGAACTATTTCGCTCTTTACATCGACGGTGAACAAGTGCCCTGTAAGGCGTTGACACCGGCCTTCACGGGCGACTCAAAACTGTACGCTCTCGCATATCATACGTTGTTCACCGGCACCGGAATACAGTTCGCCGACAAGGGCAACGAGATCGACAGAACGGAGTATCCGAATGGCTACTGCTTGATGGCGTTCGACTTGACGCCGGACATGTCGGCCGGTGAATCAAGTCACTGGAACCTGGTGCGTAACGGTAATTTACGCATCGAACTGCAATTCAAAGAAGCGTTGGCCGCGTCCGTCAACTGTATAGTGTACGCCGAATTAGACAACGTCATCGAAGTGGATCGACACCGCAACGTGTCCGTGGATTTTAGTGGATAAAAACAACATCAAATAAAACAAAAATACATGAGCATCCGCAGCTCATGCCTACGTCACCGCCACTCAGCTCAGTCTAACATCGACATTCGACCGTGATGGATCGTTGTTACCGTCACGCTCCGTCGCGCCAGCAGACACAAACACCAACACATAATTATAAACAGGAATCTACAGCAGTTGTTTTGGACTTACAATGTTTCAAGGACAACAACAACGAATTCATAGTGAAAGAGGCCAGTGTGGTCGACGTGTCAACCGGTACTTTGTTACTACATCACGTAGCACGTGCGCCGTTCGATCGTGATTCACTGTCCGCAGATAAACTCAGAGAGTCCTACTGGTTGTCCAAACACTGTCACGGACTCGACTGGAATCGTGGTGACGTGCCCTACTACGTGTTGATTGATAAACTGCGCACATGTCTCTCACGTCGCAGTGTCGTCTATGTGAAAGGAGTGGAAAAGAAAGAATATGTCGTCAAGAATTTAATCGTCACCGCGTCGGACGGTATGACTATCGGGCAGATTTTCGCACAGAATAACAAGTACGACAGATGGACCAACGAGATAGCTGCTGCTGCTGCTGCTACCACCTCGACTACGGTTGTGGTGGACTTGAGCGATATGGGTTGTGGATCACTGGCTTCGGTCGGTAATCTACTGTCTGCTAACGTGTTGCGATGCGGTCAACACAAGAGCGTAAAACACCGTTGTTCACTGTCTAACTGCACTCTCTTACGCGGTTGGTTACTGCTTACTTCCGCTGCCACAAAAGAGAACGCACACTGCGGTTTGTCGTCGTGCTACCTTTGTAGTAGACAACAGTTGAGGACTTGCTACAATGACGAAGTTGACAACGGTATATCAACAGCTGCGGCTGCATCATCACCGTCACTGATAACCCAAGCATCGATGACAGTGACGACTACATCGATCAACAGCAGTGGTATCAGCGGTCTCGATACCATTTCCGAAGAAGAAGGAGAAGAAGAAGAGAACGAGGACAACAAATACGAAGAAGGAGACGGCTACGACTACGAAGAATTATAATAATTAAATGATAATGAATACTACCGACATCACGAAATATTTGTCTCAACTACCACGCGAGAAAATAGCGAACACAGGAGTGTACGCGTCAGACCGCCTGCCAACACGTATCGAACCTTCGACGGCCATAGTAGTCAACACAATGCCGCACACGGAAAGCGGGGAACATTGGGTGGCCTTCTACATGGACAGTGAAGCTACGCATATAGAATATTTCGACAGTTTCGGCCGTCAACCGTTTTTGGCCGAATACCAACAGTTTCTCAGACGAAATTCTCGTCGTTACGTCTCGAACAAGTACCAACTCCAACGCCACGACACTTCCGTGTGTGGACACTACTGTCTAACTTACCTGTACTGTCGCATAATGTACGACAAGACAATGAACGATTTTGTACAGCTGTTCAACGGTGACACCTCTTCTGTCATCACACCCACCGATGCAGCCAACAACGACTTCCTGGTCCGAAGACTCTTCCATATGCTTTATCACCACTGACCATACCATACACTTACCTGAGTTTTTTTTTTCTATTTGAATTGTATAGATATCGAATTGAATTTTTTGCAAAAAAATATATATTTATAATTATCTAATGTACATTAGAATTAGTAAATTTGGGAAAAATAAAAACACATGTTTATATTGAAAAATATTTGGTTTTGCTTTATTTACCATTATGACTCTATATAAATCAAAACAAGTTAGTGACAATTCACTATATATATATATTATTATTATAATAACATTATATAAATAAATATTAAAATAAAACAATTTTTTTTTTTATCTAATATCACAGTTAAAATAATTTATTACTTTATTCAATATAAAATCTGAATGAAATTAGTAACTAAAAATTGTTACTAATTCAATACTAATTGATTCCTAAATAAATTAGAATTTATTACCTAATAAAATTTAATTCCTCGTATATTTGTTTCCTAATATAATTAACTAGTTGTTGTCCGTCAATTGTCTTTGCCATCACCACCACGACGACGATCCGAGGCTTATGCACCGCAAACACGCGCACTATGTAGATGTTATTGTTGTACTGCTTCAATCTACTTCTTCGATGTCAACGTCGTTATCGCTCGCATCCATTGTCGCTGACGGTGACGATGCAATGTTGCGACGACTGTGGCATCTACTGGAGTTCCCGTTGCTGTCTTCTGGAGCCAAAAGCATTGCCCGGTGCGCTGGAATTTTATAGTGACCCCACGGTAACGTATTGACGCCGTCCTCTTCGATATAACGTTTGTCGTCGTACGGCGCCATCGATCGTTTCGACACCACAACGGAGTATATTATGTGGTGTCGGGACTGAAACCGATCGTTATCCGTGTACAAGACCCGCTGTTCCTGTAGACATCGTCTGTAATCGTCTACAGTCAGGCCTTTGGCCACTACGGCGCGATTCACCCCCTTGGCCCGTTTCACAGGTGGTAAACCGTCGCCGACACCGTCTTCGCTGCTATCGCTCCGCAGGAACATGAAGCAGTACAGTTTCGCCATCAGGCCGATGAATTCACTAATGATCACCCCATTGGCTTCGTCCTTGAATTTCCCCAGGACCCGGGCGTTGGTTGGATCGTAGCAGATATGGTCCCGGGGATAGTTGCTGGTGTCGAAGTCGTCCAGGTGATTCACCATGTCCTCGTAGACGTCTACGGTACGGATTAAATAGATCAGCCCGTCTGTGTCTATGTAGAGAAGTCTGAGCCGATCTATTCCATACCGCTCTTGCAGACGGTAGTGGAATCCGTACATCCACGTCTTACTGTGGTCCAGAATGCACATACCCGCGTACACCGGCTTGTCCAAGATGACGCGGACTTTCTTCATGTGTAGTAGGGCCAAGTCTTTGTTGTACCACGTCCGGTCACTGAAATTAGACTTGGCCACATACTTGGTGTACGTTTTCGGGTTTGTAGCCAATTTTATGTTAATATGTTTTCTTACATTCTGGAGGCTCATACCATAGACAGCGTTGACCATAAGCTTAAATAGTTCCACCTCGAACTTGTTCTTGGCCTGCTGCCTGAGTCTGGTATTCATCGCCACGTACGGTTGTAGCCACTTTCGCTGCTTGAAGCGCAGAACACGATGTATCCGACGCACACGCAATCCGTTGTCCATCGCCTGCTGAAGTGCTCGATAATGGATTACGTATGCGTCTTTATCAAACAGGGTGACCATTAGTTTAGCAGATTTGCCTACGCTGTATGTGCGGAGGACGTCGTCCGCATATGGCAATTGGTCTCGAGGCGCTTTCCGCAGTTCCGGACAGAACGGCAGGTCTCGGTGTTTGTCATGGAGTCGAGGATCTCGTGGATACTCCAAATCCACCTCCAAGACGTAGCCTACATCTCCGTCTGCCGGTATGTCCTCGATGACCAATTCGTCTATTTCCTGACGCGACAGCCACTCGAAATCTTTGTACGGGAGCGACTGCGACATGGCCCATCCGTATAGGTTGTTTGCGTCGTAGTACATAATATAATCTCCATATATGTGGTTGTTGTTATCTACGGCGCTAACACTAGTCGAAGGTGCGAACCGACCGTCTCGGCTGACGCCATTTTCAATTCGCCTCTTATTGTTGCTACTCCTGCTACCACCTGCTGATGTTGAAGGATTGTTGACGGTGGTAGCGTTGGTGTATTTATTATTGGCGACAGCGTGTCGGGTTGCGCACTGGGTCAAGCCACCCCGGATCCCTTTCTCGAAGAACAGGTACATATCTACGTCCTGTAGGGTATCCAGGGTCACGTCAGTTTTGAAAAGCATCACGTCCCAAGCGTACGACGGTAAGGTCAACCAGTGGGCTGGATCGAGGTCGTAATGTTCCAGACACTGGTCCCGAAAGCCCTCGAAGACGTCCGCCAACAGCAACACGTCTGTTTTCAAATACAAGTCGGCATAGTCTCCGAGGGTTGTGCAATTGAAGTGTGACCATACGCGTCGGGCGTGATCATAATCTTCTTCTTTTACGTCCTCCTTGCGTAGGCTGTCTCTGAAGGATTCTGGTGGCGGTAACACGTTTTCGTCCAATACCGAGAGTGACGTTACGTACTCGTATGGAAAAACTCCTTTGCGATGTACTAATGCAAAGTCAGCATCGGCAGGAAAAAAGGATTTTGTGATTTTAAGATGTTCTATTGGCATAAGGGAAACTAAATTTGACAAGGCTCGGGACAAAAATCTATAAGAATCTACAAATCTAAGTGTGAGTCGGTTGTGACGATTCGCACCGTCATGTACGAATCGTTTACTGAAGGAGATGTATTTTTCTTCTGTGTTTGCGAGTACGTTTACGTCACCCCCGTCTATGGCCAGCTCTCTTACCACAAAATGAGCATCATAATTGCTCAAATTGTGGAAGTAGCAATGTATCGTGTCTTGCTCCTTGAATTTTAAATTGCAAGACCGATGTGCTGCACCTCGAAACGTGTAGGGGGGTGAGTGTTGGTGATCACGAACTGCTGGATCGTTTCGGCCGTCACCGTCACCGTCGACGAATGGTTTCTTACAGATGTGACATCTGGTGGCGGCACGAAACTCCGCTTCTTGCTGCGCATCTAATTGTGGTTCGGTCCGGCGTGTTTTGTACAAAACATCTCCTATATGCCGGACGTCTTTCTTGATGGATTCCATAAAATGATGCGCAGCGTTCTCACCCCTATAGAGACGAAGTTCCGAAAACGTGTTACCGCGGTCCTCTTGATTGGCTCCTAACCTGTGGCTATCACGAACGTAGTAAGCGTACGCGTACGGTCTGTGAACCTTCCTTGTCCTGACATGATCAGAATCCGGTCTATTGTTTTTATGTGGTTTTCCCCCTCGCTGTGTTGCTGGATCTTCATCCGGAGGGGGGACTGTCGGTGGATCTGTGAGAGGTTGGTCGTCTTCTTGATCGTATGGTACGAGCGCACACTCAAAGTCGGCATAAATAGTAAATCTTTGTCGCTGTGTACGCTCGTACCTATCAAACTTAATGTGTTTCTTAGGAGCCAGATCGGTGCGCAACGGCGCATGGTCTAAACAATATTTCTTGTGTTCTGCAAGTCGCTGCTCACCCCGTTTACCGTCAACTGTCGGTGTGTTGTCAAAATGAGCGAAACAGCGCTTGCAAATGAACAATCTACCATGGTGTCGAGTGATCTGGCTCCTGACCAATCTCTCGAAGTTTTTGATGAGTGCATAATGTGTAGTTTCATGATCTGACAGGTACAAGAGGTCGAAATGGTCATCGAGTTCTCGGTCTACTACACGGAGTGGATATACGATGTATTCGTACTTTGATGTTAATTGACCGTCTCTCCGTGTAGTCCGGACCCGATCCAATCCGTACACGTTTACGCTTACTCCAACGTTTCTCTTCTCAAATGTCGGGATTTGCTCCAGCCGTACAGGAAAAGTTAATTGGGAAAAATCTAAATCAATTCGCGCACGGAACTCGGGTGAAAAGTCCGTGGCGTTTAGCTGGTGACGATAGGGATTATGAATAAATTTGGACAAAATGGCGTACATGAAGCATTTTTGATCCCGATCATTCAGCACGTTGATCACGGCCTTTTTAGCAGCGACGCTTTGGGGCAACGGGACGTACGAGCTACCTCCGAGAGGTCGGTAAACATTGACGCGGATCTCCATGTCTACGATCCTCGCGAAGGTCCAGCCCGAGCCCTTCATTTCGCACGCCTCCTTTTCGTCCACCAACTTTTGGAACAAATTACTACACAGTTCATCTATGTCGGTGGACCGGAGAACGGCGACATTCTTTGTCTTAAAGGCGCGTCGACACGTTTGGTCGTGAACGTTCGTGAATTCGCAATCTAGCCACAGGTTGGTCTTGATGGCTGTCACGTGTTCCAATATGCGGTGCATAAGCGTTACAATATCCTCAAACAATTGAGTCAGAAACTCCGGGATAGTAAGCCGAGAAGGCGCTTCGTCACGTAATCTGTACGTTTTTAATCGTCCGCGAAACGCCGTCTCGACTTCTTCAAAATTCTCAGGTGCAATATTCCCCGGAATTTCTGACGGTTCGTCACTACCACTACCACTACCACTACCACTAGGGCTGTAACTACTACTACCTTGGCTGCCACCGCCTCCATGTTGATTGGACGGTCCTGCAGTTGGTGGAGGCGGTGTCGGTGGTGGCGGTGGGGGTGGTGGAGGAGAATCCTCGGTGCCCCATATTTTCACCCTCTTCGACCTACAGTGAAAACGCAAGTGTCTGTTCAAGCTGAACTCTGTTTTGAACTGGCGGCCGCACTCAGGGCACCGAAATCTCTTGAGGGATATCGCTGCCGGACAGTTGGCCTCCATATGTCTTCTGAGGCAAAATCTTCTGCCAAAGGCTCGACCACAGTCCGGACAAACGTATCGCGTCGCTGGGGGCGGTGGTGATGGCTGTGGGGGTGTCGGTTGCTGCTGCTGCTGCTGCTGCTGCTGCTGCTGCCACGGACGCCAGAGTTGATGGGGCTGTGGTGGCGGCGGCGGCTGTTGCTGCTGCCGATGTGGCGGCGGCGGCGGCGGCGGCGGCGGCGGCGACGGCGACGGCGATGGCACCGATGAAGCGCCGGTGGGAGACGGGGTCGTCAAATCTTAGATAAACAAACAAACAAAATATTTAATTAATATTTGATTTATTTAATAACTCTTTTTGAATCTATAATTGAATCAATAAAACTTTTATTTACAATTGAATCAATAGCATTTTTATTTATTATTCAGTCAATTAGTTTTGATTTAAAATTCAATCCTTTCATTTAAATTTACAATTCAATCAATACATTTTAATTTATTATTCAATTATGTTATTAATTTATTTTTATTTTATTTTATTTATATATATATATATATATATATATATATATATATTTTACTTTACCTTAATCAAGTTTAATTTATTTTGATTATTTATGTTTAAGATAATTAAGACTTTTTTTTCACAAATAGGATATATATATTAAGTACAAATAATAATTACCGATAATAGAATGGTCGGGTGACGAGTTGTGGTCTACATTGTCGTCGTCGTCAACGTCGTTGACACTGTCTCCTTTGGACAATGGACCAGCCGTTATGTCTGCCTCCTCTCGCATACTAGCAGAACGGCTCTCTGAAATCAAATGATCAGTTTCTTCAATCGATTGTTAATTTATAGTAGCTAATTGTAAAGAACAATCGTTATTGAAATAAATCCAATCATAAAGATATTTTTTTTATATATAAACTAAATTGAAAGGAATTGAATGAATTTATTAATAAATAATTTATCTATTTATTTTGGAAGAAATTTTAAATAAATATTTCTTTTTGTAGATAATAAACTGAGTAGAAAAGAATATTTATAAATTGGTTTATAAATAAAATTTATTTTATAAACCGAATAACAATGAATCTTGTATTGAAACATTAGTCTATTAACTAAATTTATATTTTATTTATTTATTTTTTTTTTATATATATAAATCATATCCTTATTACCTCCCCGAACATTATCGACGAGCATCTGACGAGCCCCGTTGGTGTCTTCGTCCTCGTCCTCGCTGAGCCCGGCCCATTCGTCCAGGGTCGACTGGACGCTGACGAGGTGGGTCACCCGAAGATGATCCCGAAGTCCACGCCGGCTCCCGAACGACGCCATGCAGCACCGACATGTGGCTGTCTCTGCTTCTATAGTAAACAATAACAATCCCCAGAATAGTTAATGTCGTATATTTTGAAAGAATATTTAAATAAATATATATTCTTTTGACCTATTTGCAATGAGTTTTTTTTTTTTTTTTTTTTTTTTTTTTGTTAAAATAAATTAAAATTTAATTATGAGCCATTTATAAATAATCTTCTCCTCGTTCAGATGTGAAAGAATAATTCTATCCTGTCAATGTAAAAAAAAATTCGGTCATTAAAACGAATGAATGCATACGATTAACTTTATTTTATTTATTTTTTTTTTATTTTATTAATATACAAACCTTCAGGTTCTAGCTGACTATCAGTAAGCATAGGCACGTCGAGCAGCTCTTCGATCGTCCCCGATGCATTGTCGTCATCGTCGTCAATGACAATGACGTCATCGTCGTCAATCTCCGGCGACTCAAACCGTTGATGGTGAGTCTGCGGCGGAGTTGGTAACGGACCACAGTGCGACGCGTGAGTCACCGCATAGTGCTCTCGAACATCATCATGACAAGAAAACGTCCTGTCACAACATTCACACTCGTATCCACCGGTCTGTAGGTGGACCGACTGATAATGGTGCAGGGCGTGTTCATGACACGAGAATGGTCGATCGCACACGGGACACACGTTCGGACCGAGGTACGTCGACGGCGGTGGTGATTGCACGTCTCCGTTCATCTACAGCAAGACACGCGACAGAAATAATAATTAATTATTCATAAAAAAAAATAAATAATATCTTTGATTATGCCAGTGTAGTCTAAAATTTAAGCTAAACCTGTCCTGAACCAATGTCACATATTCAAAAAATAGAATAGCATTTGAGTAAAAAAAAAAAATAATAATACCGTATGCAGTATATAGTAACCACTCAGTTCCGGAGGTGTAGGATGACCAGGGGCGGTGGGGATGTGCAGGGGGAGAGGGATGTGCAGGGGGAGGGGGATGTGCAGGGGGAGGGGGATGTGCAGGGGGAGGGGGAGGTGCAGTGGGAGGGGGAGGTGCAGGGGGAGGGGGAGGTGCAGGGGGAGGTGTAGGGGTGAGGGGGAGGTGCAGGGGGAGGTGCAGGGGTGAGGGGGAGACACTCACACGCATGCGCACCCACACGCACGCGCACCCACACAACAAACTATTTTTAAAATTTTTATAAAGTCAAAAGCTTTGTTGCTTCCTATCATTCATAATATAGCATAAATAATCTGTAACTTATTTTTAGCTTTGTTTTAGATAAATAACTATATTTATATTTGCATGTAGAATTTATTGTCTTTCTAAAAACCGTGTTCTTATTAAATTATTCTAATTTTTTTTTTTTATTTATAACATAAGTGTTATTTATATGATTAAAACTGTTGCAATAGGAAATGTCTACTCACTGTTCTGTTAAAGTTACAAAGAAGGAAAAATGAACTGTTTGCTGCCAGAAACAAGAAAATGAAATGTGTTTTTCATCCCGCGCGTGCTTTGCATGGCGCATGGGATTATGTAATTAATTTAAGAATTGCATGAATGAAATTGATTGAATTGAATTGAAATGAAAAAATTTGAACTTATTTTTAATGTATATGTGTTAGAAATATTGTTCAAAGAAACATAGTAATGTTTAATGTAATTCGATGATTTTGCAATATGATAACGTCTCGTATTACAGACAGGAGTACTTCTTTTAATAATATAAATTTATCTTTAAAATAAAATGAATTAGCAATATTAAAATATTATTCAAAATAGACTCACAGAAAATTAACATTGACTTTGACTAGACGTTTATGCAATATGATAAAGACATGTATAATAATTACAACTGATTTTAATGGATTTCGTTGCAATAGGAAATGTCTACTCACTGTTCTGTTAAAGTTACAAAGAAGGAAAAATGAACTGTTTGCTGCCAGAAACAAGAAAATGAAATGTGTTTTTCATCCCGCGCGTGCTTTGCATGGCACATGGGATTATGTAATTAATTTAAGAATTGCATGAATGAAATTGATTGAATTGAATTGAATTGAAAAAATTTGAACTTATTTTTAATGTATATGTGTTAGAAATATTGTTCAAAGAAACATAGTAATGTTTAATGTGATTCGATGATTTTGCAATATGATAACGCCTCGTATTACAGACAGGAGTACTTCTTTTAATAATATAAATTTATCTTTAAAATAAAATGAAATAGCAATATTAAAATATTATTCAAAATAGACTCACAGAAAATTAACATTGACTTTGACTAGACGTTTATGCAATATGATAAAGACATGTATAATAATTACAACTGATTTTAATGGATTTCAATTTGTTTAAAGTACAATAATATTAAAATATTTTTTTTTTCATGAGATAGACTCTTAAAAAAATAAACACTGCCTTTGACTCGATGATTACACAATATGCCAAAGACAGTTATTATAATTGTTAAATCTCCTAAAATGTGTAGTAATACTATTATACACTTATTATGTATTAATATTAACTCTAGTACTTACGATTTAATCCAAACAAACACTTGCACAACACTGTTCACTAATTTCCGTTGAGCGTGGTAGCTAAGAAACTAACAACTGCACACAGCGAACTCCAAACCCTAACTGAAGCTCTTGTGGCAAAAGGCAGAGACACGACGCACGGAGGGTGGAACCTTCCACGAAGATCCAGTGGTAAACAACACTTGTTCCTTTGTCGGTGTCAATCGACGGAACGTTCTAGAAGGTTTCCTTTGTTAGTGAACTAAACAAAGCTTTTTAGATACTTGTCAAGATTTGCTCACCTTCGTCAAATGTAATGGTCTTACTAAGAGCCTTTAGAAACTCAAATAATGGATCCGTCAATCACTCGTTAAGTGGATTTCTTTGTCTGTGCCAATAGGCAGAGACACGACGCACGGAGGGTGGAAACTCCACGAAGATCCAGTGGTAAACAACAGGTGTTCCTTTGTCGTCGACAATCAAAGGAACGTTCTCGAAAGGATCCTTTGTTAGTGAACTAAACAAAGCTTTTTAGATGCTTGTCAAGATTTGCTCACCTTCGTCAAATGTAATGGTCTTACTAATGGATCTGTCAATCACCTGTTAAGTGGATTTCTTTGTATCCTAGGATCAAGGGGAGTGCCGCTGATAATTGCTTTCCGTTGTATTGAAAAATCAAAGGGATAGCCGACTACACCTCTCTCCGTTGGAGGTCTAGCACATCCCAGGATGTGCCGGTGTATCGAAACATCAAAGAGAGCGCCACCGATAATTGCTTTCCATTGTATCGAAGCTTCAAAGGGATAGCCACCAGCACTTCGCTCCGTGGGTGGTCTGGCACATCCGGAGGTGCAGGATGACTAAGGGGGATGTGCAGGGTGAGGGGGATGTGCAGGGTGAGGGGGATGTGCAGGGTGAGGGGGATGTGCAGGGGGATGTGCAGGGGGAGGGGGAGGTGCAGTGGCGTGGGGAGGTGCATGGCGGGGGAGGTGCATGGGGGAGGGGGATGTGCAGTGGGAGGGGGATGTGCAGGGGGAGGGGGAGGTGCAGTGGGAGGGGGAGGTGCAGTGGGAGGGGGAGGTGCAGGGGGAGGTGCAGGGGGAGGTGCAGGGGGGAGGGGGGGGGAGGTGCCACCGTGGGTGGTCTGGCACATCAGTGCACATCAATTGCACATCGCGCAAAGCACCCATAACAATACTACTCAAATATCTATGTACAATTTTTATCTTTTTTGACGGACTGCATTCCTTTGCTTAACAAAGCCTACATCCTGCACCTTTATTAACTTCCACGATCTTATCTATCTAGGTTACCAAATTAAAATATATTTAAGAAAAAACTGTAAATCATGGTATCGAAAAATATTTTACCTACGACCATTTTTTAAAGGAGTTGTTTCAGTACAGTTCTTAGAATTGAAAATTATCTCATAACAGCATTGTTTACTTTCATAACAGCATATTTTACTCATAACAACACGGGTAACAGACCAATGAGGTTCAAGGATTGAGAGAGGAGAAGCAAAATTTTAATGATTCGAAATTCAACAAGTCAGCTGTTCAGGCCAATTTAATTGTTGATTGGTGCAATTAGTGTTTGATACAATGTTTCGTTGCATCACTGTCAGTGGCAATGAAAGGCTATAAACAAAAACATAACCTCTCTTAGAAGTTATGATGAGTAGTGAATTTTAGTAATTAAATCACCGTCGTAGGTAAAGTAGTGTACGCAACTCGAGTAAATGGTGTTAACGACACTCGTAGAAGTTTTAATGTACTCGCTTAGGCTCGTACCTTAAATTTTCTACTCGTGTCGTTAAAACTATCTTCACGCAATCGTTGCGTAAACTACTATTTCATGCATTCTATAGTACCCTGCTCCTTTTTTAGAGGGATAGGAGTATCAATGATGGATGGTGTAACATTTATGTACAAAAGAACACATTTTAAAGGTAATTGACACGGTAAAAATATATTATCAACGAAAAACAAGAAACTGTGAATACAGCCAACTTTTGTTTTTACTGTGCATAGTTTACTTAGCATTTTAAAGTAGCTCTACCTGGACAAATTTGCATAAGATAACGAAACTTCGTCTAACTTAGTTTCTTAAATTGTTCTTTTATATTTACTTCGTCAGAAACAGTTAATTGCGTTAAAGGCTTTTCGTAACGATTAGCATATTCATTAGGAGAATTGTATCGCAATTCCTTTTGTAACAAATACCACTTAATTCTAAGGAAATTTTATTAATTATGCTCAATGCGATGCTTTTAAAAAGTGTTTTAGTGTCTATTTGAGAGAGAAGTTAAGCTTAGTATACATTCTACCGGAGTCTGGTAGTGTGAGAGAAGGCAACATGGTAGTGTGTGTGTGCTTCACGACCAGAGAGCACAAAATTTGTGCTCTCTGTTCATGACCCACAGCATCTTTATAAGCCTGACTATTTAAGCGACAGGCTATTTTCTCTTCGCGGTACGGTAATAATTTAATTACGATACATTTTAACTCCATTATTAGAAGTAAAATCAACCGTTTGAACCTGCTTGATTCTTTTGACCTGCAAATCTTATCTGTATTTTTTAGTAAGAAATTAAAATTCATAACAGCCTTTATGGTCAGAGATTATAAGGATTTTTACTAAGTAATCTTAGACTTAGTTGCCTGGTCCAGCGTCTCCGAGTCTCCTCAGTGCTGTCCTCTGATAAACGTCTTCCTCTCCACTGCCAAGGGTTTGACTTGAATGACTTCAGCGACCACCAGTACGGTAGGTTTGGGCAATACTATCCTAAGAACTGAAATACGTGCAAACTAGCCCTCCAAGCACATCCAAGATACCTCCCTGTATACTCATATATACCAATTGAAACATCAACAGCCTTCTACTAATAATAATTCATGATGTAGCCCCTGAATTGTTTAATTATACAGATATAAGGTACCTATGAATAGACCTCCAACCTCCAACCCAACAGTGTCCATTAATTGACAAAGGGAAGAAACTACGTTACCGGACTTGTTCGCCGTATGGAATATCAGGTTCCGCCGGCTAAGCTTACTACTAGTGGAAGGCTTTTTAGGATAAATTAAATAAGGGTAATACGCAACTGCGGTGAAATATGCACCTAAGTAATGACTTCATATGTAATTATGTATCAAACGAAATTGGTTTGACATTAAAAAACTATGTCAACTATTATATAGTTTTTTTTAAAGTAGCTCTACCTGGAAAAATTTGCATAAGATAACGAAACTTCGTCTAACTTTGTTTCTTGAATTGTTCTTTTATATTTACTTCGTCAGAAACAGTAAATTGCGTTAAAGGACACTTATATTATATTGCTTATATAAGTATATTATATATACTTATATTTGTCAATTGGAACAAAAAACATAATAATTAAACTAGTCAAAGTTAACATATGTCTCGGGAAAGATAAAATGGCATTAACTTGAATCTTGTTTTTAGGGGCAGCATAAACATTCACTATAGTAATATAAGTTTTGTTTAAAATAATTCCAGGAGTTTTACGCAAAGTTATTATTATGTAGTTATTTAAGGTAATAATGTGATGAGGAAATTTCTTTAAAGATAATATTTGTAAAATAATTCAGACTTTGGTGACAGTGATCAAAAAGTGTAAAAGTTTGATCGCGCTAACGGTGCTCAACGAAGCTAAATTTCTTTCAATAAAGTTTCTATCTCTTTTCCCCCTTGACACTTTAATTTTACCTGGTTAACTTAAAAGAACTTCTAAAGTTGCATTATCATTTGGTGTTTTGAACAGTTAAAGATACGAGTGGATTAGCTTTGTTTAAAATATTTCTAACACTAATTTTTGTCTTTTAAACCATTTAGGTAGCGTTTTAATGTTTACTGATATATAAACCACGAAAAAGTATTAAATGGCAATGAAACATACTGTAAGCTTAACTGATAAATCCAATGTTACATCCACAATCAAAAATGTTTTATTTACTGGAATTTTACACAATGATAGAGCTTTTGATTTCCATTTCAATAAGGAATTCAACATTTGCAAGCAAAGATTAGGTAAATTGAAACAAAGTCTCTTTTTGTTATGTATACGTCATTACATTTCCCCGTTCTTTTCCATAACATCAATTTTAATATTTTCCAGGGAATAGTAATACATTTAAATTTTAGTTTAAAGAGTGGCTTATCCACCTTTTTCATCAAATTACACAGCTTTAATGGTGCGTTAATTTACTGTTTACAGGAAAGCCACCTCGTGGACTAGTCAATCGGAACAAATCGAGCTGGTGAAAGCATTTGGTAATGATTTCCTTTAAGTCACTGTCACCCAGTTAAGGTTGGATAAGATTAGTATGTCCAATCTTTAAAAATAATTAACACACTCTTTAGTTCTAGAAATATAACTATTTGGTGTCAACTAGGGCTTTAGATTTAATAATACAGCAGATTTAAGTATAATGTATCATATTAGTTGTTTTATTTGGTTATACATATCTCATTTTACTAGAATCAACACTTTTGTTTTGTAATTAGTTGTGCTCGTCAAAACTTTGTTGAATAAAATAAATACTTTTTAAATGGGTCCTGACGATCCTTTTTTGAAGATAAACTGCTTGAAATTTTGTTCAGTTAATTTTCGTATTTACATAAATTTTCTTTATTCGAAAACCTTACTGACATTTATCCGAGTAAACAACTACCAACCTTGAAATGTTACTCATTGTTGTGGCTTGCCCCTGAACTGGTAAGACAAATATAAAATAATAGTGGTTTAGTTACCTTTACTTTCGTCCCAGTTCAATAAAAAGTTGTAATATCTACAACCATGGTTTCGACGCTAGTTGCGTCATGGTCACGTAGTTAGCAAGTCGAGAAGTATCTTGTCATAGTCGGTCGCTTGGACGTCGTCATATTTACACAAATGTCCGTCATATTTACACAATTTAAGTTAAAATAACCATTACAATTATGATGATTCAGTTGCATTATTTTGTAGATGGATAGACTTTAACTCTACGTGGTTTCCAAAACCATCGAGTTGTGGAATTATCACATCGTAAAAATCCTTTGGTGATTGGTGGATTTGATTCCGGACTTAATGACAAAAATATAGTTCCTTAAACCATTCAACCTAAGTTGATTGAATAATACTAAGGAAATAGAAAAACCATTCAAAACTCAGTTTGGGAAATTACACTTTTATTCATTTACTGATGCACTCCTTATTACCGATGATGATTGGGTGATCTTAAAGAATTTATAGCAAGATCCCAAGAATTTAAAATTGGGGTTAGTGAAAATGGCCATTTGAGAGGGATCTTTTTCAGATAAGTTAAACTAAGTCTCATCGTAAACCTAGCAAATTGGGCCATTCGTTAAATTGAAGCTGGGTTTACAAATATCACTTATCCTTGTAATTTTATTATGTAATTTAAATTTTTTTTACTGTAAAGATTTTTATTGGAATTAATATAAAATGGCGTTACAATAAATGTTTTTAGGAACATTAAATATATTCACCATAGGCCTAGTAATAATGATTTTGATTAAAATAATTTCATGATTTTTGGGGAAATAATTATCAAATACTGTAGTTATAAATGTTGGAAATGTCATAAGGAAATAGTTTTAGCTTTAATGACAGGCTCAAACAGTGTAAAAGTTTGATGGCGCTAACGGTGTTCAACGAAGTTTAATTTCTTTAAATAAAGTTTCTATCTCTTATTTCGGCTTGACGCTTTAATTTTACCTGGTTAACTTCAAAGCCCTTATAAGTTGGTATTATTCATCTCATTCGGTACTTTGAGCAGTTAAAGATAGTCAAGCTTTGTCTATAATAATTGGTTTCAAGTGTAATTATACAGTATTGTCTTTTAACCCACTCTGGGAATTTAAATGATACAATAATATAGTCAAATTTGTACAAATTGCAAACAAATTACAAACCACTTAATGCATAAAAATGTAAGATAAAATGAATCCTTAACCACTTACTGATAACAGATTACTTCACATTATGTCTTGTGAGTGTAACAAAATTAGGACCGTCTCTTTTGATTTTACCTGTTGAAGTAACATGTTAAAAACTCATAACGTTACAACCAATAGGTCTAGATGAGGTCAAGGTATCAATTATAACTTTTGCCAGTAGTAATTAAGAAACTGTGTGTTCAAAAATTTGTCTCATAAATTTACCTATGTAACTGAATATTACTTTGAAATTAGAAAAGTTGTACAACAGAGTACAACAATGTATGAGTAAGATACGTCACTGATTGTAAATTCTAAAAGAGTATTTTTTTTTTTTATTAATATAGAACTTCAAATCCAAATACTCATTATGGTTTACATAAAACGACACATAGAGTTCAAGGTTCAGAATGAGAATTTCTAGTTTACTACACAAAATACTATACAAACAGAACAGTCCCTGGGGCTTGTGAATCTTTGGGTCGAAAGTCAACGCAAATTAAACACCCAAGAGACATTTTGATTTAGCAAATAAGTTATAATGCTGGCATCTACAATGCTTTAAAATATGTTCAAAGTTGAAACCATGGTTGATTTAAATTATATTAATATTTGTTTTAATTGAAGCGTATTTTTATCCTTTCAATAGTTTGAAAGAGTGTTAATGATTCAATATCAAACACATGTTGGATTACGAACAATAAAGTTCTTTTTGCAGCATATAATGTCTTTGCAACAACTTGTTCTAAGGGTTATTTACAAATGTTTGTAAACATACATAATAATTAATATTCTTAAATTGCACCTCTTAAAATTAACATGAACAATTTCCTCCAAAACCTGTGATAAACTCTATATTGTGTATCACTAGTAAACTTAAATTATGTGTTTCTCGTAAATAATCAAATATTAAGTAGAAATGTTTTAGGGTTTTAAATGTCCAGTGTTGTATTTGACAGCACAATGTTTTCTTCAAATCATGTAAGTGTTAATAATTATTAAATTTTATTTTATTATGAAATATGGCATTACCGGTACTAAAAAAAAATCAAAAAAATGATGATTGTAAGTTGTTGTATTCACCTGTTGGTTATTAATTAAAATATGGAAATATCTAAATTAAAATATATTGATAAATTATTAAAATACCTTTAGAATAATGCAATATTAGTATACAGGGTGGCAAAAAAGTCTGGAGACGGGTTTAATATCTTTTTAACTAAATCCGTTAAAAAAATCAAACCTTTCATATCAACTACGTATCAAAACTACTTTTTGCAGGCATTACAATAATTTTTCGATCTCCTCCAAGGGACGACCCATGAGGAGTAGACATCCAAAAATTAACGTTAACACAATACGCTACATTATATACAATGAAACTAAGATCAAAAACGAATTTACCAATTACCAATTAGAAATGACCATGATTTATTAGTTAGCTTTAAGTACGTTCTAGGGCGGGTACAATAACATTTCTTGGTTCTGTGTTTATATGTTAATTAACTTGTCGGTAATTGTTTTTTTTTCCACAGTCACTTATTCTAGAATCATGGTCATCTGGTTACGAAAAGACCACGATTGTAATTTGTAAAACCTACTTTTTCAGCCTTAAAACACTAAACGATTAACTTGTCACAAAACTATTGAACCAATAAACAAATTGATAGTATTTCAACTGAAAGTGGATAAAAGTGTTGTTTGCAAAGAATATCTTAAAACCGCTAACTCAACAAAAGGTCTACTGAGTGGTTTTGTGGAATTTGAATATTTCTAAACACGTCACGAAGTCTTTAGGATATACACCTGAGTGGATCAGTCGCGTCCACGGTGTTGTGTGAAGGCGTGTGGAATAACAATGTGTGAGAGCTCCGTGTATTTTACACAAACGTGTTTTTCTGTCTTAAAGAGGCATTTTTTTGCAGAAAAGCCTATTAACTGTCTTTCATGCATTAACTGCCATAACGGAGAAAACAATGAACCAAAATTATTCTCTTCTCTGCAAAAAGAGAGATATAATGTACCAGTTTTAATTAGTTTTCATATGGTCTGTTACATATCTTAGAAAAAATATTTAAAAGCTTATTGCAGCTAAAGTTGGTTTAATATGTAATGCTGTAGTAAGATACTACACCGGTTTTACACAAAGAGAAAATGTGAGGGAAACCCACAAAGAAAAAAATGTGTTTGGATAGTTTCTTATAAAACTAACGATTTTAGTATTTTTTAGTAGATAGTCATCCATAAAATAAATTGCAGGATTTTGAGATCAGCCGGAATCGGTTTCTCTGTGATAAATTCCACCAAAAGATCCTTCGTGAAACATGGTAAATTGAGTCGTTTACTAAAAAGAGAATAGTTTATACTGGCCTTCTTATGCTTAGACAATTGTAGAAACTGATCCGTTTGTCATACTTTTGATAAATTTATAATATTAAAATATATAAAATACATTAATAGTAGTATGTATTTACTAACATACGAAAATTTGCAGACACGAACATATCAACTGATGAATCCAATGCATTCACCTAATAAAACCATAATATACTAGATTAACACAATGATATGGTTTTTGATTTCCATTTTAATAAAGCACCCATTTTTCTAAAATAGATAATGGAAAATGATAGGAAGTATTTTTCCTGAGGTGTAAATATTTTTCTTACTTTGTTTCAATAAAAGGAATTTAATTGTTTTCAGGGAATCGTTCATACATTTGAATTTGAGTGTAAAGAGTGGATTATCCATATTGTTAAACAGGATTCAATCAAATGTAAGCGGTTTACAGAAAATGGAGAAAAATTAAGTTAAATTTAACCGTTTTCAATAGTATTAAAGAATGAATAAACTACCACTGAAGGGATTAGAGGCATTCTTGTAAAGGAAAAATATTGTATGTAAAAAGGATAGCATAAACTCGAATTTAGTACCTACTTTCTTTTAGTAAACGCTACAAACCACTAGAATGGCTTCTAATATAATTTACTGGTTATGGCAATAGTTTACCGCTTATTTCTACAGTCGAGAGCTAGAGCATAATATCGAAAACCCACATCGTGGAATAGTCAAATGTGTCGGCTTGATTTTTCTTTATGTTATTCACGTTGATTTCTTTATTTTAATAAAGTTATTGACAGTTACTTGCAAAATGTAACCATCCTTTAAATTGTGTTAGCAGTTATGAAAGTCAGAAACTTTTTAAAACTTAATTTCACTACTCATAAAATTTCAAATCAAAGTTTTAAGTAGCCTTATAGTTGAGATTGATCACTGGAATATTTGGTTTCCCATCTGCACACAGAATCGGAGCCTTTAAGGAAAAAAAACCGTGCTTTAACGACTGTACTATATGCAGTTTCTTTGAATAATATTGAACAAATACCTTCAGAAACTCTCTGTTGGAGAATATATTTTACTCAAACACTGATACATTCGTAGTTTAGTTTGAAATGAGATGCATGGTTGATTAAAAATTATGGGCTTACTGTATATTACCATCTGATGGAGATTTCTCTGAGATAGGTTAAACTAAAAGACTCATCGTAAACCCAGAAAATTGGGTCCTTCGTTAAATTGAAGCTTGGTTAGCCATTCAAATATCCATATAATTTTATTTTTTAGATGAAAAATAATTTGCCTGTAACGACTTTCATTTGTATAAGTCTTAGTGATGAAATATATTGCATATAAAGTACTCAAATTCACAATGTACATAGTATGGCAAGTTCAGATTTATAAAAGCTGAACTTGATTCATCCCAAATTCCAATAAAAAAATACAAGAGGTAATTTTATAATATAATTATTGTTTTATATCTATCTTAGCTTCGTCTTGTAGTTTCCTTTAGGTATAACATCTTTATCGAATAAAAGTGCTACAATATGTTCCTTTGCAGATATACTCAACTATAAGACAAATAAAAAAAATAAATTATGTTAATATATTTAACACTATTTATTACGATTAATATTTTTAATTAACATGATATAAAAAAGTTACCCTTTTATTTATTCGATACAAGATTTAAAATTCAACGAAATATTCAACCCGTTAGAGTGGGAAAGCCCGAGCAAACCACATGATTTCTTCTTGATTGCGTTCTTACTTTCTCCGATAAATTTCTAGCTCCATTCTCGTTCCACTTCATTGGTTCCTGCTTCTATTATTGTTTCAAGCTCCATCTCCTGGAAAATATGAAATGTTCTTTGTTATAGGTTCCTATTTGAAGAGACGTGATAAAGCGAGAAAGAGTGGATATATGTATTTGTGGATGATATTTGAGTGAAATTAATTTATCCAGCATGTTTGAATGAATTATACAATTGAATTGAATTATCTCCAACAGGAGATATTCGCAAATTAATGTAATGTAATACTTACTTCTTAATAATAAATGTTCAAAAAGGCCGTCAAGACGGGTGTCCCATAATAATCCTTGGTTAATCTTTGAACTGCTGCATATATTCAAATGAGCTTCGATACACGTCATTAGTACTTTTTGGTGTTGAAATTCACACCCCCTCCCCCCAAAAAAGTACTATGGAACACCCGTGTTAATACTTTTTGTATTAGTTTTAAACACAGCCTGATGATGAAAAAATAGTTTTCGAAAGCACTTGTAAAAGTACAAATGTAGGCTAAAAGTAAAAGTAAAATTTACGTTTTATGTTTAAGCATTATGTCTCATATACAAAAGGCGGTAATTAATATTAACATAATTTAAAAACGATTGTTAAAACTGAAATAATAAGGAGAGGGATGTGGAAGAAGAATTGTTGATGCACAAACTTTTTTATAATAACCTATTAGCAAATAATAAAGTACAACGATTTATTCCTGTTTTATTACAGTATATATTTGATACTAAATCTTTTAGGAATGTGCACATTAAGTTGCATACACACACACAACAACATCAAACTTAGTTGTTGTGTTTATTAAAAATTGTTGATTTATCTTACCCAATATTAGGAAGCTGCAATGTTGTTGGCTCGACAAGTTGTTAACGACGCCGACAATATCATTATGTGCATCTTTAAACCTACCTCAAGTTTACAGCCTCTTCAGATGTAACTGACTCAGTTACGTTTATAGCTTGTAAATGTAAATCTCGTACACATAACAGTGGAAAAACTACTTCTTGTGTGTATCGTTCCTTGTGAATTAATTCATTAGGATTAATAAATACTTATTCATTCAATTAATTGATTGTGAATTCCTTGTGAATTAAAAGCCGTGTATAATTTTTATTACTTTTAAATTGCTTGGTTCATACATTATAAACTTCCAATGTTGAAGTAGTTTTATAAACAGATAAATGATAAATTTCTATGGGACTTAAGTTTATTTTTGACAGTTAGAGAGCATTAGCATTTAGTTTGAAGTGCAGGAATTGTATTAATAAATTATCCCATCCCTTGTGGAAAATAATAGAATACAACCAATGAAATAGGGAGAAGTTTTAGAAGCACTGGTTTAACTTGTTTATCCTGGTACGAAACAATTTAAACTGACCTGCATCATCGAATCATTTTAAAATCATTCATCACTCTGATACAACATCACATAAAGAATATTAATGAACGCCTTAAACAAACTGTTGAAGCTAGTTTGAAAAAAAAAATATTAGATTTTATAAGAGAAAGAATAGTCCTTCTACAACAATATAATTTGGAGAAAAAAATCAAAATTGCGGCTTTGCAAAGAGTCACATAAATTTAAAAGTAATTTCAATATGTATTATTTATTGCGCAGTATTAAACAACACATAGTATTGAAGTTGTGTAGTCAACTTGTCAAATGATTTTTCAAACTATTTTACTTTAAGATTAGTTTAGACACTTTTGAGCTATTTTACTAATAGAGGTAATACTTTCAATTCGAAATCAGCTTACCTACCTAATTTTAAAAGTATACCTCAATAAACATCAGCTTATATAAAAATATATAGCAACAATGTTACTATGACGATGCTTGAGTTATATTCAAAAATATTACAAATCTGAAAATCAAACCGATATTAATGTGTGGTGGGATTTTGGTATATAAAAATGCATGGACATTCTCCACGGAATATAACCACATTCTCTAGAGTTTTAATAACATTTTTGTCTACGTATCTGTGTTTGGGATATTTTACTCTTGGCGGTTAACACTCATATTTCTGAGTAAAACATATTTATATCTAGCCTAACGTAGCGTTTAAAAGTAAAAAATAAATAAATAAACAGATTATACTTATCATTATTTCAGCATTTGTTATAAAAGTCTTTAGTGACGTAATAATAAAAGAATATAATTATAAAATTGAATTAGGTTGTTGTAACAAAACTAAATACATTTTACTGTAGTAAAACAAACAATTTTGTATAATAAATTCTACATTTACTACCTTTAAAACGTGCTATTTTCATAAAAGAACTATGCCATAATTAGGGTACATACCTCATTTTTACTATTAATTAAAAGCTATATTTTAAAATTTAAAAACAATTTCCACTCAATTAAAACATTTTATTTGTTTTGGTTTTATTCTAATCTTTTAAGTTTATTAAATGCAAAATAAAAAGGTTCCTAATGAAATGTTATCATTAAGATAGAATTTCACCATTTAGAAAACCGTTATTATAAAAATCTTATGAAATGAGGGTTTACATTGCTTGTAGATTGTTAGGTTATGACCTTTAAGAGATCAAGTCGCCACTGTCAAAAGCACAAACTCCTGCTTTTGAAATATACAATCTATACGTCATGTAATGGGCCAAACTTATAAACTAACGATTTGTTTTTAAAATAACTTGTTTTGTTTGTAGCAATTTCCATCTATTATTATAAAATTTGAAATTATGTTATTTAGATAGTATGATATG
The DNA here is from genome assembly GCF_028750875.1 of Macrosteles quadrilineatus. NCBI lineage: Eukaryota > Metazoa > Arthropoda > Insecta > Hemiptera > Cicadellidae > Macrosteles > Macrosteles quadrilineatus. Next base: position 3,238,053 of record NW_026542605.1, read on the forward strand.
TTTTTAAAAAGTAATTAGTTATTGCTTTTAGTGTAACTTTGTATGCGGACAAGTCTCATAGTTGGATGCATAAGTGTTAATAATCCTTTGTTTTTATGTGGAACATAAAGATAGTAGAAATCCAATGTATAATTATGCCGCTCACTACAACTAAAATCATGAAAGCTCCTATACTCTCATACTCTTGTTGAAAGTGCTTCAAAACCCAAAAGATTTTTGGTGTTTAGCACACTCTTATGAGCCTTTTGTTAGTATTGAAAATAAAAATAAACAAAATTAAATTTATTTATGTTTACTTGTAACTTTATACTAAGCCAAATGTTTATTTTATGATATTTTGTGTGTGTTTCCAAACATATTTCTGACTCAAAATCCTACTGTTTACGTTCACATAAAAACCAAAATATATAAAATATTTTTCTTTTTTTGCAAAAAGAATTTATCAAAACGAAAATTTTTATTATTTTACGTTACATTACTCTGCTAACCTCTTTTTATCCACTCCATCTGATATGAAAATATCTTATGGCTTTTGTATTAATCCTCTCGATATATTGGCCAATCTGTTGTACTATATTATAGAACATATACTAAGGAATTTGCTTGAAACTGGTAGGTCACATAATTATTACTTGGATATTCTCCATTGGTGATTAGTTAGAACCCCAGCTTTGGAAGGTATGGTAATCAGATGAAATATAGTGCATCATAGTTGGTCAAGGATTCCAGTCACTGAAAAATTCATTATTCATCTCTTCTATTTATGCGTACCACTCTTGGGTTATGATTAATGGTGCCCAGTTTCCAACTTGGTGCTAACTCTCACCACATCGTCAGTCTTGGCTTGTAGTTTGGTTTGGTAAATAGCAACTCTGGAATTATTTGACAAAAATAATTAGTCAACAATCATATGGCCTAACTGGTTGAAGGAAAAAAGGTTTCAGACAATTGGATAATTATTGACCCTGGCTAAAACCAGCTGTTTATCAAACCATTCATCCGTCATTTATCGCTGTTCACTGCTGATGGCACAGTACTGTGCCATGAAAATTTGAACGTTCACGCTAATGGCACAGTACTATGCCGCTACAATTCGTTCATCTATTGCCTTTTATAGGTTAGCTTTTGGCGGAATCGGTTGTATACCACGTGATAAACACAATTAATGAAATTTTTGAACACTGCTCCTTAATTATGTCATATAAAGTTATGTTTTAGTGTAATAAAAATTTTAGCAGTTAGACTTGATTTCCTCCCACTATTAGTCGCAGTGAATTTGTTAAAATATGAACCCTGATGTGTGGTATTTACTCAGGGGAGGTATAGACGAGCTTACGATGACAGCTGTGGGCTTCTTAGCTGAGGGAACACCATTACCGTAACAATACGGGTTTTCAGCTATCGGCCACGGTGGTCTAAGGCCCGCCGCACATTGGAGCGAGGCTAGATGTAGGCGAGGAGCAGGCGAGGTGCAGGCGGGAGCGGGGACTTTTTCGTGGCACCGCACATTGAAGCGAGGCGGGACAGAGGTTTCCTAGCTTTGATCCTACTGTCGCGAGTAGAGAAATATTCTTTGGACCTTATTAATTCTAATTGTGGGTTTAATAATTCAGTTTGACTCTAATCGCTATCCGAAAAACTTAAAAAACGTTTTTGAAAACGTGATTACACGAAAAAAGATTAAGCCATGGGGAGTATGATTTAACTACTCAACCGCCAGACCGGTCTTTTAGAGAATTTTTTCGTGTGAACAAACAACAGTTTAATGGTATCAATAACTTGAAGTGGCATTAGTGGAAAGGAATGCAAAGCTCAAAAACATATAGCCATCTGAATTAATGCTCCGTTTCTATATCTTTTCACTCACAAAACACTTGAAACCCAACGCAGGCGCGAGCGAGGTGCAGGAAAACTGTATTCCAACTACAACGCGACGGAGGCCTGACAGAGGCTGCAGCTGTGCTGCGTGGAGGCTGCGCACAGCCTCTGCTCAATGTGCGGTGCTCCATTTAAACACGTGTATTACAGAATAGCCGCGCCTCGCCTGCACCTCGCCTCGCTCCAATGTGCGGCGGGCCTAACTTAGTGGTTAGCGTGCCGGGCTGATATGCTGAGAGTACCGGGTTCGAAATTCGCTAGAGGCACTAACTTTTTGACTAAGTTTTTTTCATCATCAGCAAGTTTGGTTGGTTTGGTTCGGTTATGACAGTTTAATTTTATTATTAAGTCATTATTAAATTTTAATTGTGCAATTTCTAGTTTTATTTCATGAACAGAATTATTTTTTCTATTTATAAACTGTTTTTATATTATTTCATTATTAGCAAGTTTGGTTAGTTTGGTTAGGTTATAATAGTAATTTTATAATAAAAAAATATAAAATTGAATTTGAGGCATTTATAATTTTATTTTATGAACAGAACTATTTTTGCGATTAGTAAACCTTCATTGCCAAAATGCTCGCTACTACAGCGCTGTTCACGGAGGAATTTTGAACTAATGCCTCAGTCGTACCTCCCCTAAGTCAGACCCCTGATGTGTGAGTGCCCTACACATCTAATGTTATGTAATCAATCACGTTTTTGTGTTATTAAACCAAACAAATAATTAAAAATCGATCATTACTTAATAAATGTAGTCTATAAACACACACTCATAAATAATGAAAATAGTCTACTAAAAACCTGAATATTGTATTAATTTGGAAAAGTCAAGATTGTAAAGGCTTTAAATTTGAAACACCCTTTAAAAGTCTCTGGATTTAAAACTGAAGAGTTCAATTTTGTTTGCAGGTATGTTTGGTTGAGACACGGAATTCCCGTAAGTGAAATTAATTGTCATAACTATTTTAGTACTGAATGTTAGCTATTAGTATGTTAGCTGCCTCAATATATTTAAATAAATATTTTGTTTGATCATAGCTTCGTGTAACATTACCTCGTATCTTTAACTTTAAGATCAGTTGGATCGTAACCGAAACAATCTAACGGTTTACAGTATTCAATTATTTAAGTAGATAATAAATTGTAGGTAAGGAATAATTGTTATAATCATAAATCAAAGGCAAAGACATATCTAGTTATCGTGAGTAGCTTTCATACCTAACATCACAATTTGGTATATTAATAAACACTTTAATTTTTTTAATAAGCCGTTAAGTTTTCTTACGCTTCTATTATGCAAAACGAATTATAGATCAGCAGCATATTATTGAAATGTAACGTAAATAGTAGTCTTTATCTAAAATATTTATTTTTTTTACAAAGGATGTACAATAAATATAACTTGAATAATACTTTTTTTAACGTAAATAACGTGACATAGTTTAATCAGAAATTGAATAGCCTGTTGTTTAAGAAGATTTTAGAAATATGTTAGTTTGTAACATAAATTACAGTGTTATCTTTACCATGTCCACGAAACGGAGTGAAAAAGTTTGCTAATATTTAAATATTTGGTAAAAGCTGGAAACAGCCAGAGGTTATATTTGAATTGGCCTTTGACTCCTATGTCCCCCGAGGGTATTCGTGCTGATGTTTCTAGTCTTCGCATTCCGTCTCAAGGGCATTTCAACTTTGTATAGAAAACTATGGTAAAAACAAAATTTACTATTGAGTCATGTAAAAACGCAAACTTTGGTTTGATTCAGAATATTACCATAAACCTATACTTATAAGTTACAGTTTATATACCTAGACCAGGACGTTTTTAAGTGTCGTATTTTGTAGTGGTAATGTAAAATCAAGACGTATCAAAATGGAATTTTTTGTGGGGAGGTGGTTGAAATGAGCTTACGCACACTGATAATACACAATGTCTTCTCAGTATAATATTAACTAAACTATTACAAATGTCCCTTACAGTAAACCTGATTACTAACAGCTTCTTAATTGGCTAGTTGACATTTTTTTATAAATAATTTTATTTACTAGGAAAATAAATTGGAATGCTCTCAAAGGGTAAATAGCACCAGATAGTGTTATATACACCCAAAATATGAAACAAGTGTGTTTGTTTTAAATACCTTTACAGTAACTTTAATATATTACACAGTTATTTAGTGTGAAATGCTCTAACCTATGTATCCTTCAACGACCTGGCTTAATTATGGCAACATGAAATTAACAGACTATTCATGTTTTTAATTGTTTTGTTCTGAAACAAAAATGACTTTATTATTTTAATTGTTTTACCATTTTGTACGTAAATTGGTAACAATGTAACGTCTTCTTATAATCTTTACTAACCATAAATAAATAATAATAAATAAAAATGCCTTTATTGATCAAGCGTTTCTCAGTACAACTGCTTTTCAGAACACCTCTCGTCATATTATAAGTAACGATAACAAACAACGATAACAAACAATAACTAACAAACAAATAAATAGAAACAATAAAAACAGAACAAGAAAATATAAATAACAACTAATCATAACAGTACAATTCCTTAATTTTGGCTCTAAAAGTTGGCAAGGCATATTTTTTGAGGCCAGAGGGGAGGTCGTTGTACAGCTTTGGGCCGAAGTACGAGAAGCTTCTCCTTCCAAACTCAAGCCTCACTCTTGGAAAGTGAAGCTGGAGACCTCCATGGCAGGTACTACGCTGAGAGACCTCCTCCCGGAAAGAGAGCCTCTCAAGAAGGTACTGTGGCTCCTGTAGGACAAGAGCCTTGTGCACCATGCAGCACGTCATAATCCTGCAAACAGTGTCTACCGTTGACATCCCCGCTACAGCTCTAAATGGAGAGACATGTTCAAATCTTTTGAGCCCAACAATTAAACGAATTGCAGAATTTTGCAGTTTTTGCATTCGGTACATGTCTTCTCCAGAGATGCTGTTCCCATAAGCAGGGAGACAATATGTAAACACGGACAGAACCAGTGACTGCATGAGGCGTAGCTTTGCAGATTCTGGCAGCAGACTTCTGAACCTGAACAACCCTCTCAGCCTACCTAACGCGCGCTGCGAAGCATGTGTGACATGGTCAGAGAAGGTGAGGCTGTTATCAAGCACAACGCCAAGAGTCTTTGACTTGTCACACAAGGTCAAGGACTCACCGTTGACCACAACACTCACTCCTGCCTCGCTGACGGACTGCACCAAGTCACGTGACGCCGTATGCATCACAGTACACTTGCCAGTATTGAGTTTCAGCCCATTTGCCTCTGACCACCATAGGATTTTTTCTAGATCAGAGATTATGAAATTGAGTGAAGCTCACATCTGTGATGGCTCATGAGACAAGTGCAGCTGTGAGTCATCGGCATACAAATGAACTGTACAATGTTGCACACAGCTAGGAAGGTCTGCCGTGTACAAATTGAACAGAACAGGTCCAAGACTGCTGCCTTGAGGAATTCCTTGGTTTTTGACAAGCGGGGTTGATGTTTCACTCTCTAACTGCGTCACCTGCAGCCTGGAGTCTAAGTATGACCTTATCCATTTCAAAATATTCTCGTCAAATCCATAAAATTTCATTTTAGCCAATAGCATCTCATGGATCATTGAGTCAAAGGCCTTAGAATAATCCAGCATGACGAGAGAACTATATTTACCCTTGTCTTTGGCATCAATCATATCACTAAATAAGTTCGTCAGGGATGTACAAGTACTGCGGTTAGGTCTAAAGCCAGACTGAAGTTTGGGTAATATATTTAGCAAATTTATGTAGCTCACTATTTGGCGAATAGCTATCTTCTCTAATATCTTTGACATAGCTGGTAATATTGAGATTGGCCTTAGATCTTCTCCTTTTCTTGCGGCTGTAAGTTTGGGTAGCGGCCGAATGATACTCATTTTCCAGGACTTTGGAAATTGTCCATTGTCTAGTGATAGGTTTATCAGATGGGTATTGATTTTATCGCATAAGGACTGACAGTTTTTATCATTTCAATTGAAATATCATCACTGCCCACTGCTTTAGATTTTATTTCATTCATTACGTCCATAACTTCTTTTTCACTGACATTTCTAAAATTGAAAGTATTAGTTACGTCATCTCGTTTATTATTAAAGCTGCAATAAGTTAAAAAGCAAACACTAATCCAAACTGAGAGTTCCTCTTGTTTTGTAAGTACAATTTAATAAAACAATTTCAATATCTGAAAGTTTTAGTAAAAAGCAAGATGACAAGCACTGGTATTATGCAAACAGCTTGATAAATATGGAATTGAAAGCTTTTTACATGTTTTGTATTCGTGTTGATTTAGCATCGTTTAGCGAACCACGTGACACGCAAATCCTTGTAAACATCAGGCTGTTATTTACAACAGTTTTTGCTTAGTAAAAGCAAACTCTAGCGTTAATGCCTTTTCCATCAGTTCAACATTTAGATTTATTTTAAGTTAAAATGCTAGTTTCCTAAATAAAACTAGCAATTGCAGAAAATAAAATACTACACAGTAAATAGAATACTAAACTTTTATATAAATCGTATTAATATTCCTTCGTATTTCCTTAGTTACTGATAGCTTAAGTGATGTCTACACTTTATATAGGCGAGAGCAAAAATCTGTAAAAAAACAGTAAAACTTTACTGTTTTAAGTTATCATAGTAAATTGTATGTGGAATGATTAAGTTTTTTTTTGTTTTAAAGTAGTGGGATAGCTATGTAATTATAGTTTTTACTTGAAAGCTAAACTTCGCCGGTTCGATCCTGAGAATAGTTAGTAGATTTTCAAGGTTTGAAACTGAACCCACTTTTATAATAGGCTATACTAGTGGGCCTTTAATAAAATGGCCCTGGCTGATAAACTGCATGTCTTCGTCAAAACTAATCTGATGACCTCATTCCGTTCTGCACTCCTCCTTAGTTCATATTCAAATTCTGCTTAAAAAACCCAAATTATGCATTGCTTAAAGTGTTAAACAAAGTGCTTAAATTGTTGCTTAAAGGCTTTTTGCAAAAATAAAACCTTCTAGAAGTTAAATGGCAACATTTTTAAATTACTGTATTTTAATTTCCAAAGATATCACCATCGACTAAAGGTAAAATGTTTTCAAAGATTAGAACCGAATAAAAATATGATCAAAATTTGAAACAGAACTAAAATTCTGGTTTGTAAACTTGAAAAATTTCAACCCTAAATTTAACATATAATTGCAATATAATTGATTTTTATACCCATTTGGGTTCTCTAATTTTATATCTTCAAAAAGGAATTATTATTACAAGCGATGAACATAATGAATAACGATTTTAAGGCTGATAAGTTGTCAAAACTAAGTTACTTTTTCAATATCCCATCACAAGTTCAAGGAACTGTTAAATACCTATTTAAATGCGGTGTTCATTAAACGGTTTTCTACCTTCAAGTGTTTCGTCCTTTCTTTTAATCGCATTTCCATAAAATTGTTCTATTTTCACACTCATTTGCATTTAATTTTGCAATTAATAGTGCAATTAAAATAATTTTACCTATCATATTTCGATAAAATTTTATCTTAAATCAGGCTTTTTATGGGGTAGAAAAACATATTTATTGTGTAACGTAGTAATAATTAAATTAAAAGAACACACGAAGAGATGATATATTTATGTAAGTAAATGGGAAATATATCACAACATGTAAATAAGCGACTAATCAATTTCATGGACTTAATTTATTGATAAAAACTTAACAGTATCAAAAAAGTCAGGTATTGTGGAAGTAAAAAGTACGAAGATTGAAAACTTATATTGTATGACTTTTGCAATCGTCATATTGAATTAATAAAAAATAAGTGGTCCATTTTAATAATTAATATACTTAAAGTTTAACGTAAAATACATACATTTTACACATACAATTATTTAAATACAAATTTGAACAAACACAAGAACGTGCCAGTTATAATTTAACAAAATATACTCCAATACTTTATCATCAATCTTTAATATTGCAAATTAATCATTGCGTTTATTAAAAACAAACAAATTTATTACTAATCCAAGATTAAACTACTTGTTAAGATGGTTTCTTCTTTGACGATAATACCCAAAGCCTTAAAAAGTTGGATCCACCTAATGGAGCACAAAGAAGTTTAATCTCTTTTCTTTGTCTCGTTTAACAATTCAAATTTAACCAATTAGTCTACCTTCAGAGCACTTAGGAGATATTAGGAGAAACAGATTTTCTTAAATGTGTTTTTAATAAGTTACTTTAGGACATTATATAAAAATATAGCAACGGTAGCAAATAGTTCAGTACTATTTAAATTATTGACTGAATTTCTAGTATAATATTTTAAGAAACTCTGTTTTATATTGGCAGTTAAATAAAATTTAAAATTTCAGCGCTCCTTAACAATATTATCAATTTGTGTTTACTGTTTCATGTAGAGTATGATGTATGCCGGATGAATAAACAAATGTTTATTTTCAATAAATTGTCACAAATTTGGAAAATCGGGGCCCCTGATAATGACTTAATAAATAGAGATCGACTTCTGAATTTAGACTAAGAAAAATTTACAAAGGTTAGTTCGACACTGAGTTTGACTTATATCTCACAAAAGTAATTGGTTGCAATTATTAATGATTCTAGTTAAATAAATCTACCTCATTGGAAATTTGTTCTAAACAAGATAACGCAATTTTTTGAATAAATTTTAAAGTTATAATAGTAAGATACTAAAACTTGCTGTGATTTTGATAGTTGATAAATTTACTTTTACCTTTTATCCATTTTAACTATCATTTGTATTTCATCTAATTGATTTAATTTGGAAACCCGTTTCTCCCTGTGAAATGCTTGCAATTAAGGACAATTTATACATTGTTTTAAGGACAATGTTATTTTGCAAAATTCTGTTTTTAAAATTTAACTGACTTTAGATTGGTAATTGCATTACAACCCATTAGGCCAATGTTATTATTTTTATTTTGTTTTAATTTGTTGTCTCGTGATAACGCCAGTGGGGTTTTATAATTTATATAAACGTAAGAGTAATAAAACAAACTAAGTAGTCAAAGAAGTAATTTAACTTTTAATTAATATAATAATTATTAATAATTAAATTGTTAGTGAAATTGTAGAACACTTTATTGAATCACTACGTGTTATTTTTATTGTTCAGAGTAATTTTACCTAACTGTTTTTCAGGCACCACATGGAAAATATTTTGTAATCGGTGTAAGGTTTTATGCAATACAACAGAAACGCAATACAGTATATTCAAATTAAAAACTAAGAATCTTATTTGAAAAGGACATCCAATAGGGTATCATTGTAAGTAAATTGCGGAAGGTAAAAATACTTCTTAATACTTTAAACTGAAATTGCGGTCATAAAAAGGTAGGCATTTTAAGCCGGATACATTTTGTATTTAACTGATACATTTGAAAAAATTTATATTTACGGTGGACGACGTGGTTAACCACAGTACGTCGTTGAATCGCCAGAGAGCAGTGTGATGAACAACCACAGTGTTGAAGATGTTAACCGCATAGAGATTGCTTAACTAGTCTCTGTGTAAAACCATATAAATAACTGAACATTTATATAAAACTGTTGTCATTTGGTAATGTTGTATTAGATTTGAATAACTTGATAAACTCATTTGAGTAAAAAGTAAACACAAAACAAAACTGTAAAATAAAAACTTAAACAATCTTAATAAAAAATGATCAGCTGATCGGCTGGTATAGCAGGTAATGTTTTTACTAGTAATCTTTCGAAGTCACGAACGACAAGTTCGGGAAATGTAAAAACGTCTGCTTTGTATTTTTTTTTTGGATGGGGCAGCATTATTAATACGTAATATTATTGAAAACCCTAATAGCAAGTACAAAACTCCATTATTTAAAAGATCCAAAATGAACAGCCTTATAGCCTAGTAAATTTCAAAATGGCTGTATTCGATAAATCTTTGGCCCGGATATTAATTATTGTCACGTTTATGTGATTATTATTTTAATCTTGCTAAAATGTTCAATGTATGGATATAATCCAATAATTTATTTTACATGATATAAGTTCTAATGGTTATTCGGTCAGTCGATGTAAATTGAGAAGATGTTAAGGCTTCATTAAGTTCGTTAATGAATCCTTTAAAGTGCAAGCCGCACTGTTCGAGTACTGAATAATAAGTCCAATTAATTTCTTGTGAATTCTGCAAACTTTTCATGAGTATTTTAATATGAATACATATTTAAAATCTTTGATTATACGCTAGCTTTTTGCTAATATATTAAAAAAGTGTTTATTTTACTCTAAGACCTTATAACTCAAAATACTTTATGAGTTAAAATATCTCCCGATAAAAGAAATATTTTCTAAAGTTGTGTTTAGCAAACGTGATTAGTTTGTGTGCATAAAATAATCTGATATAGATTGGATTAACATTTAACATGGTTTATTACATTGTTTACATGTATTTCTTGTCTAAAATTGTGTATATACATGTAATTTCATGGTCTGCTTTTCGTATCTCAAAAAATATGCAGCTGATGTATATATCATCGGAAGCAAACAACATCGTTATCCAGTCCATTAAACTTAAGACTACGAGATAAACATTTTTTGTTTTATTTATATCGAAACTATTTATTCATACCAAAAACCATGTTTCCCCTACCTTTTAAGTGTGATCTAATTGAAAGAAAATGTTTAAGTTGTAATGATAAATAATGTAAACGTGTTTGACTATAAAAAATATTTATTTCAAAACCTTGAAAGATTTTCTGAACGAAATAATTAAAAGACATGCCTTCGATTTGATAACTTTAAACACTCATCATACACTCATGTTAAATCAGGGTAAAAAAGAGAAAACAGGACAAGAAAAAACCAGATGCTACATATTTTTAGGTTTTATTTTGTTTCCAAGTAAAAATCAATGTGATGACAATCCCGAAAAGAATAAATGAAATTGTGCCCTAGACATGGATCGGATCGGAATAATATAATTCATGTGAGCTCTGTTATTGAATGACAGTTTATTTTAGTACTTTCTTCCTCAGATCCTTTCTGCTTTCAGCATCGTTCTCTTTCGACGAAATGTAATATTTACGCTTTACTATTTAATTTGTGATTTAATTTTCACACAAATTCAACTACCCGCGATCATCATGTCAATAGCATAAATGGAATAATGGAATAAAACACCTCAGGCGACTTTGCTACTGTTTGTAGCGTTTATTAATCTGATATGAAAAGCCTATATTAAAAAGAGGATCAAACGATCATAATCTGCCATCTTATGGAAAAAATTAAACTACTTTGTAAAAAAAGGTTGCTGTTTAAGTCGATAATTTGGTTATTAAATGTTTAGCACTATATAATTTACTGCTTTGTAGAAATCATACTAGTTAACTATTTTAAAACTGTAATACAAAATACTAAGCATTTTACCTTTTAAGCAATTTTCTTATAAGGGATAAGCTATTATCGAAGGTCTCGTGGAAAGCGAGCTGGTCTAGTGGTACTTGAGGCTTTGAAGCCCAAGGTCCCGGGTTCAAATCCTGCCAATTACCAATGAGATGTATGGCAATGCTGCGACCCTATAGGAGGACTAGACTGTGAAAAAATTAAGAAAGTAAATCCCATGATTAATGTGTATAACAGTTCCGGGCTAGAAACTAGTGTCCTAGGATGTGAAGGTCATAAAAAGAATACTCATGGTAAGACTAGACCAGGTTTTAATTTACGTTTTTTCCTCCCTAGAGGCTAAAAATACAACCCGTTCAAATTTATTTACATTTTATGTCACGAACCAGCTTGGTTGGTCTTTGACAACGGGGTTATTGGGAGGTTTTATCAGGTAAAAATGTTTTCCCATTTCGTCCGTTAAAACCTAAACTTTTGTAATTTATTTCTAATCCATTTTTTGCCTGAAAAACATCCTTGAGTATATTGAATCGTTGTTGAACGCCTAATGGCTATGGAAAAATTAACTGTAAATTTAAATATTCTATGTTACTCTTACGTAGAAAAAGTAAATTTTGGTTGCTTGGTATTGGATATATTATTTTAATCGAATTTGGCGAATTTATCAACTTAATACTTAACCATTTACATTTCACTAAACATTATGTTAAACGTAATCTTAATGCAGTTAACTGTATCAGAAAACCTAAGTACTCATTAAATCTAACCTTTTTTTAAAGGCAATCAATTTGATATTTTTAACGCAAATTTAGGCAAATAGATATCTGCTTAGCCTGCTGCGTCGGGGATATTTATTGCCGTATTGGCAGAAAAACTAGATTTTTGTTAAGGATTTTAAATTAAAAGCTTGGTATAGTTTCTAATCGTTCAACCCGAGAACCTCCTTAACGTGAGTTTTGGTTGGTAGAGTAAAATATCTCAACTAAAAAAAAATTTTATTTTTTTATACAATAATAGTGTTATAGCTATTATACTGATTTTTCCTACAGTAATGAGCAAAAGGAATGGTATGAATATTTTATAAAACTTAGGCAGGACGTAGAGAAAATAAAGCGGGCATTTTGATGGAAAATAAGGACAAAGTATGACAGAACCTGATTTGTAAATGAACGGCCTTGTTCTACTCTGTACAGAACACAACCGCACAACTCTTGTCACAATCGCCTGGTTGCATTTCTGAATGCATATGCTAAAGAGATTTACACATTCATTAGTGATAAATGATACATTTTCCATTTAAATTGTGAAATCGTATTGGATGTTTTGATGGAATATAGAAACAAAATACTTTAATTAAGTACATTTCACACACAATTTAAACAATTACTTGCTATATATAAAGAAGTTATATTAAAAAGTTTTATGAGAAGTTAATGCTTACGTAATAGTAACAATATAAACAGTTAACAATAATTTAGGAAATTTTATTGTATTGTAATACTAGTAATATTATCATTTTACTATCATAATTTATTTAAAAAAAGGTTTAAACCTAAAGATATTATAAAACTGTTGCTTCAAAAATTCTAAACAATCCGTTTGATTGATACATATTGTGTTGGTGACGAGTTTACATTACTTGCAGATTGTTAGGTCAAAACTTGAACGGACCAAGTCACCATTGTCAGTAGCACAAAACGACTGCGTCTGAAATACGATCTTTATGAGTCGATCGGTTAAGGACTCGTTAGAAAAAATCAAACCCTATCTAAATAATACCTTTTGAACTCTTAGTCATAAAGTTAACCACCTCATGATAGGCTTCTTCTATAAAAAGTCATTGTCAAGTTTGTTCTTAACATAATAGCCAACAAATTATGGATTGAATATTTTTCTTTGGTATTAAACATTTGGTGCCAGGTTTATCTCAACTGTCTTACCATTATTTTTCAATATTGTACACATTTAAAGTTTTAAAATTATTGTGAAAACTGATTTGTTTTCTTACCAGTGTACCTGGAAGACATGTTATATTTTGGAGCGTAAATAAGAGACTCTCTCTTTGTCTATTGTGTCTCCTCAAAGCTTCTTTGTGAAAAGATTACTGAAGTCTGCGAAGGATAAAAGCTTTGGTCTGAATAATGAACCAAAAACAGATAAAATTACATGTAACAATACAAAATGTCGTCTCTTCACCGTCTTAAAGTTGATGTTACGAGGTTTGCCTTTCAATAACACTTTCCTTGTACAATAACCCAATTAACGTGGCGAAAAAAGAATGAAATCATACCCACTCACCATAGACTTTAATTTTAAACAAAGAAGCCGTCTTACAAAGGAGCAAGTTATTTCAGAAAATTGCCAAAAGAATTAAAGTGTCAAATAAACAGTTCCAAATTTAAACTAAAACTAAAAACTTACTTGGTTTGCAAAGTATTATATTCCATAGAAGAGTATATGAATAATTAAGCAAATGTTAATTTAAATAGCTAAGTTGACACTATTCAGATGTACTAACATGTACTTGTCTTGTACGAATAAAGATATTTTGATTTGATTTAAGTACACAAAAAATATAAATAACGATTATATATTCAAAAATTAGATGTTACAATACAAAATACCGTCTCTCCATTGTCTTAAAGTTACCAAAACAGCTATTTGTAAATGGTCAAAATGAAGCTACGAGGTGAAACTTTCAATTACTTTTTATTTTGCACAGTAGCCCAACTTACGTTGCTTTTAAACACATTAATAAGAGTAAATAACGGATATATTTTAATTACATTATGAATTACCTGTTTCTTAGGTAGATTTGGGAGAGGTGTTGCAGTTAAAAATCATTCCTAATGAAATTCGTTTAAGCTGAAACATGTCCACGCACAAAAAAATGCGCTTTTGTGCTGGTCTTCTAAAAGGTTTGCTAATATTTGAATGTTCGGTAAAAGTTTGAAAACAGCTAGAGGATATATCCGAATTGGCCTTTGACTCAAAAGCCCCCGTGGGTATTCGTGGGGTTGTCTGCCTCTGATCAGAGTTTTAAGTTCTATTTCGTGTTTCAACCTTACATGGATATTATGGTTTTGGTTTTCATGTAAAAATCCAATAAATTGTTTGATTTTGATTAGTATCGTACATATATGTAGTCACAGTCGATATAACTAGTCGGGGCAGTTTTTGTCGTGTTTTGTCAAGTGAAACTGCAAAATATTCAGACTTTAAAACATATCCGTTGCAGTAATTATGCTACATTTTTTACTAGGCAATTCTTTGTTATAACCCATTAATTTATTAGGTAACTGTAATCCTAGTGTTAATATCACCATTTAGAATGAAACCTACACGAACAAAAGAAGAGAAAATTTGTTTCATTTATTGATTGTATAGAAAAACTGTACTACATTTCAAACTTTATTTAGCGTAGATATATTTTCCACCTCACGTATCTTCCAACGACCTAGATAAAATATGTAAAAAAAGTTCTGAAACTGAGGGTTTTATTTGTTAAATAATTTTGATATTTTCTATAACGTCAATTAGGCTAACCGATTCATTAGCATGTTACTTGTGAGTGCACAATAAAACAAAATAGAGTTAAAATAAAGTAATTTAAAATAAAATAAGTTTTTAAAGTCCCTATATGGGATGATAAAGACTCAAATGTCTCGTCCAAATCGGTCACCATTTTATATTGTTTGGATACAGGGTGGCTGAAAAGTAACTTGCACCCCCCCTTAACTTTTCAACCATTTGAGATATTTGAAATCGGTTTGCGGCAACCTTCTTAGATATGAGGGGCTACAATAATTATGGTAATTTTGGAAAATTTGCCCTTAGGGATAGCGGGGGTAGGGGGTAGCTCAAAATTTTCAAATGACAAGTATAGTTTAGTTTGGTACCATTTTACAGGTCTTGACGAAACAAAACAATTGACATAAAGAAAACAAAAATCGGCCACTAATAACAAGATGGCACCCTAAAACGTATTAAATCCAAATAACTATTAGGGTGGCTGAAAATTAACTTGCACCCCCTTTTATCTTTTTAACTATTTGAGATATTTGAAATCGGTTTGCAGCAAACTGTTTGGATATGAATGAAAAAATCAAACCCTATCTAAATAATACCTTTTGAACTCTTAGTCATAAAGTTAACCACCTCATGATAGGCTTCTTCTATAAAAAGTCATTGTCAAGTTTGTTCTTAACATAATAGCCAACAAATTATGGATTGAATATTTTTCTTTGGTATTAAACATTTGGTGCCAGGTTTATCTCAACTGTCTTACCATTATTTTTCAATATTGTACACATTTAAAGTTTTAAAATTATTGTGAAAACTGATTTGTTTTCTTACCAGTGTACCTGGAAGACATGTTATATTTTGGAGCGTAAATAAGAGACTCTCTCTTTGTCTATTGTGTCTCCTCAAAGCTTCTATGTGGCTACAATAATTATGGTTGGTTTTAAAAATTATGCTCTAAGGGGTAGTGGGGGTTGGGGTAGCTTAAAATCTTCAAACAGGAAGTATGGTCGAGTTTGGTATCATTTTACAGGTCTTGACATAACTAACAATTAACATAAAGAAAATTGAAATCGGACCACTAAAAACAAATTGGCAGTTAAAAATTACTTTTAATTACCATTGTCTTAATCATTTATAGCTGCCATTTTGTTATTAATTATAACCATTTTCCATTTCTACGGCTAGAGAACATGACTAATTACAAACAAAGAACATTCGAGTTGTGGGTTTTTAGGCCTGGAAAGTTCAGTAAACTAAGTAACCAGTTCAATATCCCATCTTCTGTTAATATCTATTTATATGCTGTGTTCATTTTAAACCTTTTCAAGCATCCTTAAAGCGTTTATTTTCATAATTTTATGGTCGTTTAATTGGCACGTATTTCTTAACATTGATATAATATTACGAATACGAGAATGACACGTGTTGTAACCAAATTTCATTAAAAGAACCAGCTTGGCAATTAAATGGAGTGGCATATTTATTTTGTATGTATAGTGCAGTTTACAAAATCTATGTGCTAATGGATATTAATATCATTTATAACAAAAATAATGACATGTCTTAATACATTTAAGTATTACATTTTAAGCGCTGTAACGATGGATTTTTTTACTCGGAAGTGAACGACAGCAAGGTAAAATATCAACGTTTGTCATTGTGATTTTTAAGATACCAATATTTCTACCCCATAATTTGTAAACTTTGTAGGATTAATATATTTAGATGTTAGTTGCAAGACGTAGACGTGTTTAACACAGTGTAATAATACAAAATGTATAATTTTTGAATTAATTAACGATTTTTCATTTTTATTACCGTTTTTATCAATATAATTATTGCTTATCTCAGATACAAATTTTGTAAGATTTTGACGTAAGACGTTTTTCTCGGACGATGATACTCAAGCCATAACAAGTTTGATCCAATTAATGGAGCCCAAAAAGTTTAATCTCTTTGTTTTGTTCTGTTTAACAATTCAAATTTACCCAATTACCTCCATACTCCTGTCAAAGTCATTTATTTATGAAAACTCATTTGGAAAAATCCCCGTAATAATGTTATTGTTTATTTTACATTGGGATAAAATTGCAGAAAGAGAGCACTAGCAAAAAATCCTACAATACGTGGTTTATTAAAAACTGCCTTTAAAGTATTATGATTCTTTTTTAGAAACACTGTTCATTTACAATTGAATCAAATTTAGGGGAGTCAACCAAAATTCTTAAATAACAGCATAGGTAGAGTTTGTTATCAAATCAAAGGCCTTGGTTATTTGAACACATTGCCCCAAACCCGATCACAAAAGATAATTCGAGTCAATAATGACAACTATTCAAAGATTCATTGACGCTACCTCCGCAAGGGGGGCAACCGCTAGAAGTCGGGAGAAAATCATAATCTTGAGCATAGGTCGATATGCACATCAAATAAAATGCCTTTAATAGTAGAATACAATACGGCAGATTTAAGCTCAATAGAACAAATGAGTAAAAAATGGCAGCCGCTCAAAGATTAAAAATGGGAGATTAAAGAAATATTTGAATATGACTGCTATTTTTTACTCAATTGTCCGTGTTCTACTAATTAAAACCTTTAATTTGATTCCAAATTCTACCTATGCTGCTATTTAGGAATTTTGTCTGACTCGTTGTGGGCTGACCCCCTCAAGGGATAAAAGAGTGATAATAGCTTGAAAAAGTATAAATGTATGGCTATTGTTGATATACTAAGTCCCATTACTATATCTATAGTGGTAACATAGCTATTTACCTTACAAGTGTAGTAAGATCGTTTGTACATCACGCAGGTGAACGTTGTGCAACGAGCGGAAGCGAGTTGCATAATTCATTTAGGGCCGGACTACACGAGCGAAGGAAACGCCGCCGATAGTACGCGCAAGTATGTCTAGGACTACACGAAGCCAACAATCAGCAGCGTATTGAACGCGAGAGCATTGACTACACGAGCGTTTAGAACGCCGCCGACTGTCCTCGCCCAATGTGACTGACATTTGGACCGTTCCAATATGGACACGATACAGGTCGGATGTGTAGCTGGTATGCTTGTTAAGAAGAAACGTCGTGCAAAGAGGCGTTGGTGGTCACACCCAACATTATCAAGCCGAGTAACAGGACAGTTTCGAGTATTGTGAACCTTTATAATGAACCTGGACAAACATTTTCACAAAAAAGCCCAGAGCCCACCGAAAACAAACACAAATATTAAGGCAAAAAACAATCAGACTCCAATTACAACAAAGTAGTGTAGAATTGAACTCGCCCAAGTGAGGGAAGGGATGTACAACGCGCAGGAGAAATTGTGACGTAAAATTCTAAGGGGGGAATAAACTAGTATTCACCAAATCAGGCTAGGTCTACCCCTAGAACCGGCCACACTCTAATTTCTTCCCCGGAGTGCTCAGAAGGAGCCGAGAAAAATCCAGGGGTCGATACGAAGTTGTCACGGCTTTGACTGATCAATTTATTTAAAATTTAATCGAAGAATTTAATATCTGAGCTCCTTTTTGCAGAAGTTACACTTCTCTGGGTTTAAACGTAGGCCAGCCTTTCTAAGGCGTTCGAAGACCACCCGGAGGATCTGCAAATGCTCAGTAAACGTGGCGGACACCACAACGAGGTCGTCGAGGTAGGCGAACACCTTTGGCTCAAGCTCCGGACCGATGACCTTGTCCAGGAGGCGTTGAAAGGTCGCTCCGGCGGAATGGAGTCCGAAGGGCATAACCGTGAACTGGAATAGGCCTAACCCGGGTACATTTACATTTACATTTGTTGTCATGAGAGCCGAAGCCCCCTGACTGCTTACCCGGTACCTATCCTTCAGGACATACCCGGGCCCCATGATGTAGGCCGAAGCTTACGCATCAACCTTTAGCACATCATGGGCGGATGACTTAAGGTCATCAGGCTCGCCGGCTGCCGAAGCAGACCCTTCGGAAAGAGGGTTGCCCCTCAATCCTAACCAGGGATTCCGGCTGCTTGTTTAAGCGTCACTCCACCTGGGTTCCACTAGGTCGGAACCTAGAGGTCCATAGTAGAGCGCCCCGACGCATTTAGTGCAAGCAACACTCGGAACCTATCTAATCCCTGACAGGCAGAACCCGCCATCGATAGCCAGGAGGAAGGGGACCATCAGCACGCTGACGGGGGGAACCCCAACCTCCCATTTACACCGCTGCCCGATCGAGGCCTTACCCATTGCTGGGAAACCAGAGATAACCAGAGCGATAGATCCCCAGATACCCCTGGCGGGCTCGGACCCAGCACCCGATCTACTTCGTTTGCCCGTCAGACCCAACATCACTGCCAGGCCATCAGGGTTTCCCAAAAGGAGGCAGGTATAGAAGTGGGACCCACCCGGATGAACCTATCCACCAGAGGTGGCGACACCCTTGACTCAATTGAGGTTCCGGGAAGAACCCCCCACACTCAAGATAACCATACCGTCCGTGCTCAGAGACAGGGATAGGTTTGCATAAGTACCTACAAACCGTTGCCCTCACACTGCGGAAAGTTACGTTGCCCTTGAGTGTCCCCGTGAGCTGCGGGTACTTGCCCGTTTTCACCTCCAGGAAAGGTTACTTCCAAAGTCGAGGATTTGCCCACTGAATGCTGGTCGCACACAACAAGCAGGCCGAAGCCCAAAGAACCACAGACACAGGTAGGTTAGAGATTATGATGTACTTCCATCTCTCCTAGAGCTAAACACCCCTCCATCCTGGATAAAGGAATGTCACTGGGACCCGATGCCCAGTCGACCATGTCTGTGGCCAACTTGAAAATGCCGATACCAACACGGAGCATTTACCTCCCCTCTGGGGGCTACGGTGAACGCGGGTACGGTGAACGCGGTGATCGGTCGGCTTTCCTTCGCTAACGGCACCTGCCAATAGCCTTGCTTCAAGTCCAGTGTACTGATGTATCTCGCCGGCCGTAGTTTCTCCAGAATGGCGTTGATTCTGGGCAGCGGATACGCGTCGGGGACAGAGCATTCGTTAACTTTGCGCATATCGATGCAAAAACGAAATTTGCCGTTGCTCTTCCTCGTCAGCACGACTGGCGAACTCCAAAGGCTATCCGATGGTTCGATAACACCATCGCGGAGCATCGTCGCCACCTCTTCGTCGATGATAGCTTGCATCGCGGGATTCCTGGGATAATACCGTTGCTTGACGGGAGCGGTGTTTTCTTTGAGCCGTATCGTGTGCTCCGCCAACGCCGTCTTCCCCGAAACGTCGTCAAACAGTGGTAGTTCGCGTTCCAGGAATTCCGCGAGTCGCGTGTCTTCGTCGGAGGTCAATGTCTGAATAGCGTTGACCGGACAGGACGGGGGAACGTCGTCGTTGTGGAGGTTCTGTACAGCGGTGTGTACACTGACAAGAGCGAGGTCAGTAATACACCGAATGCCGAGTACCACCTCCACACTCAGGTTCGGGACATACAGGGCATCCCACGAGTACGCCTGGCCCACGATTTCACCGTCCACTCTGTACCGATCCGAGACACGGCAACTCGCTCCGTTGGCCATACGTAGGTTGACGTCAGCCTGGTCGGGTACGATGCCGCACGTCCGAAGGTGACGTACGGCGAGATCTCCAATCAGACTGACCGACGAGCCGGTATCGACGAGGGCGCTGAACGTCTCACCTGAGATGACCACGTCGACGAAGGGTCGGTCATCTCTGGGGGCGCGTTCGCGGCTGACGGTTCCCGTGAATTCCGTTATGAAGCCGAGCCAGCGATTCCACTCCTCGGAGGTCGTGCGACGTTTCGTTCTACGGGGCTCAGGCGACCTCCCGCAGACTGAACCCGATGTCCGTTTCCCGAGCCGCAGTTGCAACGACGCGTCGAGATGCCTACCCTCTTGCAGTGGTAGCAACGCAGGACCTTGGGCTTCGAACACTCGCGAAACAGATGTCCGGTTTCGTCGCAGTTCCAGCACACGAATTGCCGAGAGCCTGCCGCTCGTTCGTTCGTCATACCGGGCGATCTGGTTCTCGTAGAGTCTGGCGTCCGCCTCCGCCTATAATCATCTCGTGGCGAAGGGTCGCGGGAGTTGGACCGAGCAAACGTCGTTCTCTTGCGGCCGTCCTCCAAGGGTTTACCAGGTCGTGACCTGGCCGTCACCTCGGATTCCTCGGCATCGAACGTAGGCGGTTTCCGGGATCAGCGACATCGAAGGTGGTGGCGGCGGACGGAAGGTCTGTCGGCAACGTACATACGCCTCGTACCCCTCAGCTCTTTCCAGCAACTCCTCCAGAGTACAAAAATCGGTACGACGTAAGACGAAATTGTACTCCGGGCGCATGTTGCGGTATATGAGGTCGAGTTTACCCTGCTGCGAGAACGTACCGCTCCTCCGAATCAACGTTGAGAGCGCGACGACGTAGTCACGAATAGATTCGCGCTCGCCTTGTGTCCGTCGCCTTACCTCGTCGTTCAGATCTTGTCGATATAACGGAGGGAGAAATTGATCTTCGAACCGGCGTTTAAAATCTCCGTACGAGCGCCAACTACCGCGACAGTTCCGATACCAAAGCAATGCCGGGCCGTGAAGAAGTTCTGGCAAAGCCTTCGTCACTTCGTTGAGGTCGATCGAGTAGGCTTCCGCCAACTCCTCCAGACGTTCTAGAAACGAGACCGGGTCCTTCTTGCCGTCAAACCGCAGACTCCACTTGCGAACCCGATTGCACAACGACGGCGTGTCGTCCCCCACTCTCGTCCCACCCCACGGGTTAGGGTTGTCTGGACGTGAGGTTGAGACGCCGGGTTGGAATCGCGACGTCCATGGGTCTTGATTGGGTTGTGACCACTGGTTTGTCCGGTCGCCGAAATCGTAACGAGACGTCTGGGCTTGCGACTGGAAGTCGTACGGTTGAGGCAGGGTCGTTACGTAGGTCGACGGGTAAGCTGTTGGCCGTTCGTCGGGTCTATTAAACGTAGCACGATAGTCGTGTTCCGCCAGTGGTCAGAAAAGTGTGTGACGTGACGTAATATCTTGACCAGGTGACGGGACGTTAGCCGGCAGCTTTACCAACGTCGCGAGAGTTCGTCGAACGGACTCCGAATCGGCGTTTGGTGGGAGTCTCAGTATTTCTCGAACGCTGGCCATCTCCTGGTGCGTTGAAGGAGGTGCCAACCACTGTGGTTGAGATCGTGTATCGTAGGCTGTAGAGGCAGTAGGCCCCGATGCCGCTATCGCCGTCGGGTTCATCGGTTGACCGATGCCTCCCAACGGGTTCTTCCAATAGTCGCAAAAACGTTTGCGGAGCTCGGCGACGCTACCCTCAGTTTCTAGATGATATTTTGTCATCTCAGCAATCAGGAGCTGTTTGCTCAGAGTATGAATCCAGCCGACGCGTGAGTCGTCCAACGGTGATTTCGGGATGCTCTCCATCGTCGAAGGTATTTGGAAGATCGTCGTCGTGGTCGTGGTCGTCGTTGACGTTTGAATTCCCACCGTGGATATCGTCACGTGGCCGATCGGTAGCGTATCGGGTCGGGCAATAGTCGTCGGGGTACTAGAAGTCGTGGATTTAGTTTCTCCAGTCATTTTGTCTAAATTTCGAAGTCAAAACCGTGTTATCGAGTCCAAATGTTCGGGCGCCAGAGATGTGACGCAAAATTCTAGGGGGGGAATAAACTAGTATTCACCAAATCAGGCTAGGTCTACCCCTAGAACCGGCCACACTCTAATTTCTTCCCCGGAGTGCTCAGAAGGAGCCGAGAAAAATCCAGGGGTCGATACGAAGTTGTCACGGCTTTGACTGATCAATTTATTTAAAATTTAATCGAAGGCTCAGAGCTCAGGAAACGTTCAGGAAATCCTGCAGACGCTCAGTTGGAGCTATATATCATCCTTACCTTCGTTAAAGTGTTTTGTTAAATTTTGCCTAACTTTTAGAATGACTCTGTAGGGCCGAAGAGTATTCAATCTGAAGCCAATGGGATTCAATTACTCGTAATGAACTTTAAAATAATTAACTAAAGGCCTAGGTAAATAATGTAAAATCGAATATAATGTAAAACCCAACCCCTACAGAGTCGTCGGGGCCTAATTAATATAATTGGACGGATAATTTAACGTGAGTGGTTTAAAATAAATTTAATACTAATTTTTGTAGCTGATTATTCAACTCAGCCTGCTCCCAAGACTCGATTCTTTCACCCGCCAAAGACGGGGTTTAGAACTCAGACGACGAGTCTCGGGGTGTTAAAACGTCGAATTAGCTGGAGTAACTTAAGTAATAATTTAATCGTGAAACGAACTGAATTAACGTAATTTAATAGCCAATTGGTTTAAAAGAGCCGAAAAATATCCACCGCTAGTCACTGGCAGGCAGGAACTGGCGGGTTTTGTACGAGTCGGCGAGAACTAAGTTAATAAAATTTAGAAAATTATAATCGAACGTAAACGGATAAAATAAATGGCAGACGAGTATGCGTATGTTAGAAAAAGAATATTTAAAAGAAAGTAGGAAAGTCTAAAACGTAGCTAACCTGAATCGATATCGTATGGCGAAGTTAGTTTCGTTGTGCGAAGAGGCTTCTCGTTAACGAGTCGACGGTCGAACAGCGAATAATTCTTGTCCGGCTCAAATCATGATTTCCTCGGTCGAGGCTTAATCGCTCTGGTGGTGAGTTTGAGAACTAGCCAACAGCTGATCGGAAATTCACCTGTTGAGCCGGTCTAGTTGTCGTCTGTCGTTGGTCAACAAACACCATTTCGAGGTTAAGTGATGTTGTAATCGGCGTTAAATATTCGTAAAATCGGTCGTTTTAACTTTAGTGTGTGAAACGAAGTGCTATTATGAATAAATATATCGTTGTGGGTGTGTGTTGTGTACTTCAATGTTATTAAAAGTAGGCCTACGTTCTTTGGCCCATAGCCCAAGCTATGGCCAACACATAGGCCTAGGAGTAGGATGTTGTGAATAAAAATCGGGTAAGTTATGGTGTTTGTTGATTAGCAATACGTTTTTACCCCCCTTAAAATTTTGGTACCTCACAAAATGCTAGTTGCCGCTACGTGTATTCCGACGCGCCGACGATCTGCCCGCGTATTTTACGCATCCAGAGGCGTTAGATCTGCCGAACGCCTGAATTTCGCGTCCTCACCAGACAGGCGAAACGTACGTGTAGTCCACATCATATGAAGCTATTAGCTCTGCAAAAAAAGCAGACGGTCGGTGGCGTTTCATAAGCTCGTGTAGTCCAGCCCTAAGTGATGTAAACACGCTCTTGCGTAACGTGTAATGTACAAGATTTTACCTGACCCGACAATATACAGGGGGTTACGTACAATATTTTTCATTATCCATTTCACTCACCTTCTAACAGAAACGCTCTTTTACAAACAAAAGCTAGGTTAGGAAAATTCTTTAAAGCATAACAAAAAAATTCAACTGCACAGCTGATTTCTAGCGTTCAAAGTTGTTGGCTCAATAGAGGTATATTTTTTAAGTTAAGCACTCAATGTTATTTAAATGGGTTTCATTACCTCACCGAGTGAGTTTTTTTCAACTTTACATCACTCGTGAACTAAAGAAGTAGTATACATCACGCTTGGGATAGGGAATTTTAACATGGCGGGTTAGGTAAAATATATTACACCGTTCGGTGACTTTTCAATCACACTGTATTACGTTTATACATATAAACTAATCTATACTAAAACACGTATCAACGCTTTATATAATTTATACCTGAGAAGTACAAGCTGGGTACTCTATAGTGTCGTAAAAAAGCGCGAGGAATAATAAAGTTTATTACTTCTTGTATATTTTTGTAAATAGACATTCTGTATAAAGGAGAAATTCTTAGAAAAGAGTCTAACAAATCACAATGTCTTTAGATGGCCAGCGTAAAGATTTTCAATCTTAAGAAACTAATAATTATTTTGGTCATACTGTATAATATAAAACTTGTAGCAGCAAATGGAAATGGTACCAAAATAAAATTCAATTTGGAAAGAAACTATCCCATTAGAAAATGTTTGGTACTCTAATCTCGAAGCATAGTGGTGATTTTGCGAGTACATAATTGAAAAAAATAAAATAAAAAGTGGGCATTTTGATTTGTGTAATTTACACCCAATCCATCACAAATAAAAAAATAATAAATGTATCAATGTATGTATGTATGATGTATGTATGTATGTGTGTTATAAATTTATCAATGATCCAACTCCATCCCTCTCTTGTGGCATAGAACAATCAATAACTGAAGAATAATTAAATTATGTACAACCATGCATACTATTGTTTCTAAATTAGACAATTGATTTTTGAAAAATAATCAAAATATATTGTATTTTATATTTTGTGCAAAATATACAATCATTACATTTAGTTGTGCGGTAGACATTGTGGTTAAAACCGCTTTATCGTTGTATCACTAGGCAATATAGTAGTGTACATCAGCAGTGTGTGGCTTTGCATCAAACACAGATAATTACCTTCTGTTTACTATCAAATGCTAAATAAGAAGATACCTAAACACTATTGAATAAGTACCTACTACTAAGCAAATTACACCATCTCTTACATAAATGATATATACACTTTTTCATACTCATTTACTAAAAAAAATGTGTGCGATTGACTTTAAGTCCTGCTATCAAATTTCATATCAATCAATGCAATCCAGAAATGTATTTCACTTATATTTACCAGTAAACAGTGAGTGGAAGCAAATTAGGAAGGTGTTTAAGCTTCGTTAAGTTCGTTAATGATTGCTTTCAAGCTTAAGCCTCGCTGTTCTAGAAGGACGATTAGTCCAATTACATTTTAATGAGTTTATTAAACATTTCCTAGGTAGTTAGTTGTCAATCGTTAAAAGGACGTTATTATCTATTTGTCTATTGTCTATTTTGTTTAAGCTTGTTAATATTTTAAAATTTTTCTTATGCTTTAAAACTTGATACTTAAATTACTGAATGACTCAACTCCCTTCCCGGTAAAACAAATACATTGCTTACGCTTTACGTGATTATTATTTTTGCAGATAATGACTTAGCGTTAACACGAGCTAATGAAATAAAACATTGAAACATATTCCTTGTCGATCGGATGTAACGATTAATTCAACCTATATTTTCTAAATAAATATACTAAGTTGTATTTTTATTTAATATACAAAATATTTAGTGGGTATCAAGTATACCATCGGACGCAAATATCGTTATCCATTTTATAACATCGAATTCTAAGAGCTTTAGCGATAGTTATTGAATTTATATAGTACTTAAACTAGTTTTTTTCTAAATACACCTATAATTCATAAGAATAAAGATGGTTATACTTTAAATCATTCAAAATCTATACTACTTTTTGTTTACAAGTATACGGTTATTGTTCGTAAAAGGTATTCATTTAGGTCATGTTATTTTATGAACTTAAGGTTTGTGTTTTGTGTGTGAAATAGCAAATGAAATTTTTTTGGATTTGTTAAGATACCTGTAAGAATGCATAAACATGTCAGATAAGGGTGAAAGAAAACAGGCCTTGTGAAAAACCAGATGTCTCAGACATTTTCGTGGATTTATATTGTTTCCAAAACTGAAGGCTTAGTGATGAATAGGTATCTAGAAAACAATTCTTAAGTAGTTTACCTAATTCATGTATCAACTTTTCAAATATAAAATTTGTTACGTATATGTTCATATTAGAGTGTATCGGTTTAGATCGTAACTATTTATCTTCCATAAATACCCGTATATTAAACAAATTAATTATCAACTATCTATTTTGGAGTATAAATTTAATCTAATTAAGGTAAATTTAAAACCCTAATACTACCTCGCTATTAAATAACTTTTAAAAAAATATACTTCAGAAAATATGTACTTTGTTTGTTAGTATAGATATTTTATGCAATTGTACCTGTAGACCCGAGATCAATTAACAGACTACAGTTATATTTTTTGCTTTATGATCTTTATTTAAGTGGAAAATTATTGCTATCCGCTCACAGAAGTTATGTAAAGCCAGGATTAAAATATTGTCCGTCAAAAATGTATGAAATAATCCTGAATTGGACAGTAAAACGTAAAGGCTTTTGTCAGGTGTAATTTGTTAAATACGGAGTTAAACTGAGCTTTGGGTTATACATCTGAGGGAACTCAGTTATTGTTTTACAATTCTTCTGGTTGTAATAAAATTAGAATTGTTCTCAATTCCTGTAAAGAGATTAATTACTGAAACAAATCAAACTTAGAAACAATTAAACATTTTACGGTTCAACTTTTGTGGAAATCAGACAGTTCGAACTAAATTACAGAAAAAATCAATTCTTTTTTAAATGTAGCATTTTCATCATTGTTTTTATTCTAGAAAACTTACAAAAAGTAAACATAAATCAACTGTCAAAATTATACAATTAAAATACTGCTGATTTTCAAATTTATAAAATATTAAGCATAAGTCCAGTCAAATATGAGCGTCGGTCATAACTTCATCAGTCATTTTCACATATTGTTTACTGTAGTAGAAGTCATTATAGTTTCATATATGAACAGTCATAATTATTAGTAACGGAAGAGTTATTATGTTTTGCGGGGTGGCTGCACTGTGCACTGAGCCCTGAAGTGGGATGATTCGTCACGGCTCCGTCTTCTATGTCCACCAACGAACGTAAGTGGTTCTCTTGCTGTTTTGTCCACTTCTAGCGTAACGTTAGGTTACGACATTTTGGCGCAGTCGGTAATAAACCTTTTTATCATAGTTAGGGTAGTACGCGATAACAGTTGTTGTTTTAGTGCGTATTATAGTTGAGATGATTAAAAATGGCGAGTATTAGTGTTGGCAGGATTTCTGAATTTAATCCAAGTGAGGAGGACATTGTGCCCTATTTGTTGCGCCTGAAACATTTTTTCAAAGCGAACAATGTTAAGAAGGAGAACGAGGTGTCGGTTTTAATTACAGTTATTGGTCCCAGGGTTTTATCGGTCCTATCCGATTTATTATCACCGGTAGAGGTAGATTCTAAGACCTATGATGAACTTGCAGCGTTGTTGAAATTACATTATGCGCCCAAGAAGTTGGTTGTGGCGGAGCGATATGTATTCTACTCTCGTGTGCAAAAGCCGGGCGAAAGCATAGCAGAGTTTGTGGTTTCAATAAAACATTTGGCTAGTTCGTGTAAATTTAGTACCTTTTTGAAAGACGCTTTGAGGGACAAAGTGATTTCCGGCATTTCTAATGAAACTATCCGGCAGAAATTGTTGTCGGAGGAATTGGACTTTGACGAAGCTTATGCGTTAGCGCTCAGGCTGGAACAGGCCGAATCGCAGTCAAGCCTATTTGTGCAACCTCGTGGGGACATTGCGAAAATCAATGTGAAAAGTCAAAATAGGCCTAAAACTTTCGTGAATAGGAGTAGTGAAAATCAAAATTCTAGAAACTCTTGTTGGAGGTGTGGTTCTGCTGGTCATTGGCCTAGTGCGTGTGCGTTCGCCAGTTACAAGTGTCACGGTTGTCAGAGAGTAGGTCATCTCAAGAAAGTGTGTAAAGCCAAGAAATCTTCTAGTTTCCATGGTAAAAAGTCGACACCTAGGATGGGGGTCCATCAAGTGGAGGAAGAGGTAGGCCTAGGCCTAGAAGTTCCAATGGCAGAGATAGGTCTGTACAACCTTAAATCAGGATCAGACAACGGCTATAAGGTAGGCCTAGTGGCTAATGATGTATATTTAGAAATGATTCTAGATACAGGCAGTGCCTTGACTATATGTCCTTCTGAGATATTTTATGAAAAATTTTCTAACCTCAAACTTAGGCCAGCAAATGTGAAACTTACTACTTATTCAGGTCATGATGTACCTGTTCTGGGACAAGTGAATGTCAATGTTAAATATAATAACATAATGTTAAATAATGTTATAATGTTATAATGTTAAATATAATGTTAAACATAATATAATTAGGCTTTGTGCCGATTATAAGATTACTCTTAATCAGTGTTGTTCCGTATTCAAGCGCTACCTAGATATTTCCAGACGTTTCATATCATACAATAACCTTTGTCCTGTCACGTGATGTCTGGAAACCCCAATCTCGCCCCAGTTCTCTTGCATCCATGCAACTACTAACATGTCCCCGGCACAATTAACTCCCAATTGCTGCTCTCATCTCTTAACCCCAAAGTATATTTAATTATTATCAGTGACACATATTAAAAGTAAAAGTGAACTATTGAACATTTGTGAAGTGAAACACTACTACTGCTGGTCCGGGTCTGTGTACGAGCAATACGCAATAGCTGGCCAGCAGAAGAAACTCGTGTACGTCTACCGGCTTCGTCTTCTCAACACTTCAGTTAAAAGGAAGGTACCTCATCAATCTCATTATATCTGTTAAATAATTAGTGACAAGTTTTTAATATTGCTCTTTCAACATACAGTCCATTTGAACATTTTTAGGCAAGTTTACCCCCCAAGTGTATTGAAATGGAACATTATCCGCTTCCTCAGGCTCAAGATATTTTTGCAACTCTAGGCAGTTGCTCAGTTTTTAGCTGCCTTGATCTTTCAAATGCGTATCAGCAATTGGCGGTAGCGGATGAATCGCAACATCTGTTGACCCTAGCTACCCATAAGGGTCTGTATCGTTTAAAAAGGCTACCATATGGTTTGTCTTCAGCTCCTGCAATTTTTCAGTCAGCCATCGACCAAATTTTAACAGGTCTTCCAGGAACGGTGGCGTACTTAGATGACGTCTTAGTGGCGGCTCGCTCTAAGGAAGAGGGGCTTGCCCGTCTGGCGCAGGTGCTGCAACGCCTTGATGAGTTTGGTGTTCGAGTAAACCAACAAAAGTGTAAGTTTTTGCAATCTTCAATAGAGTATTTAGGACATGTGATTACTCGAGATGGTCTCCGTCCACAAGAAAGTTTGTTAACTGCGCTGCGTAAAGCGCCTGAGCCTAGTACTAAGGAAGAGTTACGAGCCTATATTGGTCTAATAAATTATTATCATGCATTTATACCTAACCTGTCTGCTAGAATAAGCTGTTTTTATGACTTATTACATAAGGATCATCCATGGGTGTGGTCGGAGGTGTGTTCTAAGACTTTTCAGGAGAGTAAATCATGGGTGTTGGACTCAAGTTTGTTAGTTCACTATGAAGTGAAAAAGCCCATAGTTCTGACGTGTGATGCGAGTCCCAGAGGGGTGGGTGCTGTTCTATCTCATCTTATCGATGGGCAGGAAAGGCCAATTGCCTTCACATCGAAAACGCTAAGTTCCAGTGAACGGAATTATTCCCAGTTACATCGGGAGGCTCTGGCTTTGATCTTTGGAGTCAAAAAGTTTCATAAGTATATATATGGACGACACTGTATTCTACAGACTGATCATCAGCCGTTGACAGCTATTTTTGGCTCTAAAAAGGGCGTTCCTAGTATGGCGGCAGCTAGGCTGCAGAGATGGGCCTTGATTCTATCAGCATATGATTTGGAGGTTAGTTACCGGAAGGGAGTGGATGTCCCTCACGCTGATGCGTTGTCTAGGTTACCCTTAGCAGAAGCGGAACCTATAGAGCTGGATGCTAATTTTGTTTCACATGTAGATGTGTGTACAGAAGTGATGAACAATTTCTGTGTTGTCAAGGACATTGCACCTATTACTGCCTTGCATATAGGTAAAATGACGGATAAGGATCCGATTCTTTCGAAGGTCCGAGATTTTGTGATGTACGGCTGGACGAGCTCTGTTGAGCCGGAACTAGCTATTTTTCTAAGGAAGAAGGACGAGTTGTCCGTGGAACATAAGGTTGTTTGCTGGGGGGTTCTCGAGTAGTGATTCCAAAGAAACTGTATTCATCTGTGCTTCAAATGTTGCATGATCAACACCCGGGAGTTACACGCATGAAGATGCTGGCGAGAAGTTATGTCTGGTGGCCAGGCATGGAGAAGTCGATTGAAGACGTGGTGGCCTCTTGTTCTGCTTGTCAGTTAACTAGGAATTCGATACCTAAAGTACCGTTGCAGCAATGGCCTACAACATCAACCCGATGGCAGAGGATACACATTGACTTTGCGGAGGATCCAGAGTCGAGACAGCAACTTTTAGTTTTGATTGACACATACTCTAAATGGTTAGAGGTATTTATCATGAGTTCCATGAATTCTTCCAAGGTTATTGAGAAACTCCGTACCTTGTTTTCATCGTATGGATTGCCTGTCGAACTGGTGTCGGACAACGGAAGATCTTTTACTAGTCAAGAGTTCAAAACCTTTTTGCATAACAACAATGTGAAGTTCACATTAACTCCCCCGTATCATGCGGCTTCAAATGGATCTGCAGAGAGAAGTGTTCAGGAGGTCAAGAAAAACCTTTTGCGTCAAGTGATTGAGGAACATCAGCGTTCTCAGCGTACCACTCTTCAAATGAAATTAGATAATTTCTTGTTTGCGTACCGCAACACTCCAAATACAGTTACTGGCTTAACACCTGCAGAAATGTTCCTGTCTTGGAAGCCTCGTACACAGTTGGTTATGTTAAAACCCAATCTCCAGTCATCCATTGATCAAAAACACAGGGAACAAAAAGATGCAGCTGATAGGCTTAGGGGAAGGAGTAGATTTTTCTCAGAAGGTCAGGCAGTCTATGTCAAAACTGTCCGAAATGAAAAGATATCTTGGGTTCCTGGCAAAATAATTCTACAGAGAAGTCCGGTTACCTATCTTGTGAGTGTCATTGGTGGAAAACCCCGATTTTGTCATGCAGACCACTTGAGAGCTCGGTATGCAGAAGAGGAGGAGATTTTTGTATCACCCAAGGATCCCGTTGTATCACCCCAAGTACCCAAGAATTCATCCCCGCCGGAGGATCGACCAACTAGTCCCCTGATGATCACCTGTACCTAGGCCTACTACCAGTCCCAGGGAGAGCCTAGGGCAAGCCCAGCCTCAGCCAACTCCTGCGTCGCCGCTAGCACAGTGCAGCCCACCACCCTCGCTGAGGAAGTCTGCACGGACTGTGCGAAAGCCTCACAGGCTGGACTTGCAAAATTATTAATGAATAATGGGAAGAAGAAATTTTGGTTGCATTTTATTGAAAGTGAATTTATTTTATTTTGAAAGTTGAGTTAATTTTGAATTTATGATATTGACTTTTTTATGGGGAAGACGAGTGTAGTAGAAGTCATTATAGTTTCATATATGTACAGTCATAATTATTAGTAACGGAAGAGTTATTATGTTTTGCGGGGTGGCTGCACTGTGCACTGAGCCCTGAAGTGGGATGATTCGTCACGGCTCCGTCTTCTATGTCCACCAACGAACGTAAGTGGTTCTCTTGCTGTTTTGTCCACTTCTAGCGTAACGTTAGGTTACGACATTTACGATTATAAATCTCATTCCCCATAATCAATTAACAAGTCATGGGCTGAACTTAGTCAATAAACTGATCATGGGCTGTCGATACTATTACATAATTAGGATATTGTTTTTTTTATTAGTTTGTGTTCATAAAGTTTAAGCTTAGGCCTAGTATAACATCGTGTCAAGAAAAACTATCATACACACATGACTTTCCGTTAGTAAGCAACCAAAATCCTGGAAATGGTTTTATGGTTTTATTTACAACGAGAAAAACATGTATGAAATTTATTCCAAAATAGCTTCTTATCCAAACATTTTGTATTTTTACATAAGCCTAAATATTATTAACTCTGAATAGCTTCAACTGATAAAATATATTATGATTTTTAGCTGTATAATATATACAAATTGGTAAAACCTCACTAGTTTAGCCTTCTCAGTTTACAACTAAAAATAATTTCACTAAATACATTTAAACAATTTTCTCTCATCCATAGATTTCCAATTTTAACATCTTGAAAAAAAAGAATTTCTTTATGTAATATTTTTCTTTAAAAAGAGAAAATGAATAATATTAAGCTGTTTTTTCAAGGAGGCTTCTCTATATCTGATAGCCCTAAGCTCACTTAAACGAAACTAGGTCTTAAACGAATAACTAGTTGTGTAGTTTATTATTCACTCATGACACTTGCGTTTTCGGCATTGTCCATGACACTTATGTATTATTATAGTGACGAAAACAGATTTAAAGTTTCTCTAACGTAATCAAAGTATCGCGTCAACACCTTTTGGTTATGAATGTGATATACTGTTGTGTGTCATGTTATTTTTGTGGATTTAGCTTTAACCGTTTAGCGGGCCATGCGACATATAAATGTTTGTAAACATTCAGCTGTTATTTACAAACAATGTTTGACAAGTGGAAACAAAACCTAGCGATAACTTTTGATTCAGTTGGAAATTCTGGCTAACAATAGAATATTTCACAACTAGTTCCGAAAATGACACATTTTGAGGTAAGATAGAGGCTTACGAGAAAGGAAAACGATGCGGTTCTTCGTGATGCAAATAATCACACATCTTCTTTATTTAATAAAATATAAAACACTGGTCCATTGTCTAGTAGGATAAGCTGAAATTAATCAATACTTTTCGAGCCTTAAAACCTCGGAAAAGTTGCTAAATTGTAAGACCAAAAATATCGGTCGTTATCTTTCGGTCACGTATGTTCTCTAAAAATTGAATAAAAAATTAAAAACTAATAAAAAAAAACATTTTTTAAATTTTATAATTTTTGTATTTTAATATGCAATAGTTGAAAATGCCCTCTATAAGATACTAATGAATTAATATTTAAATAATAGTATTGTATGTTAAGAAGATCTTCCGGTCAGGCATCGGCTGTAAATATTGCCAAAAATCTAGAATAACGTCATTTTGTACTAGACTTATTTGAAAAATCATTATCGATATCATAATAGAATACTGTAAATCTTAAAAAAAAGAGGCTAAGAATGGTTTAAAACTATTAAAAATCAATTAATTAGTAAAATATTAACTTTAGATTAATAACCTTTGGTAAAGAACTGATTAATCTTAAACTGTACCTAAGGATATACAAAACATACACGTCACTAATGATAATACGATGTTAGTAATGTTAGCAATGTTTTTTAGTTGATTATTTTATTTGTAAGTTGTTCCCTTTTGTTTCTGTCTTCTTCATTTCATAAAAAAAGTTGATTACCGCAAAATCCGATCTGGTAAAAACGTATGTGCTTTTTTATTTATCGCAGTCCTCTAATCATTATATATCCCGTATTGATTGGTTACTTGTATTATTCATATACTAGGCTTATTTGAAAGTTTAATTTTATTTTAAGGCAAGTCTGATGGAATGCTAAGTAGTCAGAGAACTAATTTGATCTTCCCTCTAGCCTTTCATATAAGTGTCTGTCATTACCACTCAAAGAAACTTGCTAAGTGAAAATGCGGGACCCCTTTTATATCAATAAAATGTAATCTTATTTTTGTTACGACACTATTATTGAACCACGTGGTAAAACTATTTTTATACTGTCCAATAGTTTTACTTTATCACAAACGCACATAGCAAAAAAAATGAAGTGAAATAGTACAGCAAAGCCTAACTAAACCTATATTTAGAAAGGGTACATTATTTTGTTTATACTTTAAATACATTTCACCTTATACTTTTTTTACCCAATAAATCAATACATATCAAATGAATAACGTTAATATTTCCTATTGGAACAATCAAAAGTTATAGCACCAATGAAAGACATCTACAATGTTTTAAGGGTTCAAAATAATTAATATATTCAAATAAATTAAAATGTCATAAGTTATATTTTGGAAAATTCTGATTTACTCAATGAAAAAAACAGACATCCCCCTGGGACGTATGGTTGTTTTTAGAAGGTCAGTACAAGGCAAAGCTTAAAAATTATTACGAGAATTCGTAAACATGTCAAATACTTCTAAGATAACAAAATAAATTCTTCAAACGGAATATTGGTGGACGGTCCAACACCTGATGAATCGTTAAAACTTACTATTATTCATTCAAACTGACTAAGGATTAGATTTGAAAAAAATGGCAGTCTTAAAATCATTTGATTTCGTTGCAGTTTATAAAAGTAAAGGTAAAGTTTTTCTAATTTACCAAGTTAATCACTCTACCAGTTTGATGTTAGATATATACCAACAATGAATACCGGGGGAGGGAGAAAGGGTGAATATCAGGGATGGATCAAATTCTTATACCTTGGTTTTGAATGGTTTTTAATTTTAAATATTCTCAAACACGTGACAAATATGCCAATAGATTGTAAATACAAGGGGATAAAGCTAAGAACTCAATTTTGTCGTGAAATAACAATATTGGAAGCTTCACGTGTAAAAAAAAGAAAGACAATTTTCTGTTCGAAGTGGGTTTATAGAGTAAAGACAAATTGATTCTTTACCTTGTTATTCTAGTACGGTTCTGGCAATATGAATTGAAGTGGTATTACCATTCAATCTTCCTGAAAATATTAGTAAGTATAGGAAATTCTATGTGAAGGTATTAAGTTAACATAACCTTTAAAAAAAAACCATCCCATATGAATATTTGAGGTTAGCCTCCTAGGGATTGCACGGTTGCAATTATAAATAACTTTAAACCTACAGTTTCTAAGTGTATACGTAGATTAATGTAAGCTAAGCTTTATAATATGTTCATTATTGATCCCAACTTATCCATTCTCATGTAGTGAGCAGTGGAGGATGATTAAACTCTTTTTGTAATAGACGTTGTTGTCTACGGATTAAATACTGCTCATCTTAAACAACAGATTGATCGTAGTGTAATAAAATAAAGCCGATGTAATATATCTTAAAAGAAATAAATTCTAGTAAATTTTAGTAAAAATATTTGATTAACACATTTAAAACAGTTAGTACAGTTGACGTAGTTATCAATCATTGAGATGGATAAGCCACCTAAGTCATTCTTTACCCAAATATAAGGGAAGGGTAATCGTTGAATGGTGTGAGATGACATGTGTAGCTTTGTTACTAAGATCATCTTATTTAAATGCAAATGATCAGTAACAGTTGGTCCAGTTTTGAACCATCAAAAAACTACTGACTTCTCTCAGGACTGAACCGGCGGCCTTATGATTGTTAGGATAGGTCGATGATGACTGATGGGAGCGGAGGATTCTAGGTCCAGGATGTCAACTATAGCATATCATACCAGTGCATACACTTGATAGTATAATACACTTGAAGTTACATAGCAATATTGATACCACTCATAGGAGTACTTAGGTTTGTTTAGTACAAAATGGTTAGTAGTCATTTTTTTAATTATTGGATAATATAATTATTTTTTATACTCATGAATCATAATACAGAGGAGATAAAACAGGAGTTTTCAAGGAAAATGAGGACAAAGTATGACAGAAACTGGGTTGTTAAAATGAATGGGCCTCAACTCTGTGCAAAACACAGTCGCAAAAGTATTGTTACTATTGTCTGTTTACATTTCTGTATTCGTATGCTCTAGGGTTTTTACACCCACATCGGTGAGAAACAAGACCATTTGTACAAAAAGCTGTAAAATTTCTTAGATCGTTTTGTACAAGTATTATAACTAAATACGTTAAAGCATTTTAGATGCATTCTATTCATACATTACAAAATACATATTTGAAAAAATTAAGGAAATCTTAATCCTCTCTATGTATAATTTCTATATATTAATCGATGCTCGATGTTAATCATTATACTCACTATATTATTATTTTTTATGTCAGGTCATTTAAACATTCTTAAGCTATTAGTAAAAAAACAAAGTGTTCCTTGATTGCGATATACTCCATAAACCCAAACAAACTACTGGTGAAATAAGACTTTTTATAACCAAAGAGATTTTTAAAATACTGGCAAAAACATTTCGGATGACATGAATGTGTTGGCGGCGGGTTCACTTTACTGGCAGATCGTTAGGTTATAACCTTTAACAGACCAAGTCACTGCTGTCAACAGCACACATTCCTGCTTTGCAAATACAAAATCTATATGATCCGATCGTATACCGATACGTTTTACAAAACACACTCTATCTAGAAAATAGCCTTGTGGACTATTAAACATTTTACCGTTCTCCAATGGTTTTAAAATGTGTTGGTGTGTAACTTTAAAGTTATTGAGCACACTGGTTCTAAGTGTCATCCATTTCAGTTACCTGAGAGACACATTATATTTTAGGTTGTAAATAACAGACTTTGTCACCTTGTCTATTGTGTGTGTTGAGTTTCTTTGTGAGAAGATTACTGAAGTCTTTTGAGGATAAAAGCTTTAGTCTGAAGGATAAATGTATAAAGATAAATAATGTTAAACAATACATTCTAGCTCTCTCATAGTTCTATTACCATGTTCACAACAGACAACAAACCTGCATAGCTGTAATGTAAAACGGCTGTTAATAAATATTTAAAATAACATAATGTGGTCACTTTCTTTGGGGATTTCAGCATGAAGCCAACACTATGTATACAATAAATTAAAGGGTTTCTAAAGTAGTTCCAATCACTATCCTTTGTTGAATTAAAAAACCTTGGCTACTTATAAAGTTATTGGATTCGTTTAAAGTTGTATACGTATGAGTGTTCTTAAAAAGAATCTCCTTAAGTTGAAACTTGATAATGATATCAACCTGATATCTACTTGAGAATAGCTTTCTCAAACTTTAGAGTGTTTTGCTCCATATTATGTTATTTGACTTTAAATATTAGCCAAGATAGTTTTAAGAAGCATTTGCTATGAGAGCGTATAGTGTATGTAATATGATCATTTTGCAAGCGTTTGTAGATATACAACTTTGTTGATTAATCTTTAATATTTATTATGCAGGGTGCAGGTATCTCTATTTAATTGTAATACGTTTATCTTACAGTTATAAGTTGTTATTCAACCTTTAAATCTGAAAGATTTTTTAGGGACCAACATATTTAAAAATTGCTACAGTTTTAGAATTTTGTGAAACTGCTTACAGTGTGATTAATGACATAAAAACATTGGTATAGTGTTAGGAAAGTTAGTGAATAGTTTGAACTGAAAGATAAATTTAGGATAACCAAAATTAATATTCTTCAAAACTATGATTATCATTTATAATTATAAATACAAATTACTTATTTTATTATTTTGCCCACTAAAATATAAGTAATCGTTTGGTTTAAAGAACATTTTTTCAAACAAAGTAAATTAAAAATGCATTCCGATGTTTTCCTTACAAAGCTTTGTTGTAGATTTATTCCTATTATAAAATGAATCATAAGATAACAATTTACGTATTAAAATTCATTGTAGTTGTAGTGTAATTTAATACTGTTTAATTGGTTCGTCAACAATTTATGAACCGATCACAGTTATGTCATTTATTTCTTGGGGATAATAAAGATTGTGGTGCGATATTTACAAGCAGCAAATATATTATACCATGCCATTGCCTTTAGAAAAAGTTGCCCTCGTAGCATTATCAACAGGAATACCCCATTAAACTCAAGTATTGTTGACAAAGTTTCAAGCGTTTTTGTTGCGGGTCTGACTTGATTATTTAAGCAAGCTAATCTCTAAGAAGATTATTGTTAAAACAAATCAGAAAAGTTAAATTAAATAAATAACTAATGGGATGGTAAACATTCTATTGTAAATTAGAATTTGTTAATCACGTAAATTCTTACATGATTGTGAGAAATGCCATTTGTAAACATTATATTTACTCATACAATTTTGTAAATATACAACCTATGATAAATTTATATGTTGTAAATGTATAACATGTCTAAAATCTTAAAGTAATAAAAATGTAATCTTAATATTATGTATTTGTATTGAAAATTTTACACACAACAAACATCATTTATCCATTCTAGGTTAATGCTACATTAAATAGTTGTGTGAACTATAAATTCTTTTTCGCTACTATTAATTTTCAAAGTAGCTGTAAGCATGCAATAATATTTTGTGGAGTTTGATATAATGTTGGCGGCACACTAATCTCAACACAACACAACTTCAAATAGCTTTCTAAACTTTATAATGACTTTTTGTTGAGGGAAGCCATCAATTTGCTGAGATTTTGCTAAGGTTAACGTAAGGCACATTAATTATGATATTAATTAATGAACAGTAAGTTTAACACCAGCTTAAATACTATAAATAAAGCTAACGTCCTTTACAATTAACCAGACCCTGACAAAAGTCAACAATACAATAAATATCTGTTTTTATTCAGTTTATTTGATTTATTATCACATTTAATAGTGAAAAAAAATCAGTAATTTTATAAAATAATTACTAGACTGATAATTACTAGAATGAAATAGACAACCACCGATTAATATTGATCGTCAATACATTTGATATAGAGTTGATTGTTAGCCGATTAGCTTGTTAGCTTACTCGATTGTATATTATTGATAAAACCATGTTCAAGTGCCGAGGCTTTCACTAGCGAAATAGTATGAATAGGGCTACAAAATAATATATGTTTTTAATAGTGCCATTAGAGAGTCAAGGAAGTAATAAAATAATTACAGTTTTGTATAACGATATGATTATTTTCAAATTGAAGTAGTTTTTATTGCACTATTATTCATGGTAAATCTCCACTAGAAAGGTTGACCTTTTTCCTAAACCGTTTTTTAAACAAAACATCTTTCTCATCTTACATGAGTATTATTATAAATAGATTTAATAAAAATATTATAATAACTTTAATACTAATATTTAATTTAAAGAATTTTTATCATACTACTTTGTTTAAGTTTTTTAAAATAATTAATTCTTAATACATATTCAAAAACATTTCATGAATAAGATGTTAGTTTAAAATCTTTTAGTATTTATTACTCTATTGCAAAACATTGAAATCATGAAGTTTTTACACGCTCGACGTATACTTTTAGCGAATTTACATTTTCATTTCAATATAAAGTGCAATAATACGCAATAGAAATCTGACAGACTCTTTAGAGCTGGAATATGCTTCCGAGCGTTATATTCCGAGGCAAGTATCTGCTTCAATATTTAGCTGGTTATTATTAATGTAGTTCCTTTCATGCCACAAATCGGATCTTGAATTCGCAATCCAGTCGTGCGAGTCGTGCAAATAGAAACGTTTGCGTTCGCTAATCAAATAGATAAGTGTATTTCTGTCATATTACAATGCGGATGAAATTACAAAACATACATATGTTTATCTAATAGTTAATACATTATTATAGAAATGTGTACTTTCCCCTCACCATTAGTTAACTTTCCACGTGGAAATAAAAAAAAAATAAAAATATATGTTTCATACATTATAAAGCTGCTTGTCTATTAGCTTTAATTTACACATCGTATATTGTTCTAAAAATTATTATAAATCATATTTGTATTTAGGGTAATTAGAAGAAACTAGCGAACCTGGCGCACGTAATCGTGAGAAATGTAGACATAGGAGAAGAAATATTTATGTTATATTATATGTAGGCTATTATTGATTTATTTATTTATATTTATTGTTCTTTTTATTTGGCGTTCTCTGGTTTTTTGGTTTTGTTGTCAACGGTGGAGATGGTTAAAGGCCTAATGAAGTTTGCAGTTTACGTGCTGTGTTTGCAGTTTGTTTGTGAAAGTCAATAAAAGATTCTCTTTTGTTAAATCGATGATATCCTAAATGATACACGTTTTCATCACCACCTCTGAAGCCTGGGACTTATTTGCCAGGCCGATTTCCCGCGAATAATCCTCTTTCTTCTTAGGCTTTGGCCACTTTCAATCCTCGTCCAGACACAATATGTGTCCAAAACCCTAAGGGCATGGCTCCCTTCCTCCTTCTGCCCTAAACGATAGGGATCGTTGGGATTCACTCTAATCGTTGGGATTCACTCTAACCTTTAATTTTCACCTTCATGGGGAAGTTTTCATTCTTTTCTTTCTTTGTTTTTGTTTGTTTCTTTTATCAATTTTAAAGCCTGTGCGTATCCTTGGCTCTTCATATTTCTCTATCTACTTCCCTAAACGTCTCAATTGTTTCCTTGTCCCTCATCAAGTTTTATTTTCTCATCTTCAGATCTTTCCTATCCAAAACCTCTTCCTGTTCTCTCCTATTCAAACCCAACCCGGAAGGGTACTTGCTGTATTCGGCTATCAACGACAATAGTATTATTTGTATTTTGTTCGCGTCTACCAGTTAAAGTTCGTCGGTCTCCTTCTATTGGCCGTCCTGGTTGACGTCTTATAGTCTCGCAATACAGTATATTCAAATTCATAATCTAAGAAACTTACCCGAGAAGGACATCTCCTATGGAATCATTGTAAATAAATTTCGGAAGGTAAAAAATAATTTTTAATACTTTAAACTGAAATTGCGGTCATACAAAGGTAGGCATTTTAAGTCGGATACAATTAGTGATACATTTGATGGTGGACGTCATGGTTAACTACAGTACATGGTTGAATCGCCAGAGAGCAGTGTGATGAGCAACCACAGTGTTGAAGATGTTAACCTAATTGACATTGCTTAACTAGTCTCTTTGTAAAACCATATTTCACTGAATATTTATAAAAATCTATTAACTATTTTCATTCGGTCACGTTTTTACGAATAGTTTTTCGAAGTCAATAACGACAAATTTGGGAAATGTAAAAACGTCTGTTTTGGATTTTCTTTTGGAGGGGGCCAGCATTATTTATAGTTAATTATTGAAAACCTTAGTTGGTACGTAACTCCAATATTTAAAAGAGCCAAAATAAACAGCCTGATAGTAAATTTCAAAATGACGGTGTTTGATTAGTTTTTGGTCCAGATATTAATTTTTGTCACGTTTATGTGGTTTTTATTTTAATCTTGCCAAAATGTTCTATGTATGGAATGATTCAATAACTAATTTTACCTATAAGTTCTACCACTTATTCAGTCAGGCGATGTAAATTAAGAAGATGTTAAGGCTTCATTAAGTTCGTTAATGATTGTTTTAAAGTGCAAACCACACTTTAAATCGCACTGTTCGAGTGTTGAATAATAAGTCCAATTAATTTCTGATGAACTCTGCAAACTTTTCATGAGTATTTTAATCGATATAAATACATATTTGCAACCTTTGATTTTACTCTAACGTCTTGATTATGTATTAAAAACGTGTTTTTTCGCTCTAATACCTTAAAACTCAAAATAGTTTATGAGTTAAAACATATCCCGATAGAAGAAATATTTTCTAATTTTGTGTATAGTGCATACGTGGTGTGCATAAAATAATCTAATATAGATTGGGTTAACATTTAACATGGTTTATTACATTGTTTATTTGTATTTGTTGTCTAAAATTGTGTTTATACATGTAATTTTATGGTCTCCTTTTCGGATCTCAAAAAATATTCAGCTTATGTTTATATCATCGGAAGCAAACAACATTGTTAAGTCCATTAAACTTAATATTACGAGGTTAACGTATTATTTTTTATTTATATCGATACTATTTATTCGTACCAAAAACTATGATTCCCCTACATTTATTTTTAAGTTTGATCTAATTGAAGGAAATTGTTTAAGTTGTAAAGATAAATAATGTAATGTGCTTGACTATAAAAAAAGTATTTCCAGTCCTTGAACTATTTTCGTAGTGGAATAGTTAAAAGACATACCTTCGATTTGATAACTCCAAATACTCATACACTCATGTTAAATCAGGGTAAAAAATATGCAGCTGATGTATATGTCATCGGAAGCAAACAACATCGTTATCCAGCCCATTAAACTTACGTCTACGAGGTAAACATTTTTTTGTTTTGTTTATATCGATACTATTTATTCATACCAAAAACCATGTTTCCCCTACCTTTATTTTAAGTGTGATCTAATTGAAAGAAAATGTTTAAGTTGTAATGATAAATAATGTAAACGTGTTTGACTATAAAAAATAAATTTCAAAACCTTGAAAGATTTTCTGAACGAAATAATTAAAAGACATACCTTCGATTTGATAACTTCAAATACTCATACACTCATGTTAAATCAGGGTAAAAAAGAGAAAACAGGACTAGAAAAACCCAGATGCTACATATTTTTAGGTTTTATTTTATTTCCAAGTAAAAAACTAAGTGATGACAATACAGAAAAGAATAAATGAAATTGTGCCCTAGACATGGATCGGAATAATATAATTCATGTGAGCTCTGTTATTGAATGACAGTTTATTTTAGTTCTTTCTTCCTCATATCCGTCCTGCTTTCAGTATCGTTGTCTTTCGACGAAATGTAATATTTACGCTTTACTATTTAATTTGTGATTTAATTTTCACGCAAATTCAACTACCCGCGATCATCATGTCAATAGCATAAATGTAATAATGAAATAAAACAACTCAGGCGACTTTGCTACTGTTTGTAGCGTTTATTCATCTGATATGAAAAGCCTATTAAAAAAGGGTCACACGATCATAATCTGCCGTCTAATGGAAAAAATTAAACTACCGTGTAAAAAAGTTTGCTGTTTAAGTCGATAATTTGGTTATTAAGTGTTTAGCACTATATAATTTACTGCTTTGTAGAAATCATACTAGTTAACTATTTTAAAACTGTGATACAAAATACTAAGCATTTTACCTTTTAGGGAATTTTCTTATAAGGGATAAGCTATTGTCGAAGGTCTCGTGGAGAGCTAGCTGGTCTATTGGTTGAGCTCGTGGCTTCGAAGCCCGAGGCCCTGGTTCAAATCCTGCCAATTACCAATGAATTGTATGGCAATTCCGCGACCCTATACAGTAGGGCTAGACTGTGGAAAAGTTAAATAAGTAAATCCCATGACTAACGTGTATAAAAGTTCCGGGCTAGAAACTAGTGTCCTAGGATGTGAAGGTCATAAAAAGAATACTAAGACTAGCCCAGGTATTAATTTATTTCTTTTTATTCCCTAGAGGCCAAAAATACAATCCGTTCAAATTGATGTACATTTGTATATCACGAACCAGCTTGATTGGTCTTTGGGAACAGGGTTATTGGGAGGTTTTATCGGGTAAAAATGTTTTACCATTTCGTCCGTAAAAACATAAACTTGTGCTAAACCTGTATCATAAAATCTAAGTACTCATTAAATCTAACATAAAAAAGTAAAAAAATTGATATTTTTAACGAAATATTTTATTTTAAATAAAACAAGGCAAATGGATATTCACTTAGTCTCGATGCCTGCTGCGTCAGGGATATTTATTGCACTTGTATTGGCATGAAAACTAGATTTTTGTTAAGGATTTTAAATTTAAAGCTTGGTATAATTTCTGATCGTTTGACTCGAGAACAACCTTAACGTGAGTTTTGCTAGGTAGAAGTAAATATCTCAACTAAAAAAATAGTTTTTATACAATAATATTGTTATAGATATTATACTGATTTACCTACAGTACCTAATGAACAAAAGGAATTGTATGAATGTTTTATAAAACTTAGGCAGGACGTAGAGAAAATAAAGCGGACATTTTGAAGGAAAATGAGGACAAAGTATAACAGAATCTGATTTGTAAATGAATGGCCTTGTTCTACTCTGTACATAACACAACCGCACAACTCTTATCACAATTGTCTGGTTGCATTTCTGGATTTATATGCTAAAGAGATTTACACATTCATTAGTGATAAATGAGACATTTTGCACCTAAATTGTGAAATCGTATGAGATGTTTTGATGTAATATAGAAACAAAATACTTTAATCATTTGAAGTACATTTCACACACAGTTTAAACAATTACTTACCAAAGAAGTCACATTAAACAATATTATGAGAAGTATATGCTTACGTAATGGTAAAAAT
Source organism: Macrosteles quadrilineatus (assembly GCF_028750875.1). Classification (NCBI taxonomy): domain Eukaryota; kingdom Metazoa; phylum Arthropoda; class Insecta; order Hemiptera; family Cicadellidae; genus Macrosteles; species Macrosteles quadrilineatus. Next base: position 3,282,592 of record NW_026542605.1, read on the forward strand.
CTAAAACAGTTGAACAATAATTTAGGAAATTGTAATTGTATTGCACAACTAATAATATTATTACTTTACTATCATAATTTATAAAAAAAGGATTGAGCCTAAAGATATTATGAAACTATTGCTTTGAAAATTCTAAAAAAACCCCGTTTGATTGATACATATTGTGTTGGTGACGGGTTCACATTACTTGCAGATTGCTAGGTCAAAACTTGAACGGACCAAGTCACCATTGTCAGTAGCACAAAACGACTGCGTCTGAAATACAATCTTTATGAGTCGATCGGTTAAGGACTCGTTTGAAAAAATCAAACCCTATCTAAATAAAACCTTTTGAACTCTTAGTCATAAAGTTAGCCCCCTCATGATAGGCTTCTTCTATGAAAAGTCATTGTCAAGTTTGTTTTTAACGTAATAACCAACAAAATATGGATTGAATATTACCATTTGGTATTAAATGTTTGGTGCCAGGTTTATCTCAACTGTCTTAACATTATTTTTTGATATTGTACTCATTTAAAGTTTTAAAATTATTGTGAAAACTTTTCTTACCAGTGTACCTGGAAGACATGTTATATTTTGGAGCGTAAATAAGAGACTCTCTCTTTGTCTATTGTGTCTCCTCAAAGCTTCTTTGTGAAAAGATTACTGAAGTCTGCGGAGGATAAAAGCTTTGGTCTGAATAATGAACCAAAAACAGATAAAATTACGTGTAACAATACAAAATGTCGTCTCTTCACCGTCTTAAAGTTGATATTACGAGGTTTTCCTTTCAATAACACTTTATTTTCACAAGAACCCACTTAACGTGGCTCTTAAGTACACACAAAATGTAAATAACAAATATATATTCCTGCAAAACCACCTGAATAAACCAAATATATAAGGGATAACACAATGTAATAGTTATCCCAAGTTATCTCAAATAGTTTAATTTACTTTAGTTTTATTTAGTTTAGTTTAATTTTACGTTTAATTTAAATTAATGTCATGGAGTAATAATTTATTGTTTTAGATGTTAAAATCCAAAATGCCGTCTCTCCATAGTCCAATTAACGTGGCTCTTATGTACACAAAAAATGTTAATAACGAATATATATTCAAAAATTATATGTTACAATACAAAATACCGTCTCTCCATCGTCTTAAAGGTACTAAAACAGCTATTTGTAAATGGTTAAAACTAAAGCTACGAGATTTACCTTTCAATTACTTTTTCTTTTGCATAGTAGCCCAATTTACTTTGCTTTCAAACACTAAATATAAAAGTAAATAACGGATACATTTTAATTACATTATTAATTTCTTAGGTAGATTTTGCAGAGGTGTTGTAATGAAAGATCATTCCTAATGAAACTTGTTTAAGCTGTACCCCACGAACAGTACCAAAAGGTTTGCTAATATCTGAATGTTCAGTAAAAGTTTGAAAACAGCCAGAGGATATTTCCGAATTGGCCCTTGACTCAAAAGCCCCCGTGGGTATTCGTGGGGTTGTCTGCCTCTGATCAGAGTTTTAAGCGTTATTCTGTGTTTCAACCTTACACGGAAACTATGGTTTGGTTTTCATGTAAAAATCCAATAAATTGTTTGATTTAGTATCGTAAATCTACGTAGTCACAGTCGATATACCTATTCGGGACAGTTTATGTCGTGTTTTGTCATGTGAAACTGCAAAATATTTAGACCTTAAAACATATCCGTTGCAGTTATTATGCTTGCTAAACACTTCTGTATTTACTTGGTTACTCTTTGTTATAACACATTAATTTATAATGTAATATATGTAATTATAATGTAAAAATCACCATTTATAATGAAACCTACAGGAACAAAAGAAGACAAAATTTGTTTCATTTATTGATTGTAGAGAAATTGTACTGCATTTCAAACTATTTTTAGCGTGGATATATTTTCCACCGCACGTATCTTCCAACGACCTGGATAAAATATGTAATATGTTTTGAAACTGAGGTTTCTTTTACTAAATAATTTTGCCATTTTCTACAACGTCAATTAGGTTAACATTAATTAGTATGGTACTTGTGAGTGCACAATACAACAAAATAGAGTTAAAATAAAATAATTTATTATAAAATAAGTTTTGTCTCTATAAGTCTCTAAATGGGATGATAAAGACTCAAATGTCTCGTCCAAATCGGTCACCATTTTATATTGTTTGCATATATTCAATACGTTGTAAATATTAACGGTATGCATAAAATAAAGTTCCAAGTCGTACTTAATTTGATAAACGATGAATACCAAGTTAAATGAGCTGAGATAAGAGCTATGACTAGAAACTTGCACATAATTTCCAGGAATGATATTGTTGGTTGGCAGCCTTAATCTCGCTCAAAACAAAAACAAAAAATACAAGGACAACAAAATGATAAGTAATACACAATAATGGACAGATTATCCTCATGTCCGACGTTAGGTTGCAATAATTTTAAATACCTATAACGAAAAAATGTATATGAATACCGAATACTTCGATATACACGTATATACAAAAATTGTGTTAATACACAATACCTCAAAAAGTTATGAAAGCCCTAGGGGAAATGATAATAAATAACTTAAATATACAAATTTATATGACAATGGTTGGGTGTATATTTTTTTCATATTGAAAACTATTTTGAGGATTAATACAATAATAAAAAGGACCAAACGAGTAAATTATACCAAGCAACGGTAGTACCTTCCATAAACGGATGAGACATAGCGTAATTTATCAAATTTCCCTATTTTATTCAACTTGAGAAAGATAAATTTATTTTACCCTCAACGCACATTTTAGAGTTGAGCCTTTAACAATTTCCGTTATAGATTGTAAACGTAAATGAAAAGACAACTAATTAGCTTGAACCTACTGAACAAGTATTATGTTTAATCTTTTTATTACTTTTTTGACTTCATTATATCTTTTAATACGTTTACTAAAAATGTTCCTATGGCTCTTCTAAATAATACTCTTCTGGCAGTTTGTGTTTAATTATTTGCACGATTTTATGGATTTATTTTGTAAAATGTTCAATACTTAATCTTTACATTTTAATAATTCCCAAATTGAACGTAGGCTACTTCTATATTTATCAAAAACATAAGACCATAGTTTTTTTTATATACACAACACTTTTTTTTTAAGGTGCTTCGATACAAATTGGGAGTAACTGGTTTTTTTCATTCATTTATTCAAAAATTGTTTACAAGTCCTGTTTCCTGATGTTTAATTTTTTATCACTAAATATATATTTGGAAACTTGTAAAAATTAAAAGCTAACTTGAACTTCAAATGGTATTATAACGTACCTTCCATTTCTACGGCTAGAGAATATGACTAATTACAAACAAAGAATATTCGAGTAGTGGGTTTTAGGCATGGAAAGTTCAAAAAACTAGTTACCAGTTCAATATCCCATCTTCTGTTAATATCTATTTATTTGCTGTGTTCATTTTATACCTTTTCAAGCATCCTTAAAGCGTTTATTTTCATAATTTTATGGTCTTCTAATTGACACGTATTTCTTAACATTGATATAATATTACGAATACGAGAATGACACGTGTTGCATACTAAATTTCATTAAAAGAACCAGCTTTGTAAATAAATAGAGTGGCATATTTATTTTGTATTTACAGTGCAGTTTACAAAATCTATGCGCTAATGGATATTAATAAAATTTATAACAAAAATATTGAAATATCTTAATAAATTTAAGTATTAAATTTTTTACAAACGCTGTAACGACGGATTTTTTACTCGGCAGTGAACGACAGCAAGGTAAAATAACAAATTGTACGTTTGTCGTTGTCATTTTTAAGATACCAATATTTTTATCCCTTAGTTTGTGAACTTTGTAGTATTAATATTTTTAAATGTCAGTTGCAAGACGTAGACGTGTTTAACACATTTAAAGTGTAAGAATACAAAATGTATTATTGTTAAATTAATTAGCTTATATTAGCTTTTTCATTTTTATTGCTGTGTTTATTAATATAATTATTGCTTATCTCAGATACAAATTTTGTAAGATCATGTTTTCCTCAAGACGATGATACTCAAGCCATAACAAGTTTGATCCAATTAATGGAGCACAAAAAAAGTTTAATCTCTTTGATTTGTTCTGTTTAACAATTCAAATTTACCCAATTATCTCCATACCTTTCCAAACTTGTCGTTGCTTTCCAAAGTCATGTATTTATAAAAACTCATTTAAAAAAATTTCCGTGATTTTTTTTCTATTTATTTTACATAGGGATAAAATTACAGGAAGAGTGAACCTTTAAAACATAGTACAATAGGTAGTTTATTAATAAATGCCTTTCTTGTATTATGATTCTTTTTTTAGAAACACTGTTATTTTACAAATGAATCAAATTTAGAATGTTCATTCTGTTTAACTATTTCTTTACCTTGTTAAAATATATATTTTCTGTTTTGTTATTGTTTGTTGAATCTGAAACAAAATAGTAGTTTAATTACATTGGTCTTCAGTTATACACTTCCACACAAAAACAACTGGTGTTTCCATAACAAGAAAAAGCAACGAAGTTGAACGTAATAAAGGAGTAATAAAGTATTGATTTAAACAAATTGTATTGATCTCTAACAGAGAGCACAGAATAGATCTCTTTAGGGCGGGTTTCCGATTTGCTATTTGATAGGTGATCGTTTGTTTAGCGCTTTTTACCATTTGTAACTTACTTCATTTTTTCAATTAGAAAACAAAAAAATTGTTTTTTACAGCAAAATGCTTACAATTAAGGACAATTAATGCGTATTTAATTGCAAACCTTTCTTGTTTATTACGTTACTGTTATAATTTTTACCTGAATTCACCTGATAAAGTGCATAAAAAATAAACAAATAGTCAACAATTTTTATTTGTTTGAAGTCTTAGAAAAGAGGTGAGTAGCTATGGAAGCTTATTAAATTGGATTGATTTTATTTAATAATCCTACTAGCCTGTCATTTAAAAATGTTCATTAAAGACAATTATAACTAGTTAGATACTTGATCAAGCCTAACGAAAAATCTGTAGACACATACAAATTTGTAAAATACAGAACCACGAAATAAGTAAGATATTATTGAATGTTCACTATTAAGTTTTAGAATACGAATAAAAATAGGTCAATATGTCAAACCATAAATGTTTTACTGAATTATTTTGCTACATACCTTTATTTATAAACACGTACCAACGTTCATTGCTGCATTTCAGCTCAGCATGTTAGCCTAGGTAGTTTTAAGAATGTGACGTATGCATGGTTGATAGTAAGGCTCTTCTACAGCCATAAAGATTTTTTGAATCAGACTTTAGCTCTATTTATTTTGCATGATGTTTTTGAAAGATAGCTACTCTTATTTAGTTTTGTAAAATGAACACTTATTATTTTGCTTTAGTGTAGCATGTTTTACTGATGTACTTATGACTGCCCTGTGCCAAGCTTCCACGACAAGTTTGATTGCATGTAATTGCCTAAAGATCAATAAATCATGTCTTATGTCTTATGTTTTCTGCAATGTATACCTGAGTAGTACAAGCTAGGAACTAAATAGTGTCGTAAAAAGCGCGAGGAATAACAAAGTGTATTACCTCTTGTATATTTTTTGTAAATATACATTCTGTGAAAGGAGAAAAATAAACCATCAATTCTTTAGATGGCCTGCGTAATAGTTTTCCATCTTAAGAAGCTTAATAATTACTTTAGTCATATAATATAAAAATGTAAGCAACACATGGATATGGTACAAAAATAACGTTCAATTTGGAAAGAAACTATCCCATTAGAAAATTGTTGGTACTCTAATCTCTAAGCATAATGGTGATTTAGCGAGTACATAATTGGGAAAAATTATTAAGTGGATATTTTGATTGGCGTAATTTACACCCAATCCAACACAAATAAAAACATAAATGTATCAATGTATGATGTATGTATGAATGTGAGTCATAAATATATCAATGATCCAACTTAATTCCTCTCTTATGGTATAGAACAATCAATAACTAAAGAATAATTAAATTATTTACAACTGTGCATACTATTGTTTCTAAATAAGGCAAATGAGGAGAAAATATATAATCATTACCAATATCTATATTATGTATAATGTTATGTATATAATATTGTGTATTTTGTATAAATATACTGTATAATCATTTAGTTGCGTGGTTAGACATTGTGGTTAACCGCTTTATTGTTGTACAGTTGGCAATATAGTAGTGTACATCAACAGTGTGTGGCTTTGCACCAAACACAGATAATTACCTTCTGTTTACTATCAAATGCTAAATAAGAAGATACCTAAACACTATTGAATAAGTACCTACTACTAAGCAAATTACACCATCTCTTATATAAAGGATAGAGACACTTTTTCATACTCATTTGCTAGAACAAATGTGTGCGGTTGAATTTAAGTCCTGCTATCAAATTTCGTATCAATCGATGCAATCCATAATGTATTTCACTTATATTTACCAGTAAACCAGTGAGTGGAAGCAAATTAGGAAGGTGTTTAAGCTTCGTTAAGTTCGTTAATGATTGCTTTCAAGCTTAAGCCTCGCTGTTCGAGAAGGACGATTAGTCCAATTACATTTTAATGAATTCATTAAACATTTCCTAGGTAGTTAGTTGTCAATCGTTATAAGGACTTTCTTATCCTTTATTTGTCTATTTTGTTTAAGCTTTTTGTAAAGATTTTAAAATTTGTCTTATGCTTCAATACTTGATACTTAAACTACTGAATAACTCAACTCCCTTCCAGGTAAAACAAATACATTGCTTACGCTTTACGTGATTATTATTTTTGCAGAAAATGACTTAGCTTTAACATGAGCTAATTAAATAAAACATTGAAACATATTCCTTGTCGAAGATCGGATGTAACGACTACTAATTCAACCTATATTTTATTAATAAATATACTAAGTTGTATTTTTATATAATATACAAAATATTTAGTGGGTATGAAGATAGTATATCATTGGACGCAAATATCGTTATCCATTTCATAACACCAAATTCTAAAAAAGAAAACAGGCCTTGTGAAAAACCAGATGTCTCAGACATATTCGTGGATTTATATTGTTTCCAAATCTAAAGGCTAAGTGATGAATATCTAGACAATTCTTAAGTAGTATACTTGATTCATGCATCAAATTTTCAAATATATTGATATACCACATACAAAATGACTTGATGAAGTTCTAAGGAACGAAACTAGTCGTCATACCAACAGCTGTGGTTTGATAATAATTTTATTTTATCAACTTTTCAGTTTCAATAGTACTTTTGGATTTGTTACGTATGCGTTTATACTAAAGTGAAATAGTTCAGATCGTAACTATTTATCTTCCGTAAATACCTATATATAGAAAAATTAAATACATCAACTATTTATTTTTGAGTATAAATTTAATCTAATTAATCTAAGTTTAAAACCCTAATACTACTTCACGATTAAATAGCTTGTCAGAAAATATGTACTAGGTCTATATATGTTAATAAAGATATTTTATGCAATTGTACCTGTAGAGACGAGATCAATTAACAGACTACAGTTATATTTTTTGCTTAATGATCTTTATTTAAGTGGAAAATTATTGCTATCCGCTCACAGACGTTATGTAAAGCCAGGATTAAAATATTGTCCGACAAAAATGTATCAAATAATCCTAAATTGGACAGTAAAACGTAAAGGCTTTAGTCAGGTGTAATTTGTTAAATGTTAAACTAAGCTTTGCGTTATACATCTGAGCAAACTCAGTTATTGTTTACGGTTATTAATCTCATTCTCCATAATCAATTAAGAAGTCATGGGCTGAACTTAGTCAATAAACTGTTCATGGGCTGTCGATACTATTAAATAATTGGGATACTATTTTTTTTTTATTAGTTTGTGTTCATAAAGTTTGAGCTTTGGCCTAGTATAACACGGTGTCAAGAAAAATTCTCTATTACACAGGATTTTCCGTTATTAAACAACCAATATGCTGGAAATAGTTTTCTGGTTTTTTTACTACGAGAAAAACATTTATGAAATTTATTCCAAAATAGTTTTTTTATCTAAATATCCACCATTTTGCATGTTTACATAAATATTATTAACTCTGAATGGCTTCAACTGATAAAAAATATAATGATTTTTAGTTGTATAACAAAGACAAATTGGTAAAACCTGTGTAGCTTATTCCTCTCAGTTTAGAACAAAAAATAATTTCACCAAATACATTCAAACCATTTTCTCTCATCCATTAACTTTTTATTTTTTTATTTTTTTTCTTTATGTAATTATTTTCCTTGAAATGAAAAAATGAATAAAATTAAGCTGTTTGCCTAAGGAGGCTTCTTTACATGTCTCATGGCTTTAAGCTCACTGGGTCTTTTAACGAATAACTAGTTGTGTAATTTACTAGGCAAGCCTGGCAGTTGCATTTTCGACATAGTCTATGACACTGATCTATTATAGTGACGAAAACAGATTTAAATGTAAACAGGTTTCCCTAATGTAATCAAAATATCTTGTCAAAAGTTGGTTATGAGTGTGATATACTGTTCGTGTCATGTTATTTTTGTGGATTTAGCTTTAACCGTTTAGCGGGCCATGCGACATATAAATGTTTGTAAACATTCAGCTGTTATTTACAAACAATGTTTGACAAGTGGAAACAAAACCTAGCGATAACTTTTTGTGTCAGTTTAAATTCTGGCTAATAATAGTATTCTCAACTTGTCCACACATTTTGAGGCAAGATAGAAGTTTACGATAAAGGAAAACGATACGGTTCTTCGTGATGCAAAAAATCACACATCTTCTTTATTTAATAAAATATAAAACACTGGTCCATTATCTAGTAGGGTAAGCTGATATCAATATTTTTTTCGAATTTAAATACCTCGGAAAAGTTGCTAAATTTTACGACCAAATTAGGGTAAAAATTTTAAAATATCGGTGGTCTATTAAAAAATAAGTAACCTTAGTAGGCCACGCGTGGTCAAAAGTTTGAACAAAAAATTAAAAACAATTTTTTTTACAAAGATTTTTGTTTTTTAATATATAGGGGCCTTATAGTTGAAAATGCCATCTACAAGATACTAAGGAATTAATATTTTAATAGTAGTATTGTATGTTATGATCTTCCGGTCGCGCATCGGCTGTACATATTGCCATACATTTATAATAACGTAATTTCGTACCAGAATTATTGGAAAATAACTCTCGATATTATAATAGAATACTGAAAATCTAATAAAGAGGCTAAGAATGGCTTAAAACGATTTAAAATCAATTAATTAGTAAAAAACTAAATTTAGATTAATAACTTTTGGTAAAGAACTGATTGATCTTAAACTGTACCTAAGGATATACAAAACATACACGTCAGTAATGATAATACGTTGTTAGTAATGTTACCAATGTTTTTAGTTGATTATTTTTTTATGTAAGTTGTTCCCTTTTGTTTCTGTCTTCTTCATTTCATAAAAACAGTTGATTACCGCAAAATCCGGTCCGGTAAAAACGTATGTGCTTTTTTATTTATCGCGGTCCTCCAATCATTAATTACCCAGTATTGATTGGTTACTTGTATTATTCATCTACTAAGCTAATTTGAAAGTTTAATTTTATTTTAAGGCAAGTCTGAGGGAATGCTAAGTAGTCAGAGAAGTAATTTGATCTTCCCTCTAGCCTTTCATATAAGTGTCTGTCATTACTACTCAAAGAAACTTGCTAAGTGAAAATGCGGGACCCCTTTAATATCTAAAAAATGTAATTTATTTTGTTGCGACACTATTTTTGAACAACGTGGTAAAAATATTTTTATACTGTCCAATAGTTTTACTTTATCACAGATGCACATAGCTTAAAAAATGGAGTGAAATAGTACAGTAAAGCCTAACTAAACCTATATTTTAGAAATGGTACATTATTTTGTTTAGCCTAATACATTTCAAATGAATAACGTTAATATTTCCTATTGGAACAATCAAAAGTTATAGCACCAATGAAATACATGTACAATGTTTTAAGGGACCAAAAAAAATTAATATATTCAAATAAATTAACATTTCATTAGTTATATTTTGGATTTGAGAGGTCAGAATAAAATTGAAAATTCTGATTAACTCTGCCAAAAAAAGACATCACCCTGGGACGTATGGTTGATTTTAAAAGGTCAGTACAAGGCAAAGCTTAAAAATTATTACGAGAATTCGTAAAAATGTTAAAATACTTCTAAGATAACAAAATAGATTCTTCAAACGGATTATTGGTTTCAACACCGGATGAATCGTTAAAAATTACTGTTATTTTTTTAAACTGACTAAGGATTCGATGTGAAAAAAACCATAGCAGCCTTAAAATCATTTGATTTCGTTGCAGTTTATAAAAATAAAGGTAAAGTTTTTTCTAATTTACCAAGTTAATCACTCTACCAGTTTGGTGTTAGATATTTACCAACAACGAATGTCGGGGGAGGGAGAAAGGGTGAATATCAGTGATGGATCAAATACTTATCCCTTGATTTTGAATGGTTTTTAATTTAAAATATTCTCGACAATAGATTGGAAATACACACTTAAAGGGGATAAAGCTAAGAACTCGATTTTGTTGCGAAATAACAATATTGGAAGCTTGGCGTGTAAAAAAAGAAAGACAATTTTCTTTTAGAACTGGGTTTATAGAGTAAAGAAAAATCGATTCTTTACCTTGTTATTCTAGTACGGTACTGGCAAAATGAATTGAAGTAGTATTACCATTCCATCATCCTGAAAATATTAGTAACTAAAGGAAATTCTATGTGAAGGTATTAAGTTAACATAAACTTTTAAATACAAACTATCCCATTTGAATATTCGAGGTTGGCCTCCTGGGAATTGCACATTTGTGATTATACATGGCTTTAAACCTACAGTTTCTAGGTGTATACGTAGATTACGTATACGTAGAGATAAGCTAAGCCTTATAATATGTTCGTTATTGATCTCAACTTATCCATTCTCTTGTGGTGAGAAGTGGAGAATGATTAAACTCTTCTTGTAATTATACGTTGCTATCTACGGATTAAATACTACTCTTTGTAAACAACAGATTGGTCGTAGTGTAATAAAATAAAGCCGATGTAATATATCTTAAACAAATAAATTCTAGTAAAAATATTTGATTAACACACTTAAAACTTTTATAAATAGATAATTCTCTAAATAACTAAAGATTGTAGTTAGAAACCAAAATGTATGCATGTAGTTATATTACAAACATAAACTGTAAAACGTTTAAAAACATGTTGTTGAGATTAAAACATAGAAATCTATTTATAAAAGTTTTAAGTGTGTTAATCAAATATTTTTACTAGAATTTATTTGTTTAAGATATATTACATCGGCTTTATTTTATTACACTACGACCAATCTGTTGTTTACAAAGAGTAGTATTTAATCCGTAGATAGCATATAATTACACAAACATATAATTACAAACATTCGTTGGGCTAATAATAATGCATGTTTTTTACACTATACCAATAGTGTAAAAAACATTCATTATTATTAGCCCAACGAATGTTTGTAAAATTCCGAACAAGACAGTAAAACCAAAGTGGATTCTGAAAGTTTTAATTTGATAAATACGGAATCATGCTAGGCTTTGGGCAAAACAAATTAAGCAACATTGTAACTGTTCACAATGATTACTTAAACCTTTTATACAATCTATTTAAATGCCGTTTAAAACTATTAAGATTGTTTACAATACCATTTTCAAATATTGCTTTATTTGTAGCAAGTTGACTATTCGTTTCGGCAGACTGATCTCTGCAGTTTATACAAATTTACATTCCTTGTTTTAAAGACTCGTAGATATGAAATTGCAAAATAGTTATTGCTGGTATAATACTGATTGTTTGTTTAGCTTCCCCATAATAAGCAACCTAATGTGCTATCACAAAAATACACGCTCTGCTTAATAAGACTCTAAACTTACCTTCTAAATAAGTTAGAAATACTTTTCAATTAGTTTTACTTGCTTTTACTAGTTTCTACTTTAGAAAAAAATTATCCAACCACTTTTTCTCTTGTTTATAAATTTTCTTCTTAAAGTAAAACTTATTATAATATAGAAATTTGTCGCTAAAATCTTTTCAACGGATTACTTAATAGGTCCTCTCATAAAATTAATGGTTCTGAGGTTCTAAGGTTAAGGTTCTAAGTTTTAGGTTCTAAGGTGTATTAATGTTAATTTGTAATTATTTTCTTGTTCATTAATTATATTCCCTAATGCTTTCCAAATCCTTGAGGTCGACGACGACTGATGGGAGCGGAGGATTATAGGTATAGGACGTCAACTATACCATATTTTACCAGTACATATAAAACACCTGATATTACATAGTGGTATGATGAAGCCATATTGATGCCACTCATAGTAGTATCTAGAAGTACTTCTTATTAGAAGGTTTGTTTAAGGGAAACATTTCAATAAATTATATGTTTAAATTAGTGTGTAATATAATTATTTTATAATACTCAGGAATTCATAATACAGAGGAGATAAAACAGGCGTTTCAAGGAAAATGAGGACAAAGTATGACAGAACCTGGGTTGTTAAAATGAATAGCCTCTACTCTGTGCAAAACACAGCCGCAAAAGTATTGTTACTATTGTCTGTTTGCATTTCTGTATTCGTATGCTGGAGGAGTTTTACACCCAAATCGGCGAGAAAGAAAAGACAAATTAAACAACTAGCTGTAAATTTGTATGGATCGTTTTGTACAAGTATTAGAACTAAATACGTTAACGCATTTTAAGTGCATTGCATTTATAATATACACAATATGTATTTAAAAAGATTAAGGAAATGTAAACTTTCTCTCTATATAATCTTTTTATATATTACTCGATGCATTATATTAATTATTACATATTTACTCATTATTTTTATGTCTGGCCATTTAAACATTTTTTAGCTATTAATACAAAAAACAAAGTGTTCCTTGATTGCGATATACTCTATAAACACAACTAAAGTACTGGCGAAATAAGACATTTTACATCCAAAGCTTTGCAAAATACTGGCAAACACATTTCGGATGACATGAATGTGTTGGCGGCGGGTTCACTTTACTGGCAGATCGTTAGGTTATAACCTTTAACAGACCAAGTCACTGCTGTCAACAGCACACATTCCTGCTTTGTAAATACAAAATCTATATGATCCGATCGTATACCGATACGTTTTACAAAACACACTCTATCTAGAAAATAGCCTTGTGTACTATTGGACATTTTACCGTTCTATGGTTTTAAAATGCGTTGGTGTGTAACTTTAAATTTATTGAGCACACTGGTTCAACGTGACATCCGTTTCAGTTACCTGAGAGACGCATTATATTTTAGGTTGTAAATAAGAGACTTTGTCACCTTGTCTATTGTGTGTGTTGAGTTTCTTTGTGAGAAGATTACTGAAGTCTTTTGAGGATAAAAGCTTTAGTCTGAAGGCTAAATTTATAAAGATTTAAATAATGTTAAACAATACATTGTGGTTCTCTCAATAGTTCTATTACCGTCTTTACAACTAAGACAAATTCTGTAATGTAAAACCGGCTGTTAATAAATAGTTAAAATAACATAATGTGGTTACATTCTTCAGAGATTTCAGCATGTCACCAACACTAAATATTCAATAAATTAAATTGTTGCTAAAATAGTTAAAATCACTATCCTCTGTTGAATTAAAAAGTCTTGGCTACTTATCAAGTTATTGGATTTGTTTAAAGTTGTATAAGTATGAGTGTCCTTAAAAAGAATCTTCTAAGTCGAAACTTGATAATGATATCAACCTGATATCTACTCGAGAATAGCATTCTCAAACTTTAGAGTGTTTTGCTCCATATTATGTTATTTGACTTTAAAGTCAATGATATTAGCCAAGATCATCTTAAGAAGCATTTGCTATGAGAGTATAGTATAGTGTATGTAATAGATCATTTAGCAAGCGTTTATTAATATACACATTTGTTGATTAATCTTTATTATTTATTATGCAGGGTGCAGGTATCTCTATTTAGTTGTAACACGTTTATCTTACAGTTATAAGTTTTTATTCAACATTTGAAACTGAAAGATTTTGTAGGGACCAACATATTGAAAATTAGCTACAATTTTAAAATTTTATCAAACTGCTTAAAGTGTGATTAATAGCATAAAAACATAGGTAGGCTATAGTTTAGTAAAGTTAGTAAATAGTTTAAACTGAAAGGTAGATTTAAGGTCCCTAACTTAAATTAATATTTCTCAAAAGTATGATTATCATTATAAATACAAATTACTTATATACTTATTTTATTATTTTTCCCACTAAAACATAAGTAATCGTTTGGTTTAAAAAAAATTGTTTCAAACACAGTAAATTAAAAGTGCGTTTCAATGTATTCCTTACGAATCTTTGTTATAGAATCATTGGTATTATAAAATAAATCATAGGATAACAATTTATGTATTAAAATGCATTGTCGTAGCCCCGGAACTGTTACAATGATTACAACAATTTAATACTGTTTAGTTGGTTCGTCAACAGTTTATGAACCGATCACAGTTATGTCATTTATTTCTTGGGGATAAAAAAGATTGTGGTGCGATAATTACAAGTAACCAATATATTATACCATGCCATTGCCTTTAGAAAAAGTTTCCCTTGTAGCATTATCTACAGGAATACCCCATTACCCCCATTAAACTTAAGCATTGTTGACAAAGTTTCAAGTGTTTTTGTTGCGTGTCTGACTTGATTATTAAAGCAAGCTAATCTCTAAGAAAATTATTATTAGAACAAATCAGAAAAGATAAATTAAATACATAACTAATGGGATGGTAAATATTTTATTGTCAATTAGAATTTGTTAATCACGTAAATTCTCACATGATTGTGAGAAATGCCATTTGTAAACATTATATTTACTCATACAATTTTGTAAATATACGACATATGATAAATTTATAAGTTGTAAATATATAACATGCCTAAAATCTTAAAGTAATAAAATGCAATCTTAATGTTATTTTATTAATATTATTTGTATTGAAAATTTTACACACAACAAACATCATTTATCCATTCTAGGTTAATGCTACATTAAATAGTTGTGTGAGCTATAAATTCTTTTTCGCTACTATTAATTTTCAAAGTAGCTGTAAGCGTGCAATGATATTTTGTGGAGTTTGATATAATGTTAGCGGCACACTAATCTCAACACAACACAACTTCAAATAGCTTTCTAAACTTTATAATGACTTTTTTTGAGGGAAGCCATCAATTTGCTGAGATTTTGCTAAGGTTAACGTAAGGCTTATTAAATTATAATGGTAGTTAATGAAAAAGTAGTTTTAAATATCTAAAATACTTATGGAAAAGGATATTGCATCCGTGTATATAAATCACTTATAAAATAATACTTAATTCAAGAATTTTCCTTCACTTTTACTTTCAATATTTTACTACTGTTATAAGTAAAATTTACTATGAAACAGGTCATCAAATACCAATAAATATCCTCACACATTCTTAGTTAAGAAAAAATAGTTTTAATACGTCTCATTAATTTTTACATATAAGTTTTACACAAGTTTAAGTACTATTATATAAAGCTAGTGTCCTTTACAATTAACCAGACCCTGACAAAATTCAACAATACAATAAATATCTGTTATTATTCAGTTTATTTGATTTATTATCACATTTAATAGTGCAAAAATTCAGTAATTTTATAAACTAATTACTAGACTGATAAATGAAATAGACACCACCGACTATTTGCCACCGATTAATATTGATCGTCAATACATTTGATATAGAGTTGATTGTTAGCCTATTAGCTTGTTAGCTTACTCGATTGTATCCTATCACAGCCACCTATAATACAAGGCCGCGGCGAGCGAAAAGTGGTAACGTCGCATCCGTGTCTTGGTGCGCGGCCGTCTTACCATTACATTGAATGGAGGAGTCGCGTACTCTACGTACATAATCGCATTTCTAATACCCTTAATAATTAGAAATGACATTGAACTTGTTACTACAGCATGCCAGATAGATGTGATGTGCCTGGATGCAAGAATAATTACGAAAGCTCAATTAAAAATGAATAATACATACAGTGTTCTAAGATTCTACGTGATCCAACGCATAGGCAACAATAGCTTCCTGCTATTCTTCGGTCAAATTAGAGATCTTAAAAAAATTCTCGTTTTTGTGTAAAACATTTTCACGAATATGAACTTAAATTTGTAAAAAAAATTAAGAAGAAGACAATGATTCGTGTAAATATACACGCGAGAAGCGAGTTTTAGGTATGAGAAAGCCGTACTATTTCCTAGTTTATTTGTCTATCTATTGATAAAAGCTGTTGTTAAGTGATTAAAATAACTTAAATAACTAGCACTTCGAAGAAATAAACCGGTGTTTCTGTTAAGTAGGCCTACTAGTAAAAAATATGTACTACACCATCTAACAATTAAAGCATCATATTCTCCGACTCCAGTCTGAATGTTGATGTGATAAAAAAATTCTATTAATATTGTGGAAAGCCATATGGAGGCCTAGCTTCTGAAATAGTTTACAAAATGAAAAACGTTTTGCTTAGTAATTATTCAAAGAAAATTAATTATTTAGTCAGTATGCCTTCAAAATGAAAACTTCAAATTTCGTTGTCGCTAACTAATGGTTTTCTCAGGTAGACTAAAACATAATATTCCTATTGAAAATTGAAAATTAATTTTATTCGAACAAATTGTTAGATGTTAGTCTCTACAAATCCCAAAGTCTCTACAAATATTGAAGTGGCAATAAGTTAGTCAGTCTTACTGTATTACCATTCTTGGTATAGTAGCTATATGGTATATTTTGTAAAATTTAAGCCCAGTCTATCTAGTAGTTTTTACTATATTGAATAACACACATATATACAGATACCATGAGATTGTTATATAATAGTATAAATTATCAAATTAACAAAGGAAATATGTAAAGTCCATCTATTTCCACATTTATCGTACTTACAATACGATAAATGCAACCAAAAACATTATGTTAGTATTCTTAGTTTTAGACATATTGTGATATGTTGCAAAAAAAACCTAGATTCTAATTTGTCTATTTTACCATACCCTAAAATCCATTAAAATATGTAATTTAAATACTTTGATTCATTGATACAGAGCAGCAATACTCTCATTGGATGTTTATAGCCTAGCACGAGTGCCGGACCCAGGCGGCGGGTGAGTGCGGCGTTGCCAGTTCGAACGTCGCGGCCTTGTATTAGAGGTGGCTGTGATCCTATTGATAAAACCATGTTCAAGTGACGAGGCTTTCACTAGCAAAATAGTATGAACAAGGCAACAAAATAATATATATTTATAATAGTGTTTTCAGATAGCCAAGACAATAATAACACCATTATTGTTGTGTATAACGATATGATTAGTTTCAAATTGAAGTAGTTTTTATTGCACTATTATTCATGGTAAATCTCCACTAGAAAGGTTAACCTTTTTCCTAAACAGTTTTTTTTACACAAAACATCTTTCTCATCTTACATGAGTATTATTAAATAGATTTAATAAAAATATTATAATAACTTTAATACTAATATTTAATTTAATGAATTTTTATCATACTACTTTGTTTAATTTTTGTAAAATAATTAATTCTTAATACATATTCAAAAACATTTCATGAATAAGATGTTAGTTCAAAATCTTTTAGTATTTATTACTCTATTGCAAAACATTGAAATCATGAAATTTTTACACGCACGACGTATAATTTTAGCGAATTTACATTTTCATTTCAATATAAAGTGCATTAATACGCAATAGAAATCTGACGACTCTTTAGAGCTGGAATATGCTTCCGAGCGTTATATTCCGAGGCGAGTATCTGCTTCAATATTTAGCTGGTTATTATTAATGTAGTTCCTTTCATGCCACAAATCGGATCTTGAATTCGCAATCCAGTCGTGCGAGTCGTACAAATAGAAACGTTTGCGTTCGCTAATCAAATAGATAAGTGTATTTCTGTCATATTACAATGTGGACGAGATTACAAAATATATGTTTATTCAAAAGTTAATACATTATTATTAGTACAGGTAAAACTCACCTAAGAAAACATAAAAATTAGTCCATTCATGAAACTTACAGGAAACGTAGTAATTACTATTAGGTTTTGAAATCTGAAGAGTCCCTAGTGATTGTGGGGGTGGAAGTACCATTTTATGGGGGTTAAAGTTTATGGGGGTAGTGATTTTGAGAAAATTTTTATTTTTGGGATCCAAGCAAGTGAGGTGTCGTTTTCTATGTTTCTTAGGATGCAGAATCGAAAAAGAACATAATAAAAGCAATACAACCAATAGTTTATTAGAAAAAGACTAATATTTTAATGAAAAACTAAATATGACAAATTAATTAAGGTAAAATAATCCAGTTAATACAAATTATTACATAATTTCTTTTTGTAAAAAAATACAACCGACTTCAAACGCTCTAAAAAGAATGAAATAATTTCAATAAAGTAAACTTTTGTATTAGGCAAGCTCACGTATTTTAAGTCGGCGCGGCTCTATGATGATTTTTGATACAAAATTGAAAGAGGGTGTCCATATTGCAGGTGACTATCTATAACTAAAGGTGTTAATCTGCATATGTTTTTCATAGTTATGCGTTAAGTGTTATTTTATTACCGTAATCAGAGATCGGCATTATAGTGGTATTAACGAGTATTTTTAAAAAGATTATAACGCATTTAAATGTTTCTAACTTTGAAAAGTAACGTTTTAATACTAAACTATAGTTCGGCCGCTTAGAAAACAACCTGCGCGCTAATGCTAAACCAATGCTGGAGGTGGTCGCTTTCTAAGCGGCCGAACTATAGCTTCTTTTCCCTATCATAATATCAAACTAAATTATTTTCCTATTCATATAGAACATTTGTGTGTGTTATTTTCATAATGCATTTATTCTGAAGTAAACATAAAATACAAGAAAATATTTCCTTTAATATAAAACAAAACAGTTCAGTATGTTTTTTTATATATTTATGTTATCCAGCTACAATTTATTGATTTTCAAAATACACACACAATATTTAATTTCAATCATATTTGCAGTTTGAGCCGCGCCGACTTGAAATACGTGAGCTTGCCTAATACAAAAGTTTACTTTATTGAAATTATTTCATTCTTTTTAGAGCGTTTGAAGTCGGTTGTATTTTTTTACAAAAAGAAATTATTTCATGATTTTTAGTGACTGTATAATTTTTTATATATCAATCACTTGAGGTTTTTTGATAAGCAAAACTGTTTGAAACAATCAAAAGTTCCACAGAACAATAATTATTTTAAAACTGCTTGAGTCACCTGTTGAGGTTACATAATCATTGGTTATGAAAATAAAATTTTTTAGATATTCCTTAAGAAAGAAAGAGTTGTCCATTACATTAGGCCTGATGAAAAACTAATTGTCTTTTCTAGATACATTGAAATGTCAGACATCATCGTTTCCTGCAATCGGTGTACTTCTACATTATAAAAAGAAATACAGTAACGTCTCAAGCCTTTTGGAACAATATGAAAGTTATTCCTCAGCTACCAGCACTAAACAATCTCTCAAAAGTGGAAAATTGGTCGTTAACACGTATAGTACCTTTGGAAAATATTATATGAAAGATTGGTTCAGCTAAAAGTGGTGTAAGTCATGTAGGGGGTTTTGTTTGATCAAGATATAGCCTAGTCGAAATTGCAAATCATCTTCCCCTAGGACTTTCCGAAGCAGGCATAATAGTACTGATATGATAATAGTAACTGGGTAGAGAATATTAATAAACATTCCACATCTGCAAATGCATGTTTAGTAATTAAAATATTTAACACTTTTAAGACAATTGACGATTATGCACTGTCACACTTCTTAGGTCGTGTAAGGAATAATTGCATTTAATTTATATTTAGACCTGTTTTACGAATGCTTTGGTTTTCACAATACACCTTTATTTGTCGATATCATACAGCTATTCACTGAAACATATAGGTATGTTTTTGTAAGTCAGAATATTCAATACTAACAACAGAATTACTGTATACACAAATCAGGTCAAACGTTAAAATACATTTTCTATAGTAACTGTTCTATTTCTAATCCAAGAATATTAAACACACATCTTGTTTCAACAAACTCTATTTCAAAACTAAACCAATGTTTACAAAAACATGTTTACAAAAATCATCTGTCAACAAAAGATATTTAAACACAAATAAATCATATGACTAGAAGAACAGGCTTAATACAACAGTAACCAAAACAAAATGCATTTTTCTCAATGTAATTAATTTAGGCTCCATGGCAAGAAATAGTTTATTGATCAATATGAAGCAACTGTTTCATGAAGAATTGTCTGTAGCTTCATTTAAATGGTTTCAACTAACAGCTGTAGGAATGTTATTATTATTTATTGCCTTCTCTGCACAAATGTAAACAATCTGCACAAATGTAAACAATCTGCACAAATGTAAACAAAATAAATGTTGAATATTTAAGGTTTTCAGAATTTTTCACCGAAACTAATATTATACTTAAACATAATATATAAGGTACCAAATAGAAACTCTCCTGGTTATTTTGGTGGTGGAACCACACTGATCGGTAAAAGGATCACAGAGAAATTGGTGAACATACATAGAAAAAAAAAAACATCGCCACAGACAAATTGAGAACCTCCTCCTTTTGTTGGTAGTGGGGAAGTCGGTTAAAAACTGACCATGAGTCTGTGTCACATGTTAAAGTTGTGAGGAAAATTAACCAAGAAACTGGTAGATTCGCCTCTTTAACCACCACGTGTCATATTGTTCATCAACTACTGATGCATCACCACCATCCATGGAATGGTGAGGGCGGTGAGGGTCTCTAACTCGTTCTTCTCCATCGTCGTCTTGACTTGACACTGACAGCTAAGTGAGTAATGGGTAGCAGAAAAATATTTCCGTTCTGGCGGTGATCCTGTGATTTAGGGTGCAGATAATATATGAGACCAAGAATGTAAAACCGCTCGGATCCCAATTTTTAAGGACCTTGGTCGCCCGTAATGACGTCATCAATATGGCGCTCGTAAGAGGATGCTGGGTCGCTATGAATCAATAAATGCCTGAACCGATTTTAATGAAATTTGGCATACAAGTGCTTGAATACGATATCTAATCCCAGTTTGTCAATGGTCGAGTTTGATTAGGCTATTTCAAAATGGCGGCCGTTAATCACTAAAATGATTAAAAATTGTTAAAATGTTAAGTGTTTTGTTTTATCAACTCTCTCCAGAAATCTGCAGCAATCTTTCATTTTCCTTGCAATGACAGGTTGTGATGCCGTTTCTGCATTTCATGGAATAGGCAAAATAACCCCACCGCAGCAAACCTGCAGATTAAGTGAGTTTCCATTTGCCTGACTTGATTTTCAATTAAACCTATGTTAATAACCTTAAGTTTAATTAGTGTTAACTAGGTTTGCTGCTACGGGGAGGGTAATAAAGTGTTTTTTTTTAATTAAAATATGAATAGGTTGAAAAAATAAATTGTCCAAGTTTTATCAAAATATAACAATAAACTAGCAAAATATCCAATCATGGTATTCAAAATGGCTTAGAGAGAAATTCGAAAATTATACGTTTAGAGGGGCAAACATGAGAAAACCCAATTTTTACCCCATAAATCCCCCAGAAAACCCTGTTCTCATGGTTCGATCATGCTGGTTCGCAAACTCGTTCGAGTAAACGTAGGTTTACACGTTTTTACCCAATTTCGTCAACATTGGGTTTTTTTGCTTGAGTTATCGTGCTAACGTTCTTTAAAAAGTATACGTCTACAGTCATTAACGCTGTTAAAGTTTGATGTTATGTCATATAGAAAAGTACAAAAAATCTTTAGATTGATTCTAACGAGTTTGCAATCCAGCATGATCAGACCATGGGAATCGGGTTTTTGGGGGGATTTAGGGGGTCAAAATTGGGGTTTGTCAAGATTAACCCTCTACACATAAGATTTTCCAATTTCTCTCTAAACAATTTTGGATACTATAATGATTTTGAATACCTTACAAACCAATAATTTTGTTTATTGAAGTGTTTTTGTACGAATATTGGTTACCTACCCAGAAAATTCAAAAATTTCTAAATTTATCATTCTCATTTTATTCTTATGGAGAATAAGTAAACTGTTGTAGTTTGCTCGTTTGAGGATATATTTTGATAAAATTTGGCAAATTTATTTATTTTGACCTTGGCTATTAATATTTTAATAAAAAAACACACTTTATTATCCTCTCCGTAGCAGCAAACCTAGGCACTAATTAAACTCAATTAAAATATATTTAATTGAAAATCAAACCAGGCAAATGGAAACTCACTTAATCTGCAGGTTTGCTGCAGTGGGGGTATTTTGCCTATTCCAGGAAATACAGAGACAGCATCACGACCTGATTGCAAGGAAAAAGAAAGATTGCTGCAGATTTCTGGAGAGATTTGATAAAACAAAACACTAAAAATTTTTAATATTTTTAGTGATTAACGGCCGCCATTTTGAAATGACCTAATCAAACTCGACCATTGACAAACTGGGATTATATATTGTATTCAAGCACTTGTAAGCCAAATTTCATTAAAATCAGTTTAGGCGTTTTGGTATTACGGTATAAACAATTCATAGCGACCCAGCACCCTCTTTCGAGCGCCATATTGATCATTACGGGCGACCAAGGTCCTTAAAAATTGGGGTCCGAGCGGTTTTACATTCTTGGTTTCATATATTATCTTCACCCGAAATCGCAGGATCACCGCCAAAACGGAAATATTTTTCTGCTACCCATTACTCACTTAGCTGTCAGTGTCAAGTCAAGACGACAATGGAGAAGAACGAGTTAGAGACCCTCACCATTCCATGGATGGTGAAGATGCATCAGTAGCTGATGAACAATATGACACGTGGTGATTAAAGAGGCGAAACTACAGTTTCTTGGTTATTTTCCTCGCAACTTTAACATGTGACACAGACTCATGGTCAGTTTTGTAATGATTGATAATAACTGGATTATTTTACCTTAATTAATTTGTCATATTTAGTTTTTCTTAAAAAAAAAATAGCAATATAACTGTTGGTTGTATTGCTTTTATTGTGTTTTTTTTCGATTCTGCATCCTAAGAAACATAGAAAACGACACCTCACTTGCTTGGATCCCATAAATAAAAATTTTCTCAAAATCACTACCCCCATAAACAATCCCCCATAAAATGGTACTTCCACCCCCACAATCACTAGGGACTCTTCAGATTTCAAAACCTAATGGTAATTACTACGTTTCCTGCAAGTTTCATGAATGGACTAATTTTTATGTTTTTTACTGGTTTTAGTATAATTTTACCTGTACTATATATAAATGTGTACTTTTCTCTCACCATTAGTTAGATTTACATTATGGAAATAAAAAATAAATATATATAAATATTGGTACATTATAAAGCTGCTTGTCCATTAGCTTTACTTTACATGTCGTAAATTGATCTATACAATTATTATAAATCATATTTTATGATATGTATGTTGATATGTTTTATAATATGTATTTAGGGTAATTGGAAGAAATCATAGGAGAGAATTTATGAGATTTATTTAGATAAACTTATCATAGGTTATTTTGATGAATTATTTTTTGTACGATTCTTAATACTACTATGTAATGCATACATGCACAACAAAATATGTTAAATATTTTATTGACAACTCAACAAAAATGTTCCCACAAAACTCTATTGAAGCTGTTGATTGATAGGTTGCCATTTGCAAACAGTCCAATTAGCATAGCTTTCTTACCACTTCGATGCAAACTTATTTTTAGTCCTTTAATCTAACACCTTAAATTATAGAAATAATTACACACATCCAAGAACCGCTGTTAATGCAAATAAATTGTAGTTAGTATTTTCGTTTTTATATAAGTTATAGGTAGTTGGTCTTATAGTATTTTTAGTTTGTGGATGTTAACACAAATTATGTTAGTTCCGAATTTTTAACAGTTTATGGATAAATTTGAGTGAAAGTTTTTTTATTAATTAAGATAAACTGTTTTACGTACCTCCGGCAAATAGTTCAACATTTATTACAGCTTTCTCAGAAGCTTGATGTGCATTTTTTGCACATTTCGGCGTGAATATAATATATTCAAAGCTTGCAGTTCGTTAACACACAATTGAAACATACATATCACGAACAAAAAATGGCACGTATAACTTTAAATATTTAATGATAATCTGCATCTAAGACCGGTGTGGTGCGGGGTGGATAGCAGACACATATTTTTTATTTATTCTTAAACTTAGATAAAAAAGATATGTCTCTACGTATTAGATAAATGATTTATTACGTGACATAAAAAAATCTACTTTGTGTGTAATTGTTTACCAAATTTTACTTTTCTATCATCTCTCTAATTCATTGCAGTCAGCAAATGTTTGCAATTGAACAACCAGAGTTTGCTGTCAAATTAAGTTTAATTTCTACTCCTACATTAAAGACCAACAACCCAAAGTCGCGTCATTGGCAATATGGAACGTGCTGAGAGAACAGTAAACATTGCCTCAGTCCTGACCTCATTGTTCTGTTTTATTTTATCGAGGCTATAAACTTTCTAGAAAACAATCCTGACGTATAAAACTAGTTTGAAATTAAAAAAAGTACCTACTTTTTGTGCTCAGAATGCTTTAAAATATTTTTTCACATTTTTTATCCTTGTAGCCTACATTTACGAATGGTATGCATTTATGCTCCTAATAAAAAAGATAATTTCCAGCTTTTCATGCAATTCAAAACCGAATAAGCGAATAGCAATTCGATAGTTAATGATAGTACCTCATGTGAACTGAATGTAGACGAATTTTAGCAAGTACAGTATCTTGAAACGAGGCATTTTTTTGTAACATTATGTGTGTATGTGATATTTATATGTAAACACGGTGTTTATTAAATACTAATAATAACTTGTCGATGTCTTTCATTAAAATAAAACAAGTTTTAAAACAAGTTTGTAAGAAGGTATTGTTTGAGTTATAATTTGTGTAAAAACATTTTATTCATTAGAACCCATTCGTATTAAAACCATGCAATGTTTTACTTTGACTCTGTAGTTAAAACGAATTAAATCGTATGTGATTTAAATCCTTTTATTAAACATTAAATATGACATTGGTGACAGATTAAATTACGGTATTTATTCAAAACACTAACATCCTTTGAGATAGATTATCATCTATTTTTGGAACAGTATGAAAGGAAATAAGCATGTTTCATACAGAACTCGTTATAATTAAAGGTTTGGTTACACGTTTGATTAACATTTAATAGAAAACCCTATTTTTGTAGGTCCCCTATTTGTTGTTTGTGACTCACTCTACGAACAATCATTCGAGTCACTCATAGTGTTGGATTTTTAAGATAATTATTTACAGTTAATTTATAATGGTTCAATCTCGATAATAAATTATAAGAATATAGTAGACAGAAATTAACTTTTATATATTATTTACAGATACCTGGCTACAAATCCGCTACTTATCGCTGTAAACACGAAGATCAATAATACAGGTAAGCATAGAACTATGCAAATTTATAAAAACTAGTATATACAAACATATTATTACACAGACCTTTTTTACAAAAATATGAGTTTGTAATTGAAATGATTTTACAATATTCAAGAAACTACAAAATGTAAAATATAAACTTATAATTGAAACAATGATAAAGGTATCATTAAAAAAAAAAATTTTACCTGAATTTAAGAAATAAAAGTTCGTTATAGAACATTTTTAATGTTATATAACGAACTTTTATTTGTATAGACAATATAGAAAATGTTGTAATAAGAATTGTATTAAAACAGAATATTTTAGGTCTGATAAAACGAAAGTTCTTCTGTCTAAATAAAGACAAATGCTTTTAGACTTCATCCATTCACGTTTTCTGTAATGATATTAAATTATCTCACTCAGTCTTACTTTCAAATATAACGAATATCAAAAATGCAAAAATATTGGGTTATAACTTTGACATTTCACCGTTAACACCTAAGCTATCACTATAGGTTTTACAGTCTGAGTGCCTACAAATTTATCAATATTGTAATAGTTTTGCTGTCTTATAGAACAAACTTACTTAATTGTTACAATAACGATATCATGAACATTGATTCCCATGTTTTTTGTGACTTACAAACATTTTTGACATTTTCCCATTCATCATTCGTATATTATTTTTATATTATGCTATTTACTCTTGATTATATTGTGCACGAATAATAATGAAGTTTCCTTTACTACTTGAAGTCAGTTAAATAATTAACTTTATTTTATGCCACTAAAAGACATTTTGTGCTCAGTTAGTAATAAACAAAAATTTGAACATTGAAATTAATTACTGATGAAAGCTGTAAACTTGTTCGTAGAACTGAATGCAATTGAGGAATACTTTTCAAATTATGCTTGGGAAATTAAATATGTATTCATAAAATATATATCTTACACGTAAATATAAATGAAATATTTTTATAAAGACAATATTTTACTATATTTTTTATTATATAACTATAAATAATTTTAGACAAGGAACAATTTCATACATAATAATGGAAGAGATTTGTTATAATATTTACACATTTCATTTAGAAAATTATCATAATGTTTGCCTTTTAAACCTTTTATTCAACATTTTCTTTTTTAATTTTG
Organism: Macrosteles quadrilineatus; assembly: GCF_028750875.1. Taxonomy (NCBI): domain Eukaryota; kingdom Metazoa; phylum Arthropoda; class Insecta; order Hemiptera; family Cicadellidae; genus Macrosteles; species Macrosteles quadrilineatus. Next base: position 3,309,407 of record NW_026542605.1, read on the forward strand.
AGTGTAACACAAAGCTGTCTTTGAAATTGCTGGAAATAAGCTAGATGTATCATTGAATGTTATTGAATTTTGCAAGGAATTTTTTTAGACTCATAAAAGCACCAAAAGGATGGACAAAAGCACACGTGGATGTCAATACTGTTCCAAATGTGACTTTTCCCTGAATGATTAAGTCACACCACGTAACCCTGCATTCCTTTGACATCTCATCATTCGGTACAAGATGACCTATGTGTGCTGTGTAGCTACTTACAGTACTTTAAAGATAATTTTCACTTGTCAACTAACCTAAATCATCCTACAGACCTCTGCAAAAACCTTTTGACAGAAATGTTTGCTTCAGTACAAGTTAAAAGTCTCCCTACCATGTTACAAACAAATATAGGAAATTTTAGATAAAATACAAAATGAATTACACTTATTTGTTTGCAGAATCCACAAATACGATAAAGCATACTTTATTTCACATTATTGTTTTCATCAAAATAGATGTGTGAGAGTGTTTATGGGAACTAAAGTCAGTAAAAAACAAAGTGCAAACAACATTGGATTAACTTCATTTAAAATTTTCTAAGGTTCAAATAAAACCCAGAATTGAGTTACTTCGTTCACAATAAATAATACGTAAAGTTTTCGATTATACTGTGTTATACGGTATGTATATTGAAAACAAAATAAATTTTTAACAAATATTTTAGGAAAATTTAGTTTTACACGCAAGAAGTTAAAAAACCTAGCACAATTAACTACATATATATGGGAATCGATCGCAAAATTGCATATGCAAAAATAAAGTATCATTCCGGTTGGATATGGACAGGTGGTTTGGAAATAATCATTATGGGACAATAGGATTTTAATAATTTATTTTGTATTGAGTGAAGGTTTTTTTCGTAGGGAAAATTTTTGAGGGTTTAGCCAAAAGTATATTTTACCTTATGTATTATGATAAGAAGGCTTTGACTTGTGTTTTCTACATTAAGAGTGATGTAGTTACCCAACCTAAAAACAATCAACTTTATAATCGCGAAAGGAAAATACATGTTTTTATTTCTACTTAAAGTAGTAAATAGTATGTAGATGAGGATGAATGATGTAAAATATATAGTAGAAAGGGTTAGACATTTTTTTAAACCCTTATTGTTTGTAATGAAATTGTTTGCAATCCTGAAACACTCAGAACACTTTTAGAAAATTATATGGTTTGCAGTGAGTTTATTTTAAATTGCGAATTGATTGTGGTTGTTAAATCCATCTTTTGTATTTGTTTAAAAACAAAAACACAAAATGTGATAACTGACAATGTAACACAGACTGCAAAGTATTTACTAATTTAGTATGTAGTAAGAAATTTGACATTTAAAGAACGAAGAATGAAAAATATGGTGTTTCATAAACATGAAGATACAAATATAGAAACAGCCTGTTAGCTGGTCAACGAACCTGACCTTTTATATTTTATGGCACAGGCTCTGACTGTTAGCAATGCGTGTTAACCTGGGTGTTAAAAACTGATGTTAACCTATAAGTTTGCGACTAGTTTTTTTTCGATATTTGTGAGGATGTAATTATAAAAGAATTACTTTACATCAAATGTTTTGTAAGCATTTCAGAGTTTGAAGATTTCTGATTGTCTAAATCATATATCCTCATTTGTATTGTAACGAAACTTTTGTTTTAATTTAATTTCTTCCTGAGATTCTTGATTATAGCTTCATTACAATTAATTTTGAAAAATAGGTTTTATGATTGGAAATAATATACTTCAAATTCTTCACCATCATTCTTTAATTTAAATTGCTTTTGGTTACCAACAATTATGTGCCCTAAAAGCAAACAAATTTAATAGCTTTAAAATATAGTCAAAGTTTAAACATTGTTCTTTTAACAGACCTACTAGATGAACTAAATGTTTTAATAAAATTGATTTACATATCAGTTTTCCTGGGCTAAATCTTACTAAAATATATTAACAACTTTAACTTTTCTTAACATCACTGTACAACACATTCTTACTTAAAGAGAGATCTAACATGCAAACCCAGTCTTTTATAGTGGTCTGACTGCTTATCCTGATTGGTGGAATTGGACCAATCAGATTAGCTCTTAGTTCATCTTTACACGATTCATGAAACAGCTCTAACATGTCTTAGTTTACTTCCTGCATATTTCTTTTCTTGTTTCAAACATGTTAGGAACATCTTTCGACATAATTATTAATCAAAAAAGCACAATTTGTTTGTTTTCATACTGAAAATTAAGAATTTTTTTTTACAAGTTAAAATTGGTACAGTATCAGATGCTTTTAAACGGTAACTATTCCAAAACGGGTAGCCTAAATTAAACTTCATGACATGGAAGAAATGCCGTTATATGTGTAACGCAAACTGACATTTTTTAAGTCCTTAAAAACGGCCAGTTATATGTTCAATAAATATAGCCTTTAAATACTACCTATGTAATGAACCATTTGAATCACATTTTCTTTTCAACGAATATCATGTATATTCATAATGGACACCACTAAAGATTTATAGAATGATTTTTGGATTGAATCAAATAGAGTTTAAGTTTAATTATATCTAAATATTTAACAATTTCATAGTTAAAAGATGTCCAATTATATTAATCCCCACCTTGAAAATACAATGAGCCCTGTTAAAAACTACTTAAACAAAATATTTTAATCTTATCTGATTCACCAGTTCAATCATTAACATCAATGTGGCCAGACTTATCAAGTTTATCTATCAGGTTTATTTTGTTTCGTTGCTTTTTTTTAAGCTTAGACGAAATGAAGTTATTTTAGTATTAATTTTCTAAAATCATAGTAAAAAAAAGGAAAAAGGAAAATGTAATAAAACTGAATATTACTCGTAAACACGTTTTGAACTGAAACGTGACAGGTGGTAAAAGTGAGAGTTTAGTCCAAATTCCTGTCTAACTTCTGACAAATCCTTTCTTAAACTTGACACACCTTTTATTTCTGCTCCCTCAAATATTTAAGTCGTTAATGCTTGTAAATATTCAAAGCTCGATTCGTTTAAAAGTTGACACTTAAATATAAAATCACCACCGCTAAATATTTACTAAGAGGTACATATTAATATTTTGGTGTTTATATGGTTCTAACTATTACTGATTATAATTTCCTTGAATTTTCGAACATACAGTACATTTCAGTTCTAATTTAGTAAAAAAACTTTTGATATCCATCTTGAATTGTATTTTTCTTCTCAATAGTTTGGTATGAAACGTCCAGATGGTAAAATAAATTTAAATCCATTCAAGTAAAAATTTAAAACATATTAACAGTATATACTGTAAACTGTTGTTCAAATTTTAACAATAAGTAAGTTCGTCGAACAATTAATTCTTCTACGCCCTATAATTGCCCTATAAGTCAAACATTAAAGTACACGCTCCAAGTTACTAAAATAGTTACTTTTACTATACTTAGAAACTTTCATAAATTTCTATCTTGTTATGCAAACTGTAGTTCCTTATATTTGCCACTAATGGCTCTGCCACAAGCAGTAGTTGATGTTTCGTTTCTTAACACTTGTTTAACACCCAAAGGCAATCTGACACTTGTAACGGGTCAAATGTGTAGGGGGTAAAATAACGGCTAAACCACGAAACTTAAACAGCTGAATGTAAGCTGTTGTTGTGCCCTAGTCGCGACGCTAAACTGACATCGCACCTAACCTCCAATTCCAAGACAGCAGACGACGTTGGTGTCAGTTTGGTTGTTTGGTTGTTCGACTGCGTCTGAGGGCGGGCTACGGGAGAGAATAAGAGCAGCTGATCCACCTTGTGAGCGAGGCAGCTATAAAGCCTGTTAAAGCTGCCATGCGCCTGCCTTCGCTGCCAGTTTTTTTTTCGGTTTCTGTAACTCATTGACCAATCAGGAAACGTTTTAACTTTCGTCTCGATTCTGAGACGAAGGTGAGGGAAGAAGAAGAATTGTGGAGGAGAATTGTCATTCGTAATCCCGGCTTTTCGTAAGTTCGTTTCGCTTTTGGTTGGTTCTCGAAAATTCGTGCAAGTTAAAGTTCGTATCGCAAGCTCTGAAAGCTTAAGTTCGTATGTATTGTTTCGTAGTGAATATTTTGATACCATTTCGTCATCGGGTAAGTTTTGTAACTAACTTACAGATTATTGTATATTACTTGACCAGTTTTCGTGTACGAAACTTGGTTGAACTTGAAGGCTAGGCCTGATTCGCAGACCTAGTCATACGCCTTAACCAACAATTTGAGTAAAGTACTGCAGTTGGTGAAATATATTTTCAATTACGTTTCATAATCCGTCTTGGGACTTTCTTTTTTAATTCTTAAAACCCTTTTTTTAAAGTTCCCCGAACGTACCAAAGTCTGTTCCAGCAGACAGGTTTCTGCTGGACAAGTTCTGTCGAAGTTGGTCTAAGTTGAACACGTGAGGAAGTTAAAGTTTTAGTTTTTCGTTTTTGGCTCAAGGAGCAGTTTCACCTTTTTAGTTTCGTTCTTTTGTTCGTTCCTCACCTGGACCACTTAGGCTAACTTGTTTTCTTATAATTTAGTAAATTTGGACTCTGTGGGAGTTAGACTAGGTTAGAGCTATTCTTGTTCTAACCTTGTTTGTTTCAGGTTGACAACTTAACTCCGTAGGTAAGCGGAGTGACTACTTAGCTTACTTGTTGATTCGTTAAGTTAGCTAGTAGTGTGTCATTTAGATATTTGCCCACAGAGTCAAGTCAAAATTATTTATTTCCCCACAAGCCCTAGGCTAGAGTGGTGATTTCGAGTAGGGTGTTTAGTAACCCGCAAAGTTCGTCTCGAGCTCTGACAACCAGGGCTATCAAACTTAGGCTATCCGAATCACTATCGACCCCTGGGAAACTCCCCGCGACCAGACTAGGGCGAATCCTGGGATCCTCGTTTTGTTACCGGTGGCGTAATTTTCCACTTGTCGTCCGCTAGGAAAATTACGTCACATAAATGGCGCCCGAACCAGTTGGACCAGTGATTGGATAGTCTGATAGTACTTGGTGAGCTCAAGCTAAGATCGCGGTAACAGCTGACGTCGAGTTGTAAGATTTTAGCCTACGTTAACCGCTCTAGCCTATCAAGTGTTTGCCTAGGCCTACTGTTATTTTTTATTCTACGTTACCGTTCTAGCCTAGCATTTCTAGTGTAGTAGGTAGCTTAGGCCTACATATTTTCTGGTTTCGTCGTTGTAGCCTATTGCTAGCCTAAGCCTATTGGTGTTTAGCGTTAAATATTTTAGCCTATTTGTGTGATAGCCTATTTATTTTAGGTAAAACGTTTACTTTATAGTAGCCTATTGCATTTTAGCCTTTTTATTATTGGATTTTGGAGCAGTTTGGACTTGGTCCTATTTTAACAAATTTTCTGGGTTTTGAGTACCTAGTTGGGACTTAGGCTATAAAAAAAAAAAAAAAAAAAAAAAAAAAAATTTTTTTTTTTAAGTTGTCTTGTTTGGACTTATTTAGTGCTGTTTAACGTTAGGCCTGAATTTAAATAGGCCTATTGTGGATTTTCATAATTGTTAATCAATTTCAGCCTTTTAAACTATTTTTGCAATTTGTTTGTCTTGTTGTGCACTAATACTTTGCAGCTATGCCTAACTCACTCCCTGAAATTTTGACAACGACGCCAGGAGTTCTAACCATGGCTGGGGCCGTGGTGACTACGTCATCGGTTATCCCTACCTGCTCGTGTGCATCAACAGTTACTACTACGTCAACGGTGTACACACGACCGGTGACCTCGACCGGCTATACTGCTCCGCTCTACCCAACGGATGATCCACGTGTCGGCTGGATACATGAGCTGTCAAAGCAACAGTTGATGGTGGAGATGGCGCGACACCAATTGCCATCACATGGTACACTGGCAGAAATGCGCAAACGTCTCTGCACGTACTGGCGAAGCAACGCTGGTGCACCGTCTTCTCCAACCTCCCAGGAGGAGGTGTTTACGACTGGCCAGGTGTTAGATAACCAGGCCCGGAGTTCGATGCAGGAGCCTACTCCACGCCCATCGCCTTTCGACTACCGAACGGGGTCAATGCCTCAGCCTACTGCGTGGAGACCACCCGGTACCTATGGACTCGTAGGCCTACCCCCTGCTACGTTCCAGCGTCAGAGCCCACCTGCTGCGGTCACCTCGGCATCACATGAACCCTCACTCGCAGGACTGGAGAACTTGACTGACGCTCGACATGCCTTCGACTTCGCTCCGAGGTCTTCGCTCCCGGAAAATTCTGATGCCGATTCGGTACGTCACACTTTGGACCGCATGCGGCAGATGCTCGGCCTATCGCCCAATGCTGACATGCGCAGCCTAGAGCACACGTTAGCCGAGGTGTTGAACCTCGAACAGCGGGGCTCACGGCGTGAGGAGGACTACGCCGAGCTTCCAGTCCACGGGATCGACCCGCTAACCTCCCGATACACAGTCCCGTCTCGGCCAAGGGTTGGATATGGAGGTGTCCGGTCTTCGTATGTCCTACGGAGTGATGACCGACCTGATGACGTTGCTAAAACGTCGTCCGCCCTCTGTGACAAGGTCCGGAAGTGGAACTTGCGCTTCGACGGCAGACGAGATGCGGTTTCGTTTCTGGAGCGTCTAGAGGAGCTGCGCGAGGCCTACTCTCTGTCGCCAGAGGACGTTTTGAAGGCTTTGCCTTCGCTTCTACATGGCCAAGCTCTCCTCTGGTACAGGAACAACAAAATGATGTGGCGTTCCTTCCTCGACTTTAGGCGGGCATTCGAGGTCCAGTTCTTCCCTGCTGGCTATCATCGCCACTTGGATGACGAGATACGGAAGCGCACTCAGGGTGAAACAGAGGCATTTAAAGATTTTGTGATTGCCCTGACAACCCTGATCCGACGGAGCGGCACTTTCTCTAACCAGGAAACTATCGACCTGGTGTACTTGAACATGAGGCCGGAATACAAGTTCATGGTACGACGTCATGACTTTGTCACGCTACCCGACCTCATCGAGCGAGCCGACGAATACGAGGAGCTGCTACGGGAGCGTAAGCTGTTCCGCCCTCCCCCTCCGGTCGCTCAAGCATTGGTGCCTGAGACGGCCTACACGCCCAGGCGTCGAATGGACCGTTTCGTCGATGTTGCGGTGATGGACTATTCTGAGCCCGACCGTAAACCGCAACCTACCTCGCCCAAGACCGGCCGCACTGGTGATTACCCTGCAAGGAGTGGGGGTAACCAGCCAAAGCATACGACAGCCACCGTTCCTAATAATAAAAACCGGGGCCTACCGTCTACGAATCCATCCCGACCATCGAGTAACCGCAACCCTCCAGTCTGCTGGAATTGTGATGCACGCGGTCATGTCTTCCGAGATTGCGATCAGCCGAAGGTGTTGCGGTGTTACTACTGCAAACAAGTCGGAGTGGCCACTACGAGCTGCGGTTGTCGCGCGGGAAACGCCAGACGGACTCAGGCCGCAGGAGGTCGCCTGAGCCCACGTCCCGTGGCCGCACTACCTCCGACGAATGGAGCTCATGGCTCCAGTACATAAGGGCCTTTACCGAATCGGGCTCAGGAATCGTGAGGTCCCTTGAGCCCGCAGCGCAGCCATCTATGACCTCTACCAAGCTCAATTACGTGAGCACCTCGTACGTGTCGGCTGGAAAATCGTCTGAGTCGACCGACATCCGACCTTTTGTCGACGTCACGCTCCTTGGAAAGGGATTTCACGCTCTGTTGGATACCGGAGCAGTTGTAAACCTCGTCGGGGATGAGGTTGTTCGTCACTTCGACGAGTGTGGGGTAAAACCTGAGATATCTTCGGCGGACCTGAGGATGGCTGATGGTACACGTTGTCGGATTGAGACGAAGTACCACATCCCGGCCCAGATCTTAGGTGAAAACCTCATACTCGGAGCCTATTTTGTGCCTGGGCTCACCACGGACGTCGTATTGGGTATGAGGTGTATTCGAAACCTTAACCTCATACGAATAAACGTCAACCACGATGGCACTTTCGACACGACCACGACTTTTCCTTGTGCGACGGGCACACTGGAGCCGCTGACGTCAAAGGAAGAACGACATCTCCAGAATTTTCTCGAGAAAGAACTTCCTCTCTTCGATGCTGTTGTGGGACCCACGGCGTTGACTGAGCATGTCATCCGGCTCAAACCAAACGCTGTCCCGATCAAACAGCGCCACTACCCTCGTAACCCTGCAATGCAAGCGGTCATCAACGACGAAGTAGCTGCCATGCTGAAGGATGATGTAATCGAACCATCCGAGAGTCCATGGAGCTCTCCGATTGTGTTGATCCGGAAGTCGACTGGGAAATACCGCTTTTGCATTGACATGCGCAGGGTGAACGACTCCTCGATCAAAGACGCCTATCCTCTGCCTAGGATTAACGCCATCCTTGAGAAGCTCAGGCAGGCCAAGTTCATCAGTACCTTAGACCTGAAGCAAGGCTACTGGCAAGTGCCACTGGCCGTCGACAGTCGCCCCGTGACCGCCTTCACTGTGCCAGGCCTAGGCCTTTTTCAGTTCAAGGTCATGCCGTTTGGCCTACACTCGGCCGGTGCCACCTTCCAGCGCCTTCTGGATAGAGTCATCGGGCCTGAGCTGGAGCCGAAGGTCTTCGCGTACCTTGATGACCTTGTGGTGGTGTCGACGTCTTTCGAGGAGCATCTAGAACTTCTGGGGGTTGTATTTCGCCGCCTACGCGAGGCGGGCCTTCGTTTAAACCCCGAGAAGTGTCACTTCGCCCGTAGGGAGCTGAAGTATCTGGGACACATCGTGAGCCAAGATGGAATCGCCACGGATCCTGAGAAGGTCCGCGCCATACAGGATTTCCCCGCACCCACGAACGTCAAGGGACTTCGCAGTTTCCTAGGCCTAGCATCGTGGTATCGGCGATTCGTCGAGAAGTTCGCTTCAGTAACCATTCCGCTTCGAGGTTTGCTGAAGAAGAACGCCAAGTGGCTCTGGGGACCCGAACAAACTAAGACATTCGAAGCTCTGAAACATGCCTTGGTGACAGCCCCGATTCTCGCCTGTCCCGACTTCAGCCAACCCTTCGTGCTCCAGGTCGACGCCTCGAATTATGGCCTGGGAGCAGCGCTAACTCAGAGTGTAAACGACCGAGAAGTGGTCGTTGCGTATGCCAGTAGGCTACTCTCTGAGGCCGAACAGAACTACACGACTACCGAGAAGGAGTGTCTCGCTCTCGTGTGGGCTGTTCGAAAATTCAAGGCTTATCTCGAGGGCTACCACTTCATTGCAATAACCGACCATGTCGCCCTAAAATGGCTGCTTAAGCTCAGTGAGCCTAGTGGGCGCCTGGCTCGGTGGGTAATGGAGTTGCAGCAATTCGACTTCGAGATAAGGTACCGCAAGGGGACATCGAACAGAGTGGCAGACGCCCTGTCTCGTCAGCCAGTCCCTGAAGTGCCCAGCCCGTCTGGTGAACCCGATCAACCAACGTTTGAGGTCGGAGTTTTAACCAGACGCGCTGCAAGGGAACAGTTGCGGTTACGACACCTAACCGAGGTTGAAGGTGACGAACTTTCACTCGGTGATGATCCGGCGGGTGACGTTATCGACGACGAAGCTCCTGGTCCGACGCAGCTGGAGACTGACGACCCATCATCCGACGTGGACAACGATGGTAACCCGCCGGGCAGCCACGGTGCTTGGTATGACCGCCTTCGCAACCTGGTCAGCAAACACCCTGGGCGATACTCGAGATACCAGCTTCGCGACGGTAAGCTGTATCGTGCTGTCTCGAAGAAGGATCGACCTACGACATGGAGGGTGTGTGTGCCAAGCGACCAAGTATCCGTGGTACTGCACGAAAACCACGACACGGCTACGGCAGGACATCTTGGGGTGAAGAAGACATTAGCCCGAGTTGGTGGGGAGTACTTTTGGCCTAACTGGCGTCGTGAGGTGAAGGCCTATGTACGGTCTTGCGCCCCATGCCAGGCTTATAAAGTACCCCAAACGAAACCAGCTGGGAAAATGTACTTCCGACAACCCCAAGGACCGTGGTACGCAGTGTCTGCTGACCTGGTAGGCCCATTGCCTAGATCACAACGGGGTCAGCGATTTCTGCTCGTGGTGCAGGATACCTTCAGCAAATGGACGGAACTCGCCTCCATTGCGTCTGCAACCGCAAAGAATGTGGTGACAAAGCTGAAGGCTATCCTACTTCGACATGGAGCTCCGGATGTGTTGATTACGGACAACGGCACACAGTTCGTCGGTAAACTGGTTCGAGAGTTGGCTGCTGATTGGGGCATCACGCTACAGACAACGGCCCCCTACAGCCCACAGTCGAACCCAGTGGAGAGGCAGAACCGGGTGGTGAAGACTATGATTGCACAGTTCGTAAAAGGCAACCATAGGTCTTGGGACAACCACCTGGTGGAGTTTCAGTACGCCCTAAACACAGCTGTCCACGACTCTACTGGATTCACTCCTGCGATGCTGTGTTTTGGTCGCGAACTGAAGCCTCCCTGTGCCGTCCGTGGCCCTTCGTTTGAGGTGACTGAGACTCCCCAAGGTCCCTCGTTAAGTGAGACCCATCGCAAACGACTGGAGGACTTTCAGCGTCTGATCGCGCAGACACGCAAGAACCTCAAGGCCGCCTACGAAAGGCAATCAACATATTATAACCTCCGTCGTAGGGAGGTGACGCACGAAGTCGGCGCGCAGGTGATGAGAAGACTCCACATCCTGTCTTCCGCTGCGGACGCCATCGTAGGGAAATTAGCACCAAAATACCATGGCCCCTGCATTGTGGTCGGTCGTCGAGGCACTAATCTCTTCGAGGTACGAGATGAGGATTCTGCTGCGGTGCACGTCGTGCACGTGAAAGACTTAAAACCTTTCTGTGCACGTGACTAATATGCAAGGATCCCGCAACCGCAGCAACGTATTGCGATCCGTTTGTTCGTCAGTACTTTCAGCCACGTCAAGCTGCCGACAAGCAGCCATAGATAACCCTCGTCTGGGGGGTGACGTATCATCGTGAGAAGCTCTTCGCCGCACGTCCGAGACCCCGAGCCTGCCGTACTACCCTACCTTTGTAAACCCCACGCCTACTCTTCACCTTTGGTTTCACTCTTCGCCCCGATTCGTTTTCGTCCAGACCTCTGAGGCAACTCGGCCTCAGACAGTCTACATCATTCCTAATTTCGCCCACTTTTCGTCGTCAACACCCTGGAGCAGCCGGACCAACGGGGTCCGGCATCGGCTTCTGTTAACTTTTCCTGCCCACGATCCTACTGATGTGTCATCTGCAGGAAAGTTCAACAGCTTTTTTTCTTTTTCTCGTTTTTCTTTTTTTTTGTTCCGAAGTGTGGAGGGGGTGTAACGGGTCAAATGTGTAGGGGGTAAAATAACGGCTAAACCACGAAACTTAAACAGCTGAATGTAAGCTGTTGTTGTGCCCTAGTCGCGACGCTAAACTGACATCGCACCTAACCTCCAATTCCAAGACAGCAGACGACGTTGGTGTCAGTTTGGTTGTTTGGTTGTTCGACTGCGTCTGAGGGCGGGCTACGGGAGAGAATAAGAGCAGCTGATCCACCTTGTGAGCGAGGCAGCTATAAAGCCTGTTAAAGCTGCCATGCGCCTGCCTTCGCTGCCAGTTTTTTTTTCGGTTTCTGTAACTCATTGACCAATCAGGAAACGTTTTAACTTTCGTCTCGATTCTGAGACGAAGGTGAGGGAAGAAGAAGAATTGTGGAGGAGAATTGTCATTCGTAATCCCGGCTTTTCGTAAGTTCGTTTCGCTTTTGGTTGGTTCTCGAAAATTCGTGCAAGTTAAAGTTCGTATCGCAAGCTCTGAAAGCTTAAGTTCGTATGTATTGTTTCGTAGTGAATATTTTGATACCATTTCGTCATCGGGTAAGTTTTGTAACTAACTTACAGATTATTGTATATTACTTGACCAGTTTTCGTGTACGAAACTTGGTTGAACTTGAAGGCTAGGCCTGATTCGCAGACCTAGTCATACGCCTTAACCAACAATTTGAGTAAAGTACTGCAGTTGGTGAAATATATTTTCAATTACGTTTCATAATCCGTCTTGGGACTTTCTTTTTTAATTCTTAAAACCCTTTTTTTAAAGTTCCCCGAACGTACCAAAGTCTGTTCCAGCAGACAGGTTTCTGCTGGACAAGTTCTGTCGAAGTTGGTCTAAGTTGAACACGTGAGGAAGTTAAAGTTTTAGTTTTTCGTTTTTGGCTCAAGGAGCAGTTTCACCTTTTTAGTTTCGTTCTTTTGTTCGTTCCTCACCTGGACCACTTAGGCTAACTTGTTTTCTTATAATTTAGTAAATTTGGACTCTGTGGGAGTTAGACTAGGTTAGAGCTATTCTTGTTCTAACCTTGTTTGTTTCAGGTTGACAACTTAACTCCGTAGGTAAGCGGAGTGACTACTTAGCTTACTTGTTGATTCGTTAAGTTAGCTAGTAGTGTGTCATTTAGATATTTGCCCACAGAGTCAAGTCAAAATTATTTATTTCCCCACAAGCCCTAGGCTAGAGTGGTGATTTCGAGTAGGGTGTTTAGTAACCCGCAAAGTTCGTCTCGAGCTCTGACAACCAGGGCTATCAAACTTAGGCTATCCGAATCACTATCGACCCCTGGGAAACTCCCCGCGACCAGACTAGGGCGAATCCTGGGATCCTCGTTTTGTTACCGGTGGCGTAATTTTCCACTTGTCGTCCGCTAGGAAAATTACGTCACACACTTCTCACTTAGCGATGCTCGTTATAACTTTCATTTCAAAGAAAATTGTCTGCATTTTACTTATTGATCACATACAGACGATATTCGGGGTAATTATTGCTTCAAATATTAAACGCAATACGAGTTGATACAATGGTGGTGTTAACTATACAAATTGTGTTCTAAAATGTGTTCATAATTATATTTTTCCTAAGAAAACATAATATAAAAAACCCATCAACAGCTTAATTTTTGAAGACAAGTTTCATTAGTGGTTCAGCAGTTGAAACTATCACGATTATAATCAACTATTGTTTAAATAGTCACAATTTTATACACCCTATGTTGTAAGAAACATACATTGGCATACTTTTGGTTGCTAATTTCTATTGAGACGGATACATGCGAAATCTCCAACAATATCTTTTTATATTTTAAGACGTTGATGATTAAGTTGAAATACCCCCGCCGCAGCAAACCTGCCGTCTAAGCGAATTTCCATTTGGCCGAATTGATTTTCAATTGATCTATTTAAATAACATTAGGTTTAACGAGTACCTAGGTTTGCTGCTACAAGGAAACTAATAAAGTAGTGTGTTATTAGTAAAATATTGATAGCTTACTATAAAATAAATAAATTTGCCAAGTTTGATCAAAATATATCCATAAACAAGCAAACTACAACATTTTACAATATTCTCCATAAGAATAACTTGGGAATTTTAAATTTACTATTTTTTTAGTTTTCTTCGTAACCAATAACCGTACAAAAACACTTTGATATACTGAATTGTTTGTTTTTTTAAGCTCTTTAAGAAGGTTTAGAGGAAAATTGGGGAAATTTTGTGTTTTGAGGGTAAAAAGTGAGAAAACCCCATAAAACCCCCCATAAAACCCTGTTCCCATGGTCCGATCATGCTGGATCGCGAACTCATTCAAGTTTATCCCGCCTTACACCTTCAAACCAAATTTCATCAAAATCGGAAAAAAATTACTCAAGTTATCGTGTTCACGGACACATATATATATATATAAATCTATATATATATATATATATACATATATAAAATTTTGAACGAATGGTGTTTTTGGCCTCTGGGGACATTAAAATGAAAAAGTAAATCGGTCCCGGGCCTAAGTCTTACCATGAGACCTACGGTAATAGCTACTTCCCTATAGGGAAATTCGCTAAAAGGTCAAAACCTTTTCCTTGCATATTATTATAAATTATTACATTGTCTTGTTTAAGGATTTATACTTTGAAAAACATCCTATTTATAGATTGTGCATAGGGTTATGGAGTGAAATCAGTATTCTTCAGAGGAAGATCACTAATGCAGGAGAAAATGTTCTTTGTCTGAAAACTTTATTGTTTTACATCGACCTACAGCTTGGCTCCGAACCACTGGGTAAAAAACCAAATTTTATATTTTTTTGAAATGAAAGATAAAGTATCATACTAAAAAATGTTAGTAATCGGTGAAGTAATTGTAAGGTATTAATCGGTTAATTTCTGGCTTAGTTGATGCTTTGCTAAACCAAAGCAGCAATGTGAAAATGCCACCATAATTGTAATTTAAAGTACTGTTCATTTGTGTATTATACTGTCTCACTTATTGTTTTGTATATGTTTTTCTTTACACAAATGTCTAACATAATGTGAAGGAACAGATTTAAGGTTAAGGAAAATCGTCAAACATAAACATTAAAATAGTAAATAAAGAGAATGTTGAATATAATCTAATGATGTTTGACTTGCAATTCATTAACTTCATTAAGTACTATTTGTAATTTGAACAATCATGTTCAAAATATTTATAATCAAAAACTTAGGTTTGTCTTGTTAAAAAAGCTAATTTATTGACCAACTTAATTAAATAAGCAATTATTTTTAGGTTGTTGTGTATGGTTTATGACAGTAGGGTTTAATCAAATGAGTGAGCATGTTGATTATAAGTTACACACCTATTGGGATAAAAGATTAACTTTACGAGTTGTATATTGTTTATTATACGTATAAGAAGGAAAATAACAAATCATTTCCTTTAGTGATAAAGAAGGCCCATATTCAATTACATACTTGTCTCGATTGCATTCACTAGAGACCTTTGAGGATTCAATTTAATTAACTGTTCATCTCTGGGACTTAGGGTTGCGCTTTTTATTTGTCTTGGCTGTCTCTTCAACAAACTAAGAAAATTTGTTGGCAGTGGCCATTAAATAGTACTTTAAATGATTTGTGCTTTTTGTCTGTAGGTAATGGACTATTTAAAAATTGATGTTCTAGATATATATCAAAATCGTAAATGCAAATTGTAAAATGGAAAAAATATAGACTTTAAAACTTACAATTTAAATATTACCCTCAAAAAAGAAAAAGAAAATTAAAACTCTTGCTAAGAGAAGGGTAATGTAATTTTTTAGTTAGATCTTAGTTGACAAAAGTCTGTTTTGTTCAGAAAATATGTTCAGCCCTGTAAGGAAAATAAATTGACTATTGCAATATTCAACGTTATCGAAAGAGTTAAATGACTGATTACGTAGGCTACATATTGCTCTGTTTATCAATACACTGTGGAGATTACATTACAAACAATCTGCTTTAGATCCATCACAATAGATATTACCATATTAATCCCAATATCCTGATGTGCTGTGTAATCTATAATGTATTATCCTCGCCATAAGCTACACACACCATAAACAATCGCCATAAGCTCGTGTGGTGTGGTACACTCTGTTGTAGATTTATCAGTTGAAGACAATTTCGAGGAATGTAATGTCCAAGTAATGCACCAACGCCTTTTTTAAAGTAGTTGCATACCTTATGACAGTAATTATGAATAAATATAACCGAGATTGTGATTAGAGCTTGGATAACGTCCACATTAAATGGAATTTAAACGAGATCGTGTTGATTGACATTTGTTAATAGTTATGAACCATCTCTCAAAATTTAGATGAAGCTGTACCGAGGATTTAAATAGTCTAAGATAGACCATCGACTTAGTTAAACAATACACATTGATGTTACATATTAAGTTGACTCGCATTATACATTTTAGACAGATAAGACAGATTTTAGAAGGTAAAGTGTTGTTATATAATCCAGCAGAATTTCGTGTTACAGAACTAAACTGTATAAAACCCGTATCCCTGGGACTGATTGTAAGATTAACGTTACTTTGATGAAATAGATAAATATACATATATTTATAAACAATATATGTTGAATTATAGTGAGGTGGACGTGAAAAACAAGCCAAAGTTAAAAAGTAATATTGATTAACCTATAAATGATTTTAAAGTGGATAATAATTTAATAAGTATAAAAACCGTAGCTGTACTTTGAAACTATTTTATCAGAATTTATTCCGACACTAAGACAATCCTGGCGTGTGCTTAAAGCCATTTTTTGAGAGAGAACCCATAAAACTATAGGTAATCTCTTTTTCTATGCTTGTCCATAATAATGCTATAACAACCAAACAACTAAATGCGGTTGGAACAACTAAATATCCTATTTTTTAAAGATTTTGCATTTTGCAATTTACTTATCACTTCCGTACAAAATTGAATAAAAATTTTTTTCTGAGACAATAGTACCCAATTGTAGATATTTAAATTACGTTAACAAAAGTCCACGTTAGTAAAATGCAAATTAAAACCATCTTAGAAACTAAACAATTTCACTAAAACCGCTGCAGATCATGCTTTACAAAACTTAATTTTTTTGTATTCACATCTAAATTACAACTATGAAATCCTAAGGTATAACATATTTCACTATTTTAATGATACCAGATGTTTCCTCAACTATCTTTATCTAATATTTACTAAGAGTGATTAGATATAATATGAATATTTAATCAAAATGAGTATTTCTTGATATTAAATTGAGCTAATACTAAGAGCCATATAATTGCTAATTGTATAACTCTGTTAGTTACAGATCCAGGCCACAGTTAAAAAGTTAATTTACCTTGGAAGATCATTACTGGGGATAAATTGCCACAAGTAATGTCGTTACTCAGCCCATCCCTTAAGACCAATATTCAGTAAAACACATTACTGTTTCTTCTTGAGTACTTATTAATGTTATTTCTTTGTAAAGTAGTAACGTGTCAAGTAGTTTACAATAAGATAATTTGACTGAAAATTCTTCTAAAGTTAGTGTAGTCAATGAGTTAATGAACCGTTCTAGATTTGTACATTAAAAATTTAAAAACAATTTCCGCAAACATATTACAGAGCACATGTATTGATACAACAAACCTAGATTTACAGATTTACAAACTGTCACTTGATTGAACTTTTAATTAAATATGCTTTAGGACAAAAATTGTGATTCTATTTACCAAGTATAATTTAAATCAATAGTTTGATTTTTAGAACATGTGCAGGCAATATTAAAACGATACGTCTTGTGGATGGTACTCGTGTTATACCGGATGAAGTTTAAATTCAGAATATCAGGTAATAGATGTTAATATTCAAAGGCATATAATAGCAAAATCCGGTTAAAACACCAACTGTATGGATAAATTCCTAGTAACACTGTCAACGGCTTTCACATTAAGTACATTGTTTTATTAGTTTGAATAATGTCGAGTATGTTTTGTCTGAATTGTTCATTGTTTTAACCAATTATCCAAATTACGATTGCATATGGATCAGTGATACCTTTGGAACGAAACGTTTACACACAAAAGTAATTCACTCATAGTATTTTCTATAAATACCTAATTGGTATTCGGTATAGCGGAAGTCCATTACCAATTGATTGTAATGTAATAATTAAAGTAACAAATTTTCATTCTTAAAAGATTTAAAATCACACGAGTCCGCTTAATTTAATTATGTGATAGGTGTTATGTAATATTATAGAGGTTTGTAATTTGTCCTCTTTATCTTGTTTATTACAAACGTAAAAATTATTATATGTTAGGTTAAACAAAAACAACGAGCTACTAAATGTCATACCTCAACAACTCCAGAGTTCAAGGAAATAAAAGTACACTTTTATTTAAGATACAACTAAAGTTTAAAAAAACATTAAGATTTTTATGGACTAAAAAAACAATTTATTTTTCTTTATAATAATTTTTAACAGTAGAAATGCTGACTTTAAATAATATTTGGTCCTTCCTACTTAAAATAAATACAAAGAAAATATGTTTAGAATTTTTATATTTATTATTTAAATAGGTTAAATTTGAATGTAAAGTATTTTAAGAAACCCTTTTATTGAACTTTAGTATGCTTTATTGTGGAACTTACCTTCATTACTTACACATATACACGTTCACTGTCTTAGTAGTTTCAAAACAAATAAAGTTCAATGAAGTTCACAAAGGAAAACAGAGGCTCAACTGTCCGTAGTGTATTTACCGAACTGATTACATGGGACGACACTCAGGATAATGTAACAGAAATTAGGTTGGCAGCAGTAGAGGGAGGCCCTGTTAATTTAGTAATAGTAATTTAGTAATAGTAATAGTAGTAGTAAATCTTATTCGAGTTATTGAGTCAATAAAGTTGTTAGCTAATCTGGTATGAAACAAATATCAAATAAAAAATGCAATAGTAAAAATAATGTACACAAAAACACGTTTGTTATGTTGTATTGTTACTATATTTTAGCAGGTTGTTCATGGAATCCACCTTTTAGAATAAGTCTGAAGAAACTAACAATTATTTTGTTGATTTGGCCTTGATACCCGTTAAAAGGAAATATTGTGTATGCATCGTGTTAGAAATAAAAAGGAATTAAAGTGTGCCGTTAAACAACATTTGTCAACAAAATATGAGTTGTCACTCTAAACCCATTTTAATAGTCACCAGTGAAATAGTACAATCAGCTTTACGTTTTTGTACATTGTACAAACAGCCAGCTTTGAAGAGTGGTAAAAAAATACGGTCTCAAAACAAACCCGCCAATTCAATGCAAATCGGCTGTGCAGTTGATTTGGCGGGAAACCGCAATAACCGCTCTATATTGGATGAGGCGATAGAACAATGCGCATGATCCGATCACAGATCAGTGCTTCATCAGATAAAGTTATTCAAGGATTTTAGGTGGATTATTTGAGCAGCAATCAAGTATTGTATAGCAATATTTATTTCCATGGGTTTGACTTAAATAATCATCACTAAAATAAACATACTTAACCTCTGTGAGGCTTAAGTCTCTAAAAATTTACCTTAAACATATTTTTGATAGATTTGATTAATTGATGATTGATGACATAGTTGAGATTTAAATTAATTTGTATAGAGAAAATATTTTAGCTTGTAAATAACCATAAAAAAAATACACATGTTAAATAATTATTCAGTAATCTGATATTTAAAGAAGTATCATTGTATTATTATCTTATGCAATTGCAATACAATAATTGATACAGAACAATAGATGCTGATTCATTTCAAGATATTAGAACTTTTTAGAGAGAATATAACACTAATCCACTCAGCTACCAAGCCGATCAGATTTAAAAAATAATAACTTATTATGGCTACTAAAAATGCTTAATGAAAAAAAAACGGAATGTTCAGCAAATACTATTAAGCCATAATACAGATAAAATAACAATCGATGATGTCATAAACATTTGTTCATTATTTCATTTACATTTGATGATTAGCCTAAATATTCTGCTTTAGTTATGGTTTGATGTAATTATTTGATAGGGAAAAGTACCGTTTTTAATTAAAATTGGATTTAAATAGTCATCTTAAATGAAAGAGTTTTGTAGTAAACCAGGTCAACAATTAATAAACATGATATTTTGTATTAAAAATTTCATTTTTTGTTGCAAAATAATCTTTAGTAATCCTTATGTTGTTCATGGGATTTAAAACTATTAGTTAGTTTTAGAATGATGCAGTTATGATGCCTTTTGCTGATGACGTATAGTTTGAACTAACATTTTCACCATTTTAATACCAAATACATAAAATGTTTCATATGTTTTAAATGTTTTCACCTACAAGTGTTGTTTAACTTTCAATCAATTGGGCTATATCCAACAAGACTACTAGAACTTTAGAAGACTTTTAGAAAATAACAAATTAGAAAGTATATCTTCGAGTATATTCTTGAAATAATATTATTTTTATTAGGCTGTAGACATTATCCAGCTTGGACATTCTAAAACCCAACCGGTTTGTGCATTTTAATCAAACATTGGAAAACAATCAATTTTTCATAATGGAATGCAGTTGTCACGTCTTTGCCATAAACCAATGTGTTCGCTGAAAGCATGACGTGGAGAACTGCGCTATGACTGCTAGCTGAATGTTCTATCCTCACACAACTATTAAAGTGTTTTTATATTTTTGGAATACGAAATTAATAAAATAATATGGGTGTTAATTATCCTATATATTAAAACGAAACAGGGTTTTTTTATTTCACGATTCTGAATCAACCACTTGACGGATTTTTATGATTTTTGTGTTGAAAGAAAGATAATTTTGAGAACTAGGGAATGTCGAAGCCATAATTTTAGTTTAGGGTTTCAGTTTTTTTGAAATTAAGTTTTAATTTTCAAAAAGTCTAGCAGCCGACGGACGAGTTAAAGTCGTTTTAAGTGGTAGTTTAACCAGGTTTAACTAACAGCTGGTTTCTGTCATTGTTGTTTGTATACAAAAATATTGATTGTCAGAGTTTACCTACACACTATTTTACTTTAAAATGCAGTTTATTTTCTACCGTAAAAGATCTATGTTATCAGGAGATTGTGTAATTTTGAACTAAACATTTTAAACGTATAATCAAGTTTTGTCATAAATGCATTCCGTCTAAGTATAAGTGCTTAATCCTTTAAGATATAAGTGGTTTACGTGTTGATACATCTTTTTCTAGATGTTTGAATATAAGTATGACTGCATACAGTACACATTTTATTCGGAATGAAAATGTCAACCACCGGTGTAGTAGGTCTCCAGAAAACTGACCAGTAAGCCGCAGGGTGTCAGTAGAAACCCAAATCGATTCATACCATATCATAACCATCCCAGTAGTACTGTATGATTCAGAAACTTGATAAAGGGGTACATTCCAAAAGAAGACCAAAAGGCTTGGATCTCGGATGGGCTGGGCAGGCTTTGCATGGCGGAGAGAAGATACGTCGTCAACTTTTAAAATTGTATTCCAATTAGTACTACAAGGTAGACGACCACTTGGAAGACCAAGTAATGAAAGACATCTTCAGTCTGGTATCTTCCTGTCTTCCTGTCATCCAGAAATGGCAGGGGATAGAAGAGAACGGGAGGCCAGAATCATTTCAGAGGTTTCAGTGGCCAAGGTGGTAAAATAAGGTACGGTAAGTGATAGTAGGCCTATGCAGCCTATAGCTACTGTACTCAAAGCCAGTGTGTGTGAATCGGCCACCAAGTTGTAAACTAGCTGTTCTGAATCATATTCAGTTTTAATTGACTACTCAATTCCCGTACGTAGGACGGGCCAACAGCTCGTTTAATTTATTTAGATTTTTAAATAGCCTACCCACTATACTACTTAAAACATGTTTTCCTTTAGATTTGGTTATAAATTATTTTTTCCTATAAAAACTTTTAGTTCTTTTGGTCACGTAGGCCTGTTAAATCTAATCAAATAGATTTTTACTTAAATGTATACTGTGTTTAAAAAATATACTATAACAAAATATTAACCAATAAAAACCTGATTCAAGGAATTACTTATTTTACCTAAAGCTCTTTGCTCATCTTCAGAGAACGAATATGGTATACTAAATTATAGTGAGTAATTAGTTAAAAATTTATTACGTAACTTATTATATATATATATATGACTAAAAGCAACATTTCCCTCGGTGATAAGAGCTGATGCATAATTATTTTGAATTATTTCTTTCCATTATTTGATTTGAATTATTTTTTAAGTCTTCGCATTACATATGTTGAGCGACGTGTGATGATGTAAAAAGCTATATGCGTATTCTTCAATACATTCAATTACAGTTTTTCATCGAAGTTTTCTATGAACCTCATCCTGTGTCACCCTGCAAAGGCTTTCAGTTTTCCTTTGTATATTTCATATTTTTTTGTATAGACACTGGCATATTGGAATAACAAAATTTTACTAGTAACTTAGAACCAGCATTCAAATGACTTGTTGAAACAGTAACTTCCCCTCTTTTTCAGAAATGACATCACCTCCCTCCTCAGACCCGTGAACTCATCACCATGGACCTCGAGCTGTCGGGCTTGTACGACTACGAGACGTCGTCTCTGTCTCCGGACGACAACTCCTCCGGCTACAACAAGACTAACGTCAGCTGCAGCAATGACTACTGCATCGACAACGCCGACTACATAGACCTGATAGAGAAGCACATCTCACCCAACCTCTACGAGTGTGTGCTGATTGGTATGCATGTGCTGGTGTTCGTGGTGGGACTGGTGGGCAACGCTCTCGTCTGTGTCGCTGTTTACAGGTCAGAAACTGAGAGTTTTGTTTAGTTATATATTTGACGAATATATATAAACATTATCCCTAGATGTAATTGAGTTTTTCTAAGCCTCTTAGACAAACTGCCAACTTGGAAGTTCATGAGGTACATACAGAATGTGAAGATTTGTTAGTTTTCAGGGTTAAGATTGAGAATAAATTTTTTTAAATTTATTTTGCCTATTTACTGATTTAAGTTCACATTGTCATATTCCTCTAGCCTGATTGTTGGCTATAAGAGGATATAGTAATGATGCAAAAGTTACAACAACAAGTGACACACAAAGTGAGAGGAAGTCTTATTTGAGGGAACCAGTGGAGAACTTGTTGTCGACGCTCTAATTGGCTTACCAAGCTTAGTCAGGTGGTCAAGGAATTTGTTGACTTTAGATGTTGACCCTATAAACTAGCTTTGAGAAACTCAATTTGAATTTAGGACTCTAAGACAATTTTTCAAGGTATACAACATTCATCCAAAACAATACTTTTGACATTTTCATTTGAAAAGTTTTAAACAATATAGTTGTGTGCCACCAACCAAACAAAACTAGTCAAAGTTATGGTTTCTAATGTTACTATTTTCAAACTGGGCCTACAATTTAAATAATATAATCTGCATTTGTTCAGCAATCCCACGATGCGCACGGTTACCAACTACTTCATCGTCAACCTGGCCGTGGCAGATTTCATGGTCATCTTATTCTGCCTGCCTCCAACTGTCATCTGGGATGTCACTGAGACTTGGTTTATGGGACTTGCATTGTGCAAAATCGTTTTATATTTCCAGGTAAGTCCATTCAGAAAAGGTAACACTAATGATTTTTCGTTGGAATAACACTTGTTCAAACATCCTTTGTGTACAAAAGGGTAATACCAGAAAATATGACAAAATGACACTGTACACATTTTTGTATGGACGGATCATAGCTGTTTTTATATAGACAAATTATCAAATGATAAAATACAATTTATTTAATATTAGGATGTGCTTATATTATTGTAAGCTCTCAAAAGTTGAAGATTTCCTACACAAACTAACGGAAATACCTATTAAGGATTTTACAGTTAAATGGAATTGCATATATGCTTGGCTCATAGCCATGAAAACTTAGTTTACAACTACCCAATGGTATAGTATACAGTTAAACCATTTAAATAGTATCCTCTCTTTAACTAGACTAATGGTTCACAAGTTACTGTGGTGGGAAGTAATATATTTATACATTGAATTATATTTTAAACAACAATTTTGAATTGTATTAGTGTCAACTCAACAAATCGCTAATATTATCCATTTGTCTTACCCGCGTTCCCAACAATAATGAAACGTTGCCAAAACACACTCCAAAACATGAAATTCAACAGCTTCTTTCTCAGGGATGAATCTGTGAAGTGCTGTCTGGTTTCACTCACAATACACAACAAAAACCGCCTTTGTTCTTCCTGTGTTGAAAGCAGACACTTCGTTGATGAATCCAAGCCTTCAATAAAACCCTTATAAAATATAATTTTCAGATTTATATCTCCAAAACAAGCGATTATTCAGCAGATCCACAACAGGGTTTTGTTCCAATTAAATTGTATCATAGTTGCATTATTGTAGTATCACCAATAAAATTTACATAAAAATATATCTGTTTATACAAATCAAATTTGTAAAACTGGTACACAAGTCATGAATTGGTTAGCTGAAAAACCCCGTAAATAAGATATTTAAAGGGGTTTATGTAAACAAAGGAAATCAAGTTTTATATTCAATTCATACGACAAAACCAATAAATGATAGTTGTGGTTAAAATTCTTACATTCTAATCTTTGTAGGCAGTAAAGATGTGATATTAAAAGAAGGGCTTCGTGTACTATTTTACTAAGAATTAAGTGGATGCACTGTTTTATGTCATAATTCAAACTCAGCTAACTTTATTTACATTTTTTTAACATAGAATAACATCTAATAACCAAAAATAATCAGTTTATAATTAAAGGCTGAGGTTATAGAATGATAATATTAATATTTGAACCCTTGCTTCTATGGGATCACAAAGGAAATTTCAAAATATTAAGAACATCGGGTACACATGAATATAGAACAAATTCAAACCTCTTAAACCTTTTAAATTTGATTTCCTGCATTTAAAAAATAACATTAAACACAGTTTTTCTTAATTTACTTCAGTACTTGTACATACCAATGAAAATCAATGATTATGCTAAAATCGATCAATATTTATCATGCTTAATAAATAGTTTTAAGTTAAACAGACTTAAACTTTAAAATACTATGTGTAATATTTGAACTAAATGGGGTACGGTTGGATTGAATATTAGCTCGTCAATTCTAAGTAGACAAGTAGGCATGTTTGGTCTTGTACAACCAAACAAGACTCAATTGCTAATATAAATGTTTAGACTGTCTTGTGAGAACGAAAGTATTGATTTTAAACAGTTAAAAATAACCCGTCTGTACCTCATTGTGTGCTAAACTACTGACCAACTCTAGAATAATCCAATTTTAACCCCACAAATGTTAATGATCAGTCCTACTAATATTATGATGTTAAATATACTCTACTTTCTCCGTTAAGGTTTGAATCTGGAGAGTTATGTGATGTTTACTGGACAGAGAAAGTATACCTTGGTTGGCCGTTTTACCAATTCGTCAATGCATATTTAAGTTTCAATGGAATTTTTTTATTAGGAGATTTCCTGATGAGAACATATAGAATATATAATCTTGCCTGTGACATCCAATAATATGTATTTGCTTTTGGACTAATAATTGGTTGTAAATGTATATATTTTTACTATTTGAATTGTTACAATGTACTGTAAAATTCGCTTTAACAAGCTAAATTACAACTGCAACAGTTAATGCGTTTTGAATGCATAACATCTAATAGTTTTGATCATTCTCTTTACACATGAAATTTGTTGACATTAAAAATTACGAGTAAATGGCTTTCCTAACGAAATCATGTCAATATGTTTACGTACCAGCTGTCAGTTAGTGGAGCTGTACTTCCTGATACTTTAACAAAATGCTGTTCGTTCTTTTATGTACTACACATTGATAACGTTACATGTTGATAGGTTTCATAAACTTGTCGAAAAATGCTCTCCTAAAATGAAAAGTTGTACATATGCGCTCTTTGTTTCATTTATCATCCAATGCTTACCCTACAACGTTATGGTTAGTCAAATTTATGTTTTTGAACGCTTTTGATCAAACATTTAATATATATATTTCAGTTAAGAAACTTTTACTGTAATTTTTAAATTTTAGGACTGCTGTTACTATTTTTAGATAATTATCTATGAAATTAATGTTTGTTTTTTTTAGAAAGGGTGGTATTGAAATAGAACAAATTGTTCCTCGTGAAAAATCAATTTACCATAAAGTTATTATTATTAATAATTGGGCCCAAAAAAGTTCGGTAAAAATATAAAAAGTTATTTTATTCCAAAATGACATTTTCTATATTTTGTCCCTTAAATTATATTATTTTTTTATCATAAAAATCTAAAAGGGTCGTTGTTAAAAAAATATTAGTTGGAATGGAGGGAATGATCATAAGGTATTATGATACCTTCAACATAACATCAAAGTTTTGATAAAGGTATCTATACTATAAATGCTGATTTATTATTTTTGAGTAAAATAAATAAAATTGTTATTTGAAAAGTCATACCTATAGATCTTTGCTATTGTTCAAATCATTTACAGATGACACGACTGGCTACTGTCGGCAAAAAAGCGACAAAAAGCTCCATTATAAACTCCATTATGACCATCTTTAATTATACGTTTAGTTAAGAGCAATTATGTGGATAAAGCAATCGATTAACAATCGAGTGATAAACATCTCATATCATTAAATTACAGCATACTATCATTTAAAGTTGCTTATAACCGTTATTAGTTATTTTTTGTTTGAATAAAGGTACCATAAAATAGGCTGGAGTTAAAACCTATAAAGTGTATGTTCATTTGTTCACACTGTTAAATAACAGTAGTTCTTTCAACTCCGAATTGAAGCTGACATCATCTAGCTGGTTAGGAAAATATTTACACCACGTTTAGATCTTGATTCAAAGAGTTTAAAATAGCACCTATCATCCCAACTCTTTTTGAAGACGTTGACTGAGTGAAAGTAGGTCAGCAACCAGCAGATTTTCAATACTGTTTTTAATTTAATCAAAGTAATTTTAAGGCAGTACACATTGATTGCATTGTTTGCACTTACTACAAAGTTGCAATATCAAGCAACAGTTTTTTTTAATAATTGTTTAATATACTCAATAAAATAAGGGGTTTTATCTTTAATATTCATTTTTTACTCGCTTTTTCAGTTTAAAACTAGTAAATGGACAAATGTCGAAAAGGGAATTCTTTTTTGGGCTTCTTCCCCCTGGCGTTAGATCTATTTATAAAGTTCATATTCAAAAATCCAATGATGATAACTTACTTTCTTTATAACTGTTCAAAATGTGTAATGAAATTAGCAGCTAATCATTTAGTTGAACGTTTTAACACAATCAGATTGCAAACATGGGACCGACGGGTAATGAAAACGAATATTGAAATGACTAAGGTTTTTTTCTATAGTAATAACCCGATTTAGGAAGGTAAGTCACTCTTTCTTTATGATATAAATATTCCGAATAGTTGTATTCATGTTATAGAAAATAAACACAATCTTTGAACGGTGAATAGCATTATTGACTTTGTTTTGAAAACAGGTTTTTGACGCTACTGTGCAAGGTTCAACTCTAATACTCTTAATATGAGTTTAATTAAGGAGCGAGCTGGCGTAGTGGTTAGAGCGCGGGACTTCGGTCCCTGAGGTCCCGGGTTCGATCCCCGTCAAATCACCGATGGATTTTATCTAAGTGATAATGCCGCAACCCCTAGGTCTAGCCTGAAGTAATGTGAAAAACAATCCAAGTTAATAGCCTATATCAAATTTGTTTTGCAAGCTGATGTACAAAGTGACTAAACAAGAGCTTAGAGTGATTAAATTTACTTTTATTTATATTTCCGTCGGAACAAAACAGTCTAGACTCATTACATTAACTTTTAATCAACGACCATCCTTATGGCTGTTTAGATTGTTCTGCCACACATACAATGGTAATTATATTTTGGAATAGCAACATTTATTTGCCATATCATAATTGAATATCTCATCATACAAATAAGTGTTTCATAAAAAAAATTCAAAATAACGTAGCATTCCCTCTCTCTTATTGGCGCAGTTATCTACAACGTAATAATTTGTCTTAACTAACAGAAGGTGTTATTATTCAATAATACCTTCTGTTAGTTAAGACAAATTATTACATTAATTTTATCCATCAAACTGCAAATTTGAGCCAAAAAGTTGTATTTATATTAATAAAAGATTATATCATTGAAATGTTTATGCCTTTGTAAAACAACCTCATCTATTTATTATATTATTTAACTCGGCGTAATGTATTTTTCTTTTACTTGATGCTCAGCACACAACTCAAAGAAACGTGAATTTGTTCTTTCCCCTTTAATATTTTATTAGGGCTTTACTGGCTCTACTTTTACACTATTCCTTGTTTTCGTTGAGATTTATACTTTATGTAGAATTGTAATAAGGAGTTTCATTTAAGTTTGTTTATGTATAAAATATGTTGGTTATAGTTGTATTAAATATCTTTTGTGGTAAAGTTACGCAATATCTGTAATATACAATCTTCACTTTAAATGTAGGAATCAACTTACTACTTACAATACTACAGTAGAATAAATTAACCCAAATTTCGTATTGTTATAATAGAAACAAGAAAACAAAAAAATATATGGCTGTAAGGATTGAAAATATATATAAAGCTTGCGATTAAAGTATATTACTCATGTAGTATATGTGGCTTGGATTACGATACATTATACAGATACATGAGTGTTAAGTTCGATGTGATATTCTAGACTGCCATAAGGTAGAGTCAGAAACAAGTTAAGTTGTCGACAATGTTTATGGCTGCATAACCGCTTGAGATATTTATGGGAAAGCACTTTTGTTCCTAACACATGACACATGTTATGAGTGTTGACCATTCCATCACGTCCTCCACAACATCAACAACATGTTGACAAGTTGCTTAATTTACAGCAAAATGTATGTTCCCATAAACCGACATTGTTTATGAAACACTAAATATAGCTGAAGTAAAGCTCTTTCATTCACATATTAGTTTCAGTTCTTAAGTTAGGATGTTCCTTGCTACAAATAGTGATACTTTAAGGATTATTTGAGTTGTTTGATAAACCTTAGATACTAAACAATAAACTCATCGATTTATAAAACAATGTTATTTCGTCTGGGCAATTGTCATATCACTTTGTGTAATGCCAAAGTTAAAAAAAAAACTACTAAAAATTTAAGTATAGAATTATAAAATTAAAACTAATTATATCAGTAAAAGGGTTGGTTGAAGTATAACAGTAAATATATCCATTTGGACATGTTCCAAAACTGTAAGATCTAACCATTACTACCACTCTCACTCCTCCCTTGTTCTTACATTGAGTTGCACTATTGCGTATACAGTATCTAATCAATGCTTACACCTACCTATTAATTGATAAATATTCATCCATAGACTCGTAGATGTTTTATTGAACGTTTTCTCTATTCTTTATGTACTCTCATAACTATTTTCAAATTATTTTTAAATTTTTTTTGTTTATACTGCATCTTCACTTAATTTGACTTTAGAAATCGTAAAATCTAGTATAATTAAAGGCATTCATAATTGCTTACCTAAGAGTCCTTATACGCCTTATACAGAAAATATGAATTGAAAATCTATAACCGAAATGCATCATTTACGTCTAAATAATAGTATACAAACATTATAAAAAGGTATCCACTTCTGAAAATGGTAGATTTGACTTGTTTACACTTTATTTTTAAAGAAGACGAAACATGTTCATAAACATTATTCAGAACTATGGCTTTCATCTTCTGAAAGAATGTATATATTTCACTTCAATTTGGTACACATATAACAGAAAATGTTAAGCATACAAATTTTGCTTTTATTTTTAATAACTATTTGGATCTACGAGTACGACACTAAAAAAAAATCGTTATATAGGCCTAGTTAAGTCCTCCTGGAACATGAACGCGTCATGTTCTATGAAGGTGTTCGTCGCATACGCATTTAAATGTCTTCCTTGTAAAAGGTTCCTTGTAAGGCCTATATAAGGAATTTTCTCTGTTCCAGACGGTGTCAGTGGCTGTATCAGTGTTGACTTTGACTTTTATCTCAGTAGATCGATGGTACGCCATCTGCTTCCCTCTCAAGTTCAAGTCTACCACGAGCAGGGCAAAAACTGCTATATTCATCATTTGGCTGCTGGCTCTCATGTTTGGTACGCATTTATAGTGTTTAAGTTGTCTAAATCATAATTCTCGTATTATAGTTATAAATTGTTTGTAACACTTTAAATGGTTAAAGGTTTCGTTTTAAATGAATTTATCATGTTTATATTCAATTAATATTTCACCTTAATTAACAGGTCCTGTAACTTTTTTTGGTAGTTGTTTCATAAACATGTGTAAATCCAAAGATTTCCTCAACCAAAAATTATTTTGCATTCTCAACACGGTTACTATTCACATATAAAAACATTTAACATAGCCTAGTTAATATTACACATTTACCTTATTTGCATTAATTGCTGAAAATTATCATCGTGTTTTGAGGGAACATTATTAAATTTGAAAGATTTTGTGTAAAAATAAATGTTGATGTATTTTTTGTTGATATGTAGGTCGGAAAGTCCTTAACGTATTATGTTCAACCTAATTTCATAATTTAATACTACTCTATAGAAAGTACAAAATTACCTTCAATTGATACCTACACTTCTAGAGAAATGATGAACAATAAATTCTGACACGTTTACTTGCAATAGGGATCAAACCACAATATATTGGTCAATTTACACGTATGTTTGATTTAATCGGTTGCTTACCTACAGACATACCGGAGCTGATAGTGCTCACTACAGTCAAGAAGGAGCTGAAGGTAGACGTCATCTACTTCACCCAGTGTGTTCCCTCATGGTCCTACCAGGCTGAGATGACGTTTAACACCCTCAAGATAGTTCTGCTGTACACGTTCCCACTGCTGTTCATGTCAGTCGCCTACTGGCAGATCGTCAGAGTGTTGTGGAAGTCGGACAACATTCCTGGTCACTCAGAAACTGTCAACATACACACTCAGACCAACATTGCTTGCACTAACTGTGAGTGTAACTGATTACAACGTATCAGCTACATCTACCTTTAGGATCAATAAAGGGTTAAATTTTTACAAAGTTTGTAGAAAAACTTAAAAAAAAACATTTAAAAACGACTGACAGGGTGACAAAAAAGTCTGGAAACAACTTAATATTTGTTTAACTAAATCCATTATAACTCAAACCTTTCACATCAACTTACGTTTATGAAAACTACTTTTTGCAACCATTACTAATTTTTGGCCTCCATCAGGAGTCATTTGTTACGCTAGCCATTTGGTCTTACAAGGAGTAGGTACATAATCTTTAACGTAAGCATAGGTTGATATGCGCATCATTTTAAAGGGCTAGTCAAGTGGAGTTCATTGCCGGAAACCACGTCTCAAAAGGTGATGTTGACCACGAGTATTTACCAATACTAAGGCCTGTGCAGGTATATTCCACAAGATATTTGGACAGCCACCATTTTGTAACGGATGAACCTTTTGAGACGTGGTTTCCGGCAATGAACTCCAGTTGACCAGACCTTTGAAATGATGTGCATATCAGCCTATGATTACATTAAGGATTATGTACCTACTCCTCGTGGGTCGTCCCCTGGTGGAGGT
Organism: Macrosteles quadrilineatus; assembly: GCF_028750875.1. NCBI lineage: Eukaryota > Metazoa > Arthropoda > Insecta > Hemiptera > Cicadellidae > Macrosteles > Macrosteles quadrilineatus. The sequence continues at coordinate 3,340,515 of NW_026542605.1, forward strand.
CAAAAAATGGCAAAGCTTGCAAAAAGTAGTTTGTATAAATATAAGTTGATGTGAAAGATTTGAATTTTCTAACGGATTTAGTTACCAAGATATTAAGCCGTCTCCAGACTTTTTTGTCACCGTAGATTAACATTTTCTTTTATTAATCAACCTACTTGCTTGGTCATTTTCTGACATATTTTTTTCTATTGAATATAATATTCTACGGATAAAAAAAAATATCTTAATTGAATTAACAACATTTAATTGAGTAAATCATCGTTGCATTAACTTTGTTCGTTGTTCTTACACAATAACACATCCTGAGGTGAATTTATTTGTTCCTACGTTCCTTATATTTGTTTTTTTCACAATATTTTCAGCTCTGAACAAGCGGAGGCTGACTCTCGCCAACACCACGACTCAAGGCCAGCTGAGGTCTCGTAGGAAGGCTGCTAAGATGTTGGTGGCGGTAGTCATCATGTTCGCCGTCTGCTACTTCCCTGTGCATCTACTTTCTCTACTTAGGTAAGCAGTACTTAAGTATAAACATTAGCATTTATACTTTATTTTAGGAGATCTTGAGTCAAGCTTTTGTTATATATCAGTTAATTAATAGCTTAATGACAAACAACAACCGCTTCAAGAATCCAGACCTGGATCTCACATGGCATTAACGCTTCAGATTGAGCAAATCCCTATATAATAGTCCCTTTGACCAGCAATTTATATGAAATTCCGATAATAATTTTAAATTATTAATAAAAACACGTTTTAGTTCTTTGGCAGGGCAGTCGTCGGAGTTAATGAAGCAAGAGATATGTGTCTAACTGATTTGTCGTATTTATTTGAGGCCATTTAACACATTTTCTTTGAAACCAATTGGAGAAGAAGACACATGATGGGCTTTGGCACATTCTACGACATGTAACGATGCCAATTGACGCCCCAATTTGATAAGGCCAAATTATGTCTTATCAGTGTTATGGTTTATTTAATTAATTTTTGATGATGTTGAAAATGATTCGAGAGTGTACGCATATTATGTTATTAATGATACTTATAGATTATAATGATACTTTTTTTATTTGAAGTAGGTTTATGCGATAATTATTTCTTTCTTTCTTAGAAATATGTGAAATAAAGATGTAGTCGAAGCAGATAAACAAGACTTGTTTCTTTTAATAATTAATTTTTTATATAAATATTAGAAACAGCAAAACTTTATTTGACCTTTGCAAACATGTTGAAAGAAATCGTTAACTCTGAATGTACAATGAAAAAACAAAATGCTTGTCCAACAAAATAAGACAATCCTCACTTTAATAGAGATTCCACCAGAGGCAATTCTCTGAGTGGTTCGCCACTTTAACCGAGAGACTTATTTAGAGAGAGTCGGTTTGCGGGGATTTATTTGTCACCCAGATGATCATACAGTACAACGAGCTTTAAAAAGTGTATTATGACATATTTCTCTTTAATTTATACATATTTTCAGATCTTATATGAAATAAGTGAACAAAAAATGTTATAAACCTCTGAGCATTAAACCTGTTCCCGAAATGTTGACATTATCGAGTTACCTTTATTGTTTGAATTTACTTTTCAGCATTTTGTCCGAGGGGGTAGTTTTTTCTTTATATTGCTGTTTGTTACAGATATACCTACAACATCCCCCAGACGGACACGACGGCTGCTCTGGCCATGATGTCTCATTGGCTATGCTACGCAAACTCCGCCGTCAACCCGCTCATCTACAACTTTATGAGTGGTATGTTCAAATAAATACAAACAAATAATAAACATTATATCTTCTTATCAGGATTGTTTTGTGACTTAGGTACTGTAATAGTATTCTGGCAGACAAACGTTTAGAAATTCATAAGTGGATTCTACACGATTGCACATGTTGTCCAATGACATGATGACAGTGTCTGACGACATTATTTTTTAAGATAGAAAATACACAAATATAGTTAAAAAATCCTATTTAAATCACATTAACATTTTAAAAATCAAAACAATGTGCTGACATGTAAATGGTAAATTGGTTGACGAAAATCCAGTCAGTATAAGATAAGATTTTATGCTAACAAAGTCTTAGTGTCATGGACAACACGTATTTGAATCATAGCTCCGACTTTTTTCACATTTAATAAACATATCAAGCTGCAATTTTCTCGATAACTGTTAGACTTATTTTTAGTTTCGTGGCCTACAACCCGTTTTTTCTTACTTAAGTGTGTTCTTCGTTTCAACACTATGTAACGTAATGTTATGATATATCTAAAATGAATTTGTTGAAGTAGGAATATAGGATTGTTCTGTTCGTTAATATTATGACGTTTAGTGATTCACAAATCAGATGTATTATGATTTATGTTTAATGTAAAATAGGATGCTGCATGTCTCTACCAAAGTCCAGTTTAGTTTTCTTATTCCTCACAAGTAAGTAACTCTTCTTTGTCTGTTGGTAGGGAAATTCCGCCGTGAGTACAAACGCGCATTTCTGAGATGTGGGGGACAGAGTCCGACCGTGGGTCTGGTTGGTGGAGGCATGCAGCATCTCAACGCGTTTTCGGAGTCTCACAATAACAGCATGTACCACACACCCAGGAGGGTGGCGACCACCACGTTCACCGTCTCTCACAGGATACCTGAGCGTCACATCACCTGGGACAACGACAGACAGTTCTAGCTAATAGTTACCCAGCATTTCTAAACTCCGAGGACTGTAGCTACTCAGCATTTCTAAACATCGAGGACTGTAGCTATTCAGCATTTCTAAACGTGGGAGATATAGTTTCACAGAATGTAAATTTCGACAAGGACTGTAGTTACCCAGAACGTCTTAACACCGAGGACTGTAGTTATCAAGTACTTCTAAACACCGAGGACTGTAGCTACTCACCACTTCTAAAAATCGGAGATATAGTTACTCAGAACCTCAACTTTGACACGGACTGTAGTTATCAAGAACTTCTAAACACCGAGGAATGTAGCTACTCAGCACTTCTAAACATCGGAGATATAGTTACTCAGAACCTCAACTTCGACAAGGACTGTATTTATCAAGAACTTCTAAACACCGAGGACTGTAGTTACTCAGCACTTCTAAACATCGGAGATATAGTTACTCAGAACCTCAACTTCGACAAGGACTGTATTTATCGAGAACCTCTAAACCCCGAAGACTTTAGCTACTCAGCACTTCTAAACATCGGAGATATAGTTACTCAGAACCTCAACTTCGACGAGGACAGTAGTTACCCGTAACTTCTAAACACCGAGGGATGTTGCTTATTGAGCTCTTCAAATCTTCAAGGACTGTTAATTGCCGAGAATCTCTAAACTTCTGGGTAATACTCAGAAATGGTAAACTGGTGAGAACCTCAGTTACTCGGAGCAACTAAAATAAAAGGATATTACTAAATTATAACTGCCAATAAATTATAAAGACCGAGTGGTTAATAATAATATGTAAACGTTAAAGTCTGTTGGATTTGCACGGTTTTTAATACTGGAATGGCTTTTCAACTTAGTAAGTATATTAATATAAAATGGACTATTACATTTACTAAATTCCTCAGCATTTTACAGTAAGTTTTTGTTATTAAGTATTTTAAGTTTGTCAATGGATTTTCTGAGATAACAAGTACTCTTGGAAAGGAGTACAAAACAATTAATATATATGTTAACATTAATATATATGTTTTATTATATATATAAATTATATGTTGTCATCAGCATAGTTTCGTGACGCAAGTAATAATATACCTGCAGACACACCTTTTTAGAAGTTCATAACTCGATTCTAAATGATTAATTATAAACAAATCCTATGGTCCTATGGATTCATATTGTTAAACTGTTGCTGAAAAACTAATTTAAGTTTGCCCAACCACTTCAATCCAACATTACAAATGTTTGCAAACAAACAAAATCATTTCGAGCACACTACTAAACATTCAATGATACATATCCAATATAGATTTTATAATGAATAATCTGCCGTTTCTCACTGTTTTAAAAGGTTTTTGAGCCAAATTAATTTCAATGTTATCAATTGTAAAAAAAGTTTTACCAAAGAAATTAAATACAAAGAATATGTGGAATTTTATTATAGTGACAGATTATTTAAAGATAAATAGCGATAGTGATATTTTAAGAATTAAGTAAAGTGCTACATAAAAAGGTCGTATGACGATACAGATCCCACAAAACTCGTATACAAAAAATATAAATTTCCTTGCACACATCACATACTACACATGATATTTATGTAAACTTTCTAGTCAAAATAAGTCTTTCTCTATGTTTGTTGTAAAACAGAAGAACTTTGTACTGCATATTATGTATGATGTATGATGTTTCAATTAAGACGTTATTTATTTATTTATTGGAATATTTAAAGTTAGTTCTAGGTTTATGTGCTGTAAATATCTTACTGTATGTTTTAACTAAATTATTTATTATAGTGATACTACTTAAAATAAACTTTTATGGGTATTGTTTTTGTATATATATGTACTACATTTTCCCATGAAAAATGTACCTGAATATTACAAGTTATTTTGTTAGTTGTGTTTTGCTACTGATATTCATATTTTAAGACTAACTACAAAAAGGTTTACTTCACCAATAAGCCCAAAAACTAATAATTATTTACAGGATTTACATAAATTTTATTATGTTAACTCCTTGAAACAAGTTAAGCTTATAAATACCTAAATCCACAACGTGTATATCAATCAGTGGTTACCTTTGACTGTTATTATTTTATAAAAAAATAACCTGCTACTGACTACAATAACACTGCAACTACCTTTACATGACCTGCTTTACTGAATGCTAAGTAATAAACTAATGAAATAGTCATTTGAGTTATTGCTCTAACTCACATAAGATTCTATTACACGAACATAGCAAACCAACAAAGCTCTAAAGACATTTGGCACAAACAGGTTCCATATTTGAAGTGTAAATATTTAATCTTAACTCATACGAACTTCCTTTTCCACGAATTACGTGTTTAAGTTCCTTTTCCAATGATCCATTTATGGTCTCGAATTATGTATTAATGTTACATGTGTTTAATCAATCAGTGTGTTTAAGTCATTTTCAAATGTTTGTGATAGAGTGTATATAGGAGTTAATAATATATTTGGATATATTTTAAATATTTTTATACTGAGATCTCTTTTGAAATCATATTTCTGACACTGCGGGGAACTAACGTTTATATGACATTGTTTTTTGTTTATAAAAAATAATTACTCAAAACCAATAAGTTAACTTTTTATCTTGATCAGTTGACTGGACGTTTAAAGTACAGTAGCATAATTAATTACTGGGATTACTTTATTCTTCTACTTGTTATTATTTTAGAGTTTAACACGTTTTATAACTAATTAATACGATTAATTTTAATGTATCTTAGGATAGTGATAGCCGTTACAACGCATCTTTGTAAATTCTCGATTTGTATTTCATCATATTGATCTCTTAGTGTCACTGTCATAGTGTTATCCAATGTCTCATGTTTATGACTAAGAATCTCAAAGGTTGTTTAGTAGTTTTATCCAAACAGTAGGCCTATTCGTTTCTATCAAAGATTCGGTCATTGTGACAGATAACTAGCTAATTGTTATGTTTGTCTAACAAAAGCACTTTTAAGATGTATCTACAGGAAGTTCCAAAGTTGGCTAGCTTCTTATAATCTCATTAATAAAACGAATGTTACCTAGCTTTGAACCAAATTTCAAACTAAGAAAGTAATCAGTACGAGATTGACCATTAAATTACATTTTTGAACTCACTTAAGACACAAAAAAATTGGTTTTTGAATAAACTACAACTAAAACATATTTGTGTTTAAAATAGGTGTTTATTTATATAAAATAAATGTGCTATTTACTGTAGTACATCATCCATGGGCGTTTTATATTGTCGTGAAGTTAATGTAATAAACGTGAATACCCTATTGTAATTTATCTCCCTTAACGTAGTAGTATTAGAGATGAATAATGATATTTTTGCTGCAAGACCATCAAAGGCTGTGCTATAATATAATATCCAAACTAATTCTAACGATCAAAATTCATAGCATTTGCCTTCATTACTTAAAAATACTTAAGGGCACTAGTTCATTAGATAAATTTAGATTGCAAAATAGTTAGTTTTTTTATTGTTACATGTTGATGAAGAGTATTATTGATTTATCATATGGAAAAGTGTTCAGGAGAAGTAAATAAAATATTGCTATATTTTCATGTTATGTAAATGAGACTAGTTTTGAAAACATGTGTCGATCGAATAAATTTTAGGATTTATAGAATTTTGTATTGTATTACGGTCTGATGAGTTAATTTACTTGGAGTGTATCTTAAAATTTTAACCTTTTGAGAGGAGGATAAAATATGAGTGATCTTATCGTAAAATTATTGTGTAGAAATGTATCTATTTAAATGTACATGTTCAAATCGATGTGTAAAAATCCTTGATTGATTAATACTTTGAGCTCAAATTGTACACCATATCACTCATGATTAGACAACTACAGTATAGTGGTAATTACTTTTGTTTGGTGCTTCAAAGTTTAAAAGACTGACTCTTTTATCCCGCTTGTTTGTGGAGTGTTAATAGTTGTTAAATAAATTGTGCTTTCTCAATGTTGACTACGTTTTATCAACCTACGTTTGTTTGTATGTCCATACATTTCTCTGTAACTATTTACTAATGATTAGGACAGAGAGTAAACGTGTTATAAATTACTAAAGTATTAGGATCTTTGGATATTAATTATTAAGTATTATCTTATTAATAATAATGTGATATGTGTTATACAAAGTTCATACAAAGTTCATACAATTCAAACAACTAAAAAAAATCAGAAACAGTACAAAAATAAGGCTTAGGTACTTATGAATCCAAAATTAGTTTTGAAAATATATTCAACAAACTCAGCACATGATGCAGCATTCTAGCGCAAGGCAGAATACATGATGTCAATATCTTTATAGGGACAAAGTATTGTTCGTACTCCATTATAATCTATATTGATGGTAATTTGTTATGCAAACTTTAAAAATGTTTACGGAAGATTTTATGAGCTACTTTGTATCATCATATTCCCTAAAACTATGAGGGAAGGTTTTTAAGCAATCTATGTACTAAATGATGCTAAAAAATTATTAAATGACTTGTTAAAATAGGGCTTGACATGTTTGAAATGAAAGGTTCGTTGCTTCTGTAAAGAAGAAATGATTAATCATGAGTAATCAGCACTTTTGAGCCAGTTTTATATTCAATTTGTAATCAAACTATGGAAAACTATCAACAATCTCAATTAGTTGTCAGACTACATGACTCAATCATCCAGGTACAATCAATGGTGCACATTTAGATCCGTAGATGGTAGCATGCTTTGGTTTCATTTTTTATCTTAGGAATCACTTTTCGAGTTAAACCGTTGTCTTCAGATATTGAAGTATATATCCAATCCATATGCTGTTGAAAAGTAGAAGATAGCTAAATGAGCCGTTCACAGGATGTGCTATAGTCTAACACTATTATGTTCTATATATCTTATATATAGAACTGTGTAACTGTGAGACAGAATGGTTCCAACTTACATTGTCTTCCATTCAGTATAATTTGGTTAACTAACTAGGGTGTATAACAGATATGTTGATTTACAACAGTATCTATCTACGGTCTGAACTATCTGTAACTGTAACAATGTGTCCATTACAACTGTAAAACTGGCTACACCTGCAAACATGAAAACGGTATAACCACTTCTAACAGTAGTCAAAGATTTTATCAGTCCCTATAAAGCACTCTGCAGTAGGTAATGTTTGTGTTTAGGCAAGTTCAGAAAGGAGTTCGAGCGTACCTTCGGCTGGTGTATTGGTCACAAGCCTCGTCCTCTTCAGCACTTCCCTCCTCGTACCTCTAGCACTTACACCTGTCAGGTGACCGCTGGGGCCACCACGCCCAGGTCAGAGGTCATACCTCTCAGCGTCTCATCCATCCCTGACTGTGACTACTGAATGGTAAGTATTCATATTTCCAAACAAACTTTCTGGCTAGGTTATTTGGTTATCTTAGGCCCAAGCCCTGGTTTTGTCATTATATATTAACAAAATGTTGTTAGATAGAATGGTTATTGGTAGCCCAACGAAAAATGCCATCTTGGCCCTGAATCAATCTCAGTAGAACTGGCGAATGTTTAGGGGCAAGTACCTAACCTCTCATCCACCCAGAATTTTTTTTATCTTGTTGGTGTTCTGGGTATCCCACCCAAAGAATACCAAGTGAAACAAGCAATCGAATATAATGTGATGAATGGTTTGACTTGATCTCTTCAACAACTAAGATCGATTCATTATCCCTGTTGTTTTAAAGTGACAAAAACAACATTCATGCTCTATGTGTTCGTGCTCATTTGTAACCGACCATCAGAAATATGAGAGACTCAGTCCTATTTCATAACAGAATTTTGTAAGTCACCTAACAACAGCAATTACCCGATATTTTAACGAACCCTCAGCAAACTCATAAAGGTCCAGACATTGCCTTTGTTTTAATAATGCAGTATACCGTACATTTAAAATACAACGTATTTGGCGAACTCATAAAAAGTCTCTTTTAATTGATAAATGCATTACAACGAATGATTTTGACAATATTTATTTATTTTTTTTTTTATTAAGTGCAATACATAAAATTTTTGTATTCTCATTGACTTTTTATTTAAAAAACCTAATTAGCCTAAATTAATAAAACAGCTCTTTATTTCACAAAACTTTTATTCCAAACCTGATTATACTCTAATGATTGTTTCAGGCTTAGCACGATCGCCACTGCATCACTACAAATACCTCATAAGTATTAAAATATATGTGATTTCACGCCCTAATATAATGTATGTGTAATAAATTAACCAAACTTAATGTTGTGAACCAATTAAAAACTAATAAAACTACTTAATCAACATAAAATATATTTTTCTACATTTTCGTCTTTATATTTTTGGCTACTTCTTGTATAAAGTGTGTTTCCCTGTAAAGTAAAAACTGTCTTTGAAACAATTTTTATTGCTAATGACTATGATGTACTATTTTTCTATTAAATGACTTCTGTTTTTTTTTTACGTAAAAAATATGTCTAATGACAGTTTAAACATTCATTTTTCACTTATAGGCCTTTACCAATACGTTTACTATCACTCTAAAAGTTACCTAAAATTTGACTAGAGCATTCTGGTAATGGTTATTGTTATTAGGATATTTTGGAACCAAAGGTTTGTTGTGTTTTATTTGTTCATGTTGTATTTTTATAGTATATTTAGTTTATTTGTTGTTACATTGATCAATTGTTTATTTAAATAAATAATGGATGTAAAAAAGGTGTTCACTTCTTTCCATTTCCACAAATAAATATATCATATGTACGTTTTAAGTGTTGTGAAAACGCTCCAATTGAATGGTTTACCTGAAATGTTCGGTTAACAATCTAAATTTGTTGTTGGTAAACACAAAAATAAATTTTGCAACATTAAATTAATAAATTCAGCCTGGTTTATTTCACCATATATTCTATTTTAAGTATGCAAATATTTCAAATAAACATATTAAGCAAATTATATAACCCCATGATATCCAAATGCCATTAACCGATCTGGTTGTAACTCATGACAGTTCATCTTGTTCCACACATAAAGCTAAGCTTTATCAAAATCAGACCGCAACGGCTCGAGTTATTGCGTTCACGGACGCGTATACAAATTATATTCAATACGGTACTGTTTTCGTCCTCAGGTGTCATGAAAACACAAAAAATAAATTTGACCAAAGTCTAGCTGTTACCTTGCCACTAACGCTGAAGCTTCTCTATAGGGGAAATCCGCTAAAGTAAATACAATAATTAGTATTATGTAGTTGTTCATCTACCTGATTTACAGTTATAAGTAACACTACCTTCGCATCGCAACTAATAATAAAAAAAATATTTGTAGTGTTTTTCAATCTGCAACAAACTAAACAATATTAATTGAATATCAATTACAAATAAATCTCCCGATCGTGCAAGATTAATATTGCAATCAAAATCACCAATTTATCTGAGAAAAGTTTAATTGGACGTCTACCGTCTTCGTATTGGAATTTAACTCGTATTTCTATTAAAATGTCGAAGGCTTTTCTGTTATTCAAACGCTTTTAATAAGGTGTTATTAAATATACTTTGTATGGTTTACGGTCGTTATAAAGACTTGATACAAATAATACGCTTGTCAATACTTTGTGATAACTAAATGCACGAGTTAACCTTGAAACTGCAAATTAAAACTTGACTAAGCTAACAAAAGTTTTAATGTAAGACTTTCCTAGAATATGTATTGTTGTCATATTTAAATTTATACTTTTAAACTGACGTTTTCATTCATTTAAAAGTAAATCAAAGAGTAAAAATTATTTGACAAGTACAAGATATAAGGACTGTCTTTGATAAAGAAATAAAAAAAAGATCTCAACATGTTATGGATCCATTAATTTTATTGACGATACGTATTTAAAAGTTTTAATGACTGGTACTCTTTATTTGTTTGATTGACTTGATACAATTTTCCCTTAAGAGTTAGTAAAAAATAGTTCGTTGTATTGTAAAATCTCTAAGATGGTAAATACAACAACTAAAATGGACTGTCTAAGTAAGTCTCTTAGTTTAAAGTGGCGAACCACCCAGAGAATTGCCTCAGTTGGAATCTCTTTTTAAGTTAGGATTTTCTTTTTTTATGGAAGAAGAATTTTGTTTAATTTATTGTACATTCCTCATTTAAATAATGCTTTAATCTTGTATAAAATTATAGTTATACTAAAATGTAAGTCTTAAAAAGCAAATATGAAAATGTTAGAATGACTATAAAGTAAAAGGGATGTAAATACAGTTTTTGGTGGTAGATTTTTTTTTCTGGCACATACTTGTTCTTAAAACCTATTGTGAAATTATACTTTCTATTTGGAAATTTACTGTTCCATTTTAACTATAATTGCTAGATCATAATTTTGTTTTATGGATCAAGGGTAGATTAAAAATCAAAACATTAAAAACAAAACAAAATTAGAAGATTTTAAAATAAATTGTTAGAAAAGACTAAACGGCATAATAAAGGACTGTGGATAATAAATATTAATGAAATTAAACTACGAGTCGAAAGCTGTTTTAGTGGATGGTGATCCGGTTAAAGCAATCCAATCATTAATGTACAATCAATAGTGCAAGTCAATTCTATCACGAAGGTAAATGGGGTGACAGTAATGGTTGGATCTTACAATTTTGAGAATCGTCCAAGTGAATACATTTACTGTTACCGTACGTTATAAAAATCCATTTGTGAATTTGAGCATAAATTGCAGCTGTATATTGGATTTAGAACCAATCTGTGAATGAAACAGCTTCACACAGCTTTATTTAGTGTTTCATAAACATTGTCAGTTTATGGAAACATACATTTTGCTGTAAATTGAGCAACTTGTCAACATGTTGTTGATGTTGTGGAGGACGTGATGGAATGGTCAACACTCATAACATGTGTCATGTGTTAGGAACAAAAGTGCTTTCCCATAAATATCTCAAGCAGTTTGCAGCAATAAACATTGGTGGCAATGTTACGTGTTCCTGTCTATACTTTGCGACAGCTAACGAATAACCCCAAAACGTTATGCTTCGGTAAATTTTCCAAGAATAAAATCCAAAATACTTCACGGCTAGACATAGTATGATTTATTCAATCCAAGCAAACATATTTCAAAGCAACAGTAATACATTCATTAATTTCATTGAAAGAGAATACCATAATGCACTAAGCTGGAATATATTTTATGCTTCGCTTTTACTTAGCAAACAATAGTATCTATATTGTTTTAAGATTGTAGATTTGTCGTTCAACTTAAATCAGCAGATCAAAACTTATTATACTGATCGTAATATTTAAGATATTTATTTTACTACAGAAAGGGTCTTATCCAAAAATAAAATTTACGTGAAAACATCACATTTGCAACTCCTAACCAAAAATCTTTAAAAAATCCTTAGATTGCATGTTAACTGAATCAAAGAATAGGCCAAAATATAGGCCAATAGGATAGCAATGGTCTTATATAATTTTAAAAGCCGGAATAACAAAGATAAATTGAGTAAGTTATATGCGCTGAAGAAGTAAAAGATAAATGTAGTAGTATGTATAAATATGGTATGTAATAAATGTAGATAAATGTAGTAAATAAGTTAATAGTTAGCTTTTAAATAGGTGAAGTTTGTGTTATAGAGATCAAAATTGAATACACTTTACATGATTTTACAACTTTTATAATTGATTTTTTTTAGTATCTTTTATTTACATAACAGTAGTTTACGCTATCATCGCGTAAGGCTAATTACGCGAGTTGCGTACACTCTTCTTATTGTCCCAACTCATTGTTTAATCAATCACATTGGTCTTATCAGCTGATAAGTTGACGTTCGAAATATTAAATTCTACTTCTTTTCTCTCGATTCTTGCACTTCATTGGTCCAAACTTGTGCTGTAAAGTAACAAAACAATACTGAAAAGCGAATATTTTCAATTCCAAGAACTGAATTGCAGAGGGTAGTTTAAACACCAGTTATAGGTAGAGTAAACTACTTTATAAACTAAAACTTTACCATGTATTTTTACGTGTCACTATTTCGTAACGATAACCATCGTAAGTGTTGTAGAACAATCTAGAACAACCATTAACTTGGTCGAGTTTAATTTAACGAGTTTAAGTTTGCTTTGTTTTGTTGGAGGTCTGAACACATATTAGTTTAGTTAGAACTATAGAACCTTAACTTGATATTTTGTGACTTTTTAAAGATATTTAGAGATATTTGGCCCAAATAACATATTTACATAGTTATAAACTTTTACTAACCAGATGCTGTTCAAACCTTATTTTCCAATTAATTATTAGAATAAGTACTTACTTTAGATTTTTTTTACACCAAGTTAAATGTAGCCTGTATTAACGAAACAACGTCGTGTTTTTTTAACGTTGATTAAATGTTTCATGAAAAATTGTAAAATACTTCTTTGTTTTCTTTCAGGAACAAATAAATATAACTAATGATAATAACTAATTGAATAAATAAATAAACCAGCATGTTTTTTTTATTAAGGCAATATTAATCCAAAGATGATGCTAAAAAAACTCTCACACTCTTAGTTTCCTTAAGGGTCCAATTTAAACTTTGTGGTATATTTTTGACGAAAAATTGTTTTGTTGAATTATAAATACCATAGAAAACACAACACTAGCAAAGTTGTACTTTAATCCCTAACACACATTAAACACAATGGTTACTTAGAATCGTTTCAAAATAATACTATGCAATTTAATAGAAAGTATTAACTAATGCTGGTGTAAGTTTTATCATATAGAATAATTACACGTCCTCTACTGTGCTTAAATTCTATAAAGTTTAAAAAAAATATTTACAAAAATCATTAAAATCATTTCATATTTTTATTATTTGTAAATTGTATCATTTACAATCATTGTAAATGATACAATTTACAAATAATAAAAATATGAAATGATTTTAATGATTTTTTTAAATATTTTTTTAACCCAAGAGAAAGTGGGTCACTGCCCGAACGATTTCAAAAACCGTTTTTGAAATCGTTCGGGCAGTGACCCACTTTCTCTTAGTAAACATTATTTACAAACAGCTGAGGGGATAGACGCTATTTTAAACTCTTTGAAATCAAGATCTAAAAGTAGTCTAAATATTATTCCAAGCAGCCCGATTGTGTTGATCTCTATTCAGAAATGATAGAGCTACTAATGTAGAACTTTGGGACAAACGTCATAATTGTTCAACTCCTTAAACTCTGTTCATCAAGGAATTCACACTTAGAACATTGTGTAATAGTGATTAAAGTTGTATAAGTAGTTAAAACTCCATAATCATAGAGGCTTTAAATTGTCAAACTGTTAAATTAAACGATAAATAAGGTGGGGCATTATTTATATTACTATTGATTTAAATGTTAACTGAAACGTGATTCTTGGCCATCTAGTTAAACCAAAATTGTGACTTATTTTTGAAAAAAATGTTTATAGCTAATTAATTGTTTACTATTTTGGTTACTTTGATTATTTATAGAAATAAACCTAGAGAGGTCATATTTATCATTACCTTTAGCACAAAAACTATTTGTCTTATACACTCTTTCTATTTTATTTTCAACCTTTTCAAATTACTAGAATATTGCATATTGTTATATATCAGATAAACAGCAAAACTAACCGTTTAGTTAAAACTTCGTTACCCAAATGATGTAATAATTTGCAAGAAATTTGAGGTTTACATTTCTAAAAAGCATATTGAAAAATCAATTATTCTTGCGCAAAAACATAAAGCTTTTCGTTTATGAATTACCAAAATATTTTAAAGTTTTCATTCTGACAAATATAAACCAGAACACAATAAGTTAGTTTACGGAGTTTATAAGATTTGTCATAGTTTATCAAACCTGTCAACATGTTGTGTGGACAATGTGTAGTACTGAATGAATAAACAACACTTTGGCAATGTATCAAGTTCAGCTCTACTAACAGACAGCTGGAAGATAAATATATTGATATGTTTTCATTGGACAATGTCCTGTTGTTTAAAGACCACAACCTATATTTCTTAAGAGAAAGTTCATAATTCTACTTATTGAAGCAACTAGGTTTGTTTGAAGCAACTAAAAAACTTCTTAGAAACTAATTTTGTCGTTTATCGGCTATATGTTGGGTAATATGCAAAAGTGCTTGCAGTTATATTCTTTTTAAATAAAACAAATACTATTTGGGAACATACCAGTGAGTTAGTCAATTGCGGTATGGTGTTTCAATGTTTTTAATAACATTAAAATATACTACCATCAAATTAGGCTAGATATTTTGGTAATGTAATCACTTTGCAATACCTATTTAAGCGTTTAACTTATAGTTCAGGCAAGGTGAAATGTACATAGCAAATCATCGTTGATTTAAAACGACAAATCAGAAAATGTATAAATTTTGTAACTGATTTTTACTGGTAATAAAACCCGGTAGGTATTAAAAACTGCATTTCATACAAATCAAATAAGATACAGTAAGGCATAAGTCTTAGTAAATAAATCTTTCCTTCAAAAGGTTTTTTTCGCAAAAAAGCTTTAATAAATTAGAATATCTTAGACATTACATTCCGATTGAAAAGTAATACGAAGAAAACACCAGAGTACAGTGTTTACACCAGCGTTTTTTGTCAAGAGATAAGGAAATCCTTGCTCGAGGAAATCCTTAAGGCCACACAATTCGAACGGGCTTCAGTTTGTTGTTTGTTAAATTTCACAGCAAACCAGATCTCTTATTAATTCATCGTAGCTTCCCTATCTATGATGTAAATATAATCTGCATGGTATCATTCAAATTAACGGGTTGACTGAAAAGTAACTTACACTCCATTTAATCTTTTAACCATTAGATATATTTGAAATCTGTTTGAGGCATACTTCTTAAATAGTAATGGCTTCAATAATTATGGTTGAATTTTGAATGAATTCTGTGTTTAGTTTTGTTGGATATAAGTCACAAACAATTAACACCAATTGCATATTTTAATGTACAAAATAGTAATATCTCATTTTTATCTTAAAAGTGAGTAATACCAACAAGTAATTTTAATTAAGTTGGCGAATGTCGGATCATCGTTCAATCCCGTAGGCAATGTTATTTTTAATCTTCACGGTTGTTAGAAATGCTTCCGATAATTTCATCTTAAATGTTTACATTGTCTGCCCTTTTCCTTGAGGAACGGGACTAAACAAACAATATAGCTATAATGTTCACGCCTCTCTAAGGTGTTTTCATTTGTGAAAAGGCCTTTTTGCAAGCAACTAGCAAACATGTTTTTATAATTAATAATATACCTGCGAATTGCAAAATAAATCTCAAAAATATACCCCAGCCTATGCCGACAGTGTAATGTAGGAAAGAGTGTTTGTTATTTTTAAGGTGTGATATTGGTCAAAAGATACCACTTTGGTTAAATCATAATTGTACTTTGCAGTTTTTTTTCAGATTTATTGAATACCAAACAAACAGTATCATCAAATAAACTTAGTGTTCCTATAATAAAACAACGCCCATAATACATCATTTACAGCCATCTTAAGAATCGCAATTTCTTTAAAAGGTCGGTGTTGATAGCAAGACATTGCCAAATTAAAGTACAAAAGTTAATTATAAATTTGCACAGGTAGGTAAGCAGACATTCATAGTACGATGATGTAATTACAAGAGCATTATTACCACAAACCAGCAGTAAGTACTATTTAAATCGTATGACGTGCATTCAAGTTTAAACCGTAGGGTATATTGCATATAGCCTACACACTTAGTGAAAACCATATATTTATAAGAAAGAAAGAAGCAGTCTTTAGATTAAAATACTTAATTTAAGCTGTAAATTTAACCAGCGAAATATTCTTGTAACAATTTTGTCTTTTTTATTATTTTTCATATCTGTATAAAAGCGTTTCAGAAGTTGTGTGAGTGAATGCATCCAACTCGCAGTTATAACACAGTCCTCTGACATCAATCCGGTGATCAGATTACAGTTTATGGACAAGACGTGCCTACTGCATTCCATGTTTTGTAATTTTAGTTTTGTGTTTGTTTAAAGTTAACCAAGTAATTTAATTTGTTGCTGGATACCTTTTGCTGCCTATTGAATTAGCGTATTGTACCTTATGCGTGTCGTTTTACCTTATTTTATGATTCATAGTTTGTTCGGTTAATTTTAATGCGTTGTAAAAATGTATAAATCCTAATAATTAACCAATGACATTTTAATATCTGAAAAAAAGGATCTTACAACTTTCATGAGCTTAAAGAATATAAATAATGTAAGATTTCCGAAGAAACGCATTTGATTGGGTTCTTAACTTTTTTCACTGAGGCAAAACGAATAGTTTAGTACCCTTATTCTTTTAAAAGATTATGTTTGTATATAACAGTTACCATGCAAACGAATCTCCTGTTAGTTTTTTTTATCTTATTTTATATTTAGGAAACCATAGATATCAATTTATCTACATCAATCAAGTTACAAGTTCTTATTATAAAAACAGTTCAAATGCATTTTCATAAACTGTTTTCTGTTTTCCATTTGACTGTTTTCCAATCTTCCATTCACCTAAATTTAGTTGAGTAAGTTTTAATCCATGGAGCTCATTTTTAAATGTTAATGTGCATTTGTCTATAACTCTTTGTTTAAACAACTAAGAAAACGTAATTAAACATTTATTAATTTGGCTATTAACTTACTAACTGTAGTACCAGTGTTACAGGGCCTCCCTCTACTGCTGCCAACCTAATTTCTGTTACATTATCCTGAGTGTCTTCCCATGTAATCAATTCGGTGAATGCACTACGGACAGTCGACTCTCTGTCGTTCTTTATACATTATATTTGTTTTTAAAATGCAACAACACTGCAAGTTTTCATTTAGGGATAGAATCTAGGGTGGGAGCTGTGTGGCAATGATGGACACTGAACATCACCGATCTGCAAGGTAAATATTATTAAGGTATCCAAAGAATCAAAGAAATATTTCAAATGGAGTTTTCCTACTAATAACACTTACATGAGATAGTGTAAGTCATCTCATAAGGGAGATAAAAGAGAGGGGAGGAACAAAACTGGATAAATGTTTAGTTAATTTGTTTGAAAGCAGTTGAATATTAAATGTGAATTGGAGTTCAATAGCTTCGCTCAAGACTGCTTCATGTAGTTGCAATGAAACTAGTTCTTGTTAGTATGTAAAACAACTACTCTGAAACTGACCAGAAATTTCCAACATGCTTTCACCTGAAAAAAATTGTCTAACTGTATGTTAGCCTTAAGCATGTTGGACAAACAATATTGGAAAATATATTTCTGACAATTATTCAAATTTATTTTGTCGTATGCCAACTGTTAAACTCATCCTACAGTTTTATCTAGTTACGACCATGACTCGTTTTTTAAATTATTGATATTAAGAGCAGTTATTTTACTCTCAAACAATTTGTTTTCAGTACAGGCTTAGGGGGTGAGTTTAAAATTAGACCTGAGAGTTACGCCATTGTTATCGTGCCATAGCTACACGAGTCAACTCGCAGAAGACAATGGGGACCCATGAGAGGTAGGCTGTTATCTCACAATGCAGCGAGACAACGTGATACAAATAAGCTTTATACTATCGTTTGCCAATATGCAATATCCTTTTATTAAAACAATTTGATAGCGTTTATGAACATTTTAATGCATGTATATAATTGTTTTAGAAAGGTAAAGATAAGTAAAATACAAAACAAATAAAACAGTCCAAATTAAGTTAAACACTATCATATCGGGTTTTATTTATGGAAAAATATTCTATGATTACTTACTAACAGCCGATTCAAGATGTAAATTAATAATCACACTTGCCTCCAGTTTCAATTAGTTTTATAAAATATTTACTAAGGAAACTCGTTAGTTAATGGTGCTAACAACAAAATTTTATAGCAATCATTCAAAGTAAAGCAATTTTTTTACGCAAGAGCTTTTCTCCTTAAAAATTGCCATTATTTGTGGAAAGTTAGATAAGAAAATTTGGTAAATCATGTACCGTAATTATAGTTAGCATAACCTCATTTGTTATTGATCCAGGATACAATTAGGCGTATAAAGTAAATTTATTTTGGAAGATTACTACCGCTAACTAAGAATAAATCGTCGCAAGTTATGCTGTAACTCAGGCTATCTCTGTGGCTAATTTAAAGTGAAGCACATCAGTGGTGGCAATGGTTGATTAATTCAATATAAACGTGCAATGTTATTTTGAAGAATTACCTGATGAAGTGTTTTAGGTTGTGATTAGATAGGATTTATAATGTTTTTGCCCATAACACACAGTTGGCTAAATAAAAACATTCTAGAAACATAATACATTTTTATTAAATACTATATTAAAAACATAATTTCAATCAACTGACTAAAAATAATAACAGACAATATTAAAAAGTAACTCATTTTACGAACTAAAAAGCATTTAAATGTTCAAGTAGTACTAATATTCCCTCAACATAATTTACACATACTTAAATTAGATAAGCACTAAGTATGTTCACTTTATTTTCACCTGTTTGGTGAAAGGTATATGTTATGGTGTCACTACTTACTTGTATAAAAACATGTTTTGTTTGTTACGTAAAAAAGTATATTTCTGTATTAATATTTTTAAGTATAAGTTAAACTCGACAGTTAAAATGCCAAGTCCAATTACGCGGTTGGTTGTTTGGAGCTATTGCTCAAAACGCGATTACAAAGGAATTAGTGAAACGTTTTGGAAATCTACGTTGAAATTACAACGACGATGAGCATGGTATGTATCATAACAGCATTACTTTAATTTCCAGAACGTTTAAAATTTCAGTTAAATACAAGGTAAAATGTGTTTTAACAATAACTGTAAAATGATAATAGAATGTTTAAAGGTGAGTGAAAACATTGCACAGAAAGTTAATTATGCTTTATTACTATGAACCAGAAGATGTATGTATGTATGTAATATAATGTACAGGGTGGCTAAAAAGTAACTTGCACCCCCCCCTTAATTTTTCAACCATTTGAGATATTTTAAATCGGTTTGCAGCAACCTTCTTAGATATGAGGGGCTTCAATAATTATGGTCAATTTTGAAAATTTTGCCCTTAGGGGTAGCGGGGGTAGGGGGTAGCTCAAAATTTTCAAACGACAAGTATAGTCGAGTTTGGTATCATTTTACAGGTCTTGACGAAACATAAAAATTGACATAAAGAAAACCAAAATCGGCTCACTAATAACAAAATGGCACCCTAAAACGTTTCAAATCCAAATAACCATGAGGGTGGCAAAAAAATTAACTTGAACCCTCTTTAAATTTTTTACCATTTGAGATATTGAAATCGGTTTTGCGGCAACTTGTATGGATATAAAGGGCTACAATAATTATGGTCAGTTTTGAAAATTTTGCGCTTAGGGGTAGCGGGGGTAGGGGGTAGCTCAAAATTTTAAAATAGTAGGTATAGTCGAGTTTGGTATCATTTTGTAGGTCTTGGCAAAATACAACAAATAACATAGAGAAAATAGAAATCAGACCATTAATAACAAAATGGCAGCTAAAAATGATCGAAACAATGGTTTTTTAAAGTAATTTTGAACTGCCATTTTGTTAATAATGATCCGATTTCTATTTCCTTTATGTTAATTGTTATGTTTCGTCAAGACCTACAAAATGATACCAAACTCGACTATACCTGCTATTTGACAATTTTGAGCTACCCCCTACCCCCGCTACCCCTAAGCGCAAAATTTTCAAAACTGATCATAATTATAGTAGCATTTTATATCCTAACAATTTGCCGCAAACCGATTTCAAATATCTCAAATGGTTAAAAAGTTAAGGAGGGTGCAAGTTAATTTTTTGCCACCCTCATTGTTATTTGGATTTGAAACGTTTTAGGGTGCCATTTTGTTATTAGTGAGCCGATTTTGGTTTTCTTTATGTCAATGTTTATGTTTCGTCAAGACCTGTACAATGATACCAAACTCGACTATACTTGTCATTTGAAAATTTTGAGCTACCCCCTACCCCCGCTATCCCTAAGGGCAAAATTTTCAAAATTGACCATAATTATTGAAACCCCTCATATCTTAGAAGGTTGCCGCAAACCGATTTCAAATATCTCAAATGGTTGAAAAATTAAGGGGGGGGGTGCAAGTTACTTTTCAGCCACCCTGTATAATATGTAATATGTAAATATGTATATCGATTTTCATTAATACACTTCCTCACTTGAAAACCCCTTCCAATCAATAGAAATTCTTGGTCACAGAAACAGTCCACAAAGAAGAAATGCTTGATGATTTTCAGTCTGCGGGATTAGAAGAACTGGGAATCCAACAGGCTTCGTTTATATATTACGTTATATCATTAACCATTCGGTCTTTATGATTGATTCGTAGCTCTACTTAAGTAATGCCCTTTTATTTTATTTTGCTGAGTAACTGAGGTTCTCGTCCGAATGTGCTGAGTACCACTTTATTCCTCAAAGCAGTTAGAAGTTCTTGGCAACTAACATTCATTGATGATTTGATGATATATTGAAGTTTAAGTTTGTTTATTTCCATCGGAGCAGGGAGATAGCCTCGATAGAATAAAACAAAGCATTGAAGTCGAGATAAATGCTACGTTTAATATTCTCTCCAGCTCCTTCTATATTGTCAACGACGCGACTTTGTTGGTATTTGGCTGTTCAATAGTAAAGGAGCAGATATTAACTTTATTTAATACTAGGTATGTTTCATTTCAAATTAATATTTACTAAGTAGGTTTGGTTAAAGAAACTATAAATACCGTACGTAGAAAAAGATAAACAGTAGCTTATAGCCGTATTTTTATCTAGAATTTTTGTTAGTATAGCTTCAGTATAAAGGATTTTTTTCCCATTCATTGTCTTCTAATAATGTAGTTTGATATGTGAATTATTCATCTTTGGTATACAACAGGGTTTTCAATGGATTTCATAATTTTAATAATTTTTGATTAATGATTGATTGAATCATTGATAGATTTATGATTTATGTTTTGAAAATAATTTAAAAAACAGCAGCAACAATACAAATATTCTGTACTCATTCTTAAAAATAAACAAGTATTGTTTTTTTCATAAGTGTATTGATAAGATTAATAATAATATGCTTGTATAAAATAATACTTTTGTACGTTAATTTGGTCGTACAGAAATCTTGATTATGTAGACAGCAATTGTCATCCAGCAAAGTATTTTCACCAGCAAACAAAAATGTCTTCACCCAATCCACCGAAACGGACAAAAACAATATTTGGGAGAAATCGAAACAACAAGAATATTCTTGTAAAGTCTACAACATGGACAGGGTATTGTTTTGTACTGATGTTCAAAATTAAGGAATGCATCTAATGCATCTAATATGAGTCACATCCCATGCATAATATCCATGCTCTTTTGTGGTAACCCAATTTATGGCGTTGAACAATATTTTGAGCAACACACAATTAATTTGTATTTCCTAGGAGGTTTAAAGGTCAAAATCATTTTGATGGTTTCATGATTAATAATAGAGCGTAATCATAAATTACCTTTTGGTAGGAAACATCTTTATAAAGCCTAACATTTCACTTTTCAATACCTCAGACCTCAGATTAAAAATGTTTGCTACATTTTACTTATATATGTATAAAAGCAGTTAGGAAGTGAAAGTTTTATGAAACAAGTTAACCCAATATGATCGGTTATAGATTGTATATTTCAGACGCAGGAGTGTGTGATGTTGACAGTGGTGACTTGTTCTGTTAAAGTTCATGACCAAACGATCTGCGAGTATTGTGAACCTACGATAAACACATTATTGTCCCCAATGGTGTTTGCTAGAATTTTGGATTCCTCAAGTTCCTCCAAAATACCACTTATGTAATGAGTATTACTTAATAAAATGTGTTAGAATTTGTGAAAAAGAATGAAATTAGTTACAGAAACTTACAAACGAAATTACCTTTTAAGTATAGTAATCAAGAAACATCTTCAAACATTATTGGCATATTCGTGGTTTGGTACTGGTTTTGTATATTTATTTAAACTATTTGTGATAATGTATCTGAAAAAACTGTATTCTTGACGCTCATCTAATAGATTTTATAGATCCTCGCAATCGTAGATATATTGGATGTAAATAGTGCTATATCTTACTACTAGAGAAGTAGAATGCTTTGGTATACGAATACAGAAAAGCAAACATACAATAGCAACAAGAGCTGTGTGGATACATTCTCGACAGAATGATTGCACATTTCTTTTTACAGCCCGAGCTTCTTTCATACTGTGACCTGCTCCCCCTTCTAAAAGTGCATGTTTTGCATATTTTGGCATTGAGGAATGTTTATATGTTTTACTTAAATATGAAAAACGTTTAAGGTTTTACTACAATACAATCCAAATCGAACATTCTATTTAAATTGACTAACACGTATTGTCAAAGAATATTTACCACACTTTATTTTATAAAAAAAACCATAAAAACACCATTGTAAGGGGATGAAAATTCGTACTTGATAAAATACTTAATCTTTGTAATAATTATCGAATACTATTTGCCGCATTTCAATTTAGTTTTTAAATCGACATTTTTAATGTTAATTCGGCCAACTAAATAATCCACATTTTTATTAAAATTGCCAACTATAAATAATCGGGGTTTAAATTTTTAAGGGCTTTTTGATCTAATTTGAATTTTTATCACGTCAATAAAAAC
The DNA here is from genome assembly GCF_028750875.1 of Macrosteles quadrilineatus. Lineage (NCBI taxonomy): Eukaryota > Metazoa > Arthropoda > Insecta > Hemiptera > Cicadellidae > Macrosteles > Macrosteles quadrilineatus. The sequence continues at coordinate 3,363,914 of NW_026542605.1, forward strand.
ACCATATATCACACATCAGATATAAAAGGCTCAGGATACAGATTTTTTAAGCAGAGAATGAATTTAATATGAGTGTTCCGTGAATAAGCCTTCATCGCTTATTCGATTATAAAGACCAGTTAGTTAATTTGCTTATTTATTAAATTAAATGAGTCAACAATTTTTATTCAAGCTATTTTTACGCATAGCCAGTACTTATATTCAGACTTTCACTTCAGCATATTTTTCTTATAACTAAAAAAAACATCCAACTGTTTTGTGCGTAGATTAACCTGTAAGGAACATGTTGTTGATCCTTTCCTGATACAAACGAAATAATCTGATTTCATGTTGATAAACTACATATTATTTATATAAAATAAATTACAACAAAATGCTATTAAAGTGTTTTATACCAGAGACGCCAACTAAAAAAATATATTATTCTTTGATCTCTGTAACCGAAAAGAAGGCAAATTTATGTGTTTATTCTATGGCATAGTATATTATACTTGCAGAGATAGATCATAATTATTTTCGGAATAACGGAATAGCCATTTGGAATAATTCCAAAAGTGAATGTTTTGGCAATTGAGAATCAAACTTTATTCGTTTGCCCTTTACAATATTGAATGATTTTATCGCATGGAATTTGGCTTTCAACCAATACTAGTTCATTGGCCTAGACAACAAAATAAAACATTAAGGAAAATGGTGTACCTGATACCTGTTTGTGAAGATTAGTAGTATAATCTAGATACCTCTGTCACTAATGTTGATGATAAAAACAGTCATAAGGTAGTTTTTAGGATTATTTATACTTTGTTTCCTAAATTGAAATAATAATTGCGCTGAAATTAGAGCTTTCGATTATAAAATGTATAATGTGAATTGAATAGTTACTCCCATAAAACATTTCATTTTTCATAAAAGAATTATCACTACGATTGAAATGAAATGAAAATCCTTCTTTATTGAGGTGAACTTAGGACCTCATGGTCCTTTCTTACAGTTAAGCTCTAAAAAACTAATGATAACAACAAAATATTAACAAAAAATACAACACAGTTTGTAGCAAAACAAGTTATAAAATATCATAATTTATTTAATCTTCCCTAACATACATTCACACACATACGTACACCCTCTGTTGGATCTAGGCCCAACGCACGCCATCCCGCCATTCCGCCAAGCCACGGCCATCCGGTCAAGGTAATATCCTTTCAGCGTCACCATCAGTCGGGATCGGTTTTCTATGGATTTAATGTGACAAGGTATGGAGTTCCATAGGCGGCATGCTGTTACTAAAAATGATTTGTTCTGTGATGAGGAATGCGAAGCGTGGACGAGCCAGAGCGGGTATCCCTTGCGCCTCTTTCATTAAAAAATTTAAAATTCTTTGCAAAATAATTAGGAATTCCAAGATTGATGGCCGAATGAGTAATGAAAAGTATTCATATTTTTCTGATGTCTTCTAATTTCAAAATTGATTCATTAATGTCATAAGGTGTGACATGGTCATCACGTCTAAGATTGAACAAGAATCGAGCACACTAATGTTGTACTCGTTGTAATTTTGTTGCCAAAATCAGAGTCATATCATTAACCACAGTGTTGCAGTAGTTGAAGTGTGGAAACACGAGTGATTTGACCAGTAAGAGTTTAATGTGAAAAGGTAGAAGTCGTTATATCTTCTTCAATGTGTGAACAGCGGCAAACACTCTTTTACAAGTGCTTAACACCGCGTCAGTCCAGTCCAATGTTCGGTTTAAAGGGTAGTATGTTTGAAAATAGTATGTTTGAGAGTTATCAAGGAATGAAAAATGAAAACAAGAATGCCGAACACAATAGGCTATGTAAGTTTATTGAGTACATCAATTTTGTCATAGTTTATCAGACCTGTCAACATGTTGTGTGGACAATGTGTAGTACGAGAATGAATGCACAACACTTTGGCAATGTATCAAGTTCAGTTCCACTAACGGACAGCTGGTACGTAAATATATAGTGATATGTTTTTCATCGGAGAATACAATTATTTAATTCTTCTAATAGAAGAAACTGAAACAGTTTATACTTAAAAATTACCGAATAACAAATTTTGCCAAATACACTAAGAAAGTGATCCTATGCGAATATTCATTTTTTTTTTTAACTGGCGAAATGACTCAGTGAATCAGCCAATCAAAGTATGATGTTCATAAAATTGTGAGTTTGGGGATGCATGCATAAATAAAATAAGCTATGGTGTTTTGGTGATGAAATTGTCAATAACAAAAAGAAAACACTTAAAAATAGCTTCGTACAGTAAAAAACAGGTCTTTTTTATGAATGATATTTCCATTACACCAAACATAATCTGTTCTCTTTTATCCTATGTCCAAAAAACTATAAGGAAAGCCCCACAGTAAAGTGTTTAGCTAAGAGTTTTTTTTTTTTTTTTTTTTTTATAATATCAGGAAAACCTTAAAGGCAACCAACACAAAAAGGCTTTAAGAAGATAACTGTAATGTTATTTAAACTTAATTTATATTGTTCAACCGTATCTACACGGCTTGAGACATATAACATTAAATTAATACATACAATGTAGTTTTTGTAAATTTTAATTTAAAACAAACAAACTATAATTAAAAGATTAAACCGTATAGATTTACATCGTACTTTTTATTCCCTAAAATGAGGGAAAATTAATTTATTCTACCTAAAACCACAAAAGAATGGTTTATTAATTTAAGTGAAGCTGTGAATTTTAAGACAAAGATTTATTTAACTCGTACTTTCTACATATTTTGTTGTGGTGTTTCCGGACCAATTGATTGACAAATAAATAAAAGGTTAAAATACCTGCTTGTCGCCTTGTGGTCCAAGTGTTGTCCTAGTGGATTATGTACATTTCGGCGCGAGCGCCGAAAAAGAGATAAACATAATTAAATACATCGCCGTCTCAAATGGATACAGCCCTAAATTGATCGATAGTTTAACCAATAAACAAATAATCAAGAAAAAAGCCATTACTAGCACTGATAACAATAAAGAGCGAATGGAGTATGTATCAGTTGAATTTGGAACCAACCTCTCCCATACACTGAAAAACCAGATGAAAAAGCATGGTAAAATTGTAGCCTTCAAAACATCGAACAAACTCCAAAATCTCCTTTCTGTAAAAAATACACCACAGGATTTTTGTCAAAAAACAGGAGTTTATAAAATAACCTGTAATGACTGTGATAAGTTTTACATTGGCCAAACTGGAAGGCCCTTTGTAAAGAGGTTTAAAGAACATCTTCCTAAGAAAACCATCGTTCAAAAATCAAATTTCGCCGACCATTTGGTAGCCAGTAACCATAGTTATACTGATATAACAACAAATTTGCAGCCTTTACATATTTGCCAAAAAGGCCGAACAATGACGGCATTGGAACAATTCGAAATTTACAGAGCCTCTAAAATTGAAACAAACAACCTGTTAAACGACAAAAACACCCTGCAATCCAACATTCTCTTTGAAACCTTAATACAAATGAATAATAGCCGAAACAATGCTGCACTAGCTACGTCACCAGGACAAAGGTCAGATCACGACCAACTACCGTCTTCAGTCGAGTCTCGACACACGTCTGGCGCGCCTCCATATCCTGCCCGTGCACGCGTAGCAAGAGTTAAAAAATGTTAATTAACGGTCGACCGGTTTTTATATGTGTTTTGTGTTGTGATCATCTAACGCACCTCTTCAGGGAAGTTTAGTGTAAACAGTTCTTATATGGATCCGACGATGGCGCTCGCGCCGAAATGTACATAATCCACTAGGACAACACTTGGACCACAAGGCGACAAGCAGGTATTTTAACCTTTTATTTATTTGTCGTACTTTCTAGTAAAAGTACAAATTGAGTAGGATGCAGACGTGTACTAAAAACCGAGAAAAACATGGATTTTGGCTTTTTCAACCTTTTGTTGAAACCTAATTTTTCTTAATTATCAAATAATTATAGCCTATACTGTAGTTTTAAGCGTTGAGTTATTGCCCTAAAAGAGTTATACTCATATTACTAGTTTGAATTCAAAATACAGTAAAAGCTACTTGAATAACTATTATCCGATTTTGCAGCTTTAAAATAATACATTAACGAGAAGTAAAGGGAATTGGATGTTTTATCATCTGATTCTTGACTTGAAGCAATATAAATTGTAAATACCTCTTGAATATAATCTATTTCATTAGTCTTTTTATAACGTGGATACAATTTTAACGACCAAATCTATTAACTTAAGACTTGAACTCTTTCTTTCGTCCACAAAGGAAAACATTGAACGCATCATTTGCATTTACTAAGATAATTTTACTAAGGTATCAGCCAAGTTTGTCGATTAATTATTACCGTAACACCTTTTTGACAATGAATATTTTTTGTGTAACAGTAATTACCAATCAGAGGTCTTGACAAATGGGTAAATTTTAAAAATTAATGTTGAAAGGGTTGTATTATTAGCATTCATCGAGGGAGTGCTGCTCTTCACACAAAGAACAAAGGCAGCCTCGTCGTGGATTGTGAGTGAAACGAGGCAGCACTTTACAGATAAAAGTTTTAGAAACAAAATCTTGACATTTTTTAGCTAATAGACTATTTAGCTAATGTTGTAGTGTGTTTTTTGCTTCGTTTCATTAGTTAGTAGTAATAATAACTGACTATACATCAGAATTAAACATAAGAGCAAAAGTTTTTAATCAGTACACATGTTTTTGACACATTCTATTCAATTACGAGATACATATAAAAATTGTATATTCTAATTTTTAATTTTCCTCCTTCTAAACCTTGTAGCTATTCATCCGATTAAAAATGAATAGCTAATGAAATTGTATTCAACATTTGTGAAAAGGTTGTTTTTATTTACTATCTAATATCTACTTCTATGACCTTTTGTTCTATCTAGTTCCATTAGTTCTATCTTTGACCAATTACATCTTTGCCCAATATTGTCTAGTTTAATAGAGGCCTAGAAAAAGTTCTTTACGGCATTCAGTTATAAACTAAACACTGCTTGAAACGGTCACTAATACACAGCGACACAGACGAGCGCGTTGCCCACCAGTCCCACCACGAACACCAGCACATGCATGCCAATCAGCACACACTCGTACAGGTTGGGTGAGATGTGCTTCTCTATCAGGTCGAATTATAAATTGTAATACCTTATTATTTACATATCTATGGAAAAATTACAAAGTTAATTTACCACGGATGATTATAGACTAAGAATAAAATTGTCTCAAGTAATTCAGGTAACCAGCCTACCTCTGCCACTTATCTAAAGTAAAGCACATTACTTGTGCCTTAGAACTGTAATTAGGAAGTGAACTTTGGATTTTAATCAGATTGCATGGATACTGTTTAGGTAAAACAGTGTGTTTTGATATTAGTAATACGTTAATGGCAATGGCCACATTTGCTAAGTATTAGCGAATTTCCCTATAGGGAAGTAGCTATTACCGTAGGTCTTATGGTAAGACCTAAGCCCGGGACCGATTTACTTTTTCATTTTGATGTCCCCAGAGGCCAAAAACACCATTCGTTCAAATTTTTATATATCTATATATATATATGTGTGTGTCCATCAGCACGATAACTTGAGTAATGTTTGTCCGATTTTGATAAAATTTGGTTTGAAGGTGTAAGGCGGGATAAACTTGAATGAGTTCGCGAACCAGCATGATCAAACTATGGGAACGGGGGTTTATGGGGTGTTTTATGGGGGTAAAAATAGGTTTTTCCCATTTTTGAACCTAAAAACACGAAATTTCACAATTTATTTTTAAACCATTTTGTAGAGCTTAAAAAACAAATAATTTAGTATATTGAAGCGTTATTATGCGCCTAATTGTTACGGAGAAAATTCAAAAAAATTGTAATTTTAAAATTCCCATGTTATTCTTATGGAGAATAAGTCAACTGTTGTAGTTTGCTTGTTTATGAACATATTTTGATCGATTTTGGAAAATACTCTTATTTCTTACTAAACTATTATCATTTTATAAAAAAAATCTTTTTTACCCTCCCTGTTGCAGCAAACCTAAGTACTCGTTAAACTAATTCTATTTAAATAGGAAATAAATGTGCTATTTTTATGGAGGCATTTTAGTGTAAATCCAATCAGGTTAATGGAAATCCGCTTAGTCTGCAGGTTTGCTGCGGCGGGGGTATTACGTTATAGTAGGGATGCGGTTTGGATTGAGTGAAATCAAGTACCTATAGAGATTTGTAGTGGCATATCACCGACGACAAGTGCAAGTTTAAGAGATTGTTTATTATTCATAAAGCGTCAGCACTTAAATTGGCGTTTCTTCCGTGAGAGCCTTTTAGGTATTTAAAGTTTGGGAGTCAAAACTGCTAATGTTAACTTCTCGTTCTGAAGTTAGATTGAATGACGGATGGTTACTCAGTAGTACGTAAAGATAACATGCCTATTATAGAACATTTAAATTGAATCCAAACGTTTTGTATAATTTATTATAATATTTTTTACTAAAAAGTATTCAAACTCCAAATTATTAAGTCTATTAGAAACATCCGCCTTACAGGGAATTTTTGAAGTTCCATTACAATATTACATTTATTACATTACAGTATTTGTTATTGTATTTATTACAGTATTTAATTTATTACTCATTACATTTTAGTAAAGAAAAATGAGTATTCCATGTTTATATAGTAGTTTATATAGTCACTGGTATTGCCCATCACTACCCGGGACCTCAGGGACCGAGGTCCCGCGCTCTCAGCCACTGAACCAGCTCGCTCCCCTGCACCTCATTGCGATGGTATAGTTTCCAAGCGGATGCTCAGTAAAATTATGTACAAAACATAAATATATTTAAAAATACTACCAAGCACCTACAGTTTATTCTACACACATAGTGTATTTAAGTTGCTCAATAACCCAATAATTCATCAATGTGAAATACATTTAAGGAACTCTTGGATAATTGAATGTTTATCAAAAAAGAAAAATGGAAACTATACCTAATGTAGTACTAATATTTTACTCTGGCAGCTTTAAGAGAGCGGGTCACTTTTTTCTAAAACAGATATTCATTTAAAGCTTAGTAATCATAAAAAATATTATCATTAATTACAATTTAACTAAGGAAATCAATTTTTCATCGATTAAAAATATTTCTTGATTGTAAAAATATTACAAAACTGCAAACAATGACACCTGTAACAAATATGTCTGTCTGTGCAAGAAAAAGTCTCTGTACTGTATCTCCAATTATTGTATATACCAAGTTCATTCACCAGATAACGAGCAAATTCTATATTTGCTACTTCATGTTGAGGGTACGTTGGATCACACTTCTTATTCTATATTACTTTTCCTACAGTTACCTAACAATGTACATGTTCTCTCACTGATTTGAGAAAGCAAAGTGGCCAATTCGCTCACCAGTGAGACAATGTTAACATTGTCTCACTCTAATTACTTTGTCTCACTCCAGATTTGCAACGTGAAGGCACGAAATAGTGAGCGCGTAACATGCAGGCAACGTCGTATGCGCGCGAAATACGTTGGCAGCACTGGCTGTAAATCAGCTGGTCAGCTGTTGTACTGTTGTATTCGTCACTTCATATTAAATGTTATATTAAAAGTTCACTTCTGTGTAAAAATAGGTTATGTTTCTTCATGTTTCTTCACAAATGTTTTTGTTTTATGGTAACTGTAGGAAAAGTATAATGTGCAACTCGAGTTCAAAGTTCAATTGCCTCACTCGAGAAACCATTCCTCACTCGCCTACGGCTCGTGAGTAAGGATTTCTCTCGAGTGAGTCATTTGTTCACTTTTCTCACTAGTTGCACAAATAACTATTTACTAACTAGACAGGACAAGAGTGATTCTTCCAAATGATTGATACTTAATATGTTGGGAATACAAACTTATTCTATTATGTACAGTTCTCATTGAACAAAGCGATTTTAGAAGTAAAGAGACATAAATAACACAATTAATTAACCACATAGAATAAATGTAGGCCTACATTAAAATATCTATGTGGTTATTTTCTTAGATATCCAGTTTCCATGACACGCAGGTTCAGCTAAAATATATACTGTACTATGACGTTAATAACTTACAAAAAATCAATCATTTCAAAACGTTCTTCGTAATATTCAATCATTACACGTATCACACACGATGTACTAAAATGTAAATGTAATAAATAATGAACGATCCTAAAAGATCTATCTGATGATCATCTATTTAGCATAAAAATACTAATTTGACTAAGGTTTTATCATTTAGATGAATAACCACAAGTGGGCTCAACTTAAATGTTAGAAAAAATTTTACCGAAATAAGATGATATTAGAAATAAGTAAAATAATTAGAAATGAAATTTTCTATTGAAAGTAGAAATAGAAAATCTAATTTATTGAAAATATTTTTCAGCAATAAAACTTTAGGTGTTTTTAACACTTGCTTATTCCTAACAACTGTTCATTTAAGATTTCATCAACGTTCATTTCGTTACAAATTTTAAAGTATCTCATGAAACACAAACTAATGATGTTTATATTATGACAATATTGAAATACAATTTGCAATCATGCTCTAGCTGATCACAACGTTCCCCAAGCTCTGCAGTGGTAAGTGATTTGACTCAGTTATTCAGCAAGCGTCAGCATTGTCGCAGCGCTGATAAAGTCAACTCCCAATAGTATTATTCTTATTGTATTGTATTTTGAAATGTAGTAAGATATTAGGCTAGAAACTCTTAGTTCCAATATTAAACGACAAATACATATAATATGTGCAGTGATAACCGTTTTACTATTATAAATTATTTTATTAAAATATTTAATTATTTTGTGTATTTAATATATATAGCCTACTGTTAATATATTCGTTTAAAATATATAGTTTTTAACTGAAAGCAAATAAAAAACGTCTAATTACACTCTTGAAACATATATTTACACATAGTTTATTAACAAATAATAAATGGTCTGAAGACGTTAAATACATGTAAAATATGGTAAATGGTAATCGAATTATAGGACACTTAAGTCATCATCAGACCCATTAGGTGAATTACAATATATACGATTGTTTTGTACGAAATAAACGTCAGTGAATAAAAACACTTGTGTAAACTGTGCACGTTAATTTCTTGAATTAATTATTGAACTCATGGAGTTTCAGATTTTATCCATTAATAACTCTTTAAATAACTTTTACAGCATCATAATTATTACGTGTTGAAATTGCAAAAACCGAATGATCATAGGACAGCAAATATGCCAATAATTATGCTGTATTTTACCCAAATATATAATAATCATTCACTATTTTTTATCTGTGACCTGAACGTAGTTAAAGGAGGCCGTTTCTGAACTAGATATTCTCAATGTAACTGAGGTAGAGTAAATTAAGTCAAGCTATGTAATATTAATAAAATTATTTACAACAATACGCTACACTGTTTCTACAATCCTTAATGAGCCAAAACGTTTACAGAATATATGTAAATCCTAGTTTACAAACTGTGTTGAGTTTCAACATTTTAGTTGAAACTGTTCGAAATCACATAATTAGCCTCTTTGTTTGATACTTTGTACATGAATACACTACTTAATCCCAACCAGAGTACATAAGATCGAAGCAATACTGCTAAAAGTCGTACAGTCGATGAAACTGGGCCACTTCTTCCATAATAATATTATTTTCAAGCACAGAGATAGCCACGATAAAATAAAACAGAACAATGAGGTCAGAACCGAGGCTAAGTTTACTGTTCTCTCAGCACGTTCCATATTGCCAATGACGCGACTTTGGGTATTAAAAATTGGGACTTTGGGATGGTTTGAAAAAATAATAGCAGATATTGAACCTACTTATGATTCTGTCATTTTATTTCATTGCAAACTTTAATTTGGTAAAATTAGTCATTGAAGAAATTTGGAGACAGAAACTCTTAAAGGGTACTATTTAAAGTCGGTAATTCTATAAATAAATGTACAATTTAAATGAAGTAATGAGAATACCAGTATTAGGTTTCTTGTATGTATTTAGTACAAAACACTTTTAAGCAATCAAAGAGGCTGAGTATGGTTTAACAGATGAAAATTTACAGAGAGAACAACCTACGTAAAGGGGGGAAACCTTATCATGGTAGATAAAAGAAGTTAGGTGATTCCTAAAACAGAACAGCTTTTTAAGTTTGTAGTAATTTTACGGCATAAAGAGGTTGGAGAAACGTTACATTATGGTGTAAAGCTAAACGGAAATTATGTTGAAAAATAAATAACATTTATCCCAAAATTAATCTATATTTTCCTGATGACTTATATAGATTAGTATATCGCTAAAAATATTTATACTTTTGAATTATAAATAGGACATACGCAATAAGGTTAAGATTAAAACAAGACACACCAATAAGAAAAAGACTTTTCCACCCTAGTGAGAAAAAATGACTTTTCCACTCTTGTGAGGAAAAGGTCTTTTCTACCCTAGTGAGAAAAAATACTGGAATGAGGACGATAATCATGTCGGCAGTGGCCTAGCTTCTATTACTGATATTTTACCTGAATAAATTCTATTTTGTTTTATAATTTATGTTCATGTGATTAATAGTTATTCTTTTTAAAATCTAGTTATTGCATTTATTGTAACTCTTATTTTGCTGTCATGGCGTTGTGTGTGGTTTTGTCTGTTTAGTACAGTATAGGGATGTAAACAACTGACTGCTGTTTCCACTCCACAAACCTTCCACCCCTTTTAGTGTTAGTCGCCACTAGAACTTGGACTCGTCCATACCACAAATATGTTAATAAATCAACAAAACTAAAGCTTAATATTAATTATATAACTGTACGGCCACTTAGGAATCAGCGTTAAAAATACTGTAAGTAAACATATAAAAATTACATCAAATCCCAGTGTAAATAGGGTAATAGGGTAAATACCCTTTTCTGCCCTAGTGAGGAAAATTACTTTTCGGCCCAAGTGAGGAAAAATACTTTTCCACCCTTGTGAGGAAAAGGTTTTTTCTACCCTAGCGAAGAAAATGACTTTTCCACCCTTTTGAGTAAAATGACTTTTCCCCCTAATGAGTAAAGTGACTTTTCCACCCTTGTGAGGAAAAGGACTTTTCTACCCTAATAAGGACAAATACTTTTCCACCCTTGTGAGGTAAAGGTTTTTCCCACCCTAGTGAAGAAAAATACTTTTCCGTCCTAGTAATTAAAAATACTTTTCTGCCCTAATGAGGGAAATGAATTTTTCACGCTAGTGAGGAAAATGACTTTTCGGCCCAAGTGAGGAAAAATACTTTTCCACCCTTGTGAGGAAAAGGTTTTTTCTACCCTAGCGAAGAAAATGACTTTTCCACCCTTTTGAGTAAAATGACTTTTCCCCCTAATGAGTAAAGTGACTTTTCCACCCTTGTGAGGAAAAGGACTTTTCTACCCTAATAAGGACAAATACTTTTCCACCCTTGTGAGGTAAAGGTTTTTCCCACCCTAGTGAAGAAAAATACTTTTCCGTCCTAGTAATTAAAAATACTTTTCTGCCCTAGTGAGGGAAATGAATTTTTCACGCTAGTGAGGAAAATGACTTTTCCACCCTTGTGAGGAAAAGGCCTTTTCTACCCTAGTGGGAAAAATACTTTACTGCCCTAGTGAGGAAAATGACTTTTCCGCCATAGTGAGGAAAAGGTCTTTTGGTACTTTCCTGTTAAAGGGAACATTCATTATTATCGATGATTTTTTTCTCGAATTATCGATATTCACAAATTGAAACATATCAGCTTACAACTACGATAAATATTGTTCTGTATCAACAAAAAAAATGAAATGAAACTGTTCTAAAAAAAATAACCTAACATAACAAACCAAACTTGTTGTGTAACATCCCATGTTTAACTTGCCTTTTCTGTTATCAATAGCAATTTTTAAATAGTACAGCAAGTTTGGTTGGTTATGTAAGGTTAGCTTAGAACAGTTTCATTTCTTAATCCATATAATAAAATATTTTAGTCTAAACAAGATCAGTTGTAAATATGCAATGGATCGGTAAACAAAAATAAAGATTCTTTAATAAATCTTTAATAATTCTTTAATAATAATGAATGTTCCCTTAAACAGGAAAGCACCGGTCTTTTCTACCCTAGTGAGAAAACCCACTTTTCCGCCCTAGTGAGAAAAAATACTTTTCTGCCCTAGTGAGGAAAAAAAGTTCTTTTCTACCCTAGTGAGATAAAATACTTTTCCACCTTTGTGAGGAAAAAGATTTTTCCGCCCTAGTGAGGAAAAATGACTTTTCCACCCTTGTGAGGAAAAGATTTTTCAACCCTAGTGAGAAAAAATACTTTTCCGCTCTAGTGAGGAAAAAATACTTTTCCGCTCTAGTGAGGAAAAATGACTTTTCCGCTCTAGTGAGGAAAAATTACTTTTCTGCCCTAGTGAGAAAAAATGATTTTCCGCCCTAGTGAGGAAAAATGACTTTTCTGCCCTAGTGAGGAAAAGGCCTTTTCTACCTTAGCGAAGAAAAATGACTTTTCCGCCCTAGTGAGGAAAAATACTTTTCTGCCCTAGTGAGGAAAAATACTTTTCCGCCCTAGTGAGGTAAATGACTTTTCCGCCCTAGTGAGGTAAATGACTTTTCCACCCTAGTGAGGAAAAATGACTTTTCCGCCCTAGTGAGGTAAATGACTTTTCCACCCTAGTGAGGAAAAATGACTTTTCCACCCTTGTGAGGAAAAGATTTTTCAACCCTAGTGAGAAAAAATACTTTTCCGCTCTAATGAGGAAAAATGACTTTTCCGCTCTAGTGAGGAAAAATGACTTTTCTGCCCTAGTGAGAAAAAATGACATTTCCGCCCTAGTGAGGAAAAGGCCTTTTCTACCTTAGCGAAGAAAAATGACTTTTCTGCCCTAGTGAGAAAAAATGACTTTTCCACTCTTGTGAGGAAAAGGTCTTTTCTACCCTAGTGAGAAAAAATACTGGAATGAGGACGATAATCATGTCGGCAGTGGCCTAGCTTCTATTACTGATATTTTACCTGAATAAATTCTATTTTGTTTTATAATTTATGTTCATGTGATTAATAGTTATTCTTTTTAAAATCTAGTTATTGCATTTATTGTAACTCTTATTTTGCTGTCATGGCGTTGTGTGTGGTTTTGTCTGTTTAGTACAGTATAGGGATGTAAACAACTGACTGCTGTTTCCACTCCACAAACCTTCCACCCCTTTTAGTGTTAGTCGCCACTAGAACTTGGACTCGTCCATACCACAAATATGTTAATAAATCAACAAAACTAAAGCTTAATATTAATTATATAACTGTACGGCCACTTAGGAATCAGCGTTAAAAATACTGTAAGTAAACATATAAAAATTACATCAAATCCCAGTGTAAATAGGGTAATAGGGTAAATACCCTTTTCTGCCCTAGTGAGGAAAATTACTTTTCGGCCCAAGTGAGGAAAAATACTTTTCCACCCTTGTGAGGAAAAGGTTTTTTCTACCCTAGCGAAGAAAATGACTTTTCCACCCTTTTGAGTAAAATGACTTTTCCCCCTAATGAGTAAAGTGACTTTTCCACCCTTGTGAGGAAAAGGACTTTTCTACCCTAATAAGGACAAATACTTTTCCACCCTTGTGAGGTAAAGGTTTTTCCCACCCTAGTGAAGAAAAATACTTTTCCGTCCTAGTAATTAAAAATACTTTTCTGCCCTAGTGAGGGAAATGAATTTTTCACGCTAGTGAGGAAAATGACTTTTCCACCCTTGTGAGGAAAAGGCCTTTTCTACCCTAGTGGGAAAAATACTTTACTGCCCTAGTGAGGAAAATGACTTTTCCGCCATAGTGAGGAAAAGGTCTTTTGGTACTTTCCTGTTAAAGGGAACATTCATTATTATCGATGATTTTTTTCTCGAATTATCGATATTCACAAATTGAAACATATCAGCTTACAACTACGATAAATATTGTTCTGTATCAACAAAAAAAATGAAATGAAACTGTTCTAAAAAAAATAACCTAACATAACAAACCAAACTTGTTGTGTAACATCCCATGTTTAACTTGCCTTTTCTGTTATCAATAGCAATTTTTAAATAGTACAGCAAGTTTGGTTGGTTATGTAAGGTTAGCTTAGAACAGTTTCATTTCTTAATCCATATAATAAAATATTTTAGTCTAAACAAGATCAGTTGTAAATATGCAATGGATCGGTAAACAAAAATAAAGATTCTTTAAAAAATCATCGATAATAATGAATGTTCCCTTAAACAGGAAAGCACCGGTCTTTTCTACCCTAGTGAGAAAACCCACTTTTCCGCCCTAGTGAGAAAAAATACTTTTCTGCCCTAGTGAGGAAAAAAAGTTCTTTTCTACCCTAGTGAGATAAAATACTTTTCCACCTTTGTGAGGAAAAAGACTTTTCCGCCCTAGTGAGGAAAAATGACTTTTCCACCCTTGTGAGGAAAAGATTTTTCAACCCTAGTGAGAAAAAATACTTTTCCGCTCTAGTGAGGAAAAAATACTTTTCCGCTCTAGTGAGGAAAAAATACTTTTCCGCTCTAGTGAGGAAAAATGACTTTTCCGCTCTAGTGAGGAAAAATGACTTTTCTGCCCTAGTGAGAAAAAATGATTTTTTCGCCCTAGTGAGGAAAAATGACTTTTCTGCCCTAGTGAGGAAAAGGCCTTTTCTACCTTAGCGAAGAAAAATGACTTTTCCGCCCTAGTGAGGAAAAATACTTTTCTGCCCTAGTGAGGAAAAATACTTTTCCACCCTAGTGAGGAAAAATGACTTTTCCGCCCTAGTGAGGTTAATGACTTTTCCGCCCTAGTGAGGTAAATGACTTTTCCACCCTAGTGAGGAAAAATGACTTTTCCGCCCTAGTGAGGTAAATGACTTTTCCACCCTAGTGAGGAAAAATGACTTTTCCACCCTTGTGAGGAAAAGATTTTTCAACCCTAGTGAGAAAAAATACTTTTCCGCTCTAATGAGGAAAAATGACTTTTCCGCTCTAGTGAGGAAAAATGACTTTTCTGCCCTAGTGAGAAAAAATGACATTTCCGCCCTAGTGAGGAAAAGGCCTTTTCTACCTTAGCGAAGAAAAATGACTTTTCTGCCCTAGTGAGAAAAAATGACTTTTCCGCCCTAGTGAGGTAAATGACTTTTCCGCCCTAGTATAGAAAAGGTCTTTTCCACCCTAGTGAAGAAAAAACTTTTCCACCCTAGTAAGGAAAAATGTCTTTTCCGCCCTAGTGAGAAAAAATAACATTTTCGCCCTAATGAGGAAAAATACTTTTCCACCCTAGTGAGGAAAAGGTCTTTTCCACTCTAGTGAGGAAAAGGTCTTTTCCACCCTAGTGAGGAAAAGGTCTTTTCCACCCTAGTGAAGGAAATGACTTTTTTCGCCTTAGTGTGGAAAAATACTTTTCCGCCCTAGTGTGGTAAATTACTTTTTCACCCTTGTGAGGAAAAGATTTTTCAACCCTAGTGAGAAAAAATACTTTTCCGCTCTAATGAGGAAAAATGACTTTTCCGCTCTAATGAGGAAAAATGACTTTTCTGCCCTAGTGAGAAAAAATGACATTTCCGCCCTAGTGAGGAAAAGGCCTTTTCTACCTTAGCGAAGAAAAATGACTTTTCTGCCCTAGTGAGAAAAAATGACTTTTCCGCCCTAGTGAGGTAAATGACTTTTCCGCCCTAGTATAGAAAAGGTCTTTTCCACCCTAGTGAAGAAAAAACTTTTCCACCCTAGTAAGGAAAAATGTCTTTTCCACCCTAGTGAGAAAAAATAACATTTTCGCCCTAATGAGGAAAAATACTTTTCCACCCTAGTGAGGAAAAGGTCTTTTCCACCCTAGTGAGGAAAAGGTCTTTTCCACCCTAGTGAAGAAAATGACTTTTCCGCTTTAGTGTGGAAAAATACTTTTCCGCCCAAGTGTGGTAAATTACTTTTTCAACCTAGTGAGGAAAAGGTCTTTTCCACCCTAGTGAGGAAAAACGACTTTTCCGCCCTAGTGAGGTAAATGACTTTTTCGTCCTAGTGAGGAAAAGGTCTTTTCTTCCCTAGTGAGGAAAAATACTTTTTCGCCCTAGTGAGGAAAATTACTTTTTCGCCCTAGTGAGGAAAAGGTTTTTTCTACCCTAGTGTGGAAAAATACTTTTCCGCCCTAGTGAGGTAAATGACTTTTCCACCCTAGTGAGGAAAGATACTTTTTCGCCCTAGTGAGGAAAAGGTCTTTTCCACTCTAGTGAGGAAAAATACTTTTCCGCCTTAGTGTGGAAAAATACTTTTCCGACATAGTGAGGTAAATGACTTTTCTACCCTAGTGAGGAAAAATGTCTTTTCCACCCTAGTGAGGAAAAATGACTTTTCCGTCCTATTGAGGAAAAATACTTTTTTGCCCTAGTGAGGAAAAGGTTTTTTCTACCGTAGTGAGGAATCATACTTTTCCACCCAAGTGAGGAAAAATAACTCTTCCGCCCTAGTAAGGAAAAATACTTTTCCGCCCTAGTGAGGAAAAATACTTTTCCGCCCTAGTGAGGAAAAATATTTTTCCGCCCTAGTGAGGAAAAATAGTTTTCCGCCCTAGTGAGGACAAATTTTTTTCCTCCCTAGTGAGGAAAAGGTTTTTTCTACCCTTGTGAGGAAAAATACTTTTCTGTCCTAGTGAGGAAAAAGACTTTTCCGCTCTAGTGATAAAAAACACTTAAAAGGTTAAAAGGTCTGAACACCAAATTTTAGACTAGCAAATATACTTGTATGAAAACCATTTTCTCCGTAGCGTGATCCACTCAGATATGCATATCAATGAGACATTTTGATAAATATTGATAATTATTTTAGGTTTTCTTAACATCATTCAAAATTTTGTAATATAGTTTAAAATATGTTTACAAACGTATGTAATTTCGATAAAATGCAAAAGCATCAGTACCTTTATAATAGCACCAATATAATTTTATTTTATAGATGTCAGTTGCTGAAATCTACGCTAACAATTACTCAAAATAACGAGAAACATATACAAGTAATATAGTAATAAAGTGTCTATAAACATATACAAGTAATAAAGTGTCTTTAAACATTCTGTGCTCATTACATTTACATGAAAAATATATGAAAATTTTATGAAACCGGTCAAAATAAAAACTAATACTCTTCAATGAGTCGGAAATTAAGATTAATGAACTACTATCAATAGATATTTAGCTGACATTCGTACTTGAAACGGCATATCAAATGACAAGGCATATAGCTTTGTTCCCGGAACCTTGCAACCAGAATGTGCCTTCTTTCCAAGCCTGGGTTTTAACAAAGAAGTTAATTTTTAGTAAATAGTCTGCAAGGCAGATTTACAGGCACTACAGGCTTCCAGCTAGGGTGAATATAATTTCCATTCAATAAGTTAAGAATCTTTGTAAATGACTTGCCAGCTGTTATTTAAATGAGTTTTAATTTAGAATAATTTAGAAATTTAAAGTATGTCAAACGAAAATTTCACTCTATAAAAGTGAGCTTTTATAAATAACTTATGGTTGGCCCAATGGGCTTTTGATTGTCCTCCATCAATTAATGAAGGTGAATTTTTCATTCATCTAATTAATTAATAATTTAAATTGCATTTAATTTTTACCAGGCAAGGAATTTTAAGAAGTAAACAAGTTATAAATTTGCTTATGTTGATATCATTGTATTAGTACATTTTTCACTTTATTACTTTATAAATTACATGATTAACACATGATTTGAAATATAGGTAATTTGAATTTACAATAAGGTGGGATCTATTTGTTTAAAATGTATAACGTGACCGAACGAATCACTTAATGTGGTAGAATACGACCAGGCAACAGTAGTGGTGGGAATTTGAATTCAACCAAGCAGTGATTTATACCTATTGTATTTATAATACCTTTTGCAGTTCCATACTTAATTGATTGTCGTTTCTGTCTTGATGCTGATGTTGGCCTGTTAATTGGTCTGTAGTTTTGTATATTTAAAAAACTTTTAAAAAATCGGCAAACAAAACTAAAAGATTACACTACGATAAAATAATAAATAACTCGGATAATGTTATGAAAACAACCTGGAAAATTATAAATAAAGAAGTAGGTAACAAAGAAAATAACTTAGTAAATGACATGACCATTGCGTACAAAGGAACAATTATTGCAGATCCCAGGGCAATATCTAATGTACTAAATGACTACTTTGTAAGTTTATCTGGAAAGAATGGTTCTGTAAACTGTAATAAGTTGTTAGATAATCACCAGCCAGTACTAACAAATTGTGTCAAATCTAAAACATTATTTCGATGTGAACCTGTTTCATGTGAGGAAGTAGAAAAACTGATAAACTCTTTAAGTAACAAACCTTCACGTGGGCACGACGAAATTCCCGTTAAAGTAATAAAATATACAAAACAAGAACTAGTTCCAATTTTTACTCATTTAATTAATTCATCTTTTATATCCGGTCATTTTCCAAAATTATTAAAAGTTGCTAAGGTTGTGCCTATTTTCAAAAAGGGGGACCCTCAGTGCGTAGAAAACTATCGACCAATATCACTTTTGCCAGTTATTTCAAAATTATTTGAAAAGGCAATGAAAATTAGGCTAGTGTCTTTTCTAGAAAATAACAACCTTCTATTTAGTGGCCAACATGGTTTTCGCTCAGGCAGATCAACAATTACAGCTGCTTCAAGTTTTTTTGAGAGTATAATAAATTCAATTGATAGCCACGAAAATGTTATAGGAATATCAATGGACCTTACGAAGGCTTTTGATAGGGTATGTCACCAAACTCTAATACTCAAACTAGAAGATATGGGAGTAAGAGGTCACATTTTGGCGTGGTTCAAATCATATTTATCGGAAAGAAAGCAATACGTTGAAATCATGTCTAATAAAACTAATTGGCTGGTAAAAAACAGATCAGAAATAAAACTTAATCACTTTGGTGTCCCTCAGGGTTCAATACTAGGCCCTGTTTTATTCCTTTGCTACATTGATAAGATTCCAAATGTTCTGTCGTGTGTACCTTGTGGAAATATGTGTTTATATGCTGATGACATTAACTTAAAAATTACAGGAAAAACAGTAGAACATATCGAAATAGATACCTTTATAGAACTTGCAAATATTAAAAATTACTTACTATCCAACAATCTCAAAATAAACAAAAGTAAAACTAATTTTATATCATTTTCAACTAAGCAATGTAAAAACAAAATAGAACCGTTGATTATTTTGGATTCCGATGAAATCAAACAAGTTGAAAAAATAAATTTTTTAGGTTTAAAAGTTGATAAACATCTATCCTGGCAGGACCACGTCAATCATGTTTGCTCAAAGATAAATTCAGGGATATTTGCTTTGAAAAAGATGTCATATCTATGTAATATCAATACTTTAAAAACAATATATCATTCTCTTGTCCATAGCCACATTTCATACGGTATATCTTTATATGGAGCTACAACTAAGAAAAATCTTAATCGAATCTTAAAATTACAGCAAAGGGCATTAAGAACAATGATGGGACTAAAAAATGATGAATGTGTTAAAATTCATTTCAAAAATTTTAAAATATTAACTGTGTTTGCCCAATACATTTTTGAAACTGCTCTCATAGCGAAAGAAAGTATATCAGATAACGCACAATTATGCTACAATACAAGAGGAAAAGCCCTAAGAGAAAATAGTCGCAACCATCTTTTATTTTCAAATAAAAAGCCCACCTGTGCCGGAAGAAGATTTTTACGGTTTCTTCCAAATCATTTAAAACCCATTGGCAACTCAATCAAATTTAAAAACAAATTAAAAAATTATCTCATAGAAATCGCTCCCTACTCCATTAAAGAGGTGTTTCCCCAATTAACCTGATTTTATTTTTAGTTTCTTAGTATTATATAAATTGTAATTTTAGCTTATAACTTTATTTACTAGGTTAGGAATCTGACACTATTCAATGTACAATGTACAATTGTTGAATAAAGATATTGAAATGAAATGAAATGAAATATAAGGGTTACACAGGGGAGGCTCTAATTGGGCTTTGAAATAGTTCCTTATTCATTCATTTGTCTTATCACAGATGGTTCATTACCTAGAAACTGAGGGGTTCTCTACTAGAATATTAAATATTTTCTCTTCTTTGATTTTTTAATTCTTATCTTATTATTGATTTTAAGTCGTAATCATAATTATTACAACATAAAGTAAATATAAACATAATATTTACTTACTAATCTTATCGTATTTACGTTTATCTTACTTTTATCATATTATATACAGACGTTTTTATTCTTTAAGACATTCACAAAATCATCGTTCTTGGCCAATTTCAAATAGGAAACAGAAAAAACATATGGTGAATCTTTTGGTTCACCAACCTCTAAATTCATTTATGATACATTTATTAAAAGTGCTAATCACAAGATATTTTAAGTTATGTTTGTAAGATAAAGAAATGTAAACATTAATGACGAAATTGTATAACCTCAAATTATGTGTTCTAATTGTGTAACAATTAGAAGGTTAATTTCCACAGTATGATGAAAATAGTTTTCCATCAAATGGAGCGAAAGTATTATTTTCGTACTTAATCGTATATCCATAATTGCGTAACAAAAAGAGCCACTTTCGCTCCTAGTGATGAAATATACTATTCACATGTACATCGACCTCTTAAATAATTAGCCAACTACTTTATGCATATTTAAAAGTATAATTTCAGCAAACTGATAACATTGAGGTACAATAAACCATTTAAAACCTACGTGTTCATTAAAACTAGTTTTATTTCTTAAAGAAATTATTTCCTCCTATTGACTTCTTAAAAATATCTCTAAGTCATTTGATGCATTGATAAATTGCATAGAATGTCTGTCATCAATAGTTTTATTACGTGTATATACTTTCTAAAAATAGCAGTACAATTCACACACTTAACATTAAATTATATTAACAAATGCTGTATACAAAAATAAAAACTTTTAAGAAAAATATCAATTTAAAACTGGGGAAAAGATGATTTTGTAATTAAGTTATTAATCTCTAAGCGATATGAAATGTTCGGTTTCCTAAAATAAATATTTCCTCTTATTTAAAAGTATTTATTTTTATCAAATTACATCAATAACATTTTCAATTCGATAAAGTATAGTTTTTATGGTTTACCTCAGCGCAAAACTTGACATTGTGGGATTGAAATTTCACATAAGTTTCGCTGGTGCAATAAGATAAATATTTATAAAAAAAATTAAACTACAGTATACTGTATAGAATTAAAAAAAAAAAACTAACCCAAGTGTTATTCTCCATTAGACGCTTGACGTATTTTTAACTTGTTTTATTGGATGGAATGGTATTTGGGACACAATCCTAAAACATTTCATAAGAAAAATATTATTTCAACGTATCTCATGCTTTTAAAGTACAATTAGAATATTTTAACAGTTTCTCATAGCTGCGGTTTTTCATAGCACCATCTTTACCCATCATCCATATATTTATGTCAACACAAAGGTTTACAGTTTGGTTAAACTTAAATCTTAGAAAAATATTGCATCAAAGTTTTTTTTACGTGTTACATTTACATGCCATAAATGAAATAGTCAGTTAAATGTAAGAGGTTGTAACGTTGTTGTTGGTTTATTGATGAACATAAAAATCTTGCAGGCATCGTCAACAACTTGTCAAGCCTACAATATTAGGCTACAACAACTCCCTTTACTATATCGTTTAACAATTTTTAACCGACTTCCCCATTACCAACAAAAGGAGGAGGTTCTCAATTTGTTTGTGGCGATGTTTTTTTTTTCTATGTATGTTCACCAATTTCTCTGTGATTCTTTTACCGATCAGTGTGGTTCCACCACTAAAATAACCAGGAGAGTTTCTATTTGGTACCTTATATATTATGTTTAAGTATAATATTTGTTTCGGTGAAAAATTCTGAAAACCTTAAATATTCAATATTTATTTTGTTTACATTTGTGCAGATTGTTTACATTTGTGCAGAGAAGGCAATAAATAATAATAACATTCCTACAGCTGTTAGTTGAAACCATAATTCTTCATGAAACAGTTGCTTCATATTGATCAATAAACTATTTCTTGCCATGGAGCCTAAATGAATTACATTGAGAAAATGCATTTTGTTTTGGTTACTATACAAAATGTATTTTGACGTTTGACCTGATTTGTGTATACAGTAATTCTGTTTTTAGTATTGAATATTCTGACTTACAAAAACATATATGTTTCAGTGAATAACTTTATGATATTGACAAATAAAGGTGTATTGTGAAAACAAAAGCATTCGTAAAACAGGTCTAAATATATATTAAATGCAATTATTCCTTAAACGACCTAAGAAGTGTGACAGTGCATAATCGTCAATTGTCTTTTTTTTACAGCATCATTTATTTCTGGTTCAATGTAGACATTATACACAGAAGTGTTAACAAAACTATTGTATCATATCAATACTATTATGCCTGCTTCGGAAAGTCCTAGAGGAAGATGATTTGCAATTTCGACTAGGCTATATCTTGATCAAACAAAACCACCTACATGGCTTGCACTACTTTTAGCTGAACCAATCTTTCATATACATATTTCATTTGCAAATGTGGAATGTTTATTAATATTCTCTACCCAGTTACTATAACATATCAATCCTATTATGCCTGCTTCGGAAAGTCCTAGAGGAAGATGATATGCAATTTCGACTAGGCTATATCTTGAGCAAACACAACCCCCTACATGACTTAAACCACTTTTAGCTGAACCAATCTTTCATATAATATTTCCAAAGGTACTATACGTGTTAACGACCAATTTTCCACTTTTGAGAGATTTTTTAATCCTGGTGGCTGAGGAATAACTTTCATATTGTTCCAAAAGGCTTGAGACGTTACTGTATTTCTTTTTATAATGTAAAAGTACACCGATTGCAGGAAACGATGATGTCTGATATTTCAATGTATCTAGAAAAGACAATTAGTTTTTCATTAGGCCTAATGTAATGGACAACTCTTTCTTTCTTAAGGAATATCTAAAAATGTTTATTTTCATACCCACTGATTATGTAACCTGAACAGGTGACTCAAGCAGTTTTAAAATAATGATTGTTCTGTGGAACTTTTGATTGTTTCAAGGGTCTGACTTAGGGGAGGTACGAATGAGGCATTTAGTTCAAAATTCCTCCGTGAACAGCGCTGTAGTAGAGAGCACTTTGGCAATGAAGGTTTGCTAATCGCAAAAATAGTCCTGTTCATAAAATAAAATTATAAATGTCTCAAATTCAATTTTATTATTTTTTAATTATAAAATTAAACCATGATAACCTAACCGAACTAACCAAACCTGCTGACAAAGAAATAATATGACAAAAGTTTAGTAATCGGAAAAATAATTATGTTTATTAAATAAAACTAGAATTTGCTCAATTAAAATTTTGTAATGACTTAATAATAAATTTAAACTGTAATAACCGAACCAAACTTGCTGATTATAAAAAATCTTGGACAAAAAGTTAATGCTACTAGCAGGATTCGAACCCGGGACCTACAGTATATCAAGCCGGCACGCTAACCATTAGACCACCGAGGCCGATGGCTATCAACCGTTTTGTTACGGTAATGGCGTTCCCTCAGCTAATAAGAAGCCCACAGCTGTCATCGTAGCCTCTTCTATACCTCCCCTGAGTAAATACCTTGTTTCAAACAGTTTTGCTTATCAAAAAACCTCAAGTAATTAATATATAAAAAATTGAACAGTCACTAAAAATCATGAAATAATTTATTTTTGTAAAAAATACAACCGACTTCAAAATGCTCTAAAAAGTATGAAATAATTTTAATAAAGTAAACTTTTGTATTAGACAAGCTCACGTATTTCAAGTCGGCGCGGCTCAAACTGCAAATATGATTGAAATTAAAATATTGTGTGTGTAATTTGAAAATCAATAAATTGTAGCTGGATAACATAAATATATAAAAAACATACTGAACTGTTTTGTTTATATATTAAAGGAAATATTTTCTTGTATTTTATGTTTACTTCAGAATAAATGCATTATGAAAATAACACACACAAATGTTCTATATGAATAGGAAAATAATTTAGTTTGATATTATGATAGGGAAAAGAAGCTAGTTTAGTATTAAAACGTTACTTTTCCAAGTTAGAAACATTTAAATGCGTTATAATCTTTTTAAAGATACTCGTTAATACCACTATAATGCCGATCTCTGATTACGGTAATAAAATAACACTTAACGCATAACTATGAAAATTACATGCAGATTAACACCTTTAATTATAGATAGTCACCTGCAATATGGACACCCTCTTTCAATTTTGTATAAAAAATCATCATAGAGCCGCGCCGACTTAAATATGTGAAAAGTTTCCTTTATTAAAATTATTTCATTCTTTTTAGAGCATTTTAAAGTCGGTTGTATTTTTTACAAAAATAAATTATATAAAACAATTATTTATTTTTATTGAACTTAACTTATTGCGTAGAAGCACAGAAAACGTACTACTATAACCCAGAATGCCAACCGCATGGTAAAAATAGGTAAAAATATGCTATTGCATGGCAACGCTGGTGGCGCTGCCTACGGATTGACAGGCAAAGCTCTCTCAAACCGCTTAATGCTTTTTACCATGCGGTTGGCATTCTGGGTTATAGTAGTGCGTTTTCTGTGGTAGAAGTTACCTAGATGTACGTTTTGTATGATATGTATTTAAATAGCAATAATCTATGTTATGACTATTATGTATCAACAAATATTTAAACAGGTTCTTTCTACATTTTTTACATATACATTTAATACAGCACAAAATTCCAAAATATCACACCTTGGCTACAACTCGTAACATGTTTTATTAGAATATGCTATCAATGTTCAAGACATTTTCTTTATTTAGAAAGTTTGAGTTCGTCATCCATATCTCCTTTTTATTATAGCCGTATAGATTAACTCGCTAAAATATGAACATTAGTAATATTTTATAGTTAAATAAGTGACTTTATAGCTAAATGCTACCTCCAATTTCCCTTATAATTCGTAATGCAGGAAGCTATAACAAAAACACTTCATATCCCAGGAGATGGAGCGTAAAACAATGATAGAAACATAAACTAATGAAATGGAAAAATGAGGCTGGAAATATATCAAAGAAAGGAAAGACGCAATCACGATAACAGATATCGCTTGTAATGCCTGATCGTTCGTATTCTACCACATTCAGTCATCTATTTTGTGATGTTATACCTTTTGAAAGTTGGATTACATCTTAATTGTAACTTCAAATCATTTTAAAATTATAATTCTCACAAAAATTCAAATCAAATATACACTAATATTAAGATAGTAACCTTGACAAACTTGAAACTGAATTCCTTGGCTTGAAAACTATCGAAACTTAAATTAGAGATTAAATACATTAATGAATGAGATGAATAAACAAATATTAAAATTTACCTTAATTTGTGGAATACATACAAAACCCAATTGGGTGAACCATTTTTTTTAAAAGTTCACATTTAGGGATTAAATTTTTCGATTGGCATAATTTTAATTATTGAAATGAAAGTCGACAAGTCATAGACATACATCCTTAACGTCTTGGATGGAAATTGCTTACGACATAAGTATATGTATATAATATTGTATATATAATATAACACAACACATAGGTCACAACATATTTTGATCAACGTATGGGTTAATCCTACGGTCTTGAGTGATATCTGGCTTTTATTTTACAGTATGTCATTACTATTGAGAATTGCGGTCCAATATGTGTTCTATTTGGCCCGAATAATAATCTGGAAAATTTGTGACAAACCCTTCTTCCCCTCTACCGTGTCCATAAACAGCAATCCTACCTGAAGTTAAGCCAGAATTGGGCTACAGAAAAAATTCGAAAATGTTCAGCGGAGTCGGGAACGACCGCATAGTAGATGTGTTCAACTGACATGGCCTTGGCTATCCTGAAGGGGTACGGCAGAAAACAGCTGTCACCTCAGGAACTGAATGAGCTAAAATCCACTCTTCATACTGTTCCAACCAAAGATGGGTTTTCTGTATTTATCGTAGATAATGTAGATAAGACTACATGATAATACATAATTTCAATCATTATTAAATAATGACCAAGAGCACAGTATAAGAAATCATAAGAAACTATTTTTGCAGTCTGCATGAAATACGAAAAAAGGTGAAATAATGTTAAATGCGTTGTATATTAGATTTAAAATAAAATCGTAAATTTACATAAAACGTATAAAATATAAATTTAATTTACTGTGATAACATTAATATCAATAATTGCAATGTGAACAATCATTGTAGAGTGATTATTTAAGACTCTAACAACATAAAACTATTGCAGAAATGGATACAGTATCAGTTGAGGACGAAGAAAAACCATTGTAATTTGAAGTCAGGGGGTTGAGGATTTTAATCAAGGAAGTTTTATGTAAAACAAAGTAAAAAAGTAGGTGAAATGGTTAAACCCAACTTTAAATAACGAATGACTCAATTTGCTAGGTTTACGATGAGTCTTTCTGTTCATCCCATCTCAAAGAGATCTATCTAAGCTGGCAGCTTAACATCAAACCTTTTATCATCATCACCCGTGCATTCTTTTATCACAAAATAGACACTTTTTTATCGAAAGTAGCATAATAGTGTATTAATTCAAAAAAGGAGTTGGTATGATGCTTACTGTTTTTAGTAACATTTTTAACGACTCCAATTACCACGGATTTAAATTCACCAATGTAAAATAATATTTGTGATAAACCCGTTATTTAATGCCTCCAAAATCATTTTGAGATTCAATATTTTGCTTCAACTATGAGGATAAAAGTGATGGACTTAGCAGATGAAGATAAACTTTTATGTACCAGAAAACATTCAACACATATAAATTTACGACAGTTAATTATAAATAGTACCCTGTAGTACTTTATAGTTACTAGTAGTACTAAAAGCCTTTAATACGGAGAACTTGGTGCTTTCTTTTGTTCTAGCGTTTTCATCAAGTCATCTTTTGTTTTTTTTTCTTGGTTTCTAAAGAATAATAAACGAGTTGTTTGTTTGGAGTAATCACAGAAAACTACCAACTGCTAATTCATCCGAATCCATTTTTAGCAATGCCACTTTGTGTTATAGCTTTTTTTTATAATACTTTTATTTCCAGAGTTTTTTTACTTTTAAACTTTGCAAGGTAATCTTATTACAACAAAAGATGCAAAAAATAGGAGCATATACAACATTTAAAACATTGCTTGATTGAAATTCACAATATTTTCCTGGACTTTTAACATAAAGTTTTAAATAAACGTAATAGATAAAAATAGCTTTAATAATGTTGCAATATTTCAAATTTAAATCTATAAATAATACCTATATAATACTATACTATAGAATACTATATAAACAGCATGGGATGATGCAAACAGAAATAATGTGAATTCTGATTAATAGGATATTTTAAAAAGACAGAACAGTACTTCAAAACCAACATTGGGAGATATAAATGGTAAACTTTAAAATTAAGAAACTGAAATCTGCCTTTTCCATAATGAGGATACTTTTACAGGTATGTTAACCACTGTAGTAACTGAATTAATTTTATAAGGTATATGAAGGTTTCCACTTTTATGTTTTAGTATTTTATCTCCAAGAAGGTAATCATACTAGTTCATAACAAAATCATTAACATGTTTGTGTTGTTATTACTATTGAAATGTTTGAATTTTTCACACCTATTGTTCAAGAGACAACATTTAAAACGTTATATGGCCCTGGCCATATAAAGAGATAAATTAGCAAATTAAAATTGCATTACAAATATGGTCATTATTTAGGTACTTCTAATACACGTTTTAATGCAAGATTAAATATTAAAATTTTTATAAATATCTATTGTGCTGTTTTATTAAAACAAGTTAACTGACGAGTAAACCTACGCAATTAAGAATACTTAGACAGGCTTTAATTTTGAGTTACAACAACAAAGTACAACTTAGTTTTGCCGTTGTTGTTGTTTGTGATTTCCATGAAGTTATTTGTCTTACAGCCTTAAGACTTTTGTATGCAATTTTAAACTGTACGAGAGTTTAAACTAATGAAAGATGTATTACCTTTTGTTTAATGATATTACAATGGTACGTAAACAACCACAACTATATCTCTTAATGTAATCATTAGTATACGTTTAGCCAAGCTTATTATTTTTCAACGGTTTGACAATTTAATAGTCTAAGAAAACGAAAGGATTACAGCCATTTAGATTTATTTTACTAAAGTTTTTTTATCCTGTTATATTTTATCTGCAGGCCTGTAGCAACATAATATTCATTTTTCTGATATGAAGATTCACAGATACTTTAGGATTATACGAGTAGGAACGATAATTTTATAAATTATAATAAAAACGTATCAAAACTTCTTATATTCTGGAGGCTATTGGTATAGTTGCAAGAATTAATTGAATTAAGAATTAATTGTGGTCCCATCACGTACTTGTGATTGGATTATTATTCAATGTCAATATTTAACTAGAGGTTGAAGTTAAAATTTAAAACCCTAATTAAAAGTAAACCGTATTATGTAATACCATTTTATTATTAAAATTAAGTAAGTCTCAGCTCCCCGAATTGTCAAATAAATGTTCAAATATATCTCAATTGTCAAATTACTGGAAGCAAACAATAATAATTAGTCTAATGTGCTGATAACCTGCTTATGGCATCGGAATGCCTTAGGAGTTTGTTAATTTGTTTATGGTAAATCACAGTAATCACTTTCATCTTATACCACGAGCGATTTGAAGGAAATAATTAACGAGTTCCACGATGTTTGTCCCAACTCAGTTGGTACCACTTCTCCAGGGGTGAATTTAGATGGACAGTGCATAAATAAATGGAGTAGATGGAACTAGTAATTGCTGATCACTTTAAAAACTAACAGAAAGTCTACAAAAACTGTTGAATGCTATGGAAAAATTAATCATAAAAGCGGAGTCATTAATACTTTTATAAAAAGCTATATAAAAGGCAAGTTTACCAAAACTTATTAAGACATTTTAAAATTTAAACTTAAAATCTTTTAATACAAGACTTGTGTATGACATAATACTTAGTAGTAATTTGTAAGCAATGTCAGTACAGTTAATAAAACTATATTTCTATAACTTTCATCTGTAACACCGATGAAACGCTCATATCCACATTATTATCCTATGTGAAACGCTAATATGTATCAACATGGTTTAAAAGTGATACACTAAGCACATAATACAAAAGGACTATGTAAATGACAAGGAACTGGAAAAGGGAGTAAATGTAATAAAGGAAAATTATATTCCATTTTTACGTGTGAAAGACATTGCAAACTCAATTTCCTTGTCCCTTTGAACACTTGAATTGTCAAATTAGAAATCTTGGATGTAGAAGTGAAGATAAAAAAAGATCTATGAACAATATAAATATCCTGAGTCCAAAAAAGAATAGCCACTAAACTAGTAACACCATTTAGGCACCATATTGTTATGATTATTAATGACTGTAAAAATAGAGTACCTATTTAATACACTAATAAAAAGGTCTTATAAAACTGTAGTTTTTCATTTTACCGACTATATAGATTAAAAATATAAATACTTCAGATTGTTGGAACTATTCAACGTAAGGTGTACAACAAGGATAAACTTTTTAATTATAGTTGTAAGTGATTTTTATTTATTACGTATTTTTATTTACCTTCCATAAACAACCACTTTATGGTACTTTATTTACCTTCCGTAGTTTATACTGCAGTATTATGAAAATTATTGTTATATTCTATTTTAACATATTACGGCAAAAAAGGTGTCCATATAATAAGCGAATGCAAACCTTTTTACATGTAGAGACTATACCACTTGCGAATGCACGATCCGATTTATTGACGAAAATCCTTTCTTTTTTTTGGTAATAACATAAAAAAAATGTTTAACTTTGAAGAAAATTTTAGCCCTAAAGAGTCTGTGATTCTTTCAAAGCGCACAGATAAAGCTTATATTAAAATGTAAATTTAATTTTAGTAAAGCTTTGAGTTGGTCTTACATAAATATTGTTTGGTAAAAATCGTAGGAGGAAAATCAAAATTCCAAGAATGTTTTAATTTACATAGAGTACAGATTTATTGCTTTCAGTTATTTACATACAAAATACTATTTTAAAATGATAATAAACACCATTTGTTAAATATTTCTTTTTCATACACTTCCTAACTAATTGCAATTGATCTTGACAGTTACAGCACAGTATTATTAGTTCATACAATGCAAGCAATACACAACATATTGTTCTATTAGTTCAATATGTATATCTTTAAAATTGTTAAAATAACATCCACTTATCCGTCTGTATATTGTTAGTACGTATATTATTCTAATAGATAAACATCCTTCAAATCTAAAACAGAAGTAAAATTTTAAATTTATAAAAAAACAATTTTATACACATAAAATCTCAGAAATATTTGATAAATGGAATGGTTTAGCCAATATTTGGAATATAAGTTTAGCCAATATTTGGAATATAGGTTTAGACAATATTTAAGTCCCAACGTTATGAATCACTCAGTTGCGTTAGTTCCAGACTGTCCTATATTTCTTCTTACATTAAACACCCTTTGTAGAAACTGAAACTCAATACAAAGTTGTATTCGCAGAGCGTATTTACCAATACTAAGAAAAACATATATTGATTTTTGTCATTTGGCGCTTTTTATCAGGCCCTTCTTTAACTATTCATGCAATAATTTTTTTTACCTAAACTAATAGCTTTACTAAACAAAATAATATTATGAGAGTTATATTAGAGTGTGGTGAGTCGGTGGCTCAGTCGGTAGCGTCACGGAATTCGGGCCCAAGGCAACGATGTCGTGGGTTTGGATCCTGGTCAATGCCGACAACATTTTTATCAGGTCAGTCCACTTCTATACTGTACCTGCTCACCCCTTGCTTTGCTGGATACTTCCACGGACGGGCAGTTGGTCTATGTGGACGGTCAAATGCAAGGTTAAAAGAGGCCACCAACCTCTTAGTTTTTTTTTTATATTGATGTAGCCAAATATCAGTAATGAAATCATAAATGAATTATTACTATACAAAATTGTAGCACCCAAATAATAAACAAACAAATTTTATATTTTATGTCTTAAACTATTATCTTAATCAGATAGTCGATTTTCTTTAAAGTACTGAAAGTAGCATCTTCTGGTATACCCAACACCCCTGAGTTAAAACGTGACTGTCCCTTAATTTAATACTAGTTTGGACGCACTATCACATGCACTGTGTCAAGTGCCCATATTTTTGGGTCTCCGGGTCAATATTCTTCAGCTCCCGTTATTTAAACCCCGGGTCTAATTTGGCACTACTTCATATCTAGCTCTAAAAAGAGGCCTGAATTGATTTCGTAGCCTGTCGACCATTCTGTTTCGTCATTTATACGTCCTCGCGCCGTTAACATTTTTACACTTCAGAATTGAAGATGAAATTTTCAGCCGTAAAGAAGGAAGAAGGATTGTTGCATGAGTGGCCTTGAATTGCTGATAAAATAACAGACGAATGATTTAATTTTGGTTTGTTTGGGAGTTTTGTAATATGCAAGAGATTTTGAATCGACTAATAAAATTTTATTCAACAAAACATTAAGCAGAGTTATAGTTAAGCAGGCCCAATATTCATTCAACTTATTTGTATAATTCCATTAATCTATGTTCAATAAATCATTAAAAATACCCATAGCCTATTTTGTTTTACAAAGCCCACATTTTGTATATTTATTACATAGGCCAACATAATTTGTAAGATAATTGCAATATATAAAAATTTCATTTAATATAGTTTAAAATTAGTCCTTAAGGAATCAAAATTTAAGTGAGCAGTGATAATACCGTGAATTCAACAATAGACTAATGTGAACATTCACATAGTGACTCTGAAGAGAGAAAGAAGCCATGACTAAAATTGCCTATAAAAATTCCAGATTTCATCCACCACTTGGATCTATATAGACTTTTTATATATATCTGCGCTTGGAAACGACCCGGTCATGGACGGGCCATATGCAGAGTGTACAGGTCACATGTTCCATAATTCTACAATTTTTAAGTAGTACTAGTGTTTTTTATATCTCACCTTCACAACCTAGGATGCTACGTTCTAGGCCGGAAATGGTATACACATTACTTCAGGTTTATCTCCTATCACATTGTTAAAATCCTTTGGTAAGTGGCGGTCCCACGCTCTTAAACTAGACCAGCTGGCTTCCTAGAAGTACTAGTAGTTTTCATTACATTTGTGATATTGTTACACATATCAATTTCCTCTTCCGGTGAATTAAGGAATAAATAATTTATTCCGCTCCTTTTATGAGCACCAAATTTTAGACTAGCAAATATACTTGTATGAAAATACATGAGGCTCCACCCATCTTTATTCCACACGTATTCACCCACGACCATTTTCTCCGTAGCGTGATCCACTCAGATATACATATCAATGAGACATTTTTATTAATATTGATATTTATTTCTGATATTTATATTACTTCTTGATATTTATTTATTTTATTTTTATTTTTATATTTATATATATATCTATTTTTTTTATAAATAGTATTCCGTAACCAGGATTTCAATTAGGCTAAGGCTTTGTTAGGAAACAATCATAATATTATGAAGCATATTAACAAACACAAACCCTCTCTGTTAAGGACACAACACTTAAAACATTTTATAGGGAAGCATCACAAGTTCTGACGCTTTATAATTGTTATTATTATTATTTTTCTCTGCTTTGTGAATTGTGAGAACGCATGCATGCATGGGCGTTTTACAGTGAGTGAGAGGTTATGTTCGTTCGGTCAAAGCAAACGACTAAAGTTTCAGGTTTTTTGTTCTTCTTCTAAAAAAAGAAAAGTATTTTTTCTCACTAGGGCGGAAAAGTCTTTTTCCCTCACTAGGGCAGAAAAGTCATTTTCGTCACTAGGGCGGAAAATTATTTTTCCCCACTAGGGCAGAAAAATCATTTTACTCACTAGGGCGGAAAAGTACTCACTAGGGCGGAAAAGTACTTTTCCTCACTAGGATGGAAAAGTATTTTTTCTCACTAGGACGGAAAAGTCATTTTCCTCACTAGGACGGAAAATTAATTTTACCTTACAAGACAAGGGCGAAAAAGTACTTTTTCTCACTGGGGTCGAAAAGTACTTTTTCTCACTGGGGTGGAAAAGTACTTTTTCTCACTGGGGTGGAAAAGTACTTTTTCTCACTAGGGTGGAAAATTATTTTTTCTCACTAGGGCGAAAAATTATTTTTCCCTCACTAGGGCAGAAAAATACTTTTTCTCACTAGGGTGGAAAAGTAGATTTTCTCACTAGGACGGAAAAGTACTTTTTCTCACTAGGGTGGAAAATTATTTTTTTTCACTAGGGCGGAAAAGTCTTTTTTCCTCACTAGGGCAGAAAAGTCATTTTCCTCACTAGGGCGGAAAAGTCATTTTCACAAGGGCGGAAAAGTCATTTTCGTCACTAGGGCGGAAAAGTATTTTTTCTCACTAGGGCGGAAAAGTCTTTTTTCCTCACTAGAGTGAAAAAGTATTTTTTCCCACTAGGGCGGAAAAGTCATTTTACTCGCTAGGTCGGAAAAGTACGTTTTCTCACTAGGGTGGAAAAGTATTTTTCTCACTAGGGCGGAAAAGTATTTTTCCCTCACTAGGGCAGAAAAGTCATTTTCGTCACTAGGGCGGAAAAGTATTTTTTCTCACTAGGTCGGAAAAGTCTTTTTTCCTCACTAGGGTGGAAAAGTTTTTTTTTCCACTTGGGCGGAAAAATCATTTTACTCACTAGGGCGGAAAAGTACTTTTTCTCACTAGGGTGGAAAAGTAGATTGGTATTTATTGCGACGAACGTGACCATGGGAACCTATATAGAATTATATATCACTAGAAACTAGATTTTTAGCTGACAATAACGGTGCAAAAATTTTTCCGCGCTCTCAAATATTAACGGAGTTACGGCTGGTTTAAGTTTTAATTACCGGTAGGCCTAGGTTATTTTGTTTGTTTGACCTAACCTATTTATAAGCCTATGAAATGTTCTCTCCAGATACTTGATATATTACGTTAATTATAGGTAATGATTAAAGTAGAAGACTCACTTTTTACCTGGAAATAACAGTGCAAAAATGTCTCCGAGGCCACGATAACTAAGGTAACTTAAGATAATTTGTCGTTTTGATTTCCTTTAATCCTTTATCTACCTTCTGCATTCTATTCTAGTCTGCTACTCCTTGCCGCATTACGGAATTTGGGAATTACGGACTAGAACTGTTTGTAGAACTGTACTGAACCGAACTGAAATGAAAATGAAAATATGAAATTGAAGAGTAGAGATTAAAAATAAGTCAATCAAAGACATTCAAAGTACATGTGCTACAAACATCTATCTAAGAAACAACACGGCACTGAATAACTTATTTCAGAATGATTTTATTTAGGCATGTGTGGAAGGCAAGTCGGGCTTATGCGGATTTGTGACTGTATTAAGTGTTTTGAAGTTAGGTTAGATTAGGAAGGTAAAGTGTAGGTTATAGTGAACTGAGTTGATAATTTATATTACACACAGGCAGTTGTTGTGCAATTAAAATAGTGTGTTAAACACAATGAAATAACGATTTCAAAAATTCTTGCAGCATTTTTGAAATCGTTATTTCGTAAAAGTACTTTTTCTCACTAGGGTGGAAAAGTAATTTTTCTCACTAGGGTGGAAAATTATTTTTTCTCACTAGAGCGGAAAAGACTTTATCCCTCACTAGGGCAGAAAAGTCATTTTCGTCACTAGGGCGGAAAAGTATTTTTCTCACTAGGGCGGAAAATTCTTTTTTCCTCACTAGAGTGGAAAAGTATTTTTCCCCACTAGGGTGGAAAAGTCATTTTACTCACTAGGGCGGAAAAGTATTTTTTTTCTCACTGGGACGGAAAATTCATTTTCCTCACTAGGGCGGAAAATTAATTTTACCTTACTAGGACGGAAAGTATTTTTTTCTCACAAGGGCGGAAAAATCATTTACCTCACTAGGGGGGAAAAGCCATTTTCCTCTCTAGGACGGAAAAGTGTTTTTCCTCACTAGGGCCGAAAAGTCTTTTTTCTCACTTGGGCGGGAAAGTATTTTTCTCACTTGGGCGGAATAGTCGGAAAAGTTATTGTAGCCTTATGTTTGGGTAACGTTTTATTCCTTCTTCGTTTGATATGCCGAATGCATTCTCTTTTCAGATATAGCTTCCTAAACAGGTAATATTCAGAGTTATATCATTTAGGATAAACGTAGTGTCAGGTTTTGATGATAACAAAAAGTAAAAGCTTTATATTTACATAAAGCACATGTATATTTCCATTTATATTAAAAATCTGCTCATATAAACAGTAAACCTAAGCAAAGTGTATCTTTTGTTTATGCTTTTATGAACTAATTCGTATTTATTTCTGTTATTATTTACTATTAGTTTTAAGTTTTAAGATGTATAGAATTAGTTAAAACGACTTAATAACGACATACAATCATATGGCCGATTGTTTTGGTGACAAACACATTATTGCTATATACAGTATACAAAAGCAAAACCAGCCAAAAAATGCCATTTCAACCGTAGACACTTATAATCACACCCTTGTTGTGATCCAAGTATTTAGGGCTTCAACATAACAAGATCTACACCCTACAAATTACTGTTCCGACTGACTTGTGAAAAAATGAAAGGATTATCAATTTTATAGGTAGTTACATGATGCATTGATACAGCTACTCCACGTTGATAGACTTTGCAGAAATATCGAGTGATAAGTGATTAGAATCAGATATTCAGCTAGCCACAGCTACATATACATTGCCACAGTTAGTACAGATGCTGTTCCCCAGGTACTTTTAGGCGTCCCCAATAGTCTCTTTGACTTCAGGCATGCACAAATTTTAAAATATGTGTAGTTACTTTAAATTTTTTTACCTAAACTACCCCAAAATTACTAATTTGCAATAAAGCATCTCTAAAGTTGTTAATATTCTAATATTTCAAATAACATAAAACATTGAGGACACAATTAATGTTATACACAACAATATAAAAAAAAAAAAATTTAGCCCTAAAGAGTCTGTGATTCTTTCAAAGCGCACAGATAAAGCTTATATTAAAATGTAAATTTAATTTTAGTAAAGCTTTGAGTTGGTCTTACATAAATATTGTTTGGTAAAAATCGTAGGAGGAAAATCAAAATTCCAAGAATGTTTTAATTTACATAGAGTACAGATTTATTGCTTTCAGTTATTTACATACAAAATACTATTTTAAAATGATAATAAACACCATTTGTTAAATATTTCTTTTTTATACACTTCCTAACTAATTGCAATTGATCTTGACAGTTACAGCACAGTATTATTAGTTCATACAATGCAAGCAATACACA
The DNA here is from genome assembly GCF_028750875.1 of Macrosteles quadrilineatus. NCBI lineage: Eukaryota > Metazoa > Arthropoda > Insecta > Hemiptera > Cicadellidae > Macrosteles > Macrosteles quadrilineatus. Next base: position 3,400,471 of record NW_026542605.1, read on the forward strand.
ACATATTGTTCTATTAGTTCAATATATATATCTTTAAAATTGTTAAAATAACATCCACTTATCCGTCTGTATATTGTTAGTACGTATATTATTCTAATAGATAAACATCCTTCAAATCTTAAACAGAAGTAAAATTTTAAATTTATAAAAAAACAATTTTATACACATAAAATCTCAGAAATATTTGATAAATGGAATGGTTTAGCCAATATTTGGAATATAAGTTTAGCCAATATTTGGAATATAGGTTTAGACAATATTTAAGTCCCAACGTTATGAATCACTCAGTTGCGTTAGTTCCAGACTGTCCTATATTTCTTCTTACATTAAACACCCTTTGTAGAAACTGAAACTCAATACAAAGTTGTATTCGCAGAGCGTATTTACCAATACTAAGAAAAACATATATTGATTTTTGTCATTTGGCGCTTTTTATCAGGCCCTTCTTTAACTATTCATGCAATAATTTTTTTTACCTAAACTAATAGCTTTACTAAACAAAATAATATTATGAGAGTTATATTAGAGTGTGGTGAGTCGGTGGCTCAGTCGGTAGCGTCACGGAATTCGGGCCCAAGGCAACGATGTCGTGGGTTTGGATCCTGGTCAATGCCGACAACATTTTTATCAGGTCAGTCCACTTCTATACTGTACCTGCTCACCCCTTGCTTTGCTGGATACTTCCACGGACGGGCAGTTGGTCTATGTGGACGGTCAAATGCAAGGTTAAAAGAGGCCACCAACCTCTTAGTTTTTTTTTTATATTGATGTAGCCAAATATCAGTAATGAAATCATAAATGAATTATTACTATACAAAATTGTAGCACCCAAATAATAAACAAACAAATTTTATATTTTATGTCTTAAACTATTATCTTAATCAGATAGTCGATTTTCTTTAAAGTACTGAAAGTAGCATCTTCTGGTATACCCAACACCCCTGAGTTAAAACGTGACTGTCCCTTAATTTAATACTAGTTTGGACGCACTATCACATGCACTGTGTCAAGTGCCCATATTTTTGGGTCTCCGGGTCAATATTCTTCAGCTCCCGTTATTTAAACCCCGGGTCTAATTTGGCACTACTTCATATCTAGCTCTAAAAAGAGGCCTGAATTGATTTCGTAGCCTGTCGACCATTCTGTTTCGTCATTTATACGTCCTCGCGCCGTTAACATTTTTACACTTCAGAATTGAAGATGAAATTTTCAGCCGTAAAGAAGGAAGAAGGATTGTTGCATGAGTGGCCTTGAATTGCTGATAAAATAACAGACGAATGATTTAATTTTGGTTTGTTTGGGAGTTTTGTAATATGCAAGAGATTTTGAATCGACTAATAAAATTTTATTCAACAAAACATTAAGCAGAGTTATAGTTAAGCAGGCCCAATATTCATTCAACTTATTTGTATAATTCCATTAATCTATGTTCAATAAATCATTAAAAATACCCATAGCCTATTTTGTTTTACAAAGCCCACATTTTGTATATTTATTACATAGGCCAACATAATTTGTAAGATAATTGCAATATATAAAAATTTCATTTAATATAGTTTAAAATTAGTCCTTAAGGAATCAAAATTTAAGTGAGCAGTGATAATACCGTGAATTCAACAATAGACTAATGTGAACATTCACATAGTGACTCTGAAGAGAGAAAGAAGCCATGACTAAAATTGCCTATAAAAATTCCAGATTTCATCCACCACTTGGATCTATATAGACTTTTTATATATATCTGCGCTTGGAAACGACCCGGTCATGGACGGGCCATATGCAGAGTGTACAGGTCACATGTTCCATAATTCTACAATTTTTAAGTAGTACTAGTGTTTTTTATATCTCACCTTCACAACCTAGGATGCTACGTTCTAGGCCGGAAATGGTATACACATTACTTCAGGTTTATCTCCTATCACATTGTTAAAATCCTTTGGTAAGTGGCGGTCCCACGCTCTTAAACTAGACCAGCTGGCTTCCTAGAAGTACTAGTAGTTTTCATTACATTTGTGATATTGTTACACATATCAATTTCCTCTTCCGGTGAATTAAGGAATAAATAATTTATTCCGCTCCTTTTATGAGCACCAAATTTTAGACTAGCAAATATACTTGTATGAAAATACATGAGGCTCCACCCATCTTTATTCCACACGTATTCACCCACGACCATTTTCTCCGTAGCGTGATCCACTCAGATATACATATCAATGAGACATTTTTATTAATATTGATATTTATTTCTGATATTTATATTACTTCTTGATATTTATTTATTTTATTTTTATTTTTATATTTATATATATATCTATTTTTTTTATAAATAGTATTCCGTAACCAGGATTTCAATTAGGCTAAGGCTTTGTTAGGAAACAATCATAATATTATGAAGCATATTAACAAACACAAACCCTCTCTGTTAAGGACACAACACTTAAAACATTTTATAGGGAAGCATCACAAGTTCTGACGCTTTATAATTGTTATTATTATTATTTTTCTCTGCTTTGTGAATTGTGAGAACGCATGCATGCATGGGCGTTTTACAGTGAGTGAGAGGTTATGTTCGTTCGGTCAAAGCAAACGACTAAAGTTTCAGGTTTTTTGTTCTTCTTCTTTTTTTCAGTCAGCTCAGCTTGGCCGGCGCTGCCAGTCTGATGTGCAAACAAACAAACAGTTCAAACATGGTCTACGAACCATGAAAAACAAAGAGGACCAAATATGAGCAATCCAAAAAGAATTCCGTAGATTATAAAGCAATATTTATGTCACTTCATTTTAGATTTTTTAGTGTGCTGCCAACTACTTTGTTTTTTAAGTTAAAGTGCCTGCCACAAACCGCCGTAGAAATATAGTATGTTAGGAAAACTTTGTTCAAAAAGAAAAAAAGTGTAAACTATTTGTTTATTAGCCTTATATTGTATCAATTGGACCTCACCGACAAGTTTTTTTTAAACTTGGTGAGGCCAAGCTGTTGTAATTTTCATAATAAATATATTTGTATTTGTATTTCAGGTTTTCTTAACATCATTCAAATAATTTTGTAATCTAGTTTAAAATATGTTTACAAACGTATGTAATTTCGATAAACCGCAAAAGCATTAGTACCTTTATAATAGCACCAATATAATGTATTATATAAATGTCAGTTGCTGAAATCCACGCTAACAATTACTCAAAATAACGAGAAAACATATACAAGTAATAAAGTGTCTTTAAACATTCTGTGCTCATTAAATTTACATGAAAAATATATGAGAAATTTCATGAAACCGGTCAAAATAAAAACTAATACTCTTCAATGAGTCGGAAATTAAGATTAATGAACTACTATCAATAGATATTTAGCTGACATTCGTACTTGAAAAGGCGAATATTTATTTCCTCATTTCTATGAACATTCCATATGTCCAATGAACTTCATCGAAAGAATGAAGTTTTATAGTATATAGTCTGCAAGGCTAGTACAGGCTAGCAGGCCAGTGCAAGTGAATAGACTAGTACAGGCTAGTACAGGCACTACAGCCAGGGTGAATATTATTTCCATTCAATAAGTTAAGAATCTTTGTACATTACTTGCCAGCTTTTATTTAAATGAGTTTAATTTAAAGTATGTCAAACGAAAATTTCACTCTATAAAACTGAGCTTTTATAAATAACTTATGGTTTGTCCAATGGGCTTTTGATTGTCCTCCATCAATTAATGGAGGTGAATTTTTCATTTATCTAGTCAATTAATAATTTAAATTGCATTTAATTTTTACCAGGCAAGGAATTTTAAGAAGTAAACAAGTTACAAATTTGCTTATGTTGATATCATTGTATTAGTACATTTTTCATTTCAATTACTTTATAAATCACATGATTAACACATCATTTGAAATATAGGTAATTTGAATTTACAATAAGGTGGGATCTATTTGTTTAAAATGTATAACGTGACCGAACGAATCACTTAATGTGGTAGAATACGACCAGGCAACAGTAGTGGTGGGAATTTGAAATTAACCAAGCAGAGATTCATACCTATTGTATTTATAATACCTTTTGCAGTTCCATACTTAATTGATTGTCGTTTCTGTCTTGATGCTGATGTTGGCCTGTTAATTGGTCTGTAGTTTTGTATATAAGGGTTACACAGGGGAGGCTCTAATTGGGCTTTGAAATAGTTCCTTATTCATTCATTTGTCTTATCACAGATGGTTCATTACCTAGAAACTGAGGGGTTCTCTACTAGAATATTAAATATTTTCTCTTCTTTGATTTTTTAATTCTTATCTTATTATTGATTTTAAGTCGTAATCATAATTATTACAACATAAAGTAAATATAAACATATTTTAATCTTACTTTTATCATATTATATACAGACTGAATGGTTTATTCTCTAAACCATTCACAAAATCATCGTTCTTGGCTAATTTCAAATAGGGAACAGAAAAAACATATGGTGAATTTTTTGGTTCACCAACCTCCAAATTCATTTATGATACATTATAACACATGAAAAGTGCTAATCACAAGATATTTTAAGTTATGTTTGTAAGATAAAGAAATGTAAACATTAATGACGAAATTGTATAACCTCAAATTATGTGTTCTAATTGTTACACAATTAAAAGGTTAATTTCCACAGTATGATGAAAATAGTTTTCCATCAAACGGAGCGAAAGTATTATTTTCGTACTTAATCGTATATCCATTATTGCGTAACAAAAAGAGCCACTTTCGCTCCTAGTGATGAAATATACTATTCACATGTACATCGACCTCTTAAATAATTAGTCAACTATTTTATGCATATTTAAAAGCATAATTTCAGCAAACTGATAACATTAAGGTACAATAAACCATTTAAAACCTACGTGCTCATTAAAACTAGTTTTATTTCTAAAAGAAATTATCTAAATTTCCTCCTATTGACTTCTTAAAAATATCTCTAAGTCATTTGATGCATTGATAAATTGCATAGAATGTTAGTACAGGTAAAACTCACCTAAGGAAACATAAAAATTAGTCCATTTATGAAACTTGCAGGAAACGTAGTAATTACCATTAGGGTTTGAAATCTGAAGAGTCCCTAGTGATTGTGGGGGTGGAAGTACCATTTTATGGGGGTTAAAGTTTATGGGGGTTGTGATTTTGAGAACAATTTTATTTATGGGACCCAAGCCAGTGAGGTGTCGTTTTCTATGTTTCTTAGGATGCAGAATCGAAAAATAACAAAATAAAAGCAATACAACCAACAGTTTATTAGAAAAAGACTAATTTTTTAATGAAAAACTATATATGACAAATTAATTAAGGTAAAATAATCCAGTTAATATAAATTACTGTATTACAAATTGACTATGAGTCTGTGTCATATGTTAAAGTTGTGAGGAAAATTAACCAAGAAACTGGTAGTTTCGCCTCTTTAACCACCACGTGTCATATTGTTCATCAGTTACTGATGCATCTTCACCATCCATGGAATGGTAAGGGTCTCTAACTCGGTCTTCTCCGTCATCGTCTTGACTTAACACGGACGGCTAAGTATGGGTGGCAAAAATATTTCAGTTCTAGCGGTGATCCTGCAACTTAGGGTGAAGATAATATATAAGACCAAGAATGTAAAAAACCGCTCGGACCCCAATTTTAAGGACCTTGGTCGCCCGTAATGACGTCATCAATATGGTGCTCGTAAGAGGGTGCTGGGTCGCTATGAATTGGTTATACTGTAATACCAAAACGCCTAAACCGATTTTTATAAAATTTGGCTTACAAGTGCTTGAATACGATATATAATCCCAGTTTGTCAGTGGTCGAGTTTGATTAGGTCATTTCAAAATGGCGGCCGTTAATCACTAAAACAATTAAAAATTGTTTAGTGTTTTGTTTTATCAACTCTCTCTAGAAATCTGCAGCAATCTTTCATTTTCCTTGCAATCATAGGTCGTGATGCCGTCTCTGTATTTCCTGGAATAGGCAAAATACCTCCACTGCAGCAAACCTGCAGATTGAGTGAGTTTCCATTTGCCTGATTTGATTTTCAATTAAATATATTTTAATTGAGTTTAATTAGTACCTAGGTTTGCTGTTACGTAGAGGATAATAAAGTGTGTTTTTTTTATTTAAATATTAATAGCCAAGGTCAAAATAAATAAATTTGCCAAGTTTTATCAAAATTTATCCTTAAACGAGTAAACTACAACAGTTTACTTATTTTCCATAAGAATAAAATAAGAATGATAAATTTACAATTTTGGAATTTTCTCGGTAGGTAACCAATATTCGATTCGTACAAAAACACTTCAATAAACAAAATTATTGGGTTTTAAGGTATTCAAAATCATCATGGCATCTACAATTGTTTAGAGGGAAATTGGAAAATTTTATGTGTAGAGGGTTAATCATGACAAAACCCAATTTTGACCCCATAAATCCCCCCAAAAACCCCGTTCCCATGGTCTGATAATGCTGGATTGCGAACTCGTTAACATCAATCTAAAGATTTTTTGTACTTTTCTATATGATATAACATCAAACTTTAACAGCGTTAATGACTGTAGACGTGTACTTTTTTAAGAACGTTAGCACGATAACTCAAGCAAAAATGGCCCAATGTTGACGAAATTTGGTAAAAACGTGTAAACCTACGTTTACTCGAACGAGTTTGCGAACCAGCAAGATCGAACCATGAGAACAGGGTTTTCTGGGGGATTTATAGGGTAAAAATTGGGTTTTCTCATGTTTGCCCCTCTAAACGTAAAATTTTCGAATTTCTCTCTAAGCCATTTTTAATACCATGATTGGATATTTTGCTAGTTATTGGTTATATTTTGATAAAACTTGGAAAATTTATTTATTTTAAAATATTCATATTTTAGTTAAAAAACACACTTTATTACCCTCCCCGTAGCAGCAAACCTAGTAAACACTAATTAAACTTTAGGTTATTGAAATAGATTTAATTTAAAATCAAATCAGGCAAATGGAAACTCACTTTATCTGCAGGTTTGCTGTGGTGGGGGTATTTTGACTATTCCATGAAATGCAGAAACGGCATCACAACCTGTCATTGCAAGGAAAATGAAAGATTGCTGCAGATTTCTGGAGAGAGTTGATAAAACAAAACACTAAACAATTTTTAATTGTTTTAGTGATTAACGGCCGCCATTTTGAAATGACCTAATCAAACTCGACCACTGACAAACTGGGATTATATATCGTATTCAAGCACTTGTAAGCCAAATTTTATAAAAATCGGTTTAGGCGTTTTGGTATTACAGTATAACCAATTCATAGCGACCCAGCACCCTCTTACAAGCACCATATTGATGACGTCATTACGGGCGACCAAGGTCCTTAAAATTGGGGTCCGAGCGGTTTTTTACATTCTTGGTCTTATATATTATCTTCACCCTAAGTTGCAGGATCACCGCTAGAACTGAAATATTTTTGCCACCCATACTTAGCCGTCCGTGTTAAGTCAAGACGACGACGGAGAAGACCGAGTTAGAGACCCTTACCATTCCATGGATGGTGAAGATGCATCAGTAACTGATGAACAATATGACACGTGGTGGTTAAAGAGGCGAAACTACCAGTTTCTTGGTTAATTTTCCTCACAACTTTAACATATGACACAGACTCATAGTCAATTTTGTAATACAGTAATTGATATTAACTGGGTTATTTTACCTTAATTAATTTGTCATATATAGTTTTTCATTAAAAAATTAGTCTTTTTCTAATAAACTGTTGGTTGTATTGCTTTTATTTTGTTATTTTTCGATTTTGCATCCTAAGAAACATAGAAAACGACACCTCACTGGCTTGGATCCCATAAATAAAATTTTTCTCAAAATCACAACCCCCATAAACTTTAACCCCCATAAAATGGTACTTCCACCCCCACAATCACTAGGGACTCTTCAGATTTCAAAACCTAATGGTAATTACTACTGTTCCTGCAAGTTTCATGAATGGACTAATTTTTATGTTTTCTACTGGTTTTTTAGTATAATTTTACCTGTACTATGTCTATCATCAATAGTTTTATTACGTGTATATACTTTCTAAAAATAGCAGTACAATTCACACACTTAACATTAAATTATATTAAAAAATGTTGTATACAAAAATACAAACTTTTAAGAAAAATATCAATTTAAAACTGGGGAAAAGATTATTTTGTAATTAAGTTACTAATCTCTAAACGATATGAAATGTTTGGTTTCCTAAAATAAATATTTCCTCTTATTTTAAAAGTATTTATTTTTATCAAATTACATCAATAACTTTTTCAATTTGATAAAGTATAGTTTTTATGGTTTACCTCAGCACAAAACTTGACATTGTGGGATGGAAATTCCACATAAGTTTCGCTGGTGCAATAAGATAAATATTTATAAAAAAAATAAACTACAGTATACTGTATAGAATAAAAAAAACTAACCCTAGTGTTATTCTCCATTAGACGCTTGACGTATTTTTAACTTGTTTTATTGGGTGGAATGGTTTTTTTGGACACAATCCTAAAAAATGTCATAAGAAAAATATTATTTCAACATATCTCATGCTTTTAAGTACAATTAGAATATTTTAACAGTTTCTTATAGCAACATCTTTACCCATCATCCATATATGTATGTCAACACAAAGGTCTACAGTTTGGTTAAACTTAAATCTTAGAAAAATATTGCATCAGAGTTATTTTTACGTGTTACATTTACATAAATGAAATAGTCAGTTAAATGTAAGAGGTTGTAACGTTGGTGTTGGTTTATTGATGCACATAAAAATCTTGTAGGCATCGTCAACAACTTGTGAAGCCTACAATATTAGGCTACAACTCCCTTTACCATATCGTTTAACAATGTTATAAAACAATTATTTAATTTATTCAACTTAATTTATTACTTAGAAGTTACCTAGATGTACGTTTTGTATGATATGTTTTTAAATAGCAATAATCTATGTTATGACGGGTGTACAATGTGTATTTCCTATCTTAAAGCTTTGATCAATTTGTATCAACAAATAGTTTAACAGGTTCTTTCTACATGTTTTACATATACAGTTAATACAGCACAAAATTCCAAAATATCACACCTTGGCTACAACTCGTAACATGTTTTATTAGAATATGCTATCAATGTTCAAGACATTTTCTTTATTTAGAAAGTTTGAGTTCGTCATCCATATCTCCTTTTTATTATAGCCGTATAGATTAACTGGCTAAAATATGAACATTAGTAATATTTTATAGTTAAATAAGTGACTTTCGTATTAACGATCTTTATGGCTAAATGCCATTTCCAATTCCCCTTATAACTCTTAATGCAGGAAGCTATAACTAAAACACTTCATATATCTCAGGAGATGAAGCTTGAAACAATGATAGAAACATAAACTAATGAAATGGAAAAATGAGACTGGAAATATATCAAAAGGAAAGACGCAATCACGATATCGCGTGTAATGCCTGATCGTTCGTATTCTACCACATTCAGTCATCTATTTTGTGATGTTATACCTTTTGAAAGTTGGATTACATCTTAATTGTAACTTCAAATCATTTTAAAATTATAATTCTCACAAACATTCAAATCAAATACACTAATATTAAGATAGTAACCTTAACAAACTTGAAACTGAATTCCTTGGCTTGAAAACTATCGAAACTTAAATTAGAGATTAAATACATTAATGAATGAGATGAATAAACAAATATTAAAATTTACCTTAATTTGTGGAATACATACAAAACCCAATTGGGTGAACCATTGTTTACAAAAGTTTACAAAAGGGATTAAATGTATCGTTTGGCATAATGATAATTTGTTCATTTCTTTTAAATAATTTTTCCTACTAGCCTTCACATTTAATATTAAAAGCCACAGCTGATCATTGTAAATCTGAAATTCATAATATTGTAAAATTAAACATTCCTTTCTGTTCTTCATGTAAACATGGTTTACTATTTTTTTTCTCTCTTAATATTTCATTTATAATCACAAACACTCCACATTAATTAATGGTCCTTCGAGCCGGATTTGAACCAGCGACCTATGGATTAATTATCTACATATATAATAATCCACATTAATTAGTGAAATAAAATTTAGCAAGACAAGCATCCTTAACGTCTTGGGTGGAAATTGCTTACGACATAAGTATATGTATATAATATTGTATATATAATATAACACAACATATAGGTCACAACATATTTTGATCAACGTATGGGTTAATCCTACGGTCTTGACTGATACCTGGCTTTTATTTTACAGTATGTCATTCCTATTGAGAATTGCGGTCCAACATATGTTCTATTTGGCCCGAATAATAATCTGGAAAATTTGTGACAAACCCTTCTTCCCCTCTACCGTTTCCATGAACAGCAATCCTACTAGAAGTTAAACCAGAAGTGGGCTACAGAAAAAATGCAAAAATGTTCAGCAGAGTCGGGAACGACCGCATAGTAGATGTGGTCAACTGACATGGCATTGGCTATCCTGAAGGGGTACGACCGAAAACAGCTGTCACCTCTGGAACTGCATGAGCTAAAATCCACTCTTCATACTGTTCTGACCGAAGATGGGTATTCTGTATTTATCGTAGATAATGTAGATAAGACTACATGATAATACATAATTTCAATCATTATAAAATAATGACCAAGAACACAATATAAGAAATCATAAGAAACTATGTTTTGCAGTCTGCATGAAATACGAAAAAAGGTGAAATAATTTCAAATGCGTTGTATATTAGATTTAAAATAAAATCTTAAATTTACATAACACGTATAAAATATAAATTTAATTTACTGTGATAACATGAATACAAATAATATTATGACAATAATTTTAATCACTATAAAGTGATTATTTAAGACTCTAACAACATAAAACGATTGCTCCCTTCTTTTACATTTTATGTCAATTAGTTATAAAAATGGATACAGTATCAGTTGAGGACGAAGAAAAACCATTGTAATTTGAAGTCAAGGAGTTGAGGATTTTAATCAAGGAAGTTTGATGTAAATAAGAATGAAAAAGTAGGTAAAATGGTTAAACCCAACTTTAAATAACGAATGACTCAATTTGCTAGGTTTACGATGAGTCTTTTTGTTCACCCCATCTCAAAGAGATCTATCTAAGCTGGCGCTTTACATCAAACCTTTTATCATCATCACCCGTGCATTCTTTTATCACAAAATAGACACTTTTTATCGAAAGTAGCATAATAGTGTATTAATTCAAAAAAGGAGTTGGTATGATGCTTACTGCTTTTAGTAACAATTTGTAACGACTCCAATTACCACGGATTCAAATTCACCAATGTAAAATAATATTTGTGATAAACCCGTTATTTAATGCCTCCAAAATCATTTTGATATTCAATATTTAGCTTCAACTATAAGGATAAAAGTGATGGACCTAGCAGATGAAGATAAACTTTTATGTACAAGAGAACATTCAACACATACAAATTTACGACAGTTAATTATAAATAGTACCCTGTAGTACTTTATAGTTACTAGTAGTACTAATAGCCTATAATACGGAGAACTTGGTGCTTTCTTTTGTTCTAGCGTTTTCATCAAGTCATTTTTTGTTTTTTTTCTTGGTTTCTAAAGAATAATAAACGAGTTGTTTGTTTGGAGTAATCATAGAAAACAACCAACTGCTAATTCATCCGAATCCATTTTTAGCAATGCCACTTTGTGTTCTAACTTTATTTTTTTATATTACTTTTATTTCCAGAGGCTTTTTACTTTTAAACTTTGCAAGATAATCTTCACATCTTACAACAAAAGATGCAAAAAATATGACCATATACAACATTTAAAACATTGCTTGATTGAAATCCACAATATTTTCCTGGACTTTTAACATAAATTTTTAAATAAACGTAATAGATAAAAATAGCTTTAATAATGTTGCAATATTTCAAATTTAAATCTATAAATGAATACTATATAAACAGCATGGATGTTGCAAACAGAAATAATGTAACTTCTGATTAATAGGATATTTTAAAAACAAAGAACAGTACTTGAAAACCAACATTGGGAGATATAAATGGTAGGCTAAAGTTTAAAATTAAGAAACTGAAATGTGCCTTTTCCATTTTTTTTATTTTCACGAAGGTTTCCATTTTTATGTTTTGGTACGTTATCTCCAAGTAGGTAATGCTATTTCATAAAAAAATCATTAACATGTTTGTGTCTTTATTACTATTGAAATGTTTGGATTTTTCACATTTATTGTTTTCAAGAGACAATATTTAAAACTTTATTTGGCCCTGGCCATATAGAGAGATAAATTAGCAAATTAAAATTGCATGACAAGTATGTTCTTTATTTAAGTACATCTAATAAGTTACACGTTTTACTGCAAGATTAAATATTAGTATTTTCATAAATATCTATTGTGCTGTTTTATTAAAACAAGTTAAATTTACTGACGAGTAAATCTCCGCTTAAAAATAAGTATACAGAGACAGTCTTTAAGTTTGAGTTACAACAACAAATACAACTTGGTGTTGCCATTGTTGTTGTTTGGGATTTAGCTGATGTTATTCATTTGTCTTACAGCCTTAACACTTTTGTATGCAATTTGAAACTGTAAGAGAGTATTAACTAATAATAGATTTATGACCTTTAGTTTAACGGTATTACTATGTTACGTAAACAACCACAGCAATATCTCTTGTAATCATTAGTATACGTTTAGCCATGCTTATTATTTTTCAACTGTTTAACAATCTAATAGTCTAAGAAAAAGAAAAGATTCCAGCCATTTAGATTTATTTTACAAGTGTTTTTTTAAAATCTTGTTATATTTTCTCTGTAGTCATAAGACTATGTGAATGAAAAGGAACTGGAAAAGGGAGTAAATGTATTCAAGGAAAATAATATTCCATTTTTACGTGTGAAAGACATTACAAACTTAATTTCCTTGTCCCTTTGAACACTTGAATTGCCAAATTAGATTATTTGGATGTAGAAATGACAATAAAAGGCTTTATCTAGGAAGAAGTTCGATCTACCATTTTAAATTTTTGTTAGTTCAGTTTGTAACACCACTTACTACATATTAAAACTACACTTAAAATAATGAGTCCCTACACGGTTCAGATATGTATTATAACATGCATTAGTAGATTGAAGATTGAAATGATAAACTTGTACCTACATATTTAAATTTTCCCAAACACAAATATACTTGTTTAGCCAATTACTCCTTTGCATACGACACATTTACTTCATTTTGGATAATTCATTCGATGGACATTTTGGTGGGATGTATATCAAAGGAAACCGAATACAGCTGATCTGGGCCATCCTTAATATAAAAGTACATATTCATTCTCTCCTATTTTATTCCTATTGTACATCAATGATCTCCATTATGAAGGAAATGACTGTCACATGAATTTATTCGCTGACGATGTAGCACTTCTAATCAAGGCCCCAAATGCAACCAGCTTAGAGAACAGCTTCACTTCGGTCATCAAGAGCTTAAATAGTTGGTTTGAGTACAATGGTCTTCTCCTTAACAAAGAAAAAACACAATGTCTCAATTTTGGTCTGATTGGTTCGTCTCAGAATAATCAAAGTAGTCCTGAAACGCAGCTCACTAATCCCTCATTGACCACAAAATTCCTAGGTGTCATTTTTGATTCCTCCATCAAATGGTATGGTCACGTGCAAAGTGTTGTTAACCGCACCAGTTCTGCTCTGTTTGCCATTCGAATTCTCAGTTCAACTTGAAGCAGGGAAGTTCTTGTGGACGTCTATCGTGGATATTGCGAAAGCATTTTGCGTTATGGCATTGCCGTTTGGGGAAGCTCTTCTGATTTGGAAAGAATACTTAAGCTCCAAAAAAAGATTCTGAGGCGCATTTTCGGTCTCTCCCATCGCCATCCTTGCAAGGAAGTGTTCAAAGATTCTGGCATCCTTACAGTACATTCGTTGTACATTCAGCAGGTCCTCATTTTGACCTTTGTCAACAGGGGTCAATTTCAACACCTAGGGCATTTCCATGACCACCGGACGAGAAATGGAGGCATCCTCTGTTATCCGAGGCACAGAACTGCGGCCTTTGAGAGGAGTCCGTTTTACAGGGGGATCGAATTTTTTAACAAATTGCCTCAAGCAATAAAATCCCAAGACTCTTTGTCCCTATTTAAGAGAAACTTAAAATATTTTCTATGCTCAAATGCCGTTTATTCCGTCTCAGAATTTCTAAGCCTATAATGTGTATATATGTAGATTCTCATGTTGTATGTTTTAGTTTTAGTTTGTAAATATTGACGATGCATGATAGTTGTTACATGTTATTGTATACAAATCTAATGTGCAAATAAACGATTTGATTTGATTTGATTTGACTTAAGATAACAAATTGCGCATAGTAATACATGTTTTCCTGTTCTGACATTTTACTTTAACACTAATCACAATACACTGTGTAAGTGTAAATTAAGTGAGTGCCTGTTGTACGCAAGACTTTCTCACAGTATGTAATAATGCCCCTGTCAAATAGGTGACACATATTTACACATTATGGATTGCTAAATATATTGTATTATGTTAACCTTCATATTCTGTTATTAGACGGTTCATGTACACCATCTGCTGTTGTCATCAATTAATTATCTTGACTAATCTATTAATTAATTAATACTTAATCTACTTGCACAAACGTGATTTGTTAACATACTCAGTTGTCTATCGTAAAAAAAAAATAAATTATCATCTGTATCAACCGCAGTTCCATTCAATGCAGTACACTCTCTGACAAAAAAACAATATTAAGCTACCTAAGCACAGGACAAGTTTCTTTGAGAGACACCTATTTTATAATAGTATCAGGTTTTTCAATGTGTTGCCTGAACCCCTGAAAGTGGAGCAAGACAAAGACAAATTTGGGAGAGCGGTCAAACGAATACTCTTAGAACAAGCTCCCTACACTGTGAAAGAGTGTTTAAGTTGCCGATCCAATTAAGACAGTTCAGTTACGTTTTAGCTCTAACAGCATTTATAATTTAGGTTTATAATATATTCTTGTGACGCTGTTATACAGTTTTTTCTGTGCAAAATAAGGATGATTTGTTTAAGGAAAATTCATTTAAACACTGTTATAGTTAGTCTGTGGTTCAAGGTACTGGTTTATTTAGTCATTTGGTACATTTTAAAATAAGTTTGATTCATTAATGGACACATTGTATTTAAAATATGCGATACTCGATTAGATGTCCAAGTTTTTGTTTTGCTCCGTGGGAATTAGTTTTAAAATATTAATAATTATCAAAGTTACATTTAAACTTTAGTTTTTAATTTAATTAAATTGTATACGACCCTTGGAAATATTGCATTATATAAAAATGCCATCAGGATTTGTAATTCTTTTTATTGCCCTTTTTCTGTTTCTATAACGGTTCAGTTTTCAATATAAATTGTTTCACCCTGATAATAACTTAAAATGTAATATTTCAAATAAGGTAAATTACAAATAATTTTTTAAACTTGATTGATATGCTAGTTGAATTACCTTGTCGTTAAGGAATGACACAACTACTCTGCTATTAGAATACCCATGCACTCGAGCTTTAATTACATTTGTCATTCTTAGAAGTTTCTCATCTAAAATTGAATAAAGCAGCCTGAGAAATGGCTGCTTGTATAACCTATCTGTTAAGTAAAAAGTTCTTCCTTTGTTTAATTTACACATAAGTTATCCGTCTTTCATTGTTAATGTTCAAATAAACTTTTAAAAATCTAGTAGACTAAAGATTGTACTGGTAAACTAATTTAACATCGCCCTTTAAATTACTGAATGGTTTCTAAAATTACAGTTAAGAAAATGAAAATATCTATTATATCATATTTAAGAAGGTCAGATACAGTTTTAATTGTTTATGCGTTTTTATATTTACTTCATCTATATACATTTTGTTGCAAAAATAAAAATGGAGCCAATAAATAATAGATAAATATAGGATGAGGGTTGAAAAATACTCGAGCAATTTGTTTGCTTATGACTATTTTTTAAAAGCTTATTCCTGTTTCACATTCGTTACGACAGTTTATGCAAAACTTGTGATGATCATTTATTTAGTAAATAAAAAATTATTTATCTTAAATATTGATTTCTAAATATTGATTAGTAAATAAAATAAATAATTAAACATTTAGTACCCATTAAATTATTGAATAACTAACATCTTTCGGCTCTTAGGCCATGATCACAGTTATTGATCAATAGTAAATGAATGGAAATGTAAATAAATAAGTAAATTATCATACGATTTTGGAATTTTGTGTTAATATATTAAGAATTAATTGTAATTATTTTTTTTTCAATTGTATTTAAACGATATCTACATATTTTTGTTTTTTGTGTTAATGCATTGACTACGGTTTATCTTAAACTTAAAGTCGCATAAACTTGTATCAAGAAAAATGGTTTGTTTGATGTATAAGATTATGTCTTATACCTTTAGTTTTGTATTTAAAAATTTTTATGATGCCTTCCTCTATCCTCTACGTAAACATATTTCTGACGAATTCAAGCAAATAAACACGGGTTTCACAAAAAAATTGTTTTCTTAAAATGGCGTCCAAAGAAATTACTTTGGGAATAGTTTTCTCCCGAATTGAAGTCACGAACGGAAATGTCTTGCACAATCGCTATCATCTTGATCAATTATCAGAAAATAATAGGAAATTCCCAGGGCGGACGCTAGCTTGTGTGCACCACCGAGTTTATCACAAATGACAAGTTGAATAATATTGAAACAGACACTGCATTAACCTTTTCATGTTATATAATGTGCCGAGGAACTCCAGCTCTTTTCCTTATAACACAAGCAGTTTATTACATGTGTATTTGGATGATTTCAGGCATATAATTCATATATGCAGTATTCAAAATGTTGAGAGGAACTGTCCTACATCATGAATCAATACAAACATCTACAAGTGTTTTTACAAAAAACTTTTAACAAGATGTAAATCATTCTTTACTATTACCTTGCTTGAAAAAACATACTTTTGTCACCAAGCTAAACTGAATTTTATAAACAGTTTCTTTTATATTGCATTAGCGATCAAATTCAAAATGAATATGCAAACTATAACGGGAAACTTGGCAAATTTTTACGTGAAACTGTTATATCCTGTTTTACGGTAAAGTAAAATGCAAAATTGAAACTTAAGAAACAAAGCTAAACGAAGTTTTGTTTTTCATGAAAATTCATTCGAGACAAGCTACTTTAATGTATTACAAAATAAACTGTTCGGACAGAATACTTCAAATTAAGGAACTGTTTGAATTCTAAAAATAAATTATACTATTACTTATCAGGATCTAAATATAACACTCGGTTAGTGAATTAAATTGGTATTTGAAAAGACAATTAAAATAATGGAACAGAAACTGTCAACCATGTATTCCCACGCTTAGTTAGTACCCTTAAGGGGTTTGAGGCGAAGGACGGTTTTAAAATCAATCTCATTTCACTCAATATTTTACTGAGGCAAAGTATTCAAATATTTCAAATGTATGCATAGAAATTTAAAAATTTTGTTTCGTTTGAAATAGTAATTTATTTTGAAATAAACCCGCTAATATTTCAAACTTCATGTGGGTCTTATGTTCCAACCCACTTGTTGGCATTGAGTAAAACCAAAGAGAATTGGTTGACTTGCGTAAACAAAACAAACCTACTGAGATTCAGACGACTTGTATTAGTAAATCTAATTTCACAGAGCCAATAAGGCAATAATTTATGAAACTGTTGCAACAAAGCATGTTAAACCACCATAATTAATTTAATTTTCAACTGTACCTACATATTTAGACGTATATTCTACAAGGAAATCGTATTATAATATCATCTTTGATAAGCTTAAAAAATATAAAGAGCTTGGGAGAAGAATACATCACGGACTAGAGGAGGAGGAAAATGAGAATGGATAATAGATTTCACTCCATAGTCCAAACCAAAGAATATTTCAACTAAGTAATAACCGTCATCGTAAGACCTACCCGTCCTATAGGTTTTGTACTGAAACTACTAGTTTCTAAGAACTGTAAACAATTAATTTAAAACCCGGCAATATAAAAGTTAATAAGTAAATAATCATATGATTTTGGAATTTTGTGGTTATATTATATTATATTATATTATTATATTAGCCATATTTTAGAATTATTAAAGCTCTTAAGTCATAAATTACACAGGGTAGGAGCCTCAGGTCCGAATGTGTTTTATAGAATGTGTTTTAGTGGCACTTTCTGCTTTTACGTGGTTGATAAAAAATCATTTAAATCTTTTAGTCTTTGGAGTTTGGACCACCGTTGATTTTTAACCTCGCATTAGTAGCGTGTTGAATCGATGGTGCACTAGAATAATAGATGAATGGTTTTATCTGTTATCACAGCAAAGTGACTGGAGTGCTGTAATTGAAAACCAAAATACGTATGCGAGTCGTACTAAGCTGAAAAAACACATTTTTTTTTACCATCCACGGAAAGGAAAAAAAGGACGTTATTTATTTCGTGACGTTATTTGAACCTATGAGAATAATACTCAGCTTACTTTGAGTCTTATTGCAAATTATGTAGCAATACTGTGTATGTAGCAATATCGTGTAAAGTAATGTTTGGTGGAGAATACTGAATTATTAAAATGAAAAAATTTACCCCAAGCTTTTCCACTAAATTAGCTTCTTCATTGTAAGAAAATTATATAGTTGATATTTTTTAAGATACGAACACATATTCAAAATATAAGTAATAATATGTTAATTTTGAGCTCAAAGATAAGGACAGTTGAATCTAAATTAGCTTTTCAATAAGTGCTTTAAATGTAGGATTATCAAGTCCGCAAAATTGTATTAGATAGTAAATATCCAGCTTTATTCAAATAAATAACTTATTCCGTTATATTAGAAGTAGCAATAAAAACCAAGCATATTCTTAGAGAATAACAAATATAATTATCTCAATTACATATTTTAACCATGTTTTAATATTGCTAAGTGAAAGATTTTATCATGTTATTACTATTAAAATGGGAGTGTAATCAAACAGCTTAAGATAATTTTGCTTCTTTACGCGTCCTTAAAGTCTGTGTTATACTTCTGGTTAATAATTGTAAACTGTAGGAGATTTTTTGTTCTACTCTTTTACTTCAGAATAACATCAAATTAAACTACCAATGGATCAAGAAATATATTACTTAAAAGTATCCACTCACCATTTTTCTTTTACTTAACAGAGCAAATACCTAATTACTTTTTTTTAAAAGCCACCTCTCGCAGATGTATTCATAATATTCCGATGCAGTATTTCAAAGAATCAACTTATTTAAGAAAATCATAATTTGATTGTTTTGTTACGGTTATTTTATATAATATCTTAGTTAATTTGTTGCAAATAATGTTATGCCCTTCAACAACAAAACATCACAAAAGGTCAGCTGTCCTAAAATTGTGGAGGAAAATGTTACATGTTGCTTATTAAGTAGTGCATTTTCATAGAGTAAATTATTGTTTATACTGAATGCCAAATAGTGTAACAAAAGCCCTTTCGGTTTAGTACGATTAAGACTTGACATTAGAATACGCATCAAGCTCTGTACTATAGAAGACATTATAAAATAAACTTTATAATAATTTCAACTTTTTGAAAAAGCTACACATGAGTATGAGAATAACCAACCTTTTCATAAGTAAGTGATGTATCATACACTCAAAACCTCTCTTTGGCTTGTCATGTGTCATGTTGGAAGTTAGAACGCAATATAAAATATTTATAGAGCTCAAACTTACGCAAACAAAATCCACATCTGTCAACACATCTCTTTTTTGACTCGTGATTCGGGAATGTATACAAAGACTAAGTTTTACGTGTCCTAAATATATCCATGGATTAGTTTCCAAATATGCACACAGTATTTTTTTTTTTTTTTATTGAGAAATGTTCACACATTAAGATAATTTATATTTTACTTTTTATAGATTGAAGGTGTTATTATAGCGAGTGGATTTATCATACTCATAAAACCCATTACCCACCACCATACATTTTGATATTTTTACAGTCATCTACAAAATGTGCGTATTAAGAGTAAGGAAAAGAGTAGAGAAATTAAATTACTGACTCTCTTACGCACACCCATCCCTACACTTCATCCTCATTGACACTGCCTATGACAAATATAATATAACTAACTTGGAAATTGTATTTGTATAAAGAGATCATCTAAGGCAAAATTGACCTGTATTACCTTTTACACAGAAGCTTCTAAGGGGCAGATATAATAATGTCAGATACTCTCTCCCCTCTCTCTCGTTTACCCCCTTGTAATGGAAACGAAAATGTAATCTTTACACACAGGTAATAAAGGACGTAAAAGAATTGTAAAACAAGGCTACTTTAATAGTTTGAGAATATTATTGGTGTTTTTACAACGATCACTAATACAAATTATGTATTATTATCAATAGGAAATATGATATTTAATTGTATACAACTTACATAAAACGTACACTTACAGCCTAATTGGTAAGTTTGGAGTAGCAAAAGGAAAAACGGTCAGGTGTATAGTACTTTAAAAGTAGTACTCAAACCAATTAAGTATTTAACAAATACACTATGTATTTCAACAGTTTTAGTAATTTTGTGTGTGTATTTTCCCAAGTATATCTGAGAACGAGAAGAATGATTTTTTACTCATTTTTTTAAGATTCAAGAACTTAAATGATTATTAAAAATACGATTAACGTCAATAATATAATTTAAAATAAATCTAATCCGAACTTGATGACAATCAAATTTATCATACTTTTTTTGTCTTACAGAGAACAATTTTGAGGTTACACCTGGCAGAATCCTGTTAGGACTTCCATCAAACAATTAATTTCACACTTCCTTGATCTCTGATAGAATAACGCCACTTCACCGTAATATCCAAGCTTAAGATGCAACACAAGACGAGATTATGAAAATGATATACCAAAATGATGAGTTGAGTGATTCAAGCAATTTAAACCATATAGAATTTCATCACTTCTCTGATTTAATTCTAATACATTTGTTCTAAATTGCAAGTTTTTAGATAAGAACTCACTCTAATTATGTAATAAATGTGTAAAAGAAAGGAAAATCGATAATAATATTGAAGCTTAGATGTATGGCATAATTTATCTCCCGGTGCCTTTTTGTTAGTTATAAGGGCTATTATAAAACTAAAAATATCAACAATCACAAATTATATGTTTTGTTTAACATAATGATTTAAAAAATTTGACATAACCCACTAAATTTACGGCAAAAATATTGAAACTTTAAGAGCATTTTTAAGAGACTTTAAGTCATGCATTAAACCTTTGTGTAATGTAAAATTTCATGTAATTTCTAAGATATTCGTTTAAATACACCTATTTATGTTAACTTTACACAAATATATTGTTAAATCTTTTACACTACATTTAGCTCAAAATCGGATCCTACTCGTTTAGTGGTTTGTCGATGGTTAGCATAGAGAACTAATTAATTTGGATAGAGAATTAATTGTATTGGATAATTAGCTCCTTATTTAGCACGCAAACCACTATATTCAATTACAATTAACTAACCAGAGCACTGTGGTCAGAACAGTGGTGCAAATTCTTGTAGGCTATCTGATTTTGCTAACTGTTTACATCATGAATTGTTTACTCACGTTGAAAAAAAGGTTAATACATTTTGTTAAATAAGGATTTTTAAATAGTCACATTCTTTTTTTAATACGGCGTTTTTTTAGTTTCATTGAGTTAGTGTCGCTAACCACTGTATGTAGAGTATACACTGATAAAATATATTATGAGTTTTGTTCTGATGAACAATAAACCCTCAATCGGTTTTGTATGCAGTGTGATGACGTTCTTGAAACATGTTATTGTAGACTAGTAATCGGTATCAAACTTGGTAGATGGTAAAGTGTTCTTAATCTTATATCCCAGCTAGTTTCTTCTTTCTTTTACTGAAGACCAAGTTAAAAACTTACCAAAACCAAATACTAAAGTTTGAGCACTACAGATTGCAATATAGTGGAAATGTTTTGTTCAAGTTATAAAAAGTATGCATTAAAGTATTTATTTACTTAGGGAAATTGGTCGTTATTACTTAAAAAGTGGACGATAACTTATAATTTTAAACAGGTTTTATTGCAAGAATAAGCTTAATTTTGCCAATGAAATATCTTACAATTACTACCGAAGCTTACAAATTTAAATCATTGAACTATCTTCAATTAGCGATAAGACAGAACCCTTAGCGTAGTTAAATTCCTACGTCCCTAAAAAAACAATAATGCAATCAAAACTGATTGATGATCATTTAAATATTTATGATTAAACTGATGCCGTCATCGAGTCAAATACCATACATAAAATAATAAGTATATATTATTATATAATTATACTCAAGTAACCATGTAACAATACTATATCAAATAGTTGAATTATCAACTGATTTCATAAAACACATGTGTTATTTTACTTTAAAAGACTCTTGCTAATGACGGTTTGTTGAGGAAAACATCTCATAGCTACAAAGGATTTTAAAAACTGTATTATTGAGGAGTGTAAATATGAAGCTTGGTTGAGCATAGATATATACATATGAATAACAATCCGGAACACATGGAAATTAATTACTACCAACTACCATAATCGTAAGGTTATCAATTAAACAAAAAGAAGAGCTAAAACTAATGGCCATTATCAAGATCAGATGAAATATGAAAGCCATTTATTAAGTTTAAACGACCGACACTTTAGGTAAAGACAGCGAACTTTCTTTTTTTACCATTTTTATTAAGAACTTTAGAACTATTTGCTGTGGAGTAATGGTTTGCTTTGAAAATAATGGAGTCCTGTATTTAATGACACAAATGTATGAGTGAATGACAAAACCTTTCAAACCCCAATTATGAAATGCATTCGTATGTAATTTGAGCGAGGTTTTAGATTTCAATCAACGATGTAAAGAACTACTGAATTGTTTATATCGTTGATTTCAATTCATATTCATATAACATCTCAAACGAGTAACACGAACCGAATCCTACATCGAAATCTCCGCCGTTCTTCAAACTGCCATATGAAAAAAATAATACACTTTAAACTCAGCTTACAGTTTTTTATAGCTCTGTTCTATAAAGGTAGGTTAAAAAGTAACCAGTTTAGCCAACCAGCAATTTTTTCTCATTTTATGAAAAAGAGATAATATTATTTACATATGAAATCTTACACGGCAGGTTTTAGTTAAGTCCTCGGTTCTTAAAATAAATACGAACTGTTCCAATACCTTATCGTCTCAAATGTTTTACTCCCAGTCTCAGTAAGAATGTGTGGGGAACGTGATCATAAGGCTCCTAGACGTTTAGAGTGTTTATTGTTTATCTAGAACAGTTTCATATTATTTTACCTCATTGATAAACCCATAAATCTTTACTATTACACTAACCTGTGAATTAATGAGTCGACTTTTAAAAGTTTTTCCCAGTATTTCTTTTGGTTTTCAATGATAATTGGAGAGTCAATCCTTCTATTCGTTCTTTGCCCTTTCTTTTTTTAGATTTATTCGTATAGATAATTTTACATTAAACACTTTTAACGTTGAATAAAGTGATTTACTGAGTGATGTTATCTACCTATGCGCTTTCACCCTATTTCACACGTACACCTGATCTTACGTTCCAAAACCCATTTGACCTGTTAACGAACTTTGCAAAGTTAAGTTAACACTTCAGCAAACGTGTGAAGCTTCGCCACAACACAACTTTAAATGGCTTTCGAAACTTCATAATGGCAGTCTAGTGAGAGTTAGGGTAAACCATTAATACAACGATATTTTAATATTACACACACACATACCTACCATAGTTTCAAATATGCTTTGAGACAAAAACATTTCAATTATTAAATATTTGGGTGCGTGTGTATCTAAGATAAAAGTATACGCTACAGTAATAGTCAACAAATTCAACAATAAGACACACATTAAATTGAAATAATAGATTTACATAGAACAAGAATAGTTCCTAAGCGATGAATGGTGGTTCCCAAACGCTATTGTTTACTTGGGAGAGCTGTGATAAACCGAATGGTCGTCAACTTATTAACACCATTGATGAATTCCCCTTAAGTTTGTAATCAACACAAATTAATGTACGCTATCCACAGTATGAATACGATCAACCCGACTAATGAAACTTGTTGGTAGAAGTAACAGTAACCTGTACAGCCTGTTATTAAATAGTTACTCAGCTACCACACATTAAAATCGTATGATTCCAGTTACTGTGTTTTTTCATGTAAGTAACAGAATGTATGCATTAAAGGTATATTCCTGAAGTCAGTACCATATCTCTGTGGGGAAAAAAAATATGGTAATTTAATGGTACCATTAAATTCTCCAACGTCTTATTCAATGTTGTATACGAAATGTACAGTCGTTGTAGCTGAACTTTTAATAAAGAGTTCTAAATTATATAATTATACTAAATAGTGAAATTCTAAGAAATAAAAACTGTATTATTCCATAGTATGTAACCATAAAAAACAAATTGGTTGGTAAGGAGTTTTATAGCTACAAAAAAGCTTCTTACGGTTAACATGAGGTATATTGGCTACTAAAAATACGCTTTGGTTTTATATGCCGTAGAACAGATACTGGTAATTATTTGGCTTGGCTACATCTCCATTAGCAGGTACAAGTTGTCCTGCAACCAAACATTACATTGCGATCAGATCATGATCCTGCCTACAAATACTTCTTTATCAAATCACAATACACGTTCATACAATGAGAGAGTTACCGTTTAAAATCCGCATTACAAAGTAGTAAGTCTAAAAATTGCAATATCAAAAAATTTAAATATAATTAAAATGGAAGAAAAATAATTAAAATAGATTTTTATTTATGTACCATACTGCATATTAAATCTAATAAAACTGAGCGATGAAACCTCCCGATGTGTTATTATTATTTCTGTAAAATAAGTATTAATGAATCAATCAGCTAATATGAATATGCATAGAATCCAACAATATTTAAGTTTACTTGTATAAACACAACTTTCTTTAATTATTTTTTTTATGAAATTCTATATTGATGGAGAGACTTTGGTGATACAAAAGGACAAAATAATTACTATCAGTAATTACGAACATATCATACTTAAATCCTATATTTTTATGTTATACCTGTATAATTGAAAGGTTAGGTAATCATTTAAGTTGTTGTAATGTTCAAAGAATTGTAGAGAAAACAACAGTGAAGAGTGTAAGGAACACAATAGTGAAGAGTATAACACAATAGGTGAAGAGTGTAAAGAACACAATAGTGAAGAGTATAACACCATAGGTGATGAAGAGTGCAAAGAACACAATAGGTAAAGAGTGTAAAGAACACAATAGTGAAGAGTATAACATAACACAATAGGTGAAGAGTGTAAGGAACACAATAGTGAAGAGTATAACACAATAGGTGAAGAGTGTAAGGTACACAATAGTAAAGAGTATAACACAATAGGTGAAGAGTGTGAGAAACACAATGGACTAATCACTATTGGTCCATTTTACTTAACCTCTCGTATTGCCTGCTTTTTAGACAAGCTATGCCAAATAAAATAGAATCACGACTATGTGCGCGAGAGGGTTTCTTCAACAAAGTATTTAAATAATTTATTAAGATTTTTTTTTTACAATGGGGTTCTACTATAATGGAAATCATAATTGTCTTAGGTTTGTATAGGATCAAATATACCTTTTCCCTTGAAATATTTCAAACCCTAGGAACTAATTAATGTTTTCCAAGAAGTTCCCAAACTCTTTTAACTCTGAAATCTTATAATCTAATGTAAATCTGCTAAGTTTTAATTAACCACGGGGAAGTATTGTTACAGGAGTGACAATGTGACGTAGTATAATTAGTTTTAAAAGTACGCATTTTTAAAGAGCCTTCTTTGCAAGACAGAAATTTCAATCTTAATTTAGAATTGTCTCCTATTTCTTGCTTGATGCTTGACACTAAATTGTCGCTGAAGCAAGTAAAATAAAAAGTACATACTAAATGCTTTTTCAACACTCCATAGAGAAAGTAGCTACTTCTGATAACAGCTTAAGCTCTAATTAAGGACAAGAGGAAAACGATTAGCAGATTTTCTTTTCCTCTAAATTTTCTTCCTATTTTCCTATGTCGATTCTCCAATTGCCCACAACGTGCGCTAGTCAACAGTGTATTTCTATTATTGGTATCGGCTGTTTTATTTCAGCAACACAAATGTCAACATAATATGCATAATCTAGTTGTGCTATGTTTGGGCTTGTAGCGCATGTTTTCTGCACAAAAAACATAACCTTAAGTTTGAACTCTTAATATTCACGAATTATGTAGATTTGCTTGATCGTTTTTGTCTCATTATTGTGCTGTATTAAAATAATACTAGTCAGAAAATATAATGGTAGTAGTTACTGAGGTCTTTTATTCCGTGTGTGAGATATGTATGAGAACGTTGCACTTTTCATAAACCGTAACGAAAGTACTTGAGTGCGCACAGGAAAATGTGACTGTCGGCAATTAATTGTTATTAAATTAACTATTTTGGTTACAATCCAGAGTTAAACGGAAGAAAAGAATTAAATGTAATACTCAAACATTAGAGTGAATTGTGTTCTACAAGTGCTAGGAATGACTATTAAGAGTATAAAGATGTTATTTACCGCTATAATAAACGTAGGAAGCAGCATAAACCCTTTAAGGAAACAGTTTAAATGCTTCCTATTTTGTAGGATTTTCTAAATGGCTATAACGATTAACTGATCTTAAAAGAGTCAATATAAATTTTGCTATGAAAAATTGATTGTCTAAGCCAAATTTTATTATTTCCAGTTATAATTAAGTTTAAACGAGTTTCTATTATCCTGGAGTGTTATAATTTGGAAATCAATTAAAGTTTAATGACTATTAGATGTCAAGGAGAGCCTTTTGCCATCATTACCGTAACTGATATTAAATCTAAAGAAAAATAAATGTTCATTTGTTTACCCAAAATAAATTACTTAAAATATAAAGCCTTATAACTGTTATTTATACATGAAGGACAATAATGAAGCGCCATAATTAATGTAAAATACCTTAAAAAAGTTACGAACTTCATTAAGTTACGTATAAATTGGGTCGAGTGAATTATTATTTGTTTTTAGTAGAGGAAAAAGGGATTGACTTGATATGAAAAAAAATGTCAGTGATATAAAACATATGATTAATTTCTTTAATTTGAAATATAAGTATTTTGATAAGATACAACATTGTTAATTCAATAGTAAATTTAGAATTTTAAACAACTTAGTAAAACTGTTATACGTTTAGTGACCAACCAACGTCACAGTTAGAGAATCAACAACAATTTTTCATTTCAATGTTTTCCAGTTACCAATTATTAGAATCCGCTTAGGTTGAACTTCCGCTTGATTGTGTAAATGTGTATTCACACTGAGCTACTAATAATTTTATTTTGTAAACATAATACTTGCGATATTTTAATTAGGTTTTAGATTTTATTTCGTCTATTATTTTACACTGTGTACACTATAAAGTTGATATTATAGTGTTAAGCGAGTTAATTCGATTACTACTCATGGCCCACTAATATATATGTTGTTTATATAGATACTTTCATTTATCTTGTGCATACAATCAATTTATTCCAGTATAAGAGGTATGAATTTCTGAGAGACAAAAATTACATTCTTTTCCTGGTAAACTGAGCTTTGTTTACTTTATACGAGTAAATTAACACTGTAATCGCGTAGACCTTTCAGATTAATTATTACGTTGCCTAGGGCATATTTAGTCGATTATCTGCGTTGTGCTTCAAATTAATTACCCATGCTTTAATTTTATCCAATTTAAGATCATCGTACGCAGAAAGGTCCCTGTAAAAAATTCCTCGAATAATAAAAAGAAAAAAATTGGTTTTAGAAGATAAGTAATCCATGGTTAATGATATACAATTAAAGTTTTTATTAGTTTAGTGCTTTGCAATATATCCACAATCATGGAGTCAAATGGACTGTTATACCACTTTTAATAATTATATAATTAATTAAAAACTTGCTAACAGTTTATAAATAAAAAAAACTCGCTAAAACTTTATAAATGTTGTTAAATAAGGTAAGATACTGAGATATTTTTAGAACTATACCAATTTGTTGTAATTATTATGTAAAGAAATAAGTCTGGTCGGTATGTAATTTTCAAACATCCCATAATTAATTTCTTTATTGTTTAAAGTTATTGGTTTCCTAAAAAAATTACTAAAATACTCATATATTTATCAGGTTTTCATTTTGCCATGACAATCACACCCAACCTATTGAACTGAAATACCTTATTAAAAAATGTTTTCAAACCTCAACAAATATACTTATTTTGTAAGTTCCAAAATGTCACATTTCTGTTATTCCTTTTGATATTATTTGAAGCACACATTTTTTATTTTAACACTTAAAGCCGTTTAAACCCAAACTAGTTTTCAATCAAACACAATCAACAAACAAAACTAACAATTGACTTAACATGAGTGTGTTTTCAGTTGAAGTGCCCATTAGCTCCAGCCCGTGTTAGGGACTCTAGCTAAATGGCCATTACATTATTAATGTTAACCATTAGCTCCAGTAACATACAAGTGGAGTTCTTTCATTTGCGTTGGGCTGCAGTTTAACATAACGTGAGTATGTACAGGGTGTCCAAAAACACATCAATACTCTGCGGTGTGATTTACTGATACCAAAAGAAAGAAAATAAATCATATTAACATATATCCGAAAATGCTCATTTACACAAATACCCCAGTCATTTTGTTGTTTATACATGGACAGTTTTATCTTTAATTTTTTCCAACTGATCATTACGAACATTTCGGGATGTATATTTAAGTTTAAAATATATATGTTAGGAAAAAAGATTAAGTTTGTCCAAAATTAAATTTAAAAATATCGACCGTTTTAGTTTTTGTAACGAATCGGTAAAAAATAGCTGAAAAACTGCCAAATGTTCATTTCACAACTTAAGACAGCTGATCCAAAGAAATTAAATATATTTTACATAACTAAGTGGTAGGATTATGTAATCTGAATCTTTATGATAGGTTATTTACTCTAAATCTATTCCAATGATTATGAAACGGAATTTTCTCCCCGTTGGGAAACAGGGAAACGGCAGCTAGTTTTCTACAAAACAACACCAAGTTAAAAAATGATTGCATGAATAATTACTTAAATATCAGGTTTTTAGTTGTGTAACAAATTTTAGCTGTTACAGGTCTTGAATGATATTGAGTTCAATGGTTGTGTTGCATGTTATTCCCCTATAGGGTCTGATGAAGATTGGAATGTCTAATCCAAATCGATCACCACTTGCCATCTTTTATATGTATTTACCGTCTTGTGAGTCTGCACTTTACGTGTAAATACATGTTTCATGTTTTATTATACAGGGTGACAAAAAAGTCTGGAAACGGTTTGATATCTTTTTAACTAAATTCGTTAGAAAATTCAAACCTTTCACATCAACTTATATGTATGAAAACTACTTTTTGCAAGCGTTACAATTTTTGTACATTCACCAGGGGACAGCCCATGAGGAGTAGGTACATAATCTTTAATGTAGGCATAGGTTGATATGCACATAATTTTAAAGGTCTGGTCAAGTGGAGTTCATTGCCGGAAACCGCGTCAAAAAAGGTTTATCTGTTACAAAATGGCGGCAGTCCAAAGTTCTTGCAGAATATACCTGCACAGGCCTTAGTAATGGTAAATACTCGTAGTCAACATTAGCCGGGAAATCTGAAACCCGGTTAAATTTGTTTTTAAGATTGAATAAACTTGGACTATGTGCTAGTTGACTTTAAAATACAATTTCAGCTCTCAAGCTAATGTTTAATACGAGTATTCACCAATCCTAAGGCCTGTGTAGGTATATTCCACAAGCACTTTGAATAGCCGCCATTTTGTAACGGATAAACCTTTTGAGACGCGGTTTCCGGCAATGAACTCCACTTGACCATACCTTTAAAATGATGTGCATATCAACCTATGCTTACATTAAAGATTATGTTCTTACTCCTCATTGGCCGTCCCCTGGTAGAGGTAAAACAAATGAAAATGCTTGGAAAAAGTAGTTTTTAAACATGTAAGTTTATGTGAAAGGATTGAATTTTCTAACGGATTTAGTTAAAACAATATTAAGCCGTTTCCAGACATTTTTGTCACCCTGTATGCATTTATATTGAGTTTTCGTTAATATAATAACACGTAAAATGCTGATCAAGGAGTTGTATAGTGAATAGTTTATTACATGTAATCATTTGGGACACATTGTTTGAAATAACACATTTCCTAAAATACTAATATTTTATGGTAAGAAAGTAATGCATTTATTATTATCGTAAAATTTTATATCAACGATAAGTATTTTTTTTTATTCGTACTGTAAATATTTCAGTTAGAGTGTGCAGAAAGAATATTTCTCTACACAACTGGACCATTGGAGTAAGGAAAAGAAACACTATAGACGGTATCACACTCCATGAATGAGCCATTTAACTGTATTTATTGAAAGTAAACTAGTTGTTAGAATAGCCAAAAACTTTTGAAAAGTAAAAACTAAATTGCAATAAAATTGATACCCAAAATTAAAAATTGTGGCTTCGACATTCCATTCGTTCCAAATTACTTTTCTTTCAATAGATGAATCGTGAAAATGTGTCAAGTAGTTAATTAAAAATTTTGGGCTAAAACTAGTTAATAATTTAATATGTATAATTATTAAAAGCCTTACTGTAACGCTTAAGGTAATTTACATTTCCCATATGCCTCGACCTGCGGCAAGCATTATGTTCATGATATTGCATGTTACCTGACGTTTAATTTCCGAAAAACATGTATTACACCAATGCTGTAAAATTCCGTTTTAAACATATGCATGGAAGTTGGGATGATACTTCATTATAGATACACATCAATCGCATAAGTGTAATGAGTCACTAGACATTTTTTTTCAAACGACATTCTTTAAGTATTATAAAAAAAAAACAATGTTTAGTAAAAAAATTATAAAAAATTGTTTTCTAAATGGGAAAAATTATGGTATATTATTTTCTAGTCATGCTTTTGTCTTGCCTTCTTTGAAATTTAATTTCCGTTAAGTGTTAATAAAATATCAGATTTAAGGTAAGTTTTAGTCTAAAAATTGAATATTTATCAGGAAAGGTATCTAGACATTACAAGTCTACAACCACTGATTGAAAAATATTCCTTCTTATTATTCTTCTATTTATTCTTTAGTAAAGGCACAGAAAAAAACTCCTGTAAAAACACCAAAAATTAATCGTAAATACAAACTGATCATGATTAAGGTTAACTTGGATGTAATTAATATTAATTATAATCAATTATCAATAACTAATGATATTTATAGTACTGTATTAAATAATTATTTAATTAATATTTGAGTTTGTAGTTTTTTGTTAAAGTGCGCCCCTATTTATGCATTTTTTTTATCTTATAATGAGAGCTATAAAAAAAATGTTTTTAGAGTAAATGGTAAACTATACCAGCTTGTCTGACACTTAAAAAGCTCTTTCAGTTGAAACATGCTATAATTGTATGCTAACACTAGCTGTGTGCCCGTTCTACGCACGGGGATCTTATCATAGTCAGTTAAAACCTTCTTATATAAAGCACAGCAGTTGGTTTGCATACTTTCAGATATGCTGACAAAACTATTCCTTCGCAATTAAATGTCACCCGGATCTTGTTGGTCCATATGTTATATCCAATGATTAAACTAAATAAACGGTATCAGCATTCTGACACATACTTTCTCCTATAAGTTTGTCAACAACCTTTATCATGTGTAAGCGGTGAGAGTAAATATACGGAAATGGGATTTGTACAATTTTGTTCAGAATTTAAAGGACTATAACATAATGGTTAAAAGTATTTAAGGTACTACCTCAACCTCTTAATTTAACACTTTATTCGGGTTGACATTTTCATTATCAAGGCGCTCTTGTCCTTTCCGTGAAACATTGAGAAACAAGGACATTAATTCGTTACCATCATACATACACACAAAAATACCGAACTTAATTAGGGAATCTGCTACGCTTTCAGCATAAAAAGGTACATATAAAATTAGTACTTGAAATCTTTGTTAATGCCATAAAATTTGATCATAACAATTTATATTTGCTTGGACCGGAGATGACTCGAAATTCTGTCGAAATGCTATCTGAATCGGTTTGCTATATGAAATGAAGTACAGTAGGCCTACTATAGACGATTTAGATTGGTAATTTGTAATAAAAATTACCAAAATAGGCCACGAACTATTGATACATAAACAACGTTCAAAGTGTTTGAACAATTCATGATGGTTTGCTGAATAAATGTTTTACTAAAATGCGTTATAGTTTTCTTAGCATAACATTTTGGAATCCAGACAGAAAAACCAAAAATTATACAGTTAAGACATCAATTAAATTGAATAGGCCTACGCCTGTAATAAATAAGGTGCAACACCAAAGATAACTAATTTGTAAATTACTGTGATGTGTTGGTACGTAAAAATCATTCTTGCTGCTACTAAAGGTTAAAAGGAAAAGAACCAGTACCGTACCAAAAACCAACGTTTACAGTTAAGAACTGTAGTACAGCCGACCAATTATATGCGTTAATCAAGGTTATTGATCTCTTGGTTTTGGATTTTCTCATAAAAAGTTATCGGCAATCAAAGTTATTTCCCATTAATTGCTTTATTTGTACACAACTCTTAATGTAAACTTATCGGTGTCAGTTTAAAAAAAACCTTATACAACATAACTTTCTGTTATTTAATAGATTACGTATTCTCTAAACAATGGTTGCTGGTATATATATTAACATTATAAGGAAATGTGACAAAAATCACACAACGTTGGGTTTTTGGACGTTTATAATTTTATTTCTTAAGTACCTAGGTAGGCCGTGTATTCTATGGAAAAGTACCGGTATCAAGGATCGTTGTCGAAAGGGTTGTTATAAATAATTGGGTAAGCATACGTACCACACGTACCCAAGAGAAGGGCTATGGGCCTATTGGCTGTATGGTCCAGCGATTGCATCACACGGTGAGTAGGAACTATTGACTTTATATAGTCAATGGTAGGATCAGAAAGTGACACATTGGAAAATCGAATTCAGCATCATCCGTAAACCTCTGTTACAATCACCCACTGCAGTTGTAATTTTTTGCTTTACACTTTACACAACCGCCATTGAAGAGCCGTCAATGAGTGGAACATTGTTTCTAAGCTATTGGCGACGGTCATTAGTAAATTTAAGTTTCCCAGCCGTATACAACACTGATTCAATCTTGATTCAATGTCTTCTTTCTGGTTATCAAAACTCCAAAACAATTTTATACACATATTTCTGGTTCCTGACTGGATGATGCCTAGTTATTTAATTTACGGTTACACTATATTATTCCACTTGCGATTAATTAAATCCTTTATGTAATAAAAACGTTTTTAATCTCACTTGGATGGGATTTGCCTTCAAAACGTGATCGGAAATGGTTGTTGTAAACATTTCAGTGACAGCTAGAAAAAATAATCTTGATCCGAACAGCTGTTCGTTGTTTCATAGATGATTATGTGATACAAATTGGAAGAAAACTTGACAAAAATCGCACAAAACTGCATTTTTGAACGGCCGTAATTTTAATTACAAAGTAGTGAGACCATATTTTAATGGCTAAAGACACTCTCGCTAATCCAGTGAATACATTAAAATGACTTGGGTCTTGATAGGTACTCTCGTTTTCCTGGAAAAGATTGCGTAAAATGCCATCTTGAGTGTGTCAGACAGACAGAAATTTAGATGAGACTTGTTTCGGCTTCTTTAATGTATAAAACGTAAAAATAACCTAAAAATGTATGATTCTGAGCAATGTACAGACAAAACTCTAATTTTATTTATATAGATGTGAAAAAAGTGCCATTAAATCACTTGGAAATAATTTCAATCAATGAATACGACAAAATAGTTATGAGTTGTTAACCCCTTTACGTGAACAATGTCCATTTTATATGAAGAAGATTTATTTCAGTGACTTTTTTGTAACCTATTAGCTGCTGTCGCAAAAAGAGTTAACCGAGAACTGAGGGGATCTCTGACATTGCTTACTCAAGATATGTCTGAATAAAGAGACAAATAAAAATACGTCTTGCTTAAGAAGTTGCAAATTAGTTTTCGAAACTATAAGAGTTATTAGCGACAGTGTAGGGTATTTCCCCTTTTCTAAATGTCTAGTAAAAACTGAAAAGTAGAAAACAATAGTTTCAACCAAGATCTTCATGATCAAAACAACCGTTGGTCACTACATTTAAAAATCTGTACTTGTATATGTAAGGTTATTATTAGGTGACTATCTTATCACATAGCAATATACCAATATAATATTAAATAATAATACACAATATAATATTAACAAAATAATACACCAGAATGCCTTAAATAGGCTATTTGATCATTATGGAAATTTACTAACACTTATGACCTTTTTGCCTTGCTGGAAAATAATTACAGAAACATATTCACAAAATGAACTTGTATTCACCAATTCCAAAACCCTTGAACTACAAGGCTTACATGGGTTCTCGGATAACAATTAAACCTAGACCTCCCTTCGTTGCAAGAACACAAGGGTAACGTCGGTTTCCAGTATTTACAGTATTGCTTTGTTGCAAGAGATACCTCTGAGAATCAAATTTGGCTCTTTCAGCTAAAATATTTACTAATATAATGGTTTAATTACCTTCAGTCTCCAGTTCAAAGTAAGTCGATTGCGACCTAGGTTTCAGCACGACGTTGTGCTATCATCAGGCTTCCAGTCGAAAATGTTCAGTCCATTGGACGTCGTTTAGTAAAAACTATATACAGTTCACAAGACACAAACACATACACATTTACCGATCGGTATTTACAAGGGGAGAACGAGTACATTTTTGTCAAATCACCGGCCGCGACGAGTGACATCCAAGCCACAACTAGCTAGATAATTCTTGTGGTCTACCTGACCTTTGTCCTTTGTATTGTCTTGGTCCTTGGCTAATAGGATGCGTCAGTGTCGCTTGGGTCTCGATTATTTTGTTGAAAATTAAATTGGAGCTGTGGTGGATTTGATCGTTTATTAAGTTGTCAGCATCTTGTTTTAATGACTTGTAGATGTGAAACTCTTCTAATGTCACATCTACAAGTCATTAAAACAAGATGCTGACAACTTAATGAACGATCAAATCCACCACAGCTCCAATTTAATTTTCAACAAAATAATCGAGACCCAAGCGACACTGACGCATCCTATTAGCCAAGGACCAAGACAATACAAAGGACAAAGGTCAGGTAGACCACAAGAATTATCTAGCTAGTTGTGGCTTGGATGTCACTCGTCGCGGCCGGTGATTTGACAAAAATGTACTCGTTCTCCCCTTGTAAATACCGATCGGTAAATGTGTATGTGTTTGTGTCTTGTGAACTGTATATAGTTTTTACTAAACGACGTCCAATGGACTGAACATTTTCGACTGGAAGCCTGATGATAGCACAACGTCGTGCTGAAACCTAGGTCGCAATCGACTTACTTTGAACTGGAGACTGAAGGTAATTAAACCATTATATTAGTTATGAACCAGTTCAGGGGCAATTCCACATCTTATGATGTCAAAACTAAAATATTTAGGTATCAGCTATATACCGATGTAATAAGCAATGCATATCACCTAACCGTTTAAAAGGGTTCCTGCCTAACACAAGTGTTGTTAAATAATATTACTACCTTGCAGCCAGAGTTTTCTAATACATAGATCGTTCATTTGACCTAAGACACCTATGAATGAGAACTTGCCTTGTTGGCATAAAACTATATTGTATACATAACCAGCAACTAATTAACTTTATATTTTCATAACAAGAACGAATAGAACTAAAAAAACTACCTATCACTTAACAGCAATAAGTCACTAGGACGTATGCTAGGTTAACAACATATTAAAACAAATCTTATTGTTATACGACTAAGAACTAGGGCCATATTTGAAAATTACTTATAACATTTGAGAGAGACAAATAATAATAATTATGTAAAAAAAGGGAGACCTTAAGTTGAAGGGCGACTTTGGACCACTGAGCCCCGGAATATGCACATGCTACCTGCCTTTGCCTTTTACCGGAGTATGAGCCGAAAGTATCAATAAATCGTTTATTTGAAAATATGTAATAATGTCGAGAGTATATTTGTACATGATAACTTTATTTTAAAGTTAATTTTGTATTTTTGCTGCAAATTGAAAACAGTAAGTCACTTCAGTGTTTTTCTTGTTTTTGTCATAACATCTTATTTGGTTCCGTTCTATATTAATAATAAAATATGTTAATATATTTTCTGAGGAAAACTATTAATTTGTCAATAGGATAGGTATTATGTCAGAATATTCGTATTTTTTATAAACAGATATTGTTTATATTTAATAAGATTTTTTTACATTCAAGATTTTAGTTTATAAGCTCAATAATAAGGAAAAATTATAGAAGAAACTAAGGATGAAAGATAATACGTAAAATATTATTTGAAGACAAAATGTAACGATAAAAGCAGGTATAAAATGTATCCTTTGTCCAGTAAATTGTGCAAATCGATCATCTGTAAAGCCTTGCCGGAATATGTTTCTCAATATGAACGAACATACCGTGAAATTGCATTTCTTCACCTGTATTTCCATATTTGAATATTATTTGGTCTGTTAAGCACGTGGAAGATGTTCAGGAGCACATTTGTGTATTTATATGTGAGATCGTAATTGTTTCCTTACAAGACAAGCGTAAAAGTGACACATTGACGATTTTATCATGGATCTAATATTTAAAAAAAAAACTGCAAAGAGAATGTGTTAGGGTGAGAATTTACTTTTTGACCATGCACAGTTTACAACTTTTAAACAATCTACATTATTGCATTAACAAATTACTTGTTTCACATGTAGGTTGTAGGTAGGCATAACTTGTAATTCTTGCTGTTAGCTAAACATATGGAAAGTTAGGTAAAACCTTGTTGATCTTTTACGGTCGTAGAATTATTTTAGTTTTTCAACAAAGCAGTTTCTGCTTCGATAAATAGTTACTACGAAATTTATTCAGGAGTCTATAGTTGTAATGCAAACTAGAGTTCACTTTTACGTGTTTCATCTTGCGAATTAATTTCGTATTTTTAATGTAGTATAGTTTGTTAACGATGGCTAAGGAGTATGTGGCTCACTATGATTATATATCCTATTTATAAAGGAAATTGAAACAATATTTGCTTCATCTTACTTCATAAGGTATATTATGTCTCTAAAAAAAGTCAAACTATTTTGTGTCCAGTCTTTTCTGCACCAGCAAGATTTGGCTTTTCCCATTTTTACGCGAAACTGTTATAAAAATTATAACTGTTATTATTATTGATTTTTAATAACCAAAAATGATTATTATAAAGTTTTGTTCATGTATAATAAAAGTTCTATACCCACTCCTCAGTTCACATACAAACAAGACGTAGATGTAGATGTTGACGTCATAGCCATAGAAGTAGCTGTTGCCGTCATAGCCGTAGATGTAGCTGTTGCTGTCATAGCCGTAGAAGTATCTGTTTAGGTCATAGCTGTAGATGTAGCTGTTGCCGTCATAGCCGTAACTGTAGCTGTTGGCGTCATAGCCATAACTGTAGCTGTTGACGTCATAGCCGTAACTGTAGCTGTTGACGTCATAGCCGTAAATGTAGCTGTTGACGTCATTGCCGTAAATGTAGCTTTTGACGTCATAGCCGTAACTGTAGCTGTTAACGTAATAGCTATAACTGTAGATGTTGACGTCATAGCCGTAACTGTAGCTGTTGACGTCATAGCTGTAAGTGTAGCTGTTGACGTCATAGCCGTAACTGTAGCTATTGACGTCATAGCCGTAACTGAAGATTTTGACGTCATAGCCGTAGATGTAACTGTTGACGTCATAGCCGTAGATGTACCGGTTGACGTCGTAGCCGTAACTGTAGCTGTTGACGTCATAGACGTAACTTTAGCTGTTGACGTAATAGCCGTAAGTGTAGCTGTTGACGTCATAGCCGTAACTGTAGATGTTGACGTCATAGACGTAACTTAGCTGTTGACGTCATAGCCGTAACTGTAGCCATTGACGTCATAGCCGTAACTATGGATGTTGACGTCATAGCCGTAGATGTAAATGTTGACGTCATAGCCGTAACTGTAGCTTTTGACGTCATAGCCGTAAGTGTAGATGTCGACGTCATAGCCGTAATTGTAGCTGTTGACGTCATTACCGTAGATGTACCTGTCGACGTTATAGCCGTAATTGTAGCTGTTGACGTCATAGACGTAACTGTAGCTGTTGACGTCATATCCGTAACTGTAGATGTTGACGTCATAGCCGTAGATGTAACTGTTGACGTCATTGCCGTAGATGTAGCTGTTGACGTCATTGCCGTAAATGTAGCTTTTGACGTCATAGCCGTAACTGTAGCTGTTGACGTCATAGCCGTAACTGTAGCTGTTGACGTAATAGCTGTAACTGTAGATGTTGACGTCATAGCCGTAACTGTAGCTGTTGACGTCATAGCCGTAAGTGTAGCTGTTGACGTCATAGCCGTAACTGTAGCTATTGACGTCATAGTCGTAACTGAAGATTTTGACATCATAGCCGTAGATGTAACTGTTGACGTCATAGCCGTAGATGTAACGGTTGACGTCGTAGCCGTAACTGTAGCTGTTGACGTCATAGCCGTAACTTTAGCTGTTGACGTCATAGCCGTAACCTTGGCTGTTGACGTCATAGCCGTAACTGTAGCTGTTGACGTCATAGCCGTAACTGTAGCTGTTGACGTCATAGCCGTAACTGTAGCTGTTGACGTCATAGCCGTAACTTAGCTGTTAACGTCATAGCCGTAACTGTAGCTATTGACGTTATAGCCGTAACTATGGATGTTGACGTCATAGCCGTAGATTTAAATGTTGACGTCATAGACGTAACTGTAGCTGTTGACGTCATTACCGTAGATGTACCTGTTGACGTTATAGCCGTAATTGTAGCTGTTGACGTCATTGCCGTAGATGTACCTGTTGACGTTATAGCCGTAATTGTAGCTGTTGACGTCATAGCCGTAACTGTAGATTTTGACGCCATAGCCGTAGATGTAACTGTAGACGTCATAGCCGTAGATGTAACTGTTGACGTCATAGCCGTAGATGTAGTTGTTGTCGTCATAGCTGTAAGTGTAGCTGTTGACGTCATAACCGTAAGTGTAGCTGTTGACGTCATAGCCGTAGATGTAACTGTTGACGTCATAGCCGTAACTGTAACTGTTGACGTCATAGCCGTAAGAGTAACTGTTGACGTCATAGCCGTATCTGTAGCTGCTATGACGTCAACAGTTACAGTTACGGCTATGACGTCAACAGCTATAGTTACGGCAATGACGACAGCTTACGGCTATGACGTCAACAGCTATAGTTACAGCAATGACGACAGCTTACGGCTATGACGTTAACAGCTACAGTTACGGCTATGACGTCAACAGTTACATCTACGGCTATTACGTCAACATCAACAGTAATGGCTATGACGTCAACAGTTACATCTACGGCTATGACGTCAACAGCTACAATTATGGCTATAACGTCAACAGGTACATCTACGGTAATGACGTCAACAGTTACATCTACAGCTTTGACGTCAAAATCTTCAGTTACGGCTATGACGTCAATAGCTACAGTTACGGCTATGACGTCAACAGCTATAATTACGGCTATGACGTCGACATATACAGTTATAGCTATGACGTCAAAAGCTACAGTTACGGCTATGACGTCAACAGTTACATCTACGGCCGTAGATGTAGCTGTTGACGTTATAGCCGTAGATGTAACTGTTGACGTCATTGCCGTAGATGTAGCTGTTGACGTCATATTCGTTAATGTATTTGTCGACGTCATACCTGTTGATGTAACTGTTGACTTCATAGCCGCAACTGTAGATGTGTGTTTTTTTTATCTAACCAACCAATACTAACAATAAATAAAGAATTAAAAAGCAAAATCCAACGACATTCATTCTTAAAACTGTAGAGCGTAAGCAATTTTTAGTAGCCTAAACATTTAAATAGGTAATTAATGCATACATCATAGTAAATACATAAGTAATGAAATGAAAAGAGTCGGTGGCTCAGTCGTTAGTAACGTCACGGAATTCAGGCTCAAGGCAGCGATGTCGTGGGGTCAGATCCTGGTAAAGGGAGACGGAGGTCGTCCCATAATCCTACCCGGGTATTGTTGAAGCTAATCGCCTGATTTATGGCCTTTCCTGGCAGTTGAGGGGTAGCAAGCGCTAGAGTGGGGGTAGAGCGAGATAGAAGATGGAGTTTGTTGCCCCCAGCGACACCGGACGTCTGACGTTCCCAGAAGGATAGGGTTGACATTACAACAATTCGACGCAAGAATTTGAATGGACTTCCGTTAACAAATAATGCAATGAAGGGAATCAGTGTTTAGTACTAGGAAAGGTAAAGGAAATATAAGTAATTAGCGTACAAGGATTTAATTTGCTATTTCTTAGATATTCCTTACGTAGGGTCACTCGGGTCACTTTGCAGGGAAGTAACTGCGAGAGTGTGATTGACCTCAATTGCAACCTAACAATTGTTTTGATTTTACGTGGTAGCCTCATAAGCGAACATCTTTAACACAAAAACTAAGGCAACGCTGGTGATACAACTATTGGTCATAGTTTATTTCGTTGAGTCGTAAATTAAGACTTATTGAAAGATTTGTTTATACAAAATAATAAAATCACAGTTTTGTACGATATTGAACAAGTTTTATTCAAATCTTTACTGCAAACGTCACATTCCAAATACCAATTGTGTGACGAGAAAATACGTCATCTAACCAGTACTCCTAATGATGTTGATGAAAATATATTTCTGGTCATTTATGATCTAGTAGTGACTTTGTTATAACAATTCTGTCGAACTATAGGGTGTTAAGTAACTCTGTACCAACCTTTTAGAATATAATTTCTGTGTTAATAACGAATGTATAAATACAGTATCACATTTAAAGCACCTGTAAATCAATGGTTACACACAGAGCCACCATTTTGTTTTTTTTATATCCATGTTACTTAAAATTTTAAATTGTAAATAAATGTTAATGCTAGTTTAATTAGTTTTGCAAGAATATATTACAATTTATAAATTTAAAATTTAATATGGCAGCCATTTAAACATTTTTAACAGTAGTAACGTTATACCAGTAAATCTTAAAATAAACACAAGAATGCTTTTTACTGTAAATTCTGACACAAACGTAATGACACATCGACGTAGAAAATCCAATTAAAAATGACCGAGATATGGCATTTTTGTGGTCTGTGTCTAAAAAACTATGATAGTGCGTGTGGTATAAGTACTTGTCTGCAACTATGTGACCAACAAACCAATATGATAGAATCATAAGAACTAAATATATACTACGCGACACAAAAACAGTCATACCAGTGTTATTTTTATCAGGTTTTCTATCTTTATATGTTATTGCGTTTGTCTTGATGGTAATAAGGTACTAGTGGAAATCGACGGTTAATCTTGAGGTTTTATGTAAATTCAGCTAACTGCGTTGGATAGAGTGAAGTCTTTAAAATCTTAGTTATATGAAGGGACGATAAGCAATAATAAGTATGATGATTGTGTTCCCTAAAAAACGTAATTGATGAATTCGTTTAACACAATATTTCCTACCTTTCTTTTTATCGGCTTTAGGTTGCCTAAAAGGTTTTTTAGGAGTCTTATAATTGTTTCTTCATGAGTTTGTTTCATACCAAAGCCACTTTCACTATATGGGAGAATGAGTTCATATAATTAGTCTATCATGTTACGGAAAGAGTCAATATTTATTACTGACCATTAATTCAATCTGCTTTAGGAAAATCATTCAGATTGTATCCGGATTTATAAGTAAATCTTCATCACTTTTTTTTTATAAAAATATCTGATTCTCCAGAAAGCAGTAACATTCTTACTTCGATCTCAGCAATTTTAAATCCTTCTCTTGCCACATCGACCTATGTATTTAATTATCCTGTTCTTACTTGATAGTTCATTAGCTTATGGGGTAGTTTTGCCTTGGCCATATAGATCACATAAAGCTGTGCATGTATTTCGTGGATACGAATGAACCATAATTGTAAGAAATTTTATCACAAATCTTGAACATTTGCGGAACCAAATCCATAACCTAGTCCAGCATTGGTAACACATTATGCAAATGCGATGAGATGTGATGACACTGTTGTGTTTCCGAATGTTTTGTATGAAGTGAGGTTTAGATGCGTTGTTCAACCTAGCTACATGTGTACATCAAAGTAAAAACTGTGTACACATTTTTTTTAATACCTAAATTGACATAGTTCATCTACTTTATCAAAACCATAGACTCCGTAGTTAGTCTATTCCAAAACTTGATCACAGCTCTCATCCTCATCGTACTCATCTATGATACAATTTTCAACCCGATTATCAAAAACTGTTATACCAATAAATTAATCTCAGGCGTTCTTTCTTGAATTTAAAAATAAATGGTGATTGAAAGTAGGAAATAAAGGCAAGTGCCAACCTTACAATATGTATAAGCTAACCCGATAAGGAATAGTTATATGTTCCTTTGAAATTTATAAGTCACACTTATTTCATAATTTAAAATTTTCTAAGAGCAATAAAGCATTGATTTTTGAACAAAACATTTCAAACGTATCATAAATTCATCATTTTGTTGAAGCTATAAAAAACTTGCCATGCAGTTGAGAATCCATTTAAAATCATAAAAAATAGTAATGTAAACATTTAATTTTGACAGTTTCAGTAGACCTTTGAATACAATTTTAATATTAACAGCAGGTTCATTAAAAGTAGTGTAAAATTATCCATATGGTTGAAATGTAAACAAAATTGCAGAGTGAACTTTAAAGGCCTCTGGGGCAGAGCCCCAAGGAAATTTACATCGTTTCTCTTTTGAGGGCTCACCTACAGACTAATACCTTTCTTTAGACACCCATACCAAGTTTCTACGCCCAGCCGTGTTCTCAAATTAGCTGTGACAAAAACCTCGTTTTCCTCCATAAGAATAACATGGGATGGGAATTTAAAGGCCACTGGGGCAGAGCCCCGAGGGAATTCTCCATGTTTCTCTTTTGATGGCTCATCTACAGACCAGGACCTTTCTTTAGACACCTCTACCGGGTTTCTACGCCCAGCGGTTCTCTCAAAATAGCTGTCACAAAGAAAAACAGTTTCAAATTAATATATAGATTTTTTGTGAAATATTAATTGTTTAGTATAAATGTAACAAATTTGCCAATATTAATTAAACTATCAATTAACAACCATCATCAAGGCAAGCCAACTATGAGTCTACTGTATTATTCTCCATCCAAATAAAATAGCAATTTTAAATTTACAAATCGTCACTAATAACCCTACAAAAACACTTCAATATATATATTATATTAGTTGTTTTATAAGATTTACAAACGTAACCATTTAAACAAAAGTTCGTATTAAATAATAAAATATTTGGCTTTTTTATGAATAAAATACTTCTTTTTCAAATTTGACCATAATTTAACCATTATATTAGTAATAATTTGTTCATAAAGAATCAACAGTTTACTTAAAGCACAGAATGTATGTACTGAGAGTTCTAAAACACTATTGATACATCTAGGCTATTTACACAATATACTGTTAACTCACAATACGGTAAATAAATATTACCGCAAAGGTCCTCCGCAACAGTTCTTTTTTTCCTTTTACAGTGGATATTAGGTACTATTTGCCTACATAAATGGAGGCAAGTGGTTATTGATTTAGATTGAACACTCCAATCATCAGGCCGCCTAATTGGCGAATGACGCCACTGAACACATAAAAAATTATAAACACCATTGGATCACAATGTAATGGGGTGAGTTGTTGATCAGTTCGATCCTTATGGCTGAATTTTGACCTCTTTCCTTCTCTTCACCCTACATCACTTTCACTCTCTCCAACTCGCACTAACTTCCCCTACATTGGCGTCTCACCCCCTCCACTGTCCTACGCTTATTCATCTTCAACCCCAACGCAGGGACGGGTAGCGCTGTCAGGTCAGCCGAGCGTCACTAATAGGATTATCGTATGGGCAGAAAGCCTACACCCCCTGGTAAATGCCGCAAATAATATATTAGTGCAGTTTATCCTTGTACTGTACCGGCTCACCCCTTGCTTTGCTGGATACGTGTGACAAACTGTCAAATAGTCTTTGTGGATGGG
The DNA here is from genome assembly GCF_028750875.1 of Macrosteles quadrilineatus. Lineage (NCBI taxonomy): Eukaryota > Metazoa > Arthropoda > Insecta > Hemiptera > Cicadellidae > Macrosteles > Macrosteles quadrilineatus. Next base: position 3,444,990 of record NW_026542605.1, read on the forward strand.
AAAATGCAAAGTTAAAAGAGGTCGCCAACCTCTTAAAAAAAGAGAAGTTTCTTGCTTAATTAAGATAGTTTTGAGCAATTATGGGGTAAATATTCTCAATATAATACTTGGATTTTTGAATATTTTGTACAAAGTTAGATATTAAGATTTTTGCAATTATGTTCCTGATTATTGCAATAAACAGTTATATTTAGAATTCATTTCCTACTACTGGAACGTTAGTTATTAATAAATAATAATAATGTTACCTTCTTCCGTTCCAAATGATTGTAGTTATTGACTACGACGCGTTTCGTCAGCACAGTGACATCATCAGGTTAAGTTATATTTAATTGTAACTTTTTGTTAGTCTCAAAAAAATTATATAATTATATACGAATATTCGCTACTAAAATGGTATTTAACGAGTGATTACATTTTTCCTATTATATAAAACACATACACGATGAGAATCTTTATCAGTATTGTATTTTATTACGACTCTGTTTTCGATCCATGTTTTCCTATGTTAAAGATTTTTATGTGAAATATTGAATACTCTAAAATTAATATATTTTAAGACTAAGATTTAAAAGATTAACAGTTTGTCAAAATCAGTTATATTGTGAAAAATTTATTCATCATACATAATAATGGGTCGTCGACGTAAACGAGTGTTGTCGCATAAAAAGGTGTAGATTGCCATTGAGGGACCAACTTAGTGTCTCGTGGCTCATTGTCTGGAGTAAAACCCGAAGGATTTATATTGCGATTTAAAGTCAAGTATACGTGTTTTGTTCGTTTAGTACGTTGTTACCATGAAAATGGTAGAGATTGATTATAATTGATTCTTTGTATTTATTAAAAACATTGAGAATATTTTAACAAAACATTTTTCTATGCATTATGGCAATGAATGTGTGGTATTCAATAAAAAAAAATAATCATAAACATTATTGAACGGATTCCTTTAAAGCTAATTGCTTTAATAAGGAATCCGTTCAAAAATGTTAATGGTTGTATTTTTTTTACTTAGCTTTAATTTAATATTAACTCAGCTTATTACGGATCCAGTAATGAAGTCTGAAATAACCGTGTACAAACACTTAAAATATCTGGGTAATTCAAAAATTTGACTTCTCATATAACTATTTGGCTTTGTTTAAATAGTATAGTCTTCTATAATATAATTAAATAGTGTAGAGTAATGCAATACACAAGGATACAGCTTGTGTATTGAATGTACATTAATGTTTCGAGTGAATAAGCATACAGCCAATTTTCGGCCCTAGGGTCGAAAAAACCTGCTTGGTCCCCAAATGACCATGACAGCTGGCAAGGGCAGCAATACTTAGTTTTCAGCGTTTATTGAACGTTTGTAAAACGGCTAAAAACATTGCAGTGTGGTGAAAATACTTTTATACGTAATTCCCACAAAACTATATAACCAACTGATTTATGACTGACAGAGAAATTTCTTTATTTAAAAGATGTTTATTTTATAAATTTGAAATAAAAACTTCACCAATATTTCTGAATTTGTAATTTCAACATTTATTTTTTTATTTATAATTAAATTAAAAATTCTGAAATATTCGTGAAGTTTTTATTTCAAATTTATATTAATTCCAATATTACCAGTTCTTCTTGAAGATGTTTGTTTTGTTATTTATTGCATTATTATCAACTGCATTTTATGATTCGCAGTATTTAAAATCAGGTTTTGCTACAGCAAGTTGCAAACTTATCAAATCGATCAAAATCAAATAAATATTTACAAGAATAACCACTCGAATCTATAGAATCCGATAATTTATAATAAAATTAAGATTACAAAGGTGGGATTTTCCTTAAAATATCACCTATCAAACTTATTGACTGTTTATATTTTATCTTTTTAATAAAACAAAAATCGTCCCAAGACTTTAAGAAGGTTTCATTTAATTTTACATAACTTAACGCAGTACATACCACAAAAACACTACGTTACTAGTCCTGAAATAGGTATTTACCGGACGAGTGTGGTCGTTCCCGTGCGAGACGAAGTCGAGTGCGGGATTGCCATACGAGTCCGGCAAACACATTTTGGACGAGTGACGTACGATATTTTACGCCATACTACTATAAGCTAACTTAACAATAAAAAATTCTTATAATACTACTTCACCATCGTTTATTCCGGTTTGCGGAAAACAGGATTTGAGTTAGAAGAAGCGCAATATTCCAATGTTCCAATGTTGAAATGTCCGTCTACTAATGGAACTAAATGACAACTGTGCAGTGAATTTTTATTTTAATTTTCATCCTCCATTTCAGGTTAAGAAGGGCCTGCTGATGTTTCAAACGTGTAGAATAGAAATCACCTTTAGCGCAAAGGCGTATGACTTCATATCGCTTTGAGCTCTAGTAAGTTTTCAGGGGTAATATTATATTTTTATTAGAATCAGTTAAGATATTATTATTTACCAGTTTATTGTGAATCAATTATAATGCTACACGTGATTTTATGAAAAAAATCTTTAACATCGTCATGTTAGTTTCATTACTCTAAATCACTTTTAGCCTTAGTAAATTGTTGTTGCATAAACAAATTTTGAAATTATTAACTGATCCGCATTCCATAATGTATTCTGGTATAACACGCCTATTTGTTATAAATGACAGCAACAGAACCTAGACAAATGTGTGGTGTTAGGTGCGGGTTGATGTTTGGTCAATATGAATATTGATTACTAAATCACTCATGGTACATTCACTGGGGAATAATCGAATAATCATTCATTTAGGGCCTACATGTTTCGTTCATTTAAATATAGTGGTAACAGTAGTTTTACAATATTCCCTCAATTACAAAACGTAATAATGTAATATGTAAATATAATGAGATTTTTATATCCTACAACTGAAAATAATTTCGTTAACGGAATCTTTTCATTTTACTTAAGAGCTGTACGAGTAAGTACTTTTTTACCGTAATAGCTTGATTTTAAGTAATATAAACTAGGAGAACTGTTGTTTTTAGTAGGTCTAAGCTCAGTAATCACTTGATCTGAGTTTTAGATCCTCTTGAAGTTACATTGCACGGTGATTTTGATAAAATATTAACTGTTCAATACATTATCAAATTCAAAAGTAATATATTTGAGAAGAAAGTTTTAATTAGGGTGTTATCAGTACGTATTTTTAACACCTACAACAACAAAACAAACACAGAATATTTTCTAGGATTGGTAAAATATGTTTATGAAACAATGTTAGGTTTTCATTGAATTGCTCAAGTTATCTTGGAGACAGGAAAGTGGGTACAAGATGAAAATAGTTCAAGCTTATTAGATAAACACGCAATGGATTTTAAATTTACCACTTATATTGATAATTGTATCCTGATTGAGGAAGGTGAAACACTCTTTACGGTACAGATCTACAACCAACAAATTTAATTTATTGTTAATAAGTAGTGTGAATAACCTATTAAAAACAAACAATCTCTAAAACAGTTACAGGGTATTGAACTATTCGTTTTACCTAGGAAACAAGTTTTAAACCTATTTAATCCTTTCAGACCCAAGTTGTTTTTATAAAAACATATATATTGTTATAAATTAATAAAGGCTTGTCCTCTAAACATGTTTTAAACGTTTTTATATTTTTCCTACTTGATTTACAGGCTTGTAGAGGATACCGGGAAAATAAAGTCAATTTCTCATAAAAAAAAGCTATGTATGAAATAAATATTTATTGTCATAAGAGTGAAACGGAATAGTTTTACGGTCGTAATTATTTCTATAGCCTCTTTTACTGCAACATAAACCAACGACGGTATAACTTAATATAGCTTTACTATGCTGTAAAAGCTTAACCACCCCTTTATCTTAAATATTCCCCATATTCGTAGGAAATATATTACATTTAACAATCGCAACTAAAAATATTGCATGTTGTACTAGTAACATCCATATAAAAGTGTTTTTGTATGAGTATGCAGAAACCTATTTTTACTCTTTTTTCTCGTTTTCGGCCAGACTTAAGCCGAGGAGCAGGCTACCTAACACTGTTTTATTTTAGAACTGATGGTGTACATACTAAGTTAGGTCATTTATCAAGAGCTGCAGACAAAAGTACATTCCATTACTAGTACCGAAGTTGGCATTTTCCTGTAAGCACTCATGTGTTATGTGTGAGGAAAAGCCGAGCCCAGAAACACAAAATTGCACGTGCAAGGCAAAGCCGAGCATGTGAAATTTACTTTCACGTACGAGGATTTTTTTTCCGTCTCAAATGTTATTGTTCTGTAAAAGTAATATCATGAAAATCCGTCAAGTCATTAGTTCTCAATCTTTGTGCGAAGAGAATCCTTCAAGTTTTAGTTTATAACATGACTCAACCTATGCAAGACAGCTTCCTATTAAGAATAAATAATTAATTGCGTACTTAGAATAAACCAAAAGGTTATTAGAGCGTCTAAGCCTCTGAGTGCAAGATCTTCATTTTGTTCGTGTAAATTTCAATCCGTACATTTATACTATTCATCGAGATTCTGCGGTTTAAGCTAAAAACTAACTTCTAAATAGCTAAATGATCAGTTTGCTGAACTTAATTTCACGATCCTATGTTTTAGAAACTTTCGACCAACGCCTTTTTTTCATTTTAGCTTTAACTGCACAAATGTAAGATTTTTCTGATAAAACTGAACTCGGGACTTTGGTAATTGAAATTTGCGTCTAATAATACAATAAGTTATGTCTTCTTACTGAAGAAAAGTTGTAAAAAGTTTCATTTTCTGCATAGCTTGGTTTTAGTGTAAAAAATGTTTTAGTCTTGTATAAATAAAATTTAAGACTCATGCTGTTTGGAAAGATTTGTGTTAAGATGATTCCTCTATTGAAGGTTTACCGAGCTGAAGTTACAACCCCTGAGCTAACATTCTTAGGATTGTGTATATTTAACATGGTTGGTATTGAGAAATGGCCCATGCTTAGTCTGTCAAATAAATAAAAATTTTTCATTGTATTTACCACAATATTAATTGAGATAGAGAATTCCAACCGATTACTTTGATTACGTATACTGGTACTAACTGCAACAAATACAAACCATTTAATGTGTGACATTTCTGTAAAAACCAACGTATAAATGTACTAACCAGTATTATTATAAACCCTCTTACAGAAATTTGAGAACTAACTACAATAACAACAACCAGAACAACAGAACAAACTAAGAATTTGGGTTATTTTTAACTCTTTACACTTTTGAGCATAGTATCAACACACAACAAGAATTAAAAAGTACAACAGCCCCTGCCACAACATTGTGGTAAACTGCTATTCTAGTGTTGAGGCATGTAGGTTATGTGGGAATGTGTGGATAATATCAGATTAAGTGACGTCAACTCCTTTTCTATATTCCATATTACAACGGATTCTATCTAGCTTTATTTCAAAGCTTCTTTTACATTAATATTGAGAACGAGAGCGTAATTTACTGAATTACAACTGTATGTAAATAATGTAAAGTTTTTAAATATTTGGCCTGGTTCTCCATCATGTATTAAAGGTATTCACCATTCCAAATATTTTAGGAATACATTGAACCCCTGTATATACTCTAAAATATTAAATATTCCTTATCTTCAAATGCTTACAAACAAGTCTGACGCCGATTGTTAAAACAAAGGGAGAAATATTTAAATAAGTTTCTTTATTGAGCGTTTCTCTGCTACACCAACTTTTTAGAACAAATTTCGTTACTAAACTAGATGTCTTATTCTTTTGGCCGTTATACATTTGAACAATACTTGAAAATCTAAAAAAGTACACATCTTTTAGTTTTTCTATAAATGTTTTGCTAAATTTAAAGCCATCAATGCAAGTTCAATGTTAAGATGTGTGGCTGGGAAGTAGACCATCAGTCAGTTTACAATGAGGGTACAACCATATAGTCAATGGTACAACGTATAAGAAGCTCTTACTCCCAAGCACTAGTGAAATTTGGAGGTGAAGTCTCCCACCATGACGCGCTTGGAAACCTCATCGCGAAGAGAAAGCCTCTAGCGAAACTAGTCGGGCTTACACAACACTCATACGGCACGTCAACAACCTGCACGTGGCTTCAACAGAAAGCAGACTAGCTACTTCTTGAAAGGAAGAGACATGATCAAACTTTTTCAAACAGTAATGAAACAGATCTTGAAGTTTTGCAGACGTTGCAGCCGAAAAATTTCTTCCTAAGAAATGCTGTTGCCTTGTGCAGGGAAGCAGTAGTAGGCCTAAAATACTGATAGTATTAGTGACTGCACAAGCAGGTAGTCAATCACGACACCCAGAGTCTTTGCCTAGTCTTGCCCACGTTTTTGGTTATCAAGCTTTCTTGATGAAATATTAAAATACTCTTATTTAAAATTTCAATATTTCAAAATCCAAAGATGCAAAGGAAAAACGGATTGCGGCATTGAGTTCAGCATTAAAAGTAGCTCAAAATGATGGGTCACAACACCACCTTCAAATTTAAATTAATTGATCACATTTCAAAATGGCGGATCCAAGATGGCGGCTGAAAAAACTACATCCGTCATAACCAAGTGAAAATATGTCGACAATGAATGGTGGTGTATACTTATCTTTATCTAGCACTATTTTGAGATTATGGTCTTAGTTTGTAAATGCACAATGTTAAAATGCGCTAAAAATAAAGTTATAAAAAGTCCTCATAACTTTAGAACGGATCAAGATTTTTAAAAAATAATTGTGGCATTGTAATCAGCGTACAATTTTAGTTTGAAATAACGGGTCACAACCCTACCTTTACATTTGAAAAAAAAACGTTGTATCCAATATGGCGGATCAAGGATGGCGGCCAAGAATGTATACCCAGTCAAAATGAAGTACTTACTACTCAGCAATGATCTGACGTGGTCCGGAGATGATATCTTAAGAAATTTAGAAAAAAGTAGGGGGGAACTCATTTAAAATTCACCCTGTATTATAAAACCTATTTAAACAGTTTTAGAACTTACACTTTTTTAATTTAATTTTTATCTCCAAAGAATAAGAAATATTTTATGTTAACAAGAGCCATTTTTTATGGCCTCCTTAATAAAAAAGGAAGATAAGGAGGATAAAGGATGCCAGGAAGGGATGTAATGAGCTTGTATTGCGGTCTTTAAAGGAACAGACTTATAAGGCTGTGTTTTATAAATCACACGTCAAACTGTAGACAGTGAGGTTGGTTCAGAGATAGCCTTCGTTGCCGACAATATACAACAAAGTGAATTATCTGGAGTGTCTTTTCGTGTCATCTGTTCCCTCTAAGTTTGAAAGCAGCAAATCTTAACAGAAACCGTTGTTTCTGTATTTCGTGAAGTATTTCGTGTGACTATTAGTTTCAACTTAACTCGTCAATGGAACATCTTTTTATACTGAAAATCTAGATGAACTTGTAAAATAAGTGCTAGCTAATTCACATGATAATTCTGCGGTGTACACAAACAATCAAAAAGATATATGATGTAATTTGTCGGTCAGCGGCAAAGATTTCATGATTAATAACAAATGTAATTTGATTAACAGATATAAAATCACTGCAGTTATGCTATTATCAAGACATCAATAATAATAATAATAGTAATAATAATAATAAAAACAATAATAATAATAATAATAGTGTTTAAACATTTTTTCCTTTATGTTTTTCTTTTTACATTTGACTAATGATTAATTGGCTGTATAATTTTAAAATTTTCAAATTTAAACTGTGATATTATTTTACAACAGCTATAATACAATTATAATTTTATGTGGTGCTAGTAATGCTTTACTAGCATTACTAATAAGTGAACGTTTTATATTTTTAAGAGTTGTCTTAATTTAACATTATTTTAGATTTACTTAGTTTTCCCAATATTTTACAACTCTATATACATATTATCGAAAGTTGTAATTCAAGAGGCTACCTCAAAATTGTAATTTATTTGTGAAAGGCAAACCGATTAATCCACATAATGACATAGAATACAAACAGACTGCAGTGTTTCACTGATAGAGAGGGTCAATGTCCAATTTTACACTTGACTAGAGCCTCGGTGTCGCTAGAGGATCAGAGGCTTCTGTTGTATTTTAGTTTATTGTTTACCTCTGAGACTCTTTGTAACGTTTACTTTGTCTTTGTGTCAATTAACTCAATCCAAACATTTTTTTTACATTTTAGCGAATTTCCCATATAGGGAATAAGCTATTACCGTAGTACTCATGGTAAGACTTGGACGCGGGACCGATTTTTTTTTTCGTTTTGAGGTCCCTAGAGGCCAAAAACACCATCCGTTCAAATTCATATATATATATATATATATATTTATATATTTATATATTTATATATTTATATATATATTTAAATGTGTCCGTTAGCACGATAACTCGAGCAAAAATGATCCGATTTTGATGAAATTTGGTACAAACGTGTAAACCTACGTTTATTCGAACGAGTTCGCAATCCAGCATGATCGGACCATGGGAACGGGGGTTTACGGGGGGTTTTATGGGGTAAAAATAGGTTTTTCCTATTTTTTACCCAAAAAACATAAAATTTAGCAATTTCTTTTCAAACCATTTTGTAGAGCTTAAAAAAACAAATAATTTACTATATTGAAGCGTTATTATGCGCCTAATGGTTACGGAGAAAATTCCAAAAAGTTGTAAATTTAAAATTCCAATGTTATTCTTATGGAGAATAAGTAAACTGTTGTAGTTTACTTGTTTATGAATATATTTTGATCAAATTTGAAAAATATTTTTATTTTTTACTAACTATTAACATTTTACAAAAAAAGAACAGTTTTACCCTCCCTGATGCAGCAAACCTAAGTACTTGTTAAACTAATTCTATTTAAATAGGGAATAAATGTTATATTTTTAAGTAGACATTTCAGTGTAAATCCAATCAGTCAAATGGAAATTCGCTTAGTCTGCAGGTTTGCTGCGGCGGGGGTATTAATACTTTTTACTTCCGGCTGATAGTCGGTTTCTTATTCTAGCAATACGGTTTTATTAACAAGAGCTTAAAGGTTATGTATAATATGACATCTGATTGTATTTTACAATGGAGAGATTTGACCTAGTGGTTTTAGTAAATCTTGTATTCAAAACACATAAAAAATATTTTAAGTTATTTTTTTGTGGTTTGGTGGGAACACTTTTATTTAATCATTTTGGGACCAATGGTGTGTCTGAAATGAATAGGGGACACCTTCGTTATTCACCCTGTATAACTTTTTTTGGATCACAGATTGCTGGAAGTCCAACAACCTTTTGAAAATTAATTACTTTTTTCAGTATATGATAGGATGTATTTAATATTTATATGATATCTATATTTATATAATATTTATATGATATGAGTTTATATCGACATATTAATATTAATATTGATGCCAAAGACCTAACGAGAAAGAGGTTTAGAAGTTTACCAATCATAGCACTTTTTAATATTAGATGTAAGTGTATAGTAAGGATATAGTATAGTATAGTATAACCTAGGAGTGGCTAGACAATAATTATAGTGGCTAGACGTGATTGGTTTTTCTTTTTTACTTTTTCTAAATACATAGTAAAAAAATTGTATAACCCTAAATGCTGTAGACATTGCGTTTAAAAAACGTTATTGTATTGTTTTGATTTCCCCCATAAAATACAGTGCACAATCAGAAACACAAAGTACAATATTTTGTATGCTAAACATTTGTATGTATTAATGTTGGAAAAAATAAAATACATAAATCGAATTATTCAATGATAATATTAAAGGTCTGAAAATCGTGACTAACGATTTATTAAGAACACAATAGACATATATTTACTCAGATTTTACTCACTTTGACCTGTGTTGTACTGATCAATTGTTACAACAAATCAAAAGCAAAATGTTTTGTGCTGTAACAATTTAATGCAAAAAATCTATTCAGGCATCAATGTGCATCACAGGGGATATATAAAATTCAGTTATGACTTAAAACACTGCTGACACACAAACCATCACAGCCCTAGAGCTTTTTGCTAGGTATAGACCTAGACAACCATTGGAATAATTATCAACTCAACTGGCATAATTAATAGTGGTTTTCCTGTAAACACACAAAAGCATTAAATTGGTTTTCAGTAAACCCATTGATCTGAAAATGTCTCCACTAAAACCTCTTTGGTTTGACAGTAAAGTGGAAATTTACCTATTATGTAAGAAGTTGAAGATGATACTTATCACTATAAAAATATGTAGGTTTTCAAATCCCCAATGTGTTTTTTAATAGCACTTTAGTATCGCATTTAGCGTATGTGTTAAATAGGGATAAACTTCTAAGGAATAAAGTTTGAAATGTGTAATCAACTTTAAAATTAAGAAAACAATGGAAACTCCATGTACAATATCGAAACTTAAATTTATTTAATTAAAATACAAAATTAATAGTAAAAGAAAATAAGGGGTTCACAATAAAGTTTACAATGAGTGGGGAATGAATTTAGTAATGAAAGCTTTAGGCTAAGCCTATTACAATAGTTCTAAAGGTTCAGGTGTTATAATTTATTGCATGGATCTTTATCTCAGGTGGGGTGATCGAGCGGCATTTGAATTTAATCTTGTGATTTTATATAGCCTAATTAAAATTTTGTTTGAAATATAAAATAGGTTCAAATTATAGATTGGTTGAATTAATTAAAGTTCTGAATATTAAGCTTCTATTAGTTTCTTGACTTTGAATTTAAGTACAAATGTCCAAAGGTTAGGTCTAAAAATATTTTAATGGCTTCCAAAGGGGAAATGTCTATTGGAGTTATCTCACCAAATTGATGTCTTCTTCGCAGCAAAATTTCTTGATGTTGTAACTTAATTATTAATGTTTGTAAAAAGGACGGTTCTTTTTCAATCGAATTTCACTAATTTAGGTTCAAATTTAGACACTTTTTTTATAAATTTTGATATTAAAATAGGTAGTATCCATTTTACATCTTCATACTAGCTCAGCTCCATTGGAAGTGATGCAGGTTTGATGCATTGTTGCACTCACATATGTTAATGTGTACTTAATCACAGAGAATTGTAAGCCACTGTTCACACATAAATATTATAACAAATTTCATTTGCTATAGAGCTATATTTGAATTTTGAAAAGTTATTTAAATAAAATTATATTGAATTTGAAGCAATTTTGTTACAAAAATTATAGGCTATTATATATTTACATGAAATTAGGTTATTTGAAAATTTCTATATTATATTGTTTCGAATCAATTACCCATTGGTCTGTTTGGTCATATATTATACAAGGTTTGATAAATTGACATATTGATACAAAGAAAACATATGGTGAAAGTTAAATTATCTATGAAAAATATAAGTGGAAATATTGAATTGTTACAAATGGTCCTTTTATAATTATTTTTCTAATTGAATTTCGTAATAGACTATGAAGACTGACTAATTAGCTTGTTTAACATAATTAGTTTTTGTTTTCGTAATAAATTATATAATAATTACTAGTATACTTAATACCAATAGACACATGTGTATTTATATTTCAACTTCTTTATAGTAAATAGCTGTATTTAAAAATATTTATTCTGGACAGCAAAGAGAGACGAGCACAAAATCACAACGTTATAATTTTGAACTGTAGACGATAGTGATGATGTAGTTTGAAGTACTGTACTAGTTAACTCATAAGTTATCGCCTTCATCATTAGGTTCAGCGTTTCCTTTGACAAGTGAGAAACTTGAGTTTAAATTACGTGCTACATACGCTTTGTAGCAACATTGAACGATACCTGTTGAAGTGTATTTAACACTAAATGTGGCTTAACAACGGAAAACGAAACTTTTACCTAATTTGCGGCCTTCAATTCACACCAATCCCTTACTTTTCTCAAATCGCCAAAGTCACGTGCAGTGAGTTTTTGTCCAATTTAGCCAATTTCAAAAGTGCCAATTTCATTCTAATTTGTACACAACGTCACTGGGGTGGAACCAACGATCACGTATGTGATCGTTGGGTGGAACATATGAGGTGATGTGACCTATCATAAAAGGAATGTAGATGCAGTAGCTTGATTCGTGTAAGTAACCGATTGAAATTGCCAAGACCCTAATTTTTCGGGTCATTGCTAAAACTTAACACACCGTTTGGACCTCTGCTGTTGGTACAACAACGAAAGTTCGCTAAAATATAGCCTTTGATCTTAACCATATACGGACAATTCTACTATAAACATTTGTCACTTATTATCATAGTGGTCATTGGGATAGTCATAATTTAATAATTGAGTGTTCAGAAAATTGCCTATTAGAGAATGATATAATAATATGTTCAAATGGCACACGAAGAAAGATAAAGATAAATAAAAACCACACCAGTGTTAAGTTTAAGGATTTTCCTACTCTCAATCCTAGATGTGGGATCATGTTGTATTGTATTGTAAATGAACTAGGAACACAAGAAATTATCAAATACTCCATTCAAAACTAATTGTAAATTATTTAACTTATTTTTATTAGATAGAAGTGGCATCTTCCGTAATGAAGACAAATTATATCACAAACATCTTATATTAAACAATGTGTAGCTAGCTGTAACAACACAGTAAATGGTTCTTGGCCAGCAATCTGCCTTGTTTGATGGCTTTAAGGGTGTAAACAGGATCTGGCTTCACTGTCATATCTTGTATTAAGAGAACGTTTTACACTTTGTGCAGGTTGAGTTTAAAAACATGGAAAACTAAATGTATAGGAACACTTAATTTCGTGTACAATGGTGCACAATCTTGCACTTTTGTAAGTCCAAGATGATAGTATTAAATTTGAAAACTGCATACACACACCTATGTATGAAAAAATAGAAGTAACCAAATATGAAAGGCAAGTATTCTAAAAAGCCCATTAAAAATGAATGTAATAATATAATTTTTTGCCTCATGAAATATGGATAGTGGTGAAAATAAATATATTTATAGAACCCCATATTGACTAAACCTTGTATGTTTAGATGTCAATGTAAAAAAATCATTTACTATATTGCAATATTCGTTTAGTAATTTCTTAGCAGATTTGTTTAAATAAACTTAGAGGTGAAGTGTTAAGTTGCTCATTATCAGGGTAGGGATGGAAGCATTGTGAATTTGCTTTAAACTATAATACATTTTGACATAGTGTCACGAATTTTGTATTTGCGGCATGAATTCTTCGTTTGAAGATAAAGTATTTTTGTTACTATTAAATTTACAGTCGTTATATCTATAATATATTTCCCTCTTTGTTAAAGTTCTGTCTCTCGAATTAAAATAATAACAGAACGTAAATCTGGGAGTGAACTGTACTGAAACCTTTACTAGAGTTAAGGGCAGGGTAGGATATTGCTTCAAAATGGAGTTGGTAATACTGTTTTGCCGCGTATTACCTGCTTGGTTGTATAACAGTAACACTCCCGTCTGTTCAAAATATGATGACCGAACAGCATAGGATGGATCACATAAACCACATTGACCACATTGAACACATAAACCATCAGTCAAGAAGAAGGTGATGTATTTTAAATATTAACTTAGATCTTCGACAAGAATAAAATGTTATAACCACACAAAAAATTCCCAAGCTGAGTTACACCTTTCGGGATGGATCAAAGAAATGTTTTGTCATTATTTAAGCAAGAGACATATAGCCTACTATTTTCCTCAGCTAGCAACTACATTCTTTTTTCTACTACTTTAACTTCTGCATAATGATGTTTTATTATGCATAAATGCATTGGTAACTTTTCGTGTAGTCAACTGAGTTGGTTTGGAGCTAGACCTTCACATTTAGAACTAGAGTAATATGAATACAATTTTACATTCCAATAATAAAATAAAATATTTGTTCCCGGTAAGTGTTAGTGGTTTATAAAATGTAGCCACAAAACATCATATGAGAAAAAAAAAAACTAGACTATATTGGGAATTTTTTATAGCCTAAAAATGAACCTTTAAAGGATCAGGTATTACATAATAAAAGGTTAGTTGCATAGTTATAAAAATATCCTAGGTTTTTGGGAAATCATCTTTATTTTCTATTAAATTTTTGATGCTAAAGCTCCTTCTGTAGCAATTTTTAACAAAAGGTTAATCAATATATTATGTTTTATATTTTAAGCTTTTTATTTGTTTCTACGTGTTCTTACAGTGTTTCATACATTTTTGTCATGTATTCTTGTTTGCATTCTTATTTATGAGTTTTTACTCAACCAACACCAGTATCGCGTATTTAACAAGTGTTGATGGAGATTTGATATTAAAGCACAAAGTGTATCAGAATACCAATCTCCCTACTTTGACCGTGTGTCGTGATGAACTTCTTTGTGAAGAGGCTAATCAACATGTAAACACAAGGCCCGGAAATGTGGAGTTCCAACGAAATGTTAAAAAATAAAAATCTAAACTTGAATGTAAGAAAATTATTAACAAATCTATACTATTATAAAAAAGAGGTGGTTGCTGTATGTGTGTATGTGTGTATGGGAAAAGTAAACTCGAAAAATACTGGTCGGATTGGGCTGAAATTTGGCATGATGATAGCTCACATTCCCGATTAACATATAGGCATATTCTTATTTCAAAAATCCTTTCGGGCTCCGCCCCAGTGGCTCTGGAGTTTCCCATGTTAACCTTATGAGAAATGGAATTATTGAATCTTAACAGCTGTTTCAATTAAACAAGTTGGTTCTGTTCTATGATGTTCAATAGCATTAAATTTACAAGGATTACCAACAGGGTGCAGCACTATTATTTCTTTTACATTTATGACAACAGCTAATTTGCAACCAAAAGGTGAGTGAGCGTAGCGAACGAACTTCAACCTGGAGGCGAGTTAGCGTAGCGAACGAGCTAACCTGAAGGCAAGTGAGCGCAGCGAACGAGCTCCAACCTAAAGGTGAGTGAGCGTAGCGAACGAGCTCCAACCTAAAGGTGAGTGAGCGTAGCGAACGAGCTCCAACCTAAAGAGGAGTGAGCGTAGCGAACAAACTTCAACCAGGACGTGATTGAGCCATGCGAACGAGATAATCTTGAAAATTAAGAAGTTAAACGGGGCAAAGCCCGCGGGTTACAGCTAGTTACTAATAAATATACAAAACTTAAAATTAAAACAATACAAAAAAAATTTTAAAAATCCTCCCTGAAGATTCGATCTATTCAATTGAAGATTTCAATAAAAAATGCATCAAAAATAAAATATAAAATTATAAAGAATTCAAATTAATACTAAACCTAAGTTAAAAATTTATTTATTGTACTGTCAATACAATGTGTATTTTTAAGGCAGTAAAGTGTTAATTAATTTATTTATTATTTAATGTGTAATCCTAAATGTATCCTAATAATGGCTTTAATAGGTTGATTGGAGGCTATGAAGTATCGTTAATACATGTCTATAACATGGTAAGAAAAGTATCTGACATATCAAACAACCTATTAACAAGCTATTAACAAACATTTTATTATACTTGCGCCATATTCACTCCATTAACAGCGATGAGATGTTGTCAAGTTTGTAAAATCTGTATGTGATCTAATTTTCTTCTTTTCATAAACGAACAGGTCAATTCATTTATCCCTATAACAGTTATTGGTGCAACTCGTTGTCACTTTTATTTAATTATTCAAAACATTCAAGATACTGAAATATAAAATTGGACCAGTGCCCTTAACGTAGTTAACTTGAAGTGAAATTAAACTACCAATCTATATTTTTCATTGACACCTATCAATTCATTGGATGGATTACATACTCACTAGTAGAAATTAATGGTTTTTACTTTTAAATAAATTAGGAATAGTAAAAGTACTACAAAATGGTACAAATAATATGATATCAGTTTCCAATTTTGGTAACCGCGTAAACTCAATTATGCATTAGTAAGAATTATTTGTATATGTATACTGTTTAATATCGATATATCAAATTTTTACGTAATATAAGTTCGATTTTACGTTATCTTTTATTTATCCAAACTCTTTCTTCGGAATCAGCAATGTTTATTTTTGAATATTCTAATGTTTCAAAATTAAGGGTTTTAAATTATTTATTGCCATTTCCCTGTACTAGTTCTACTGCATTGTTTTGACCTTTTGTTTGTGAAAGATTCTTTGAAACAGTTTAGTTGATTGTTATGTAAACCTGTGTGTTTCATACAGCTTCCATAGAATCCTCTGAACGCAATGTATTTGACAACACCCAAGCCTGATGACAGGGTTGGTGAGGTAGGCTTGTCAATGACATGTTTTACATGTTCTAACTTTATTACTTTAGTTTTGTGGCCACCGTCAAAAATACGCACGCAACTGTAATCGTACTTTAAATCTAAAATGAAAAGACAATACAACTTAATCTTAGATAAAAAAAATAACAAATTACACCACTGTGAGGATCATAGTTTGTTTTGCTTTAGAATCTCATATATAAACAGCTTCCCTAAATAAAACTACAAAGTTCTTTATATATACGTTTTACGAAGAATATTTGGTTGGTAAATAGTTTCTTAGCCCATTTTTTTTTACAAAGTGTTCGTTAACTCCAAGGCCCTGTATTCTTTCTATATTCTGTATTCCTGTATTCTTTCAAGGGACGTATTCTTTCTATATTTTAGGGAATTGGCTTTCATATGCACAACATTAGCTTTTTTTAAATTTAGGTGATGCTTTGTAAATGCAAAATTATACAATGATTTTCTCTATAGGTAGTACTGTACCGCATTTAAAGAAGCTTAGTACGAGAATGTAAGCCTTTTGGTAAAGATGAACTATGATCAAATATTGTTGGTAAGTAGCTTTTCTAGTTGTTTAGCTTTTCTTCTGAACAAGTGTAATCTTTATAATTTTAAAAAGCCTATGCCCCCTATTGTTGAAAAATAGGTTATAACGAAACAAAAAGCACTAAGTATTTGCTAATAACCTTTTAAGAAATTATCTTAGTGTTTTTACGCAATAATGATTATTAATAAGTGAAATCACCTATCAGAGAGATATGGAGATATGGAGAGAGAATTGGAATACTGTAAACAAAGGAATTACAGCAATTACTCTCTAAGCTAATTCATTCACAGAGACAAACCCTCTATCTTCGGAAGAAATTTGTGGTTTGCTTTAATTTAATGTACGTTAAATTCATGTAAGTTAAAGTACGAACTTCAAATACCAGCGTGCACGCAGCTTAGGGTATATTTAGGACAAAATATTCCTAATTTTTTAATATGTAAAGTAGTTAAACAGTTTGGCTTCCTATAGTCAAAAGTTGATAGCAGAATTAATAATATGCAGGGTGGCTTGAGTACCTTATTTCAATCAAACCTACAAATATCATCCGTCTTTTAAACACCTCAGTTTTGATGGATGTTTTTACAAAAAGTGGAAACGGTAATAAAATTTACTATATTATAGATTAATTGAACAATGTAAGCTAGAGTTCGTAAGTTCATTACTTCCATTTTAAGTGTAAAAAACAGTAAAACGCGTGCCTAATATGTTAATGTGACCGTTTCATAAACGATCAAGTACGAGTCATGTTACGTTTATAATGCAGTTACATTTTTGAAGAGATGCAAATTAAATCTTAAAATGTACACCTGGTTGATAACGTCTGTTTAAATTCAGATATCGCTTATAGTAATTAAGTTTTTATTGATAGACTTTGGTTGGCACTAGCATGTTATAATAGCCAATTGCCGGATATTAGATGTCATGTAAGATCCTAGGTTGGACTACTTTAACTAGTTTTAATATTCCTACTTATAAACAGCCCCGGATATTAAATGGTTATTGAATGTAATTTACATTTAACATTATGTTACCTTCAGGTGGTGCTCCTCAAAGCGGCCTTCGTCCTATTACCAAACTATACAAAAAATGTATTCGGTATAGTGACAGTATTTTTTTCATCCCAAATATTTAATTAATAAAGGTTGAAGAACGGTTTTTAATAAATGCAAATAAATAATAACATTTAGTAATGTTTTTTAAATAAGTATGGTTTTACTACCAGAAATGAGATATTCTGGTAGAGTGTCTAGCCCCAGATGAATGTACAGAACAATTTACCAACACTGAGTAAAACTACAAATATAAAATAATACATAATACCAAAAAATATGTTTACGAATCGTCGTATATAACTTGAGCTTTTACATACCGTTGCAGGGAATTCTTATCACACAATTCAGCAATCTTTGACATTTAAAACTATTTCACTTGTCCTGACACGGTGTTTTAGCCCAAGTGATCAATTTTCATATCTACAATAATTTCGCATAACCAAACATACATGTACAACCGAATGGTCTATGGTTGGGTTAGGCTGTGTGTCAAAAGAGATTGTGCATTAGAGCCATAGTGGCGTGTAGCCATTTCATGGATTTTTGTCGAAATCATGGATGAATGAAGGTAAACTAATTTAAACCCAACTCTGTAATAAACTGCGAATGTAAACTAAACTCTGTTCCCTGTAAATGATATAATGAACTACTGGATAACAAGACTGGAGTTATACAGCAATGCTACCAAAATTCTGGGTGTCCCATAATACTCCCCCCTGGTTAATTTTTTAACGGCTGCATATTCAGACGAGCCCCTATACACGTTACTAGGGAATTGTAACGTACATTTTGGTGGTATTTCAAAATTCAACCCCCCCCCCCCCCTCTACCACCACCAAAAATCGGGGTTGCTGGCGTCGACCTAAAAGTTTTAAATGGCAACCCCTATCAATAAGCACATTATTTTAAGAGATTTATAAAAGTAAATTAATGCCGCAAATCTGTCTTTGATACGACGACATTTCAAGTTATGCCAAGAAATGTTGGACGTTAATTTAACTGGAACTTTACATGCCATCACTTTTATTTTTTTCAAGGCTGTAAATTTTCAAATAACATTCAGTACACGTGATCAGGGTCACGCACTTTTTAACATGATTTTGAATTTCATCACCCACCCCGAAATAGGGGTTGCTGGTGGGGTTTTCATTTTTATAACCAATATTTTTTCTTTCAAATGGTTATTTAAAGAAGGTTATTTAAAAATGTACAGCCATGAAAAAATTAATTGATGGAATTTAAAGCTCCAGTTAATTAACGTCTGGCATTTCTTACCATAAATCTTTGAAAATTTATTTTCATAAAAGTAAAATTTGCGGCATTTTTTTGCCTTTTTAAAGTTCTTTAAAATTATGTACTACTTGATAGGGGTTTCTGTTTAAAATTTTTAAGTTACCCCCAGCAACCCATATTTAGGGGTGGAAGGTGAATTTCATAATACCACCAAAAAGTACTTTACATTACCATGGTAACGTGTATGGAAGGGCTTTTGAATGTATGCAGCCGTTCAAAGATTAACCAGGGTGGGATTATTATGGGACACCCGGTATTTAGATATATCATAAGATCCAATATACTTATACATTTTACTATTCATTAGAAAATCACTGCCTGTGCTGATTTCTACGTATTGAATCTTTTAGACACTGCCAACGAATATTTTTTGTTAACTCCAAAGAAATTAAGATTACTCTGGCGTCGAGGGAAATAAATAAAACAAAGATTCGAGAAGAAGACTACATTGCCTATCTCTTGAGATTTCTGGGGTTTCCTCTTTGTATTACATTCCTCTTTGTATTATGATAATGATACAGTAAAGAAATTGTATGAGACATTTACAAAGACATTTAATAACGATATTGTAGATTAATCATCTTATGACTTATTCTTTCAAACTCTTTTATTTACATATGTTTATTAAATTTTAACCCTGGGCTTTAAAAACAGCCCTGAGTGCCGAAAGATGATTTAGTTAAAATATGTTTTTTTTTATTTTTAGTTTTACCTTGTAAAATACACTTTACTCAATACTGGTTGATGAACAGTGAAGACTATCAACATAACTATCCCAGCTATATTTAATGTTCAACCGGTCTTAAGGGACTATTATATGTCAAATATTAAATAACAACTTATTAACAAAAATTAAACTAAACATGCTGTGTATGAATAAAAAAAATATATTTGATACAATTGATCTTGAGCATACTTCATTTGAAAAACTGTCAAATATAAAAGATTATTAATGAAAACATTAAAACAGATCCGACTTAACATTTTTTTTTAAGAGGTTGGTGGCCTCTCTTAACCTTGCATTTGCCCGTCCACATAGACTAAGCACCCGTGCGTGGAACGTTTACAGCAAAGCAAGGAGTGAGCCGGTACAGTACAAAGGTGAACTGTACTGATAAAATGTTATCGGCAGTGACCAGGATCCGAACCCAAGACATCGCTGCCTTGGGCCCGAAGTCCGCGACGCTACCGACTGAGCCACCGACTCACCAACATTATTAGATTTTTAAGAAATTTTGAAGTGTAAAGTGTTATAAGGGATTGTTTTGAAGGTAAAGAAGATTCAATTATATAGTCATGCAGAATGCCTTTATACCTCAGCCTTTCTTTTTGTACCTTTGATAACACAATATTCTCAGCTTTCCTCTTCTTTGAAGATTTCATTTCAATTTCACTGTCAGCTGAGCCGTATTACCTTAAGCTATTTGAGCTTATTCGAGTAATTTTGTCATACTACAGCAAAAGCAACCGTTTTCAATTCGTGCGTTGCGGGTATAAAGTAGCGTTTTAACTACTTGGGGAGTGAAAGGCCTTTTT
Organism: Macrosteles quadrilineatus; assembly: GCF_028750875.1. Lineage (NCBI taxonomy): Eukaryota > Metazoa > Arthropoda > Insecta > Hemiptera > Cicadellidae > Macrosteles > Macrosteles quadrilineatus. The sequence goes on from NW_026542605.1 coordinate 3,465,676, forward strand.
AGTCCCTAGGGGGTAAAAGTCAGCTGTCCAACATCAAATGCAAGCAATCGCATGTATCAATAATATGTATCAAATGATTTAAAAACAGGTGTTTATTTGCATTGGCATAATTTAAATCACGTTGGAAGTCGTTTTGAGAGATTACCAAAGAAATTATTTTCATTTCCTTAGTTAGGTGTTTTATTAATGTTGCAATTTGACGAAAAATTAAGTTCATCACGCACGCCCAACGTCTTTACAACCCTTGCTCATTTTTCATGATACTTGAGCTTGGGTCGAAAAACCACTTTACAAAAAAGCCCTACTGATAAAACATACTATTATTAACCAATACCATGCATTGCGTGAAGTATGCTATGGTCAGCTATGTGATTGTTTAAATAATACTTTATTCAAACAACTATGTAGGTGATTTGATTTTTTAGGTTTAAAATCAATACTCTATCTTACAGTCATATGAAACTACCTGATGAAGATCACATTTTCAAAAACTACTAATTTTCAAGATACTTACTTCCTTTACTTTCCGTGTCCGGAAAAAAATTCAAGATCAGAGGGAATTAAAAAAAAAAGATAAATACACCAAAAAATCCAAAGGAATGTTTTCACTACTTGGACTTATGGCTTAGTAAATTAATAGTTTATATAGTATGGTAATGTATAATACCTAATTATACTTGTTTTTAAATTATTGTTTTCATGTTGATTGTAAAGAACACTTAAGAAAGTTATTAAACATAGTAGTTAATTAATGTAAGTAAATATTTTTATTTAATCTAATTAAATTTAATCTTTCGTATCTATTAGCTCATAAAAGTTAACATGACTTTGTAAATTTTTAATATAAATAAAATGTGGGATAAAACGTTTTATATATTTTAGAAGACACTTATTTTATTGTTCGACAATGCCTATGTACGTAGAATAGTTTTGTAATATTATAATACAATATTTTTAAAACGGTAAACAAACTAGTTATGTCAATAAAAAAGCGGGAGAAATCCTTTTTACATATATTTCAACATATTTTTCACGTATTTCGTTAAAGAACACAATGTGGAGTGTTTGAGTAAATTAATGAAATATTAAGAGAGAAAAAATAAAAGTCATGTTTAAAAGAAGAACAGAAAGGAATGATGTTTATTTATATAAAACAATGGATTATCTTTAAATCATCAGCTGTTTTAGTAATTTACAAATTCTAAACAGGCTAAAGAAAATTTTTAGATAAAAGAACTGAACATACTCCCGGCCTTGAAGTGTCCTCACTTCAACAGTTAGTTTAGAACAAAACACATTACTTAACACAAAAGTTTGTTGTTGGCCGGCTATAGCATCTGCTTGCATTTTTCTTCTACTTCTCTTTTCAACCTATACCCTCTTTGCTGGGAAACACCTTAAAAACAGTTGCTGGAGACCACCGAAGTCCTAGCTCTTTGAAATGTTGAGCATCAGAGTTTTGAAGGAACTTTGGTGTTTTATGATGAGATTGAGTAACAGAAGTGAACAAGTCTTGACAGTTCATAACACATTTCTTCAATTCAAAGCACTCTTGTTTCAATAATTCAACAAGTTGAGATTGGAGGATGAGCGCTTCCTCTGTAGTTTGTGATGAAGAGTAGCTATTGGTCAGAGCTCCATCGGAAGATACAACCACTTGACTGGATTGCTTGACTGTCTTTACTGTAGTGGTTGCACTGTGGGTTGGGTTAACGGCAGCACTGTCTATCATTTGGATAGCAGCCCGGCCAGTAGGATGGGTGACAGTTTTATCAGTAGGGTTTATAACAGCACGGTCACTTGGTATGACAGCAAAGTTGGTAGGATGGATAGTAGCACTGTCACTTGTCAATGTAGTTGAGCTCACTGTTGTGTCTGTATTCATCGGTTGAGGTTTTGTCACTGTCACTGTGGTATTTCTAATTTTCGAGTTTGCGAACTTAGGCATAGTGTTTGCCACCAACCTCGTGATGAGTTTTGTTTCAGGTTGTATAAGCTGTATGCCTTTGGTTTGAAACTCACTTGATGGGTTTGGTTTGGTTACATTCATTGCAGTTGTTCTCGGAGGTTGAGCTGGACTTGATGAGTTCGGGTTGGTTACATTCATTGCAGTTGTTCTCGGAGGTTGAGCTGGACTTGATGAGTTTGAGTTGGTTACATTCATTGCAGTTGTTCTCTGAGGTTGAGCTGGACTTGATGAGTTCGGGTTGATTACATGCACTGCAGTAGTTTTATGAGGTTGAGCTGAACTGCAATGAACCTTGGCCAAATAAGGGTTGGAACCAATTTTTGAAAGCAGCACTTTAATGTAGCTGGTGATGTGGATGAATAGTTCACTGATTTGGTCTTCATCTTCAGCTAAAGTTTCAATGTTTAAATCATCTTCACTTGATGTACTTACAATTCGATAAAAATAAGAATCAAAGTCTTCTTTCTTCTTCTGGGTTTCTTGCATGAGAGTCTTTAAGGCTTCGTGTTAAGGCTTCGTGTTGCACAACTGTTAATGTTTCTTCTTGTTCAACATGTTGATCTACGATGTTTCTTATTTCGTTGAGACGAATTTTAATAAAAGATGTGAGTCGTGTATAAGTTTCAATTTTAAAATCACTATTTGGAGATGTCATTGTACAAAGATGATGAGATAAATGTAAAAAATTCACAAAGTATAAATGAGAGAGTTAACAGTTTCAATATGGAAATAAGAGATCAGTTACATAAGAGTTCAAAGGCACAGAAAACAATGGGTAAAATGAGGAAATTTTGATGTAAGAAGAGTTTAGTGGATGTGTGTAATATTCCAAATCGCTTAAGTAATATCTTGGATCGAAGGACCATTAAATAATGTGGAGTGTTTGTGTAAATTAATGAAATATTAAGAGAGAAAAAAATAAAAATCATGTTTAAAAGAAGAACAGAAAGGAATGATGTTTATTTATATAAAACAATGGATTATCTTTAAATCATCAGCTGTTTTAGTAATTTACAAATTCTAAACAGGCTAAAGAAAATTTTTAGATAAAAGAACTGAACACACAATATTGGTTCCATTGCGATCCGGTATTTAAAATATGAGTAATGTTCCTTTGTGGCAATTTTGTTTTATATTTGGTAGAACCGTTGACTGGGTAGAACATACGCATATAAGGTCTGGCCTTAATCTTAAATTATACTACCGTACCTTTAAGTTTAATATATTTATCTAATTAAAAAAGCCTAAGGATATACCGTGTCGATTAAAAGTTTTATGTGACATTAAACATTCACAATCTGTTAAATATTTGACCTTACAATCTTCTCCTCCACCTTTCAAATCATCAATTTGATAACGAAAAGCTTTATCAAAAACTTTTCGAAGAATGTACACGAGACGAACCTATATGACTAGAATATTGTTCATATACTAAAATTTTTACAATAAAAATGTTTAAACATAGTGTCAAAACACATTCATTAATCAAATAATAATCTACATGAAATTACATAATACTCACAATAATAAACCAAAACATGTTCCGGTTTTTAAAATATATTTCAATTCTTCAGTTTCATAGTTTCAAATGAATATATTCAACATACAAGACGTAATATCGATACAAATCCCTTATATTCACTCTATATTTATGAGATATCAACCTATGCTGTCCCAACATATGATAGATCGGGAATACCTCCCTCTCTATATGTTTTGCATTTCCTTACCTGAAACTGTGTATCCTTTATACACCGATTTATTAATGTTAATCTATACCTATAAAATGAAAAGCCCACACCAACTCAATCATCACTAATTCTCATACTTACCATTTACCTAGGAGACTGAAATTTGGTACACTGATTCTTTAGGCATTAAATAGGATAACTGAGTTTTTATTTTCATCTGACTTTCAGGCTTCACCCTAATGGCTCTGGAGATTCCCATGTTAACCTTATGAGTATTCATAATAAAAAGGAGTTAATGAATCTGAATATATGTTTCAACATGGTTTAATAATAAGTAAGGTGGAATAAGTTACATGGTTTACCAACAGGGTGCAGCAATATTAATTTTTTGTTTTGAATTTATGACTACAGCAAATTTGAACCAAGTGGCAAACAAAAAACTGTGTTACAAAATGAGAACTGTCAAAGTAGGTTTATTACCATTTATGTCTTTTAGTTTAGTAACTAATTTGTGATAGGTCTAATGTGCAAATGTGGCGTTTTTATTTTTTAATTCATTAGCTATTAACTTTCTTTTTTTCATAATGTTGATATAGATTTATTTTATTCATATGTTTGCTGTCCCCAAAAAATAATGTCTGGAAAAAGGAGTAAAATTGTAATTCTTTTAGTGGATTACTGATCACGTCAACGACTTGGATGGAAGGAACAAATATCATGTGCAAGATTAGAGTATGTTAATAAAGTAAAAACTACTTTTCCAATTGAGCCGATTTTTTGGCAATGAATAGAGCCATGCATAAGTTCACGATTGGATTGGGTTGGTTGGTCACGGATGTAGCTAAAGTAAGTTGTTGAAGTGAACCATAAACTTTTTATCGTGAATTGGATGTATGCAGAGTTTAATAATTAAGTATTTACAGGATTAGTAAGAAGTCTGGAGACCCCCTGTTAATTTTGTAACTGCCCATATTAGAAAAACTAAACTCGGCACCCCTTTATGGCATGTTATGAAGTACTTTTTGGGCATAACCGCCACTTGGTGTACATCCCCAAAGTGGGGGATTTCGGGGGAAACTCAAAGATTTCAAATCGTAAGACCCATCGAACGACCCCTCATTTTAAAGGTCCTGGAACCATCTAGTGAAATACAATCAATGGATTGAGTTTAAATAATCCCCCAATTTGTCTTTTTGTTAGCCAAACTGCAGTCTGTTTCGCTGTTAACTTTGACGGGTTTTTAGTAAAGTTGTAGGCCCTACAAGTTAACTGGTCTCTGTTCAGAACAAATCAAATATATACCTGATGTAGTCCTACAATACAACGTCATTATACTGTTTCAATAAGCTAAAACTAGTAAGTAAACGTAGGCCTTAATCAAGTTAATGAACGGCTCAGTGAGTTTTATTTATTACAGGAATCCCAGGGGAATAACAAAAATACCGTCCAATCTGTAAAATTGGGTAAGAAATGTACTCCCCCACCTCAAGTAGATTGTCTGTTGGAGCGTATTATTAGTATGTAAACATGGAAACAATGTTTTTGTATTTGTAAGGTTCTACAAAAAAAGTATGGTCCAACCTTACTAATTGTTATTATTGTTTTTTTTTACAATAATAACACTGTAGTTATTTTAGCAGTGTTAAATAATTGTACATACAGTTTAACCCTAATGACTCTTAAAATTTAAGTAAGTGAAAATTAGTATGCAATTTTCAAACCGAATTATTACGTAGGCTATATAAAAAAAACATTTAATTATATGATGTTGACTTTTAGTACTGTCTAAATATTACACTTAGGTGAGCTATTTAAACCAAAAACAAATAGTATTTTATTTAAATGGAAATTAAATCAAGTTACGTATGGTAGCACTTGAAACATATTTACACTTATACTAAACTGTTTCAATCACAAGATAATTAGAATGATTTATCCGTCATATATTTATATGAAAGATGGTAAGTGATGACTGATTTCGGTTGGACTGGTTGTTGAAGTTCGCCATTTCATTATTAAAAACTTGAACTTCATCATCATTTGAAACTTAGGCTACTGATACAAATAGTTTCACCACTTAATAGTTATATGTGGGGCTAATATTGAGCTGTTATAAACACTGTTAGAGGTTAATATCAAACCCCTATTATAAGTACATTCTTATTTGTCAGGCACAGGTGCAGTAACAAGTTATACAAACTCAAAACGTTCCCTCCTTGTATGAAGAATCACATACCAGGTAATACAAAAGATAGATGTCTCGTCGGTTTCATGTTGACTACGTCACGTTTTCACCGAGCTCAATTTTATGTTCTCTATTTGTTTCATAACAATTTAACCACCACCAATAACTAATATCTTAACGATTAAAATAAAACCTAGGAAATCTGGTGAAAACAGCTTAATGCCTACAAAACCTTAATTTCTTATTCCACCTAATATCTTTTATTCATTCTATCACCTTTTACTCACTAAATGTTAAATACCAGTAAAACCTCAAAATTTTTAAAATTCCTATTTTATGTATACATTTACTAATTAATAGTAGGCATTGTATATTTATGCCAGACTAAACTTATACCTTTATTCTTGTTTAACGATCGTACTTTATTTATTTGAAAGTTTATGCAAGATTTACCCAAGACCTAATTCAAGCTTGATGCATCACGGTACATTTATGTCAGTATAAAAAAAAAAAACAAAAAAAAACATAAAAATTCGAACGTATTTAACTTACATTCTTAAAATATGATAGAGTTTTTCCCTAGCCAAAAATGGAAATATCTGACGATAAAGGGGTCGCAACGGAATCATTATAGAACCAATCTTGCCACCGTCATACTGTATAATGATCTTACTGCACCTACTTCCCGGGGAGAATATTTCTTATTGAACCAAAAGACCTCCCTTTCGCAACTTTACAAGTAAAGTATTGAATATAACAATTTCGGCTATACAGTTATTATTTTTATTTTCTTGTTAAGTTTTGTAAATTGAATTCAAAGAGAAAAGTTTTTGATTTTAAATTACTATTGCTAGTTTTTCATTACCTTTTAAATGGATGGAAAACAAGCTGGTCTAGTGGTACAGCATAGACTTTGGTCCCAGGTTCTAATCTCGACCATCACCTTTTTGTTCGTTTTCCTGGTCCACCTTTACTTCTTGGACGTAGGACATTCTGAGAACCTTTTACATTTTCTCATTTTTAGACAAGTCCTAAAGGGTTTTGGCACTATCACTTAGATGAAATCCATTGTTGGTTTGACTGAATTTGAAGCTGTTAACTGAGTACCGAAGTCCCGCGCTCTACTACTACACCAGCACGCTTCCCAACGCTAATTGCCTATCTTTAGCTAGTACAACCATCCAGAAATGAATCGGCTCTTCCAAAACTAGGATGTTTACGCTTTAATATTTTGTCTTTGTGTGTTATTGTATGCCCACATAACTTTCAGCGTATCTATACAACCTCTATAATTCGCGTTCTCCTGGTATACACATTTTTATTACTTACTTAAAGGTACAACTTATACATCCAGAGGCTCAGGTTCAATTATGAGGGTACAACAATAAGAAACAACTTCGATGATTTACACAAATGTAAATACAAAACAAGTGACATTTTAAGGCTAACAAACATCGTTAAAAGGTCTTTTAATTTTACAAATACTAATTGTTATAAACATTTTCATTTTATATTATTCTAAAACCATTTGACAGTAAACAGTATCCGTGAAGTACGATATCTCAAGTATTAGGTTTCTCCTTCCTTAACACAACACAACTTTAATGGCTTCCAAAACTCCTTAACGACAGTAGTTGAATTAGGGTGAGGGTAGACTATTAATTACCAGGTTATAAATTTCTGTTTAATATGATATAATGTTTAATGTAAATTCAATATATGTTATTAAAACTAGTTTACGTTGGTACTATAGCCCAAAATACAGCAAATAATAATTGCTAACATCCATTTATAACATAAGTAAGGTATTTATTTATAAGTTTACTTTTATGCTGCCTCTTCTCTAGTAGCCTCAGTGCTTGTAGAGGTTCTTGTTCTTCTCTCGAATGAATTAAGAAGTAAAAAAAATCATCAGCTATTTTTGAGGTAAAGAAAAATGATATCACACAAACATTATAAACAACACCTATATCCTAAGGTGATAATTGGATCTATAATCGAGGCAAAATTTGAAGAGTGTACTTATGTATGACAAACCCAGACCTGACATAGCCCTTTGCAATAGTTAAATACAGTTTAACTTAAAACGTATAAGTAGTGAATCAGCCAAACTATTGATAGTTAATATCCTCAAAAAACATCAATCGTCATATTTTCAGTGACTAACTTCTAAGGATTTAATTCTATTTCTGACTTTGAAAAGTCCGAAAAGTTGCTGCTGTCGTATTTTTATAAACAGGGACTGTAAATAAACAGGCTTTCTTCTGTTGAACTGTTTCTACGATGAAATATTTTCAAAAGTGCAATTATTAAAAGTAATCTATCGTTCTATTTGTGCAGACTAGCCAATCCCTGACCAAAGCCAACTAGGTTTAAACAAGTTGACATACGTCAAACTAGTCATTAACAAACCCATGTCAAATCCTCTGATACTACGTGTGAGTGTTTGCTACACATTGTTTTATTTAGATTTCCTGAAAACGTAGCGTTTTTCGCATATTTTTGAATAAACTATGCATTTGGTTTACATACCTACTTGAAAAGCCATAACCGAATGGACCTACATGAAACGTCCGCTTTGGATTTTTTATTGAACCAAATATACCACCACGCAGTGTAAACATGTATTTATAACCCATGCTGTGTATGACAACAGTGATGCTCGGGCAAATAATAATGAAGTTAGTAAAATATTTTTCCACATCCATACTTATCAAATAGTAAAATAGCCATATTAAAGGTTTTTACGACCATAAAAGGTATTATGTTAAATGGCATTTGTCAAATTATATAAAGCATCAATAAAACGTATATAATATATTATACTAGGCTGTCAATTTGAAAATTCATATAAGACTCTAATTTTGAATTGAATCGCATGTCGTTCACATACTACTTCTACCAGAGACCACAATTTGATTAACACAGAGGACTTCACTTCTACCTAACTATATTACTGACACCGGACGCCCAATTTTATATTTCAGTTTCAGGAATGAATTGGATAATTAAATAATATCCGCCGACGAGTGACACCACCGCCAAATTTACATTTTCGCTATTAAGGATAAATGTATTTGTAATCACTTTTGCACCTTTTTTTCTTTTTAGAGAGTTTCCCATATAGGGAATGAGTTATTTCCGTAGGTCTCATGGTAACATCTAGACCCGGGACCGATTTACATTTTCGTTTTGAGTTCCCCAGAGCCCAAAAACACCCTCTGTTTAAATCCATATATATGTGTATGTATATAATTTATAAATGATATATTATATAATTAATAAATGATATATATATATAACTATATAAGTATATATATTTATATGTACATTTATATATTTGTTAATGCCGATAACATTTTATCAGTACAGTTCACCTTTGTACTGTACCGGCTCTATGTGGACGGGCAAATGCAAGGTTAAAAGAGGCCGCCAACCTCTTAAAAAAAAAAAAAAAAAAAAAAAAAAAAATAACGATAACTCGGGCAAAAATTATCTGATTTTGATGAAATCAGATAATTTCACGTAATTACACGTTCAAACGTGTAAACCTACGTTTATTCGAACAAGTTCGCGAACTAGCGTAATCGGACCATTGGAACGGGCGTTTAAGGTGGGTTTAATGGGGTAAACATTTATCTATCCCATTTTTACCCTAAAAAAACAACATTTTATAATTTCTTCCCAACATTTTGTAGAGCTTAAAAAATCATATTGTATACCGTAGCGTTGTTGTATGCCTAATGAATACGGAGATATAGTTCAACAAATTCTAAAATTTAAAACTGTCGTAATATTATTATGCAGAATAAAAAAATAATTTGTATATAGAGTAATATAAAAAAACCTTAAAGTACATTTTCAATCCGGTATGAGGAAAAGCAGTAAGCTAAATTAGTTATGGAGTAAAGTGTTGGGGAAATAATAGTTATTAAAATTACAGCAGTATTAAACATTATTAAACAATTAAATAATAATAAAAATGTCAACTGTACACTAAATTAATTTAACTCTTCGATTAGTTTTGTTAATAAATATTTATACAAGTTTCAAAATCAACCCCTAAAGTTAATTTTCTGTTTCTGGTTTTGACTATAGGCAACTGTATTCGCTACACATTTTCCGTTCCATGGTTTACACTTTGCTCGGCCTTGTCACAAAGAAGTTTATTACGACACAAGGTCAAAGCCGGGATATTGGACGTATGATACTCTTTGTGCTGTAATAACTTTGTCCTCTTTGGTTAGTTGGCGCTCGTTAATTAAGCTACGTGTTATCTTTTGGTTTTATTGAGTTGAAGTTTTCACAAAACTGTCCAATTATACATGAGAATGTAAAGCTTTTTGATTTGTGTTGTACACAAATTACAATTCATGTTGAAGTTTACCTAGGCAAAGCCTCAAGATGTGCCCAAACACATCTATATATATATGAAATAAATACAATATTATTCTGCATTATCAACATACATTGTTTTATAAAATAGTGTGATCTTTTTAGGACACCTTGTGTTATTTGATAAATAATTCATCAAAATAATTGATTTTAAATAGTAATCTTTAGCAGTCTCAAATTGTAGTAGCTGTCTGTGAACTAAAATTTTACATAATATTCAATTTGTAAAATTCTATACGTACATGAATGAATTTTTTTTTAAGTAGGATTATTTTTAAACACCCCAAATTATTTTTACTGTATAATTTAGATTAACTGCTGAGATCAAACTTATTCATAATCGTATTAAGTGGATAATCATCGCCTTATTCCTTAAGACAGAAGATAGTGCTTAAGCGTAATTATTTAATTGTTATGTTTTCGGAGATGTACACTTTGCTTGGCCATTTATACTGTAATACTGATGATACAGTATCATTTTATTTAATTTAATGCGTGTGCGAAGGCCCTATTTACATTATAAAAATACAGGACATAACCCGTGTTAACTGACATTATGTGGTGTTATCAGATTTCATATGAGGTTTCTAACGTACTGTATCTATAGTTTGAAAAATCTCACTTCAGACGATTTTTATTCATAAAAAGTTGGTAATAAGGGATAAAACTGTATTACAAACTCCATTTTGAAGCAATATCCTGCCCCGTTTTTATCCTTGTAAGGTCTTTAGCAATGTCCTTTTTTAAATCAACATTTCTCTACTTGGTGTATAGGAGATACACCTTAATAAAGGAGAGGTCTTCTAATCTAAATACCTATTGTATAAGTATTCCCTTAAAATATTTCTAATTCTTATGATGAATGTATTTTTTGCAATATAAAGTTTTTTTTACTGTCCAAGCTGTTTCTCACTAAAAATTATTTTTGTTTCTTAGGCCTATATAATTTTAAATTAAAATATTACTTTAAAGTTTTAATAATTTGTTTGATACCTGTGTTACTCTGGTGTAATGTTCTGCCATAGGACGAATTAGATTTAACATTAAGACATAAGCATAATAATAGGCAAAAGATTGTCGGTAGGGCTGCTACGAAAAGAAATAACCATAAATTTGCTTTTCTTGGTTTTGTACTATATCTCAATATTCTCAAGGATATAAGTGTTACTATTGAGGTTTAACGTGTATGCTGTTGCCATTTATTGAATTTGAAAAATGGTTTATTTTTCAGTTTAGAGCTGTAATACAATTTAAAAAAGTGTATTATAGTGAGGATCGCAAAGTAAGATTACAAATCTGGTGGTGGCATCTTTAACATATATCAAAAAACCTTTAAAATAAAAAAAATCCGACTTATTTTTCCGTGTGAAAATTAAGAGTTTTGACGTACTATTGAAAGCTCGTTTTGCAATTTTGTTTTCTTCATGGTATTGTACTATTTTATATAAGTTCGTCTGAGAATGCTGTACAGGCATCGTGACTTGTTCCCCAAACCCACCAAATTTCGGCTTGTGCAGGCACTTGTACTGTCTGTGTTTGATTACTGTCTTCCGATGTATGGTAATGTTATATCACTGGGAGACATGAGTCGGATGCAGAGGGTGCAAAACATGTTCGTCAAGTACGTCTGCGATCTGCGAAAATTTGATCGAATTTCATCAGACCTCACATCTCTTGGCTTATTGCCTATGGCTGACCTGTGCCTTTTACGCACTTCCTGCATCATCCGGAGGGTACTGTCAGAGGAGAGACCTCAGTACCTGAAGGTAAGACTGAGAGCTCGCTCTGAGATGCGATCCCGATGCACACGGCAGGATGACATGCTGGAGATGCCCCGTGTGCGCTGTGAGTCCGACCGTTGTGGGTTTTCTTATTTTGCCCCTAAAATCTGGAATAAATTGTCATCCAGGACTGAGCCAGGGGTGTTGGACAGTGAAAAGTCATTTAAAAAATATATAACAAATGGTTTGAAGAATGGTAAAATAATTAGGAATAGAGAACATATTTTAATTTTTAATTAGCCTAACTTAAGATTTGAGAGTTGCTTTTGTTTTATATTATTTATTTATGTTGACGTGAGTTGTTTTGAAAAACATATGTTATAATATGAAAAACGCTCAAGAATAAAGACGATTTTCATTTCATTTCATTTCATTTCATTTCATTTCATTTCATTTCATTTCATTTCATTTCATTTCATTTCATTTCATTTCATTTCATTTCATTTCATTTCATTTCATTTCATTTCATTTCATTTCATTTCATTTCATTTCATTTCATTTCATTTCATTTCATTTCATTTCATTTCATTTCATTTCATTTCATTTCATAAGAAAGCTTAAATTTTTCGGATAAATATTCAAGTTTAAATCCGTATTACGACAACCTTGTATCGGATCTGCTAACAGATTGCTTAGCCTGAGTTCTTAGCGGATCGTTAAGTGCTAATGGGCCGCTAAGCATACACTAATGATTTGTAAATACTTTATTGAATATGCGTTACTCTTATGGTAGGCCACATCCAAAATTATAGTGGTGTTATCTTTGGGGCATTTACCAATTTCACGAAGTTAAAAAGCACAGTCCAACATTGTTAAGAGTTAGATGTACATTAGCGATGGTATTATTTAATTTAGTATTATTTGACAATATACAGTGTGTCCCGTAACTCTCTCGACATATGTATATAGCGTTATTTTTAGGTCAAGACAAACACATTTCACCATAGGAACATGGGTCTGTGGTGCCTAGTTTTCCGTCTGTCTGTGTTTATAGGTTTTTTACAAAATAACCAATAACTTCTAAACAGTCTGAGAAACAGTGATGATATTTTTCAAAAATGTTAATCTCATTGAGACCTATTATCGTTGGAAATTATACAAAAAAATCAAAAACCGTTTCAAAATGGCGGCCATTTAAAGTATTCGATGCCAAATTTCACAAAAACCGTTAAATTTACAAAAAATTGCAAGAAACAAAAAGTTTGTAAAGCTATGTAGTTTTCAATGATACCTTATTTGTTAAGAATGGATAAATAATAACAGAGAAACGTAATTTCGTTATGTATGGCCACTTTTCTCCATTGAAACAATACTAATACTCCTTTTACATTGTTTAAATGAACGCACTAAATGAATTTTAGAAACTTTAAAAGAAATTCTAATTTTTCATGGATTTAACTAAATAGCAAGTCTTGTGCAAAGTGGTTTACTGTGTCATAAAATCAAAAACAGATCTAATTGGTTCACGAGTTTACAGGTCCACAAAACTGCCACCGTCTGTGGTTTATGAGTTTCTTAGTTTATGGTTTGAAGTAAGGCTAATAGGTATATTAGATCAATAAGCTCTGAAAAGACAAACTGGCAATATTTAGTTCGTATTTATTGCGTTTCTTTTCATGTACGTACATGTTTCATTTAAAATACGGTTATATTAACTGGCATATTTATACCTTAAGCCCTTTCCTACAATATAAACTTTATTAGGATGGATTAGCATATTCAAATGTAATAACTTGTAAGGTAGTACAGTAGTATTATAAATAAAATAAAATAACAAATTCAAAGGCATAAGCTTACTAACACACACTGCAATACCATCTTCACGGGTTTCGCCATAACGATATCAAGTTACATCGTCATATTCTACGACTATGCTAACAAGATACCTACGTATATTAATGATCTATACGTAGTTAATTGCTAAACCATTAGTTTTTAGGGCATAGTAGAATACTTCTGACGTGTCTGCATAGGTAGGTTAAGTCTTCAAATAATGCATTGATTGTGTGATTTGATTTCTCTGACATGTGTTTTGTTGTTGTTTACTTTTCCTTGCTATGACGTTTCGCAAAAAAACAAATAGTAACAATAAAAAGCTTGAAATAAGTAGTTTTCATACATCTAAGTTGATGTAAAATGTTTGAATTGTCTAACGGATTTTGTTAAAATGATATTAGGCCGTTTCCAGACTTTTATGCCACCCTGTATAGGACCTACTGGAGTTCAGATGTCATTTTAACAGTACCAATAATAATAAAATAAATAGGTTGTCTGGTATCTTCGTCAGTTTAGCTAAGGGATGGCTGAGTATTTGAGCTCTAGGCTCCATTTTGTAATTAACTTTTTTATGTCATGAAAAATCACCGAACTAACCATAAAATCTAAATGTTACTGATTTTTTACAGCCAACTTTCATACTTCTTGAATAGACCTTATTAAATATTAAATGTTATTAAATTTTGAACACCATAAGCTTTATCATGATACATCCGTGCTGCGTTAGTTTACAACTAGTTAATCTGAAACAGGCGAATTAAAGACAATTTTCTGTTTAATGGTTCCCTAAAATAATATTACTACATGTTTAACAATTGACATAAAGTTTTAGCCTTATTATACATAGTTAATAGACACACTTAACAATAAAAATTTTTATCTAAATTTTAATACGGCAATGAACCAACACGGTTTACCCAATACAGCCATACAGCTATACAGCCATACAGTTGTATTTATATCCAGCCAACTTCTTGAGAAAAAAGTGTACTGTACTAATCTTTATAGTGTGCATGTTAAAGAATACTACCCATTAAAAAAGCAATACAAATTTGTATTTACAAACCTTATGTAGTGCCCAGGATAGCGTCTTAGTGTCCAGGATAGCGCCTTAGTGTCTGGGATAGCGTCTTAGTGCTTAGGATAGCCTCTTCCCCATGACTTCAGACTCCACAAAATGTTTTCGTTGTAGTCCTCTTCTTCGAGAGTATCCACTTTTAATTTCAAATCTTCCAATGTCTTCACTCTCATAATAGATGACCTGAGAATCTTCGAGTGTTTTCCACTTTTAATGTAAATTCTTCCAAGGCCTTCAATCTTCAAAGGCAGATCTAGATGGCTTGAGAACCTACCTAACTTCCCACCCAAAAAAAACGTATCCTGTGATATAAACCAAGTCATTAGAACTTCCATCCTTACGATGCCCCCCTCTAGTCTACTACCCTCTTAACCCCGGGCCCTAACTAGCCTATCATGGAATATCCCACGTCCCTAAGTTAAATTATTAAGCCCTCCCCCCTTAAACCCCCCTATAACCTACTTTTTTTATCTCCCTCGTCCCTGTCTATCCTAGTGCATTCCCCTTCCTGTCTGAGATGGAAGATCCAAGGACATGTTCTATTTCTTCAAAAGATGAACCGAATGCCGAACCGAGTTTAGGAATAATTTTATTCCTAATAATAACGGATCAATTCCCAGTTCTAATATTTTTTTCTTCCTTAATCAAATCCAAAGGTTCATTTACCCGAAAATGTTTTATATAACAGCATACACACTTTCGAATGTTTCACCTATGAATATACAGGTCTTTAGAACTTCAACTTTCGTTGCCCCCCTCTAACCTTATTCACCCCATAACCCCTGGCCCTGACTAGCCTATCATGGTGAATCCCACGTCCCTGAATACAATTTTCAAACCCTCCCCCCTTACAACCCCCCTCTACCCTATTGTTTTTTTCAATTCCCTCTCCCTGGCTATCCTAGTATATTCCCCTCCCTGTCATAGTTGGAAGTACTAAAGACCTGTTTAATATCTTAAACAGACTGTTTTCCTGGATATGTTTTCCTGTAAAATATATTCCCTCTCAACCCCCCCCCCCTCAACCCGGACACACGCACTTAAACACTCATACATGTTCTTCCTTGATGGTCTTCAAACATCGTCTTCTTATTTTCAAGACAACCGGAACATCTGAACATAACTTATGGTCAGAAAAAGCATGTTACTAGACTACTATCTCTTTGCAAGTAAACGCAAAATCCTTAACGTGACAAAGCTTTTAATAATCAGAAGGAAGAATACTTATATGAACAATGTTTCAATTACTAAGGGCTTTTAGTATTGTACTAAAATGGGATTTGTCCAATAAACAAATGAAATGCGGTTTTGAAATTGACAATTTTTTTCATCGATTAATGTATTATTTTGTATATATTTTGCTTGAAATGTGTATTCTTATAACATGAAATCTTTTAGTTTATTTATCAAAAAAAGATACTTTTCTTTTGGACATTTTTTAAACGATAATTGTTTTCCTGTATTTGCGATAGTAATGTCAACAATGTACTAGTAAATATCACTTAGACTCAGTGGTGGTTGAAGGGGGGGGGGGTGAATATTTAGGCTAAACTCCCATTCCATTGGACCCAAAAAATATAATTTTAAAGTTACAATTTTCGTAATGTAAAGGAAAGGAAGTTTTAAAACACGGGTCTAGGCCTAAATATTCTTAAAAGACTACCCAATTATTTGAAAAACAAGCAAATGTTTTGAGGGAGTACCTCCTACCCCCCCCCCTTCTTGGCGAGGATCACTACCCATTGTCAAGGTCCTAGAAACCGCCACTGATTATTCACTAAAAGGAAAGAAATAATAATAACTACTTACTTCCAATATCCTTTGAGATTAGAGACTTTGATATTCTTGAAGAAGTTGGCTAGACTATAAATAGAATTAGGCCTACTAATCTAACAATATAAACTGTGTTGGTTCATAGGTTCAAAAAGTGAAATTAGATTAATATGTAAATATAACTAATTGTCATATTCATTACTAAATAAATACCTACATATTATAAAAATAAAGAGATTTTACTATATTTTAATTTTAACGCATGTCTAATTTGACTTCTATTCCTTAAATTTGACCTCATATAAAGTAAGTTAAGAAGTTTTAACGATCCATGGCCACGACAATGCACGGAATTGTAGAGGTTCTATCAAGTGTTATCAATACGTTTTATAGATTCAATGTTACATTTCTAATAATCATATACATGGCCTTGACTATGGTCTTGGCTTTAGTTACCTTAACACTTTCCTACAGCTCTTTAATATGAATTATTCAGAGAGACAATTCTCAATTATTTTTTTTACAAAAAATATAGGTCATTATAGTCACCAGTTAATATTTCTAAGGATTGTTTGAAATATTTAAACTACACTACTCTACTGAGACTGGGACGGGTGACGTCGTCCTTTAATCCAGCTACTAGGAGGTCATGAATTGTGGATATTTATAGGCATGCACTGTGGATACGATACTCCCTAGTGTGGATTAACGTCCGCACGGGTGAGTACTACGACTATCCGCAGTACTATCCTGATAATTAGACCAATTCGTAATTACCAAGGCAAAAATATGGTTCGGATTCCAATATAAACTGTAGTTCCCTTAGTTGCCATTAGCTGTATGGGATATTAATTAACAGCTGTGTCTAAGGAATGTCGGCCTTAGTCGCTAACAAGGCTACAAGATCGTGCCACTTATCCTACACTCATCTCCATCCATACTTGGCTTAAAATACCTACTTTGTATGGTTGCCATTTCATTGAACAGTATCAGCAGAACAGCATTAACATGATAAAGTACATGGTCTGCAATCGACCTTATATACAACTGCTTAGAAGCTAGACCTACTTTATACCGGGAGTTTGTAAATTTGTTAGCATTGTTCAAAAACAAATTATGTTAAGGTGTTGGTTCAAACTTATAAAACACAATTAATTGTATGCACTGTTATACAATAAATTGAAAATTATCAAATATTGACTCCTAACAGTACCCATAACTGTTATTAGATTAATTCTTTAAACATCAGAACCTTATTGGTTAGACGTACATATCACAAAGGATCATGCAACTTATCATTTTATCTCATACAACTAAAAAACTTCAAAATAGTACATAGACACTACAATCTGTATTTGAGTCAAAATGTAGTAAGGGTTTCTTTTCCAGCTCACAAATGATAAGAGTATTAGCACTTAAAATGGCTAAAACGGAATTTCCTAGTTGTGAAATCTACCACCATATTATAAGGATCGAAATGTCAGATGTATATTGACTAAAAAATACATTAGTCATCAATAACAGTACAACTATTACATAAATCTGCCCTCCCCTTCATATTCTCCTTATATTTGATTTATCTTGATGTTTTCAGACTTTAAATTTAATTGAAATCTATCAACTACATAATGATGACACTGTTGTGGTTACTCACGATCTGACGATTTCCATTTCACTGTCTGGTAATGTCCAGAGAACAGTGATTTTATTGCTGTTGGACGCCATTAATTTTTAAGACGAGTAATCTTTAACCTTAGTTTCCCTGGAAACAAATATACACAAAATCAGTAAATAGTTCGAAGTTTTATGTTGTGAATGATTTCTTCCTAGTTTGGTTTTCCAGGCAATACAACAAATGAACCCTAGACTTACAACTTATATTTTTATTATTATATAATATGTAGCATCACCTTTATGCAGTGTAACCTTTGTTTATGAAGAATCTATTTGGATCATTTTTTACTCTAACGGGATTTAACACCGCTTATACAGGTTTTAAGTAAATATAAAAAAACTTGTAGGATACTTACTTTGTACATTTTAAAATAAAATGTAATGCTGGTCTTTTACATAATTTTTAATCAGATTTTTACTAGAATCCAAGGTGGAAAGTTTACAATTAAAATCCTTAAAAGAGGAACCTTAACCTCTTAAATCTTGAACTATTCAATTGAATAGTGAAATCCTTGGAAACAATTCTAATAAAGATTGCCATCGCGAGGGAGCGACAGGTGATCTATCGTCAACAACGTAAATAAAAGGCTAAATTGAATTTTGGAAAAGTAAAAAGCTTTATCTATATTAGTAGGTACTAACTTTTCTCTTCGAGAACACATTTTTTTGCCTCCTTTGTTTTTAATCCCCAGATAATACGTTTTCCTTCTGTTATTATTAGACAATTATTCATATTGTCTTTTGTTTGGCAAGCAACTAGGCTTTTCTTTTATTAATTATATTATATTGCATTTTGTTTACAAAATTGTTAGAACAATTAGTTATCAATGCATACACAAATTTAAGACTGTTATTCATACTTAATGCTAATAATTAAGCCCGCCCTTATAAACACATTTCACTTGGGTAGGTAAAGTACGCTAACCCATATCAAACTAAAAATATAGTTTAAGCTTACAATTTTACCCAATTAAAGTTCACTCAGCCTTTCAGCTACTATAAAAACGTAGAAATCATGTTCAGAGCTTTCAGTTGTTAGTTAATGGTTGTCTTAATTTGTACTGACTAACTAATTGCAGGCAATAATAACATCAAAATTAGTTACTGTTACTCTTTTAACAAACCAAACCTCTCGATATACCTTATACGACTGACACATCCGAACATCGACTGTGAGAGCAAAATCTGCAAAAATAAGTTATGTATGTACCTTAAATGTGCTGGGCTCTTGAAGCAAAACGTGAAATTCCATCATATAGGCTTAGGGTGATGTATGATCAAATGGATTATTGCTTCAGTTATCTGCATCCTGATGACCTGCGGCTGGTCCAGCAACATCGTGTGTTGTACAGGCGTCATCTCTCAGGCCGTAGATCTCCCATAGCACAAGGCCATCACAGTTAGCAAAATCTGTAGATCAACGGTTCAAATCAACTTTGGTTTTGTTGGGTGTAACTCATGGATGACAACTTCTGGCAGATTTTGGCAAAGAAATTTCTCACAAACCCCAGTCATCCACTCTTAAGTTTACGGAATCAGTGGATTCATAAAATTTGCATTTCAGATCAGCCATTTTGCTAATTTTCCTATAGGCTTTTTGCATGCTAACCATATTTTGTTTGCATGAATATTTACTTTTGGTCACAAGATAAGAGATAATGTGGTAAAAAGGTTGGAATAAATTAGTTTATAATCCCTTACAACGATGTAGTTGTGATTTTTAAAAAGGTCAAAATAATTACCATGGTAACTTATTTCAACCCAAAACATTTACGTAGGGATTAGCGATTGTACTAAATTATAATACTGTAAGTTGGCATGTAGGCATTCATCTGCATTATTTTCACTTGTATCAAGCTGTAGGAGTCAGTCCAGCTATATACATTTGATATAGCGTCTTGAAAATCAGGCATGGATTAGCAATTTTACAAATGTAAAACCGTGTATGTATAGTGGGTATGCTTTTCATCTTCTTTATTTTTTGTATAACAAACGTGTATTTTTAATCTTGATATTATGAGTTTAGAGGTCACTAGTAAAACTAAAAATATCATATTTAATAAACGGAGTAAAAGATTTAAAAAAATTCCGAATGAAAGATTTATACACATTCGCTTTTACAATAATTGTAAATATCAGGGACTTTACTTTAATGTTCACTTTTTGTTCTACAAATTACAACACCTGATAAGGCTTGAATTCGAGTTTTTTGTAGCAATCCTTCAATTAAATCATCGACAAGGATTTAAAGAAATATTAAAATTTGATGAAAACAATAATTAATTGTGCAATATACTTTAAGTAGGTTTTGTGGGAAAAAAGAAAATCTGTTATTATAAGGAAATATTTATTATTGGATTTTGATTCAAACATAGTACGTAGTTACTCAATATTTTAAGAATATCATATAAATATATTTTGGTAGTAAAATTTTCCCCAACCGGCTCTTTTGTAGTCCGGTTTTCATCTTAAGTTTTGTCTTCATTTACATTCAATTTCCTGAACGCATCAGTAAAGCGTCAGTTTAAAAACCTAATTTGGCTTCACATTTCTCCCTTGAAACTTGAAAGGGGGTTTTCTTAATGGCTTTCTCGTTAATATGATCAATGTTAATTTTAACTCTTAAATATACTTTTAAAATTTTACATGAAAAATTATCATATTTTTACTTCTTAAATTTTGTCTATTTTTTTAATCTGACAATGTTCGTTTACAATTCCTTGTCCAAAATTTGAGCAAAGAAGGCACACAGTTTAGTTAGAATACAAATAAAGCCTTATAGTATTTATATTTTAGATATATACTATATAAAAACTTATATCATGCATTATAGTACGAAAAAAAGGAGGAGCTGAGGTATTAAATAAAACTCTCAACTCTGCAACATTGTTTTTTACAACCTATGACCCAAACAAGGACAACTAAGGTTCCCGGACAACAATTAACTACAGACCGTCCTTTATTGCAAAAACACTCCTGGTTTCTTGGTATTGTTCTGCAAGACCGTAACATAAATAATTAAACTATGCACCTCTAACTCTTAAATCTATGGTAAAAATAACAATTAATAGTTTAATTAAAAACAATTGTATACGGAATCTCTGATTTATATAATGAATAAAATTAAGTTCGTTTTAATTCATCTATTTGGTCTTACTTCAACTAACCACCCTTTACATAAATATTGGGTGTGGAACTTAATTAGGTTCTAAGCAGCAACCAGGGTATTACAATTTTAATTCTGCGGTCGCTGGTTCTAAGATATGGTTGGATGAGCATCTGTAAACAAACGTTAGTAGAAATATGGCAAACTATATACATCAAAGGTTAGATACAATTAAACTATGATACGAAACCCATTGGCACAGAAAATAGTTGTTTTATTTACTGATATGATTTTTTCTAAGAATTCAATAATGCTCCTAATCAACAGCTTTTCTGGGTTCTAGGAATTGAATCACTCGTTTAAAAGAAGGAATTACGCCCTTTCTCTTAAGAATAATGCAATTTTCTCAAGTGATATTACTTACACACGCAACTTTACGATATGTTTCAGCTTTACAAACATTATTTACCAAGATTTTTGTTGTCTCTTATATCATGGCATATTGCTTTATTATGAAATAAACAGATCAATGCAGCCAAATACCTCATACTTGGAAAAAAGTTACAATTTGGTAATTTTAAAATATAATACTAGCACAGAAATCTTCCACCATAAATGCATTCCTAAATAGAGTTTCAAATGCATATGTTAGGTTGGTACAGTTAGTTGAATCAGCCTTACACCCAAATTTAAAGTTTCCCTTTGTCTCAAAATTGTTCAACATAATCCACGTATTATGGTAACGCTTCACAATTTTGAGCGTTAGGTTTGTATGGAGGGAAAATTACAATGATTAAAATAACGCAACAAGATATGCAACTAATTTAATCAATAAAGACAAACAATTTATGTTATTTGTTTTATGTTAATGACAAAAATCCATCATTTAAGCAATTAACCTTCAGAAGTACGGTAACTGAAATTCATTTAACGAACGTCTGTCAATTACATATTCTGTAATAGTAACAACATTCAATTACAAAATTTTTGAATTAACTTTTCAACGAAATATTAATCATGATACCTTTACATTACTATAAACATCAACGGAAATGTAATGTAAACTTGTGGTTCGCATCTTATATGTGTACCATCTCCCGTGGCACGCCATTTCCTAAACACATTTAACATATTTATACAAGCAGAAGCAGTCATGCGTAGGTATGTTTATTTAATGAGGTTAAACTCTTAATAATATAAAAGAGGTTATTTATGTTCAATATTTGATATTGTAAATCCATTTTCCTGCAGTGGTTTTAAAGTGGGTTTAAGCTCTATGGTGTTGAAAGATAAATCATTGCATATTGTTCGTATTAAATGTAATTGAATAATCATTTGGTGTATACGATTATCGTTAAGGATAAACTAATTGAAAATCTTGTATTTAAATATAGATTTTGATTATTTGTTCGTACGATTACTAAATTTTACCTGAATTACTTTATGTTAGCCAGAGACAAAACCAAAAAGAAAGTAGAGAGAATCCAATTTGAGGAATAAATTAAACAGATACAAATGTAATAAATGCCCCAATAATAGGCAAAGGTACGTCAAAATCCTAAGATTATATGTTGCGGATTAGATTCATGTAGTAATTAACCCTTACATTTACATGGCTATAGGACTTAACTAGGACTACTTTAACAAAGACTTAACAGATTTTAAAGATTTTTATTCTCAAACTAAAAACAACTTATATCTAGGGTACGCTTTTCGTTCTTGGTGAATAATAATTTACGTATACATTTTAAGCTAAGCTTACGTTTAATATCCATATTATAAACATCATTAATATGAAAAACATCATGTTAAATGTTAAAAGCATTTAATTTTCTCCCTTGGTCTGTAAATATTTTTTTCTCTTGTACTTTGTTTAGCAGTTGTTATTAAAATATGTTTTTTCTTATTTAAAACAGTTTCAGTAATTTAATAAAAAAATGTGTTCACATATCAGAGTTTTTAATTTAATCTACATTTTTAATTTCAAATAATTATTTCCAGAACATCAGTTCATTACAAAACAAACACATCATATTACCGTCATTGATGAAGCCTGTAGTCTAGTATGTTTGTGATTCAAGATTCAAGAACTTCAGGCTACAACAACAAAGGTAATCTAATATAATTCAAGTTCATTAATGGAATAGAAAATAAAATGTATGGTAAAAACTGTTTACATATATTCACATACGATTAACATTTCTGGTATAATGAAGTATATTCTAAGGGGGGCACATTTTAGTTACCACAAATACTATTTTCTATTTTTTTTTTATTCTTTAATCATTTATAAAATGAATATTGAATGAAATGACTACCACCCAGGGCATGTAATGTACCATAGGAGATTTTAGTAATCAATATTCATATTGACCAAATATCATCCCGCACCTAACACCACACATTTGTCTAGGTTCAGTTCAGTTGCTAACATCTATCACTGTTTAACGTGCTATGTGAGTCCTAATCGTATATCAGTAAATATAATGGCCAACCCAATAAAAATAGTAACTTAAAAACTAAATAAGCTCCCTCGAGCAGGGTTTTCATGGTATTCTTAAATCTTTATGATAAATTTATGAAACGATTCCATTTGTGACTTAGGCCTAATTATCAAGTTTACTGAGTGGTTGTTGAGCTCGATTTTATATCTAAAGGTCGATTTTTTATTCTAAGCGAGATTATCAGACTCAAGTTTTTGCAGACCCACGTACCAATTGTGATTAGGCTCATTTTTCTACTACTGGATATTGAAGATTTAAATTAATTATTAAATATGAAAAAGGATAGAAATTGCCTATGATTTTGTTAGAAGACGACTGGTTTCATGACGACAGTCACATCATCAGGACAACCCTCGTAGAACGATTCGTTAAATACACAACACAAAATACAGAACATACAGAATACAAAACACATTATATTTACAAAGTATTTACAGTTATTTTCCCGAACTGAGACAGAAAGCATCGTGATGCGTGTACCCTTCAGTCGACCGATTGAGGGAAGGATATTGAACAGGTAACAGTTTTTAAAATAATTTAACAATGAATAATGAAATCTTAGAAAAGATCAACGTTTTATCGTAAAAACACCAGGGTTTGGACCATATTTTTGCAAAAATAAAACGATAAGAAGTTGAAATTGCGTATCCAAAATAATCTATTGAAGCTAATATGAATCAAAAACAATTTGACCAAATACGTGATTCCCATTGTTATGATGTGCCCAAAGCTAGCTTATCCAGCATATTGAAGGACATTGAGCTATAGATGAAGTAGATTAAGTAGTTTATATATATAATTATCTGCTTTGCCAATTACGAGGACGTATAAAGTTGCAGGAAGTGAAGTGGAGGAAATGAACTCATTACATAGAACTAGAAATACACCATAAGTTTTATTAAATTTTACGTACAATACTATCCAGTAGAAACAATTGTGAATCTACTTTAAAACATCTATAAGATATTTTTACAGACTACTAAAACTAATACAAATGTAGTCTAATGCACATATTCAAAATGCTTTATGTACAAAATTTGGCTTCTCTCCAAATCGGGTTTCGATGGATTTAATGGATTGTCACATTGAACACATTATATCAATTGGATGTTTTAAATATAATTGTCTAAACCTGATGGGTTCATAAATTGCAAAGCTATTCCCACCCCAACATATAACTCAATTTTTCAAAACATGACTTAAAGCAATATTCATCTAACTGTCCTTAGAATACAGGGTGTCCCGTAACTCTCTGGACACATGTATATAGCGTTATTGCTTAAGGTCAAGACAAACACATTTAACCATAGGAACATAGGTCTGTGGTGTCTAGTTTACCGACTGTCGGCATTTATGTGGTTTTTTTTTACAAAAACATTATTAACTCCTAAACGGTTTGAGATACAGTTTGATATTTTGCAAACATGTTAATCGTATTAACACATATTATCGTTAGAAATTATACTAAAAAATCATTAGTCCTTTCAAAATGGCGGCCATTTAAAATATTTGATGCCAAATTTCACGAAAACAGTTAACTTATTGCAAGAGACAAAAAAGTTTGTAAATTCTATGTAGTTTTCAATGATACCTTATTTGTTAAGATTGGATAAATAATAACAGAGAAACGTGTTGTTTTCATAATGTATGACCCCTTTTCTCCATATAAATAATGCTAAACAACGTAAAAGGAGTATTAGCATTGTATTGAGAAAAGTGGTCATACATTACGAAAACAACACGTTTCTCTGTTATTATTTATCCAATCATAACAAATAAGGTATCATTGAAAACTACATAGAATTTAAAAACTTATTTGTCTCTTGTAATTGTTTTGTAAAGTTAACGGGTTTCGTGA
Organism: Macrosteles quadrilineatus; assembly: GCF_028750875.1. Classification (NCBI taxonomy): domain Eukaryota; kingdom Metazoa; phylum Arthropoda; class Insecta; order Hemiptera; family Cicadellidae; genus Macrosteles; species Macrosteles quadrilineatus. The sequence goes on from NW_026542605.1 coordinate 3,491,466, forward strand.
AATTTGGCATCAAATATTTTAAATGGCCACCATTTTGAAACGGTTAATTATTTTTTAGTATAATTTCTAACGATAATAGGTGTTGATAAGATTAACATTTTTGCAAAATATCAAAGCTGTATCTCAAATAGTTAAGGGGTTATTAATGTTTTTGTAGAAAACACATAAATGCTGACAGTCGGTAAACTAGACACCACAGACCCATGTTCCTATGGTGAAATGTGTATGTCTTGACCTAAGGAATAACGCGATATACAAGTGTCCAGAGAGTTACGGGACACCCTGTATAACCGAAAGTTTATAAGAAATGCCTTTTAAGGTGGTACAGAACAAATTATAAAGCTAAGTCTGGATTGTGACAGTAATCCAATTATAAAATAATTGTCGTTGAAAGTATTTTAATGATATTCTTTTCTCTGAAGGATTCCTTGAATACAAAATGTGTTCACCTAAACTTGTTCACTATTTAGAATCTGAAGTACAATAGTTATTTGTGCAACTAGTGAGAAAAGTGAGCAATTGACTCACTCGAGAGAAATCCTTACTCACGAGCCGTAGGCGAGTGAGGAATGGTTTCTCGAGTGAGGCAATTGTACTTTGAACTCGAGTTGCACATTATACTTTTCCTACAGTTACCATAAAATAAATAAATTGGTGAAGAAACATAACCTATTTTTACACAGAAGTGAACTTGTAATATAACATTTAATGTGAAGTGACAAATGCAACAGTACAACAGCTGACCAGCTGATTTACAGCCAGTGCTGCCAACGTATTTCGCGCGCATACGACGTTGCCTGCATGTTACGCGCTCACTATTTCGTGCCTTCACGTTGAAAATCTGGAGTGAGACAAAGTAATTAGAGTGAGACAATGTTAACATTGTCTCACTGATGAGCGAATTGGCCACTTTGCTTTCTCAAATCAGTGAGAGAACATGTACATTGTTAGGTAACTGTAGGAAAACAATATGGTTTTTAGTCTGTTAATACTCTTTAAAGAAGAAATAAATTATGTTCAGCTATGCTATCACAATAGCTATATATATTCCATATAAAATAGTACCAGCATTCGCCTTAGCTTCAGTGATTCTGGTGGTAACCGTATGAATACGAAAAATTATTATACGGGTAATATAGACACATCAATATAATTTGATAAGTATTCAACTTTACTGGTTGATTAGGTTATGCTGATGTCGGTTACATATTAAATTTAGAGACATCTTTACAGCAATGGCAGTGATTTCGTTAGTTTTTATTACGTTACCACCTCTCCAACCTTTTACATTGAAGGTCACGTTTATTTTCACTTTGCGTCTTACAGAGGGTAAAAGTCTGCATTGATGATCAAATGTTAAGTTGCTCACATAGGTTCTTCCTGAATATAGAGCTAAAACATTAGGAGTTTATTAGCAATTATGTTTACGGACTCATCAAATCGTGATCTGGTTTTATGCTTTCAGTGTTTGCACACAATATTTACTATTAGAGCATATTTTCGTAATTTACTTTACTTACCATTTTGTTCCAACGTTTTACTTTAAAATATATACCATATATACCAGAAAGTTCTATTAGTGGTAAAGATTACACTATGGTTAATGTATTATGAATAATAATAATCGTAGGCTACTATTATATCAAATTGGTATAAAATATGAGGAAGTATTAAGCCCAAAAGCCTGGAAGTAATGTTTGACATTCGTGTTTACGGAAGGAGTGTATTTAGTTAAGCTTGAGAAACCTCATCTTTTTTCTTTTGAATATATTCTATAAAAATATTCCCACTACACTGTATTTGTAAAAGTATGCTTTGATTAGAAGAAGTCAATAGAAAAGGTTGAATCCCTTTTTATTCATGAAAAACAGCGTATGCATTTATAATCTAAATTGGTAATAATTTAATGTCAAAGACTAGGTTTAAAAAATATATATTGAAAACTTGTATGCCCTTCATATATAAACAATGACCTTCTTCCTCAAAATAAGACGAAACTACAATATTTGAGTCTGAAAAGGTGTAATATCAGCATTCCAATGTTGAGATTCCAGTCCTAAGACTGTTATACGAGTTAAATAACTAGTAAATCAAAACTATTTCATTGAGAGTGTTTGACAACAATATTGACCTTAGTAAATTCAATACTGTACATTCAAGTAATTAAGACAGAGCAATAATTTTCACCTAATCAATTAATTTTACTAACAAAAACTCCTAAACAAATCTCCTAACAATATATCATGTATGTGTAATACATGCACTTTTGTAAAAGATTATAATGTACTTGACTACGTTTGGAATACCAAAATATATGTCAAATTCCTTATAAAGTATAAATACTATTTTTTTATTAAGAGATAAAAAACGCTGTGAGTGTTGTACCCAGTGCCGGATTTAGGTTACTAGCGGCCCTAGGCCAAAAACCTCATGAGGCCGTTGTACCACGGGAATTTTTTTTTTTTTTAAGTAAATAGGGTGAAACCATGGTGTCTATAATAAAGTAAACGGTATCGAGAATCTGACACATACTTTCTTCCATTAGCTTGTCAACAGCCTTGATCATGGGTAAGCGATGGGAGCTACTATGTATGAGATTTAAAAGGTAACTGCAATAAATTTTGAACCATAATTTTTTAAGCAAAGGGTGTTGCTTTAATTCGTTAAGAATTATAAGGACCATAACTGAAGAATTTCAATCAGAAAAAAAAATATTAAGTTGTTTCGTGAGTTTTTATGGGAAAATAACAGAAGTTACAATAACTTTTGAAACGTAATTTTTACAGCAATGGGGGTTGCACTATGATGTTAAGAATTATAAGTATCATCATATAATAACTTTAAAAACCCCTACTTTTTTCAAATATAATGTTTTTCTCATATTGTTTTTTTATGGGGAAATAACATAATTTTAAAAATAACTTCATGTTGTATGTTGTTTTTCTGAATCACTGATGATATATATTTTAAAAATAACTTTTGAACCGTTATGTTTACAGAAATGAGAGTTTCACAATTTCATTTAGAATTTGAAGGGCTACAACATACTAAATTTTTATCAAAACCGTTTGGGCCATTTTCGATCAAATCCTATTTTTCATTTATTTTATGGGGAAAATCACCATTAAAAATTTAAATTCCGCAAAAATAAAAAAATGCCTGGAGATACCATGGATTTAGAACTTCCCTAGTAGCACAAATATATATTAAATACATATGAATAAATATATTTAAAATCTATTTTATATATCTCAAGTGTGTATTAATGTCAATTTTATATAATATTTAAAATATATTATATATATATATAAAATATGTTTTTGAATATATTAAATATTTAAAAAATAGGTTCCAATAATATATTTTAGTGAATAATATTAAAATAAAAAATGTATTTAATATCTCTTCTAAACATACCATGAGGCCTAAACATAAAAACATAAAATAATGAAGATTTAGTATGAAAAACAGAATTATCAGTTGAGTAAATTGATTAAATAGTTCAAAAAAACAAATTTTGAAAAAATTACTGGATAAAATTATTTAGCCCGGGTGGGTCTCGAACCTGGGTCCTTCGACTTATGAGCCCCTTACCTTACCTCTGAGCTACTTGTGACTGTTGCTAGCATTTGTTTTCAAATGGTGAAAGGGCCGGCCGTCAGCTGCAATGGTTGCAATACTTGAAAATTTTTTGATACTAGTTACTGTTAATCTGTTTTTCCGTAATTCGTTTCTTAAACGGTTGCCAGTCACTAGCACCCTTTTCTAGCCAATCATTAGAGATTTCTATGATCACATCCAAACTTTCATTGTCACATATTGCAATTCAAAAAATAAAACCCATCAACACTTTTTTTCGTTTGACCCAAATGTAGTTGCCGAACATGTATACTGCCTCTTAACCATATGCATAATTTTGTCTTTACGTGCATGATAGAGTGACACCATTCAGAGTACGTATTATTATAAACTTAATTTTAACGCTTTCACAATAGCAATTATCATACAAAAAATGCATGTATAAATTGATAGAGACAATAAAAAAACAAAAAGATGCAAATTATTTATTTGCTAATTATAAAAGATTAGAGGCTATAGCCTATATTCTACAAATATATTATTATTTTATTAATAAAAAAATTACGTTTTTCAAAATATATTTATAAATACTTTAAATATATAATATAGTTTCAAAAATATTTTATATATATATTTAAAATATTCTCAACACATAATTTTTTTAAATATTTAATAGGAAAAATATAAATATAAAATATGTATATTATAGATTCTATACTTATTTGATCGATATATATTATGAATCTATTTTATATATTCAAAACTTATATTTAATTTATATTTTGCATTGCTTTTTGGTAATATTTTAAATATATATTTGAATATATCAAACTGTTATTAAAGATATATTATTTATGTATTTTATTTGAGGTTCTATCAAATACAACTTTAAATATATAAAATATTTATAAAATACATATTTGTGCTACTAGGGTTACATAACGAATTTCATCAATATTGGACAATAGGTGTAGTCTGTAACTCTGTACACATTCACACGTACAAACACCCACACACATACATCACTTCGAAACCAACTTGTTTGGGTCCAGGGAGGTCCAATTACTTACTATAACCATTGATTACACAACGGGGATATGTATAATCAATGCTATTACTGAAAGGACATTCCCTCACGAGTGTCTGGATCGGGCTGTAAATACAGTATGATAACCGACCAAAGCAACAGAACCTAGACAAATGTGTGGTGTTTGTTGCGGACTGGTTGGGTCAATATGAGTATTGATCATTGTAATCACTCACAGTAAATTATCTGGTAAACAATCTTTCAACAAGGACGTAAATTTGAGCGAAGTTTAACTAATTAATCTCTTGAAAAAAAACTAATGAATCTATAATTTCACTTTTGAACGCAATGTAGAAATTTTCAAAACATTTTCATATCATAAACACATCAATGATAATTTTAAAATTAACATAACCAAGGTAATCTTTATGCCAAGCTACCCCATACATTTTATGCATGTTGATACCAAATAATTAATGATAAAACCTATCTTGCCAGTTTACCTTTTACCTTTGATTGCAGTTAAATAGAGTTTTCAAAATGTATTTATAGCCTTGATATCACAACTTTCATCACGCTATGGATTATTTTTCTCTTAAAATGCAAATCGTTTCCATTATCGATATTCCTAAGTGATTTTAGGCTTTAACAGTTTAGTTTTCAATTAACGACATTAACTTGCACTAGAATAAATTCAAAATTAATTTTAATTTTTTTTCCTTGTGAGTTAGTGTCTCATTCTGTAGCACAGTGGACATCGTATCCATAACAGTGATGTCGAAGGTGATCCTGGTACTTTCCCCTAAATTTCAACTTCAAGTTCAACTCTCTTTCTGTATTGATTCACCTTTCAAAATTTCATTCAAACATAAAATTATTTTTATTTCAACAGCTTTTTGGTAGTCTATTAAATTGCAATATTAAGTATGCCCTTTAACCCATGAAATTGTTTTCAAAGATTAATTGTACGTTTTATACTGCGTTAAAATGGGTAAAATTTTACCTCATGAGAATGTTATTTGTTAATACGTGTAGGTGGTAGTATTAAGTTTTTTTTACCTGTTTTTTATACATAAAGGATTGATGTCAGACACTTCTTATGCTAAAAATACAACCTTTGAAATTCGAAAACCTGCAAATGTGTTAGTTTGGACAATAGAATTTATATTTGCTAAATCAGTGCTAGATTACATTAATTAATCATATTTTTTTGTTGCTAGGGATTTATTTAAAAATTGTTAAGTGTCAAAGTATTTCTATCAGTCACAAGCCACTTTTATCTTGACAGTAGATTGGATTTGCATTAGAGTTGTAATTACATCAAACGTCAAAGGCTTTGATGAAACACAGTTTCTGAAGTCAATATAGCAAGAGTGTGGTAGAGATTTTACATGTAAACTTTACACCCCTGCTGGTTTGGAGATGGAGGGATTCCATAACTTTATAACACCATCCAGAACTAATGAAGGAACTGTTAAAATATTGAGGAGGGTTGATATTTGTAGAATCCCTAGATTTTTATTTAGTGTTTTATAAATATTTATTATCTGCGTATTCTATGACATATATATTTTTCTTTTTGTAAAATTGTGAAATTAAAACCGTCGTACAAACAATGAAATACTGATTAATAACTACTGTTGAGTACTAACAGTAATCTGTTAGTAAGAGTGTTTTTTTATTATTTTTTTTTTATTTTAGCTCAAACCCGGATAAGTGTAAACTTCCACTGCCGTAGAATGTCGTTGCTCTCAACTCCATTATCTTTCCCTCATTTTGGGTAATGAATTACTAGCTTAATTGAAATTTACTATAACTCAACCAGTATTGAAATATCTGATGACAATATTGTCATGCCTAAAATTGAAAAAATTTAGTAGATTTTTCAAAAATATAATTTACTTGTTTTCATCAAATTGAGATTTGTTCATTTTTTAAGGAATCATTTAACCCTTTGTCAAGACATATTGCTATCCGGGTAACATATACTTCTAGCTTTAGATATAGCACACCAAAAGATCCCACAAATGTATTTGGAATTCAATAGATCAATGGTCGAATCATTAGAACTTCTTTGCCACGTTAAGTTTATCAAACGTTGGCACCAGCATGAATTAGGCTGAAAGATCAAACGCTACAATCAAGTAGGGATAAATTTAAAAAGTAACCCTTACTCGGTAAAAACCACAGTGGTTATTCTCTCACCGTCGAGTCTACAATTACAAGCGATAAATTCTCTCTTTGGGATTGTTCAAACAATATTTAAACAAATTATTAGCCTTATTTACTCATTTTATACACCATCGACATTTCTTATATTTATGTCCATTTATTTACAAACTGTCTATAGTTTATTATGGTTATATGTTTAATGATTCGTTTCGATATTTAAAAAAATATTCTCTTATGGACCTTCAGCACACTAACTCCAGAATCTTGCTATGTACGCTTTCAGTTGTTTGATTAACAACTTAAAAATATTCAATTGATATGCCTCAACAAAAATATGTTTTATCACGGTATATGTTATGGAGTCTAATACTGCATATTCAGAGAATGTGTTTTGACAGTCTGTGTAAAGAAAAAAAAACATATTTAAAAAAAATAAGTGGGTAATCAATCTGAGAAATAATCTCTTATTTAAATCCAGTTCAACCCTGTTATATTAACCTGAATGAGTGAGAAAAGTTTATACTTGCACTTAAAAAAAAATGGGTGCCAAAAGTGTTATTTCTAATTTTTCTTTGACCTTACAAAAGGTTATTTTGACTCTTGTGTAAATTTTTACTAACTAGCATATCCCATCGTGGCTTTTTCAATGAAATTTTATTTTTAAATATCAAAATTCTTTTTGTTTGAATAAATAATACATAACAGATACAATTTGAAAATTAATTTTTAACAACTACTTTTAATTCATTTATTATAGTTAAATTAAAGGCGAATTTATTAATATGTACAACAATTGCCTCCCTTCCACCAGAAGAAAGATTGTTTACCATACACTTCGGATTCGTCAATCTGGAAAAAACGTAAATAATGGTTTTTGAGCAATATACCTTTTCTGGTTGTATCTCCTTTCATCTAGGATTACAATTGTAAACCTAGTTTGTCAGTTGCATAGTTTTTCCCTCTAAAATGGTACCAACAAATCTTGGATATACCAAATTTACTTATTAGGTGCTTTGAAAAAAATCTTTATTTAAGTTCAACCTAGTGTTATCTTATGCATTTTAAAACTTTATATTTAACTTATAACTTTTAGCCGTAAGGCGCTGGTAAACGTGGCACAACGTTTTCTTGTATTTTTAATTATCATCAATGGTTAAATAATTTCAGGTCTATAGTAACTGTGATGTTTTCACTTAACATAATGTACAAACATAAAACTGAGTTAACTCATCCAACTTAATTCCTATTTTCTTATAACCTCTGTATGTTTTAATGGAATATGCTAAACTAATGAAACGTTAAGTACATTTTTATATATCCCTCCTAAGCAATCCTTAATTCAAGAAATATATTTACCAGAATAAGCTCTGAGGATTCCATTTACGATTCCAAATCCCCAGGATATAAGAAGAAGCCCGTCCAATTTGAAATGATGGGCATGCAATTGGACTCCTTGGAACAAAAGGCGGTTGGACACAACAAAATAGATTCGGATATGTAACTTCACATGTCAAATAAATATACTTCATTTTATATTTGTAAGTGAAATTCATCGTACATTATATTTTTTGACATTGTGATTGGTTGACAAATACTATCAAGTCTCGGTTGAATACATTCAAAAATCCAAGTGCGGTTACATGATTAATTGAGCTGGTGAAGTAATAGGTTTGAAGTGTCATCAAGAGCCAACTCGTACAGTGGTGGGCAGTCACTAACCACTACACAGTACGAAGCTTTGATCCAATTATAAAACCAATTAAAACCTCAAGCAATCAGTGATTGCCAAAGTTACTAAAATATTTAGACATATATAATATCTTTAATTGTTTCGTCTATATCCGATATTTTGTTTACATAAAATTGTAATACAACTCAGGAAAAGGACCATATTGAATTTCTTTCTTACTTTCAATCTGTATATGATAAGGCATAGGCGTGGATGAAAAACAACTAGGGTACACCAGGATTTTCTCTATTATTTAATCTGACGTCGGCATTTTTGACTTTTACACCAGACTCATTCCTTTTCAAAATACACTAATCTTTTATTTCTCAAGTGTAAGATTTGTCAAAAAAAATAATTTTACGATAAAAATGTCATTTTAAACCAACTTATAATGTAAATTTAACACGTGTGCAAAACAATACAAATACTATAACCAATTATAGATTCATGCAAATGATATGCCAGCTACGGAAAACGTTTTCACGTGCTTAGCAGACCACATAATATCAAAATGTGTAAATAAAAGTGGAGAAATGCAATTTCACGGTATGTTGATATTGAGAAACATATTCCAGCGAGGCTTTACAGATGATCGATTTGCACAATTTAGTGACAAAGGATGAATTTGTTACGTGTTCGTATCGTTTCAATCTATCTTCAAATATTATTCTTTATCCAGAACCCCATTTATTATTGTTATGAGCTGAATAAAATACTCTAAAATGTTTAAAAAAATTACATTTTGCTTAGAAGCGTTTGTTCAGCCATACAAGTTTGGTATAAAGAAATAGAAATACATTGTAATTAATAAAATATCAATTTTTACGTATATATTTGATATTTAAAATATGATAAAATCAAATAAAATTTACCTTAAGATTTAAATATAAAATACAAAAACTCTTTTGACATTTTGAAGACTTTTCATTTAGCTCTTTATGGTGACATAACAAAATAAAAACGTACGGAATATTTTAGTTCATGTTATTTGAGTATATATAAATATGCCAAATCCATATAGAAACAACATAAACGATTAGTTATAAAATATACAACAATATGTTCTTAAAAAAATAAGGTTACGCATGGATTTAGTTTATGTTTAAAATAAGTTCATTTGAAATCTTGATACAATGTATTATATCGGTGATTAAAATTGTGATGTAAGCTTATGTACTTGGCGAGATTTAAAAAAATCTGTAAACATTCTTACCATTGTAAACATGTTTATTATTGCAAACACTTTTATTCATATAATAAGCCATTTCAACAAACCCATTAAGTCGTATGCACGAGAAATTCCAAAGCGGTTTTGAGGCGTAATACGTAGAATAGGATTAACAAACCCTCATATGAATAATGTTTTTCGGAAATTAAATGTCAGGGAAGATGCAAATTTATGAATAAAATACTGGCCACAGGTTTAAGTAGGAGCCACATTATATGTGAAATGTACTTTACTAAATGTGTTACTGGAAGACCTTTACCCATTAAAGAGTAATTCGACGGTTCTATGAAGATGGTGTAATAATGAAATCAGTTTTTGGTAAAAAAATAAATCAAGCACCTTTTTCAGGGTTTTAATTGTATACACCAATATTTAATAATTATTGTTTGAAATCAAAAGGTTAGAAAATGTGTATATCGGTTTTAATTAAAAACATTAATCAACATAGCTAATCCAGCTCTGTTTATATTTATTTTATCAATATAAACATCCTTGAGACTCTATCAGCGAAATTTCAATGTGTTATTAATTTACTTGATATTGTTATACTTTACTTTGATATTAATTACAAAAAAAAATATCGACCTATGAAATATATTTTTGTAAATTATTTACATATTAAAATCTTTGCCGTATTTTATCTTGTTTTTTTTCAAATTATTTTTTTTCTGTGGTTAATCTCGTGGATTTTTTTTGCTTTTACTTATTTTATTTCAGTTTCCATTATATGTGCATGTATATTTTTTTAACCTTTTGTTAATTAGGAGCGTAACCGAATTTAAGGATACTTATAAAATAAAAGAAGGCATTTATTAGGCTAGTAAATCATCTTTATATTACAGATACACCATCCTTCCCAATACAATTAAATGTGTCAGAGCTTGTATTAATGCCCATACATATTACATATATCAATTGCAGAAATAATAATTACTTATTTATTCATATGAACTAACTGTAACGAGTCAAGCTTTTGTTTCAATTAAACCTCAACTTATATAAATGAACTACTCTTGTATGTTTTGGGCGTTAATGAGAACCGTTAATAATCTAAAGGCCATTTAGCTAGATTCCCTAACACTTATTTAAACTATTGGATACTTTAACTAAAAACACTCATGCACAATGTCTAGGATATTGGTGATATTCATGAAACTCAACTGCAAAAATGTATAGCTATTTATGTTATTCTAAGAAAAAAAGAAGAAAAAACACAAAAATTTTGCGTGTTCTTTAGATAACTTTTATAAAGGAGAAATCATGAATTTTCGGTTAATAATTATTTTTTTGTTTACACTGTAAATATATAAATATCAGTAGAGATTGTGTGTTCTTATTACAGCTACAAATAAATATATATTTGTATTCACCCGGTCTCTTTGTCTGAATGTATAAAAACCCCCGCCGCAGCAAACCTGCCGTCTAAGCGAATTTCCGTTTGGCTGAATTGATTTTCAATCGATCTATTTAAATAACATTAGGTTTAACGAGTACCTAGGTTTGCTGCTACAAGGAAACTAATAAAGTGTGTGTTTTAAGTAAAATAATTATTGCTTAGTAGAAAATGAATATATTTGCCAAGTTTGATCAAAAGATATCCATAAACAAGCAAACTACAACATTTTACAATATTCTCCATGAGAAAAACATGGGAATTTTAAATTTATAATTTTTTTAGTTTTCTCCGTAACCAATAACCGAACAAAAACACTTTGATATACTGAATTGTTTGTTTTTTAAGCTCTTTAAGAAGGTTTAGAGAAAAATTGGGAAATTTTGTGTTTTGAGGGTCAAAAGTGAGAAAAACCAATTTTTACCCCATAAAACCCCCCATAAAACCCTGTTCCCATGGTCCGATCATGCTGGATCGCGAACTCATTCAAGTTTATCCCGCCCGAAGTTTACACCTTCAAACCAAATTTCATCAAAATCGGATAAAAATTACTCAAGTTATCGTGTTCACGGACACATATATATATATAAATCTATATATATATATATATACATATATAAAAATTTTAACGAATGGTGTTTTTGGCCTCTGGGGACATCAAAATGAAAAAGTAAATCGGTCCCGGGCCTAAGTCTTACCATGAGACCTACGGTAATAGCTACTTCCATAGGGAAATTCGCTAATATAGTGAAAAACTCGATAGTGAATTTTGAAATAATTTAAAATATCATATTTTGTCAAAGAAACAAGGAGATCAACCAAGTAGGATTAGTACTCTTATTCATTGCACCATATGATTACAACATGCTATGATTTGAATATTTAAGTTAGGTTATCGAGTAATTCAAATAGCATAGGTATCTGAAATTCATCGGAAGACCTCATAAAAAAATTGAGTTTACAGGCTTTCTTTGATTTACTTATTAAGGTAGAATATTTTTAGGGTTGTTAAGAAATAAAAACGTCTCTTTTATTTATCTCTATTGTTTAGAAGAGTCTTTAGAGAACTGTAGTCAAGAAAGTGGATGCCAGTTTTAAGAAGACAAGATACGCAAACACCTTACTGTACAATGTACATTGTAAAGGATTCCGACAACACCCCAAAAAAAATCAAATCAGACAATTTTAGAGCTTTACCTTATTCAATGCAAATTTAAAAATAGCATAAGTATTCAGTAAATTAGTTTCACTTAGCTCTGAAATTTTAAAGTTTGAATACATGTTTAAGTCTCTTAACTCTAATAGAGTAATTATAATTTATTAATCAAAATAGCTCTTAAACTTTAGTTTTTTTTTATTTCCAACCTACGTTAGCAATGCACAAGACCACAAGGAAAAATAGACCTTTAGCAGCTTTTGAAATAATAGTGAATTGTTTTAGACTAAGACCTTCTTGGTATTAACTTTTCAATATTATATTGAATATATGTGAATAGGGATTGAAAGGGGGTTATTTACACTGTAACAACAAAAGCAGGTCTTCCTTTTTTATTATTACTAGGTAAACGCCCGTGCTCCGCCACGGGAATATTGTAATAATAATTAACAAATACTGTTTATCTTTGTATTTTATTTAGGGGAGGCCGCTTAATTTTTTACATGAAATAGAACTGACAGTTTGCCTGTATAAACTATTTTATGTCAATCAAACCGATATATTAGTTTAACCAAATGAATGTTTTATATCAATTCGAGTCTCATTTGAAAAATAAATATGTTGATACGAACTGGGCAATGCTGATAACCTATTAAGCAGCTACTTATGCTATGGAGATAATTTTTTCCAAGTATATTCCTAAATTTGTGGTTTTATTTTTCATTACATTTGTTGTATGGAATAAAGATACCCAGATAGCACAGAATGTCTGATAGATATCTATTTTGGTTTATTTATGTCCAAAGATATCTAAAGACATCTTTAAATATTTATAAAGATCATTTTGGAGATGTATTTACATCCCATGGATATCTAATTTAAAATGTTTATAGAATATTGATAAGAATATCTTTAAGATGTCTATTAATATACACCCATATCATGGTGGAAGTCTTCCACCATGCATAGTAACTTACATGTAAATCACGCATCAGCAGTGGGTTGCATTTCACGAATCTTTGACCCATTCTGTGAGTAACAGATTTGTTTACGTCGTATATATAAAGTTGGGCATAGTTTGGTTCAATGCTAGAGGGTATTATAGGTCCAATCCGATGGTAAGAGTAGTCCCGGATCTTAAAATTATATAGACTGCCACTAACAGAAAGATGATGATTCAAGTGAGACTTAGAACTCGCCATTTCAAATGCAGATTTGTATGATATTATATTATTCAAATAGTTTTTTTTGTTTCTTTTGGCCCCTAATACTTTTTATAGTCGCTGTAGCCCCATTGATAAGATTTTCCATAAACTCAAAATGTTGATAAGGAGCTCATTTTACATTCCCCTTGTGACAACATAAGGAGAATATATTTGTGTCCCTCTTAGTCTGTTCTGACTCGAAATTCATAGATTTGCAGTAGCACAGAAAACGTACTGGCAGTAGTGACAAATCCAATTTAACGACCACACCATCACTGTTCTTTGTAGTTTGATGGTTCTCCACGTGTTTTTTTCGTTCTGCATGTCTCTTTACGCCCGATTAATGATTACCTTTTCTTTTATTTTTGTACTTTTCACACCCTGGGGTTAATGATAAAGTTTTATAACGCGGTAATGACCCGAGTCAACATTGTCATTAAACATCAAGTCCCATACTTCTTTGCCAGAACTTAAATCGTAAGTCACAGTTTCTCAAGCAGCTCCCCTGTGCACTCGAAAAAATAGTTCGGGTATAGTTCACTGATAAATTGTAGTTCCATTCAATACACGTCCATTCAATGGTCCCAGCGTACTCGCCATCTCGAGAAGGTAAAATTTGGTACTGCTGAACGTTAAACACTGATCTTGAGTAAGATTAATCACTTATAATAAAATGTTTGTGTGTTTCCCACTCTTTAGCAATTATCTATACAACTTGCAAGCGAATTTCCCTATGATTGTTCTGGTGGCTATAGAGAATAAATTATTCTGATCAAAACAATAAGTTTCTGTCCCCTACTATGGATATTATTTCACATTCCATGCTCAATCTTAAACTCAATTACCTTCCTTCCACTTTCCTTCAGATCACTTCGCAAGTAAACTAAAACATTTCAAAAATACAAAATTTACACCAAAACATACAAAAATGTTCAAATACATTTATAAATAATACATTGTCCTATAAAAAGCTAGCAAATACACTTTTCCTTTATCAAAATCGTGTGTTTATAAACATATATTACATTCTGAAAATGAGGTTATAAAAATAACAAATGTCTGACAAACATTTAACAGCTGACGAATAATTTATAAACTGTGTATTATATTCTTCAATAAGAATTGTATTGACTCGACCTTTGAAGGGCTGTAGGTCGTAGCCCTTTGAAAAAACGTAAATTCTAATGAAGTTCGGCAAATCTATGCATTATCCCCTTTAATTTGACACATAGATCTTGTGGATCTGTCCAGTAATTACTGAGAAAACAGTGTTACAACTGTGTATTAAATATATAGATTTTTTTAAGGATGCCTTCGTGCTTTTAAGAATTCTCTTCCTGCTTATCAATGAAAATATTTCCTTTTCAAAAAATTCAGAGGGCATTTTACTTATTAAGGTATTTTATTTTAGCGCGTTACCTGTGTGGATCACAAAAGTTTAAGCCTAACCACTATTTAAAAAATAACTTTTGCATTTAATTTTTTTCGATTAGATCGATTACAAAATGGCATATGTTACTCTTATATACAAATCTTATAGTACATAAACGAGGGGACAAACTTAATAATAAATTTTAAAGGGTCTTTTATAAATTATTTTTATGCTGGATAAATTGGTTAGTTACTTGTAATTAATCACACAATTGTATACGCTTGTAAATTGAAATCGTACCTCAAAGAGAAGATTACATTAAGCGGATTTAGTTTGAAGATGAAAACAGTTCAATATTACGGTATTGGTAATTGCAAATCATCCTCTTTACTGTGATATAAATCTCAGTTAATGTAACACAGTTTTAGTATGATGTAAAACATTTAAAGGCTACTCTAAACTCAATCATATAGCTGTTTGTTCACATTGGAAAAATGTATTCAACTTGAAAGCAAGATATATTAGTCTTATATATTTTTAATTAAATTAATTTATATTTTCGTTTAGTTACAAGATATAACTGCCACTTTTTTCTTTCAGTTTATTTTAAGAACAACTTTTGTACATTTAATATTTATTAACTTAGTAATCTACATAGACACAATGATATAGAAAATAATTTTTATATATTTTTGATCGTCTTTAACTCTATCATATCAGTTAATTTAACAAGTTTATCCGTCCTTTAATAAAGTGTTAAACTTTCCAGCTTTGATCCTTTAAAATACTTAATGAATTGCGTTTAGTTTTAGAATTTCAAATATAAATAACAAATATTAAGATAAATATCAAGTCGTGTACAATATTTTTTTTATTATATTACTAGCTTTATTGATTAATTAAGGTTTACACAAGGTTTGTTAAAATATACAAATTTATAAAGTAAAACACTCCAGTGCCAATACGAACCCCTTGTGCATTGAAATGCTACTAAAGAAAAGCACAATTCAAACCCATATTATTCATTTCAATGTGTGCAAAGATTTATTCAATGGATACTTATACAACCTATTACCCGTAATATCCTATACAGAAAATCCTACACAATGAGTAACATTCCGGTTGTGCAATGAAACAGTTAATTGTCTTTATTTATTTTATTGTAGCAGTAAATAGCATCTTGGTACTTCTGATGTTCATTTCTAACTGTAATAGAACGTATTTTACACTAATGGTTCGTGTTTTGTTTATTTCATTGCTTATAACTTATTTTTACTTGAAATCGTGACGATAAAAATGATTTGTATGTAATGATTTTTCTTGTCATATTTCCATTTTTTAGTCCGTCAAGGAAATTAAAATAGTAACCAGCTTAAAACAAGACAGAATATCTTCAACGCGATGTTTCTCAAACGAAGTTATCGATAGCAAATAGGTAAAATTTAAAGTTAAATAAGTAATCGACAATATATACAAAACTTTAATTAATAAAGGTATAATAGTATACCTTTATATAAGGTATCATATAAGGTAATATAATATAATATAAGGTAATAAAAGGTATCAGAAATTGGGTTTAAAATTACTTAGGGTTAATATTCTGCCCTTTCAATTACCGTACCAAAGTCTCCTTATCATCCTAAAATATTCTAAAATGTCCACAAAAAATAAATATAAATCATATCCATGTAATAAAGTAGTCCAGCTCAAAAGCAAAATGGTGGCCACAAAACTACATAGACTATTACTATTAGACTACTAACTACTTATTAGAGTAGAACTGTTGAGTGTTTAGCTTAAAAACCTTATTATTTCCTTTAAGCGTTTTATACAATTATATTATTCTCTTATTAGAGATTAGAAAACCTTCTTCTATATTCGATGAGTTTTTTTTAATCAATTATTTGTGTTTTTTTATTTCCAACATTTATTTTTTTATTATTTGATTGTTAGATTTAATGCATTGTAATTGTTATTTGTAAAATAATGGTTCGTTAAATGGGTCTATAGTTGGCATCAATAAAAGTTAATAAACAAATAGATGGATGTTGATCCGATAAAACAATATTTTAGTGGTTAGAATAATCGTTTAAGTTGTAAACGGTAACTAAATATAGACATGAATTCAACATGGTACGGTCATCCTCTGTTCATACGAACGTGTATTGTGTTTTGACAAAGGAGTATTGGGAGGCTGGATCATGTTCTGATCACAATGTCATGTTTGGTTACAGGACAACTTGTGACTGCCAATGGAGATCCCTTATTATTGCTTTTTTCACTTATAAATAATTTTCTTGTTTTTACTAGCTTAAATACAATATATATACTATCAAAAATTCCACAATGTGAGCTAAGCTATAATTATTGTAAATAAAATAGTTTTTTTTCAGTATTGAAGACTATTAACTTTTACTGTTTATAACTTAGATTTATTTTCAAATGTTGACAACTTCTGTTATTGATTTAACCATCGGTCTATGTAACAATAGTTTAAATATGATAAATTCCCAAATTCGTAAGTTAAGGGTGTTTTTTAAATACCCTTTTTACTTTTACTCCTTGTACCATAGTATGGAGAGAGCATTGTTTAAACATTTTCGAGTTTGAGTTTTAAGTGGATATATCCGTTTTTGGCTCCCCTGTACCCAAGATTAACAAATAAAAAACATCTAGCCCTCATAGCGGCACGTCTGGCTTTTAGAAAACCTTTCCGAAGGTCTTGAATCAAGGAAGTCCATCAGTAGGGTACACGGGTTGCTTGTCGCGACGGCGTGGCGTCCATGGCTTGGTCACAAGCCAAAACAAGCAGTTCCATCGTGGACTTTACCAATGTCTCGGCGTCAACAGGTGCAGCAGGATTCACCAGCGCTCCCCGTGAGATTACGTCAGTGAACTTCTCAACATCCAGCTTGTCCGTATTCCATCGGCGTGGTCCAGATCGTGGGATGAGCATGAGCACTTGAAAACGGTGCATTAATGCTTACTGTTAAAGAATTCGAAACTAAATACTGGTACATCTTTATTTTCAATTATTGAAGAGAGCTAATTGTTGAAAGTGCACATACATGACTTAACTGCAATTAAGAAATTTGGAAAGCCTTTAAGGTTTTGTTAAGCTGAGAACAGAGAAGCTTCACAAATCAATTTTACTAAACATCTTATGTTGACGTGTTGAAAAGGTGTCTGACCATAAATATAAAGTATACTTACGAAACAGTGTGAAACCACTATTTATATCAATATCCAGTAAATTAGTATTTGGTACCACAAGTAGCATGTTACTTGGTTCTACTACCAGGTATAGCATTGTAGAAACGTGGTTCATTTTGTAGTCTGACTTTATTTCTTAATATGCAATATTACACTTTCTCTGAGACATCTCGGCAGTAATTGTTTATCTTAGATTATAAATGATTTTTTTTTTAATACAAACTCAATCGTCCTTCTTAGTACAGTACTCGTTGAAATTCTTTGTACGCGTCTGTACAAAAACGTTAGTTTCAATTTAAATTATAATATTCTTAACATTTCAAATCATTAAAACCAACTAGGAATAGACTAAAAGTTAAAAATAGTTTAAATGCACATTATAAAACGTTTGTATCAATTTGGATGTGTTTGAATAAAAACTTGTTATAAGTAAAATGATTGGTTCCATAGTCTGAGGTAAAAGTTACTGACTTGGTTTAACTATTATATATTGTTTAACTAACTATATTGTTAGTTCTTTAGTCACATTATAATGTGCGGTAAAGTGATTTAAAAAGGTCCTATTAACTTCTTAGTTTATAATTATTGAGGGTAAAACAAGCGTGTTTATGTTTTTAGAGTTTGATTGCTACTACGACAAACACTTCAAAAACTGCTAAAATTATTTAAAAAATTCTTATTTCGGGATTCAATAAATTGTCACTTTGATCGTGGTAAGCACACATACCAATGTATAATTAGTTTCCTATTTAGCATGAGAACCACCAGATTCAATTACAATCAATTACTAATCAAATTTTTGTGGTCAGAACAATATTACGAACTCACGAATGTTTTTATTTTTTTTTTTATTTTATCAGTTAAAACATCTTAGTCATAAATTTGAGATTTGTGTACAAATGTACTCGTAGTTTTCCTGGAATACCTACAATATTAATGATAATAAGTCATGTTTTCTGACATGATCGGATTATTGTTGTTTTTATCACGTTCCTCAAATGAAATACACTTGCTTACAATTATAATTATTTCTCCATCCCTTCAACACGGATTTAATACATCATAATTCTCAAGCGTCCTAAATGTGTCTGTAAATTCAGGAACTCAAGTCTACGGACAAAAATACATTATGTTCATTAAATTATTATGTAAGTCTCCAATACTTTTGTTATTGCACACAATCTTTCTAATGTGTTTGAGAACAGTTAAAGACACTGAAACTATTGTTTGACGTTTACAATCGAAAGTGTCTACAGAAAATAATGTTGTTGATTATTAACCATACAGAAAGAAGTTATTTTCTAAATCAGCTAATATAAAAGAAAGTAATCGTTTCCCGGGATCTAATTTAGAACAAGGGAAAAACGATCAGCTAATTTCCGTTGCCTTGAATTTAATTTCTCTTGCTCTCAATTACTTCATTTGGTCACCACGCACACTACTGTTCGTTTAAAGCTTTATTTCTATAACTAATATAAACTATAACTATTATAATGTTGGCGAATTGACAACATTATAATGTCACAATTACCACTTCTGTTCTTAAGAACATTAGATTTTAATGCTACAAATAGCATTAGTATAATACAATTATAGTTTTTTTTTCTTCAGCTATATCTTCAGTAGTAATAGACTCAATGTCCGAAATTGTAACTAAGTTAAAACAATTTGAAGTTTATGTGTCGAGTTTTAAGTGGTTAGGTTTTGTTTTAAGTTTTAGTTAAACAATAAACATTTTTATGTAGCCTATTCTAATACTTTACTGGTAGACATAAAAAAGCCACCGGTTTACAAAATGTATTTTACTATACTTAATTTGTTTGTACAGTATATTGTTCATTGTTTTTCATAGCTTTTATATTTTAATAACTGTTATGTCAGTGCGGACTTATGATATAATAATTTCTGGTATTTTGTGAGTACCTTGGTGTGGATCATGTTAAATTGTGACTGTAATTGGGCTACCCACAAAGCTTGACATTTTAATAGGACTAATATATAGAAGTGGTGCCAAAGTGATGAATGTAGTGATGAATACGCCTGAAAAGGTTTGAATTCAGAGTGGAAAATCAGAGTCATCAAAATCTACGTGTCGTTTGATGCAAATAACAGATGATTGAGGTACTCAGTCAGTAAAGCTTTCTCTCAGTAAACAGAAAAAAACATTCGATTTTTTTCCTGTACCTAAGAGAAAAACATTACATAAAATATAGTTTATTATTAGTTCGAGCACATAAGTTAATATCACTATACGAGGACTATTAGCAGGCTTAACAACTAATACAAGTGTTCGCGGCTCAGGATGAAATTAATATTTACAATGTTAGCTGTCTTATTTACTGTTATTATCAGTATAGATTCGATATAACACAAAATTTAATACGAATTCTCAGTCATTTCGTATGTAAAGCCTAAATCTTTAAATGTGTGTTTGTTTTAAAATATTATTTAGAGATCACCTCAAAGCTCCAAATTGTGGAGAAAACTGCATTAAAAAGGCTACGAAACTATTTCTTTCCCTTGTACATTAAAATAATAGTTTTTTCATAAATTTATTAAGATTACAGTAAAAATGATACAACTCTTCATTATTATACCTTATTTGGAAACTTCATTGTGTAAAACACCTTTCCTCACTTAAAACGCTAAATTGACGTGTAAAGTTGTAAATAAATAGCGCGATATTAAAATCATGTCATTAGTTTACGTCACAAATACCTAAAAAATTAAGTTTATACAATAAAAAAAAATCTTTATTTTACTTAAATTTTTTTTTAGGCTTTTAGAGTTTAATTTTTTCTTTTCCCTTTGGTTAAGTACCTACAGTTTCTTCTGGTAAATTTAATTCGACATTTCACAAGAATATGTATTACTAGGAAGTTTTAAGGTTTATTATTGAGATTTATTACTCTTTATAATACAGTTTTGAACATCCTTTGTAGCCACGAGATAGGCCACCATCAGCTTATCCCACTGAAGGCTTTGAACGTTCCATTAACCCATGATTGATGTTTTTCCCAACAAACAGTCATTAGTGAGACTCATTTAAAAGTAAAATAACATTTGTATTTTATGAAACTAAATTGAGTCATTAACATTTTTTTCTGTAGTTGTTGTTTTCGATGCATATTGTAAGAACATTGTTATGAAAAACGCCTGCATTTCAAAGTGATTTCCTTAAAAAATGCAAATTAAGTGTTTAATTTAACAATGAACATTACAGTAATATAACACAATGATTTTGTGTCTACTTTAATTTATAATTATGGTCTAAAAGGTTTGTATGGGTTACCTTAAATAAATAAAATATCTCGACGCAGTACTGTTTTTTTGGGAGGGGAGATTATAATCGTTCTGTTATTTATAACATACATGTTTCTTACAACATGCTTATTATGTTAGTAAATGTTTAATCCTTATCTGATGAAAATGTATTATAAGCACAACCATACCTATGAATTATTCTGTTACTGGTTCTGCACAGCTGAACAATGCCATAATTTGACAGCTATCTTCATTAGTCCAGTAAATCTGTCAGAAAATATGGGGTTGCTGTGCAAAAGGTCGGGTAGTTCTGATTTTTGGATATGTTATTAGTATTGGGCCCATAACATAAAATCCAAGTTATCCACCTCGAGATACAGCCGCTCGCCGCGGGGCGCGCCACTTGTTATCGAAATATAAAAATATGGCAATTCCTATTGTTTTTCACTCAATCTCGTGAACCGTTGATTTTACCGAAAATTGTATACTATTACATTAAAGAAGAATAAATTTTTGACAGTTTAAGCCCAACAGCAAGTATGTAGCGTAAATAAGAGTCTAAATACAGACCATCAAAATAAATAAATTTTCCAAAAACGTATAAAAATTGTGGTTTTTCAATATTTCCACAATATAGTAGTTGGAAGCAAACACCGTATTGATTTAGAGAGTATGCCAGTTTATTTGCTATTAATAAAAAATAAATGAAAGTATGAATAAAAATACCCCCACCTCAGCAAACCTGCAGACTAAGCGAATTTCCATTTGCTCGATTTGATTTTCACAAACCTAGTTAAACGACATTAGGTTTAACAGGTACCTAGATTTGCTGCTACAGGGAGGGTTATATAGTATATAAAATAATAATAGTATGATAAGAAACAAATAAATGTAACCAGTTTTATACAAATGTGTCTATAAATAAGGAAAAAACGATAATTAAAAATCTTTGCTATTGGAATAACTTGAAATTTTTTAATTTACATTTTTTAATTTTCTCCGTAACCAATAACTGTAAAAAACATTTTCATGTTCTAAATTATTTGTTTTTAAGCTCTACAAAATGGTTTAGAGATAATAATTCAGAATAATATTTTTTAAGTTAGTTTATAAAATAAAGTTGTATGTTTTGAGGGTCAAAAATACGAAAAACCCGTTCTTAACAAAATACCCTATAAAGCAACCGTTCCCATGGCCTGATCATGCTTCGCGAACTCGTTTTAATAAATGTAGGTTTCTGGTTTACATGCCAAAAAAAGACCTTTAAAATATACCTTTAACGGCAAAACTATTCTTCCCAAAGCTGTCAAATGTTTATACATAAACATTTAAGCTAAGCTTTGGGAACAATACTTTCACATAAAAACAAAATAAAACAGTTTAACATAGTTAACAGTTTATTGAGGTTGAAAGATCAGGCAAATAAGATCTTCCAATTACAATCACTCTACAGATCTTCCATGCAGCGGGTAATTTTTCCACGCCAAATGCGCCCATCTATACAGGACATGCTGAATATGAATTTAAATACAGGATTGATATTGAAGAACACAAAAAATTCATAAAGATCGGAAATTTCCCTACAAGACGTACAGACAAGTTCTGGTGTGGAATTTGGTCTGATTAGGCCATCGAACAGGCCCTCATAAAGACAATGAAAAGCTCTGGTGGGTTGACTCGAGGACGAGGCAGACAAAATGTTGTGACTTGATGGGCGCTTGGGATGATCCGTCCTCATCAAATCTGTAGGAAGTTGAGAAATATTATAAAAAAATGACGTCGGTTGAACATTAACAGTTAGCAACATGTTGACGTGCGCCATTCTCGCATTGCTCGAGACAACGAAATTGATGAAAGATTAAATAGTGGTTTCATCAACACACACCATTCAATATAAATGATATATGCTGATTATTAGCAAATTTCCCTTATAGGGAATACGCCATTACAGTAGGTCTCATGGTAAGACCTAGACCCGGGACCGATTTACTTTTTCATTTTGGTATTCCTAGAGGCCAAAAATACTGTTGGTTCTAATTGTTCTAACATATATAAATATATATGTATATATATATATATATGTATATAGGCTTATACCTGGTATCCGAAAAAGACTCCATAGTTTTAAAATTACCTCACGATACTATTGTTCAAATGGATGAGTAATGATCATTTCGTGCTGTGTAGAGTATACTTCAAAGTTTTAGTTTTGTATCATAGTTTTGGTAATAAATTATAATACAAATAATAAAATATTAATGATAAAAATTAGAATAGCTTGCATGTCTGCAGGGCTACAAATGGGTCGCATTTTGAGGTATGATAGTGTTGAAATAACTTTTATTTTATTACCTTTCATTTAATGTATCAGCATAGCCTTCTCTATGGTATCAGTCGTTGAACAGTAGTTTGTATCTAGTACAATAAATAAATAAATTTTCAAACTAGGTAGGTGAGTTTTTTAGAGACCCTGTAAAAAAAAAAAAAAAACTAGATTTACTAAACTGTATCCAAAAAAGTTATTATCGTCCGTTAGCACGATGATTCCCAAAAATCATCCGATTTAGTGGAATTTGGTACAAACATTACTTTTATTTGTGAATCAAAAGATGGACTATTTATCATTTGCTTTGTATTGTATGTGACTTAGCCTATTGCTTTTGCCTAATAGCCTAAATAAATCATTGAATCATATAAACTTACATTTATTTATTAAAACGAGTTCGCGAAGCATGATCGGCATGATAAGGCCATAGGAACGGTTGCCTTATAGGTATTTCGCCGGTAAGAATATTTTTTTTAATTATTAACCCTTAATTATTAATTTTACAATTGTATCATTAAAGAATTTTGTAGAGCTACTAAAAACAAATAATTTAGTACATTAAAATGTTTTTTTACTGTGATTGGTTACGGAGAAAATTAAAAAATGTAAATTAATAAACCTCAAGTTATTCCAATAGCGAAGATTTTTAATTATTGTTTTTTCCTTATTCATAGACACAATTTTATAAAATTGGGTAAATTTATTTGTTTCTTATCATACAATTATTATTTTATATACTATATAACCCTCCCTGTAGCAGCAAACCTAGGTACCAGTTAAACCTAATGTTATTTAAATAGGTTTGTGAAAATCAAATCAAGCAAATGGAAATTCACTTAGTCTGCAGGTTTGCTGAGGTGGGGGTATTTTTATTCATACTTTCATTTATTTTCTATTAATAGCAAATAAACTGGCATACTCTCTAAATCAATACGGTGTTTGCTTCAAACAACTATATTGTGGAAATATAGAAAAAACCACAATTTTTATACGTTTTTGGAAAATTTATTTATTTTGATGGTCTGTATTTAGACTATTATTTACGCTACATACTTGCTGTTGGGCTTAAACTGTCACAAATTTATTCTTCTTTAATGTAATAGTATACAATTTTCGGTAAAATCAACGGTTCACGAGATTGAGTGAAAAACAATAGGAATTGCCATATTTTTTATATTTCGATAACAAGTGGCGCGCCCCACGGTGAGCGGCAGTATCTCGAGGTGGATAACTCGGATTTTATGTTATGGGCCCAATACTAATAACATATCCAAAAATCAGAACTACCCGACCTTTTGCATACCAAAATGTCTTATTTTACTGGACTACATTGAATATGCTACTTTTTATGAGACATTATCTCATATTACAGGTACATTTTTAAATTCGAAAAAAGTTAATGAACTTTTACAAAAGGATAGTTTTTGTTTTGAGATGGTAAACATGTATTGATATAAATCGCCCAAATTAAACAATTCAGTTTGTCATTCATTATGAACAAATAATTAACTAAGATTAATGTAATAAAATGAAATCCTAAGTTATAAAAATAAAACGACCACCATTTTGAATTTTATAATCTGATCAACTTTATATTTTTCATAATAGGTCTCTTCTACCATAACATGCATACCAAGTATTATAATCTTCAATTTAAAAACTTCAAAGATAAACCTATTTAGGTATACAAAACCAAATGCTATATATCTGGGTAAGTATGCATATTCGACATACCTTCACAAACACTTTTTTCTTCCTTTTAGTATTAGGATTCATATCAAAAAGTCCTGAAACGTTTTTTATGGACACCTATATTTCAAGATATTTAATTTCAATCTTCCAATCTTGTTAATACTAGTTAACCACAGATTGAATACAGTTTTTTTGACGCTTTTGAATAACAGAGATCCCTTTGACACCTAAGTGGAAATACGAGTTTAATTCCCAGACGAAGGCGGCAGCAATCCAATTAAACATCTCACTGATAAATGAGCAATTTTGATTGCATTTATTGGTTTGCAGGAACGGAAGATTTATTTGTAATTCAATTTACATTTGGAATTTAAGCTCGTCACTGATTAAAACATAGTTTCAATGTCCCAAGCTTGTTTGTTTTAGTAGTACTAGTATATTTTCATGTATTTTTCGTCCAAAAGGAAGGGTAAACAACAACATCTAAATTTGAAACGCTAATTAGAATTCCAAAGAGACAGAAATTTACTATTTCAAAATGTCACTTGGGTGTGTATGGCAAACTGGCTATTTGGCCTGGTTTTACAGTAATCAGTTGATAAGGCAGCAAGTTGACGAAACAATCTTTGCCTTTTCGCTGATTGCCAACCTAAACTCGTTTAAATGATGCATGAGATAATTTACATTTTTCTGAAAACCAAACTGCTTAAACAAACACTTAAACAAACATGAGTGCACCCAACAAACATGATTTACATTTTTAGGAGTTATGTGTATCGGATACACACACACTGCTACGATTCTTAATAAAATTGAAACTTTCTTCAACACGTTATCTACACAACTCAACAGTTAATAATAATTAGACAACATTGACATTTAGAATTGTGCTCTTGATATTAAAATTATCTTTGCAGTACACTCATCAACATTTATTAAGGTTTTCTCTTTACAATGTTTATTATTCTGAGAATGGTTAGAAAAAGGTTTTCTACGAAATATTCTAGGAACAATTTCAGAAGATATTACTTTAGACTATCTACATTTTAACTTTTAATTAAACAATAATTAGTTTTAAGTAAGTTACCTTCTCAAAAATAGGTGCTTTACATTTCCAATAATTGAAAAAACTAAATTCATCTTATTTTTTTTATATCACCAAATACAATTGTTTGTTAAGGAAATATTACAGTAAAATATTTACTAACACGAAAACATAATATTAAACCAGAACGATTTAGTGAAGAAAATGCCAGTAACAAACAAAAAGCTTAATCCCTATCTTTGTTAGACACAAACTATAGATATTAAAAAATTAACAAATTTGTACAATATGGCTGTATGATTAATATTTGATCTTGGAGAATAGTTGCTCTGTTTTAGTTTCAAAGTTCCTACAGGGAGAGGGAGAGAGAGAGAGGGGGAGAGAGAAACAGAGAGAAAGAGAGGATTCAGCACCATCTGACATTTCATGTTTGTCCCTTGAAAGTCTCTGTGTCAAAAGCAAATGAAAGTTAACTCTAGAGCGTAAATTTGATATTTTCATCACATTTCAGGAGCTCTTAATTAAAATATAATTGGAAAGTTAGTTACATTTAATTGTACACAGCTAATAATTGTAAACTTAAATTAAAAGAAAATTACATTTTTCATTCATTTTAAGCACCTTAGATTTTTATGATTCTAAGAAGCAATAAAGATTGGTGTGCTTTTAAATATTACTGCTGTAAAGTTACAGTATCCAATACCATAGATGTGTTGAATTAGGACTTTTTAAACATTTTGAAACGTGAGTACCAAAATAAATGTTTTAGCTAATGTGTATTTCCTATATGGAATCACCGATCGTTGAAGCACACTAGTCTACATTATCTGTAACATAGCTTGGTTAACAACTGATAACACTTACAGATAAAACTTCGACCTGGTACAATACATTTCACTATGATTTAAAAATAATTATTTTCCTACAGTTACCTAACAATGTACATGTTCTCTCACTGATTTGAGAAAGTAAAGTGGCCAATTCACTCATCAGTGAGACTATGTTAACATTGTCTCACTCTAATTACTTTGTCTCACTCCAGATTTGCAACGTGAAGGCACGAAATAGTGAGCGCGTAACATGCAGACAAGGTCGTATGCGGGCGAAATACGTTGGCAGCACTGGCTGTAAATCAGCTGTGTCAGCTGTTGTACTGTTGTTGATCGTGTTGATCATTAAATGTCATATCAAAAGTTCACTTCTGTGTAAAAATATGTCACGTTTCTTTACTAATTTATTTGTTTTATTGTAACTGTAGGAAAAATATAATGTGCAACTCGAGTGCAAAGTGCAATTGCCTCACTCGAGAAACCATTCCTCACTCGCCTATGGCTCGTGAGTAAGGATTTCTCTCGAGTGAGTCAATTGCTCACTTTGCTCACTAGTTGCACAAATGAGTGAGGAATGGTTTCTCGAGTGAGGCAATTGTACTTTGAACTCGAGTTGCACATTATACTTTTCCTACTGTTACCATAAAACAAATAAATTGGTGAAGAAACATAACCTATTTTTACACAGAAGTGAACCTTTAATATGACATTTAATGATCAACACGATCAACAACAGTACAACAGCTGACCAGCTAATTTACAGCCAGTGCTGCCAACGTATTTAGCGCGCATACGACGTTGCCTGCATGTTACGCGCTCACTATTTCGTGCCTTCACGTTGCAAATCTGGAGTGAGACAAAGTAATTAGAGTGAGATAATGTTAACATTGTTTCAATGATGAGCGAATTGGCCACTTTGCTTTCTCAAATCAGTGAGAGAACATGTACATTGTTAGGTAACTGTGGGAAAAAATTATATGTCTTTCATGTCTTTCATTTAGGACCAAAATATGAACTTGTAAACGATTATTCGAGTAAGTAAAGTTAGTATGTAGTTTGATGGTAAAATGAATTCAATGTGCAGAACAAAGACATGACGATGGACATTTATTCTGTGAATCAGTGAGATAAAATCTGGAATGAGACTGAAGGACTCATTGTAGAGTGTGAGTGTATAAAAAGGAGTAGTAAAAACAAAGCCTAAAGCCTGTATTGTTATAAGACCAAACACACCTTTTTAGATGTCAAGTGAATCTCTCTTGCTGTTGAATTCATATTACTTAACTCGAATATAAAATATGAATATGTTTATCATGGAAAACATCAATGTTATCACCGAAACATGTTTTAGTTCTGCAATTATTGTATTTGTTTTATATTAAATGCTTCGTTATATAAGTTTAAAAGTATACAAAAATAATAATGTATAGAATAAAGGCTACCAGTACCTGGATGGATATATTCCTAAAACGTTCTCAAATCAAAATATTTTTGTATTTACTTCCAGTACTACATGATCAGGCTGATTAATGATGTTTTGTTGTGTTCCATTTCTTTTTTTTTCTATACTGTCTCATAAAGTACTGTATGATTCAAATAATGTACATAAACGGATATTAAAACCTATGAAACGAAAATTTCTTATAATAGCGGATCGTTTTTATCGTATTACCTTAAATCTTTGTTTTATGTGTTGTTACTGCTCCTTAGAATTGCGCTGGATCTTTTTTTGTATATGGCAGTAGATTTATTTAAATTCCAATAAATTAACTTCGTCAATTGCAAGTAAAGGTATGATGAGACCAATCATAGATTCCTCTTCAATGATTCGTAGATATATAGAAATTTTGAATTTGAGAGAACAAAGGTTTTGTATCTCAATACAATTAAATAGGTGATAGTTTTGTTACAGTATTCATTGGCTTTTTAGCAGCCACCTTAAACCAAAACCCAGCCACATGATATCTGTGACAGTAATTTATTTTACTACTAAGATCATTTGGCCTGGTCGATCCTAAGCAAGGTTTGCACTATTTTTAAATTTTAACCGGATACAACTCTTAAGAGTAAGATAATCAATGGGCTCAGAATAATTGATCTTGTTTGAAATGTGGTTGCTATTTCATAACTAGGCTTGAATTAGTCTTTTCATTGTATTCTTTCATTCCTATTGCGTCATACTAATCTCCTTGGAATATCTGCATTGTAGTTAAGTAATAGGACTCATGTCGAGATCTTAGTAAGGCCAAGTATCGTTCTCGTTATGAGGTTAAATGGAAAATAAAATCAATTCGAATTCCTTCTTTATTATGAACAGCAAAACCTACAACTGTGGTCACATTACATGTACATTAAATTTTATATAACTTCTATTACACTGGTAATAATTGTTGACAAAAGAAATCGTTTTTATTGGTTTTATAAAAGTATCCAGATTGTTTTAATTTTATGAAACTTACAAAACATATATCTTTGTGAACGAGTGCAATGTGAAAAAGTAAAACAGTTGAAATGGTCCAAAGACTAAAAAGTTAAAACGATTAATCATCGACCACGAAAGAGCTGGAAGAGGCACTCCAGCGGCCCAGAACATGGATATTTACTTCTATAAAACACACTTGGGTCAGAGGTTCCTATTCTGTATAATACATGGGACAGAAACTGGAAAACACTATTGACTATTTATAATACAATTTTTACCGTAACATTTTTCCACTTATTAATTATAACTTATGTTTGTACAAAAGCTATTAATTATATTTAAAATTACCAATAATACTTTGAATGAATCTAAAAAGAAAGTGTGGTAAAATGCAATGCAACTTTCACATAAACTACCAATGTATAAATAAATACTATTATATATAAATACTAATGTATTCCCAAACATCAAAAACTCGTTCAAACTAGAGGTAAATAAATTCATTTACAGTTCAAATTTTAATTCACGGCAGAATCTTTTTTTCTTATTATGTGTGTTTTTATGCTAATGGCATTTTGAGCGTTTTGAAAGATAATGGTTCCTCGTCTTTTTACCATCTAACATCAAAATTTGTGTTAAATAGAAGCATTAACCCTGCACTACTCGCGCCATATCTCATAACATGGATACTCGCGCGGGTGACAGTTGTCCCCCATTTCGTTTTTGTATATATATATGTAAAATATTTGTTTTATAGTAATATTATGTCTCAAAACCTATTAAGTGACTATTTGAGATTATTTATGAATAGTATTCATGTTTTTTTCTGTCCAGTATAACTTAAAAATGTTAAATTTTAAAATACGGTATCATTCTTTTTTGACCAAAAATAATTTTACAGATTTTTACCGACAACTGTCCCCCGCGCGAGTGCAACCGTTATGAGTGTACCGAAGCGCCCGCGATTGTGTGATGACCCATAATTCTGGACATGTTGATGGTAGATAGTTCTGATAAAGATATAATTGAAAATGACAATGAAGAGGACCAGATAGAGGCAAAAAACCACGTGTTGGACATTGAAGAACATTGTGGACAGACATTGTGGAGTAGACAATACCTCCTGTCATTTATATAGTTCTGCGTACATTTTTTTCTATTATTTATTTTGCTTTTTT
This sequence comes from Macrosteles quadrilineatus, assembly GCF_028750875.1. Taxonomy (NCBI): domain Eukaryota; kingdom Metazoa; phylum Arthropoda; class Insecta; order Hemiptera; family Cicadellidae; genus Macrosteles; species Macrosteles quadrilineatus. The sequence goes on from NW_026542605.1 coordinate 3,522,297, forward strand.
ATGCTTTTTATTTTTAAATGATATATGTCAGTAGAGGAATAAACGGCACATGTTTCAACACACTTGTAACTATGCATACCTTCAATACCATGTGATTTACAAAGATGCACACTTTCATTTGAAACTGCTATATCTACAGTAATTTCAGTTTTTACAAAATAAAAAACATATTTTGGCAAAGAAATATCTGTGTTTGTGTTCATTATTAAACTACTTTTTGAAATAAAAAATATTTTTACTATGTTACCTTGAAAAAAAAATTACAAATGTTAAGGGTAAAAATCTGTAAAATTATTTTTGGTCAAAAAAGAATGATACCGTATTTTAAAATTTAACATTTTTAAGTTATACTGGACAGAAAAAAAACATGAATACTATTCATAAATAATCTCAAATAGTCACTTAATAGGTTTTGAGACATAATATTACTATAAAACAAATATTTTTACATATATATATACAAAAACGAAATGGGGGACAACTGTCACCCGCGCGAGTATCCATGTTATGAGATATGGCGCGAGTAGTGCAGGGTTAATGGATTCATAGACAAATAGTAAAATCTGGGTCTGGAAACGATCTCGCTTGGAATCAAACCAGTGACCGTAAGATTTGAAAGTTAGCACTATAACCACTCGGCTACCCGGACAAATATGTCCAAGAATCGAAAAGTTGAGATTTTAACACACGTATGGGGTTTTACTAGCTAAAATGCACTGAAAAATTAATATATGGCTATGTAATTGGACTAGTTGGTTAACAAAATGCACAACTGGGCGTTTTTTAAGGACGTGAATAAAATCTACATGTAATATATAGTTTGGATTGCATTTTAGACAGTTTGCAATATTCAAAAGGTTTTAAATATTTAAACAACAAGTTACATGTGGAACTTATTAATAAAATATTTTTTTGTTACTGATTAATTACGAAATTAATTATCAGTGCTAATAATTATTGTTATTGATTAAATTCATTATTAAATTAAATTAATTATAAAATTAAATTAATTATTAAATTAAATTAATTATTAAATTTAATTATTTATTAAATTAATTATTAAATTAAATTACTTATGAAATTAAATTATTTATTAAATTAATTATTCTCGGTTAGACATTATTGTTCACTATTTACTATGAGATGATTCTCGTTGTCCAGAATCAATCATTCAGCTTACCAGCCTAAACGTATCAGAACTTTCAGTTGCTATTAGTTATGTTTTAATATGTGTTTAAACACTAGAAAAATATAAGTTAGTCGTAGCTTGAGAGTTATGCATAAGGTTATGGATTACAAAACACCCCCTGACCTAAGGTATTCCAATATTTGTAGAGCACTCGGTTACGGTTGTACCAATACACCTGCGATCCACCTGAACCAGTAAACTTGTAGATATAAAAAGCATGAAATAACAGTTGACATTGAAAGCTGGGAAAGTTTGTAGATTAAATACAAATTTAGGTCAAATGTTTTTTTTAGATTTAAAGGAAAATTACGTAGGAAATTGCTTACAGAAAGGATATAGGTGAAATAGCAAATTTCTACATGTTTTTTTCTTCAGATCATACGTCATAGTATTCAATGAGAAATACAAAGTCATTTTAAATTACAGCAGTTTTACAAAGAAGATACATGACCACTAGTTATGGCATTTCATTTAATGTAAAAACACTATTCTAAAGACTGAACGTAAAATGTTAATAGTAATATTTTTTTCTGAAACTGTTCGTAGTTATTTTTCAGAATATCCTTTAAAATAAATAAGGGATATACAAAAAAAAAACACAAACCCCATGGCCCCCGCAACTTTCTACACCACCAACATGTATGCTTCATACAGAGTTTAGACCTCCTTCAGATATCCGCAAGGAAATTAATTTTCATACCAAACCATTAGCTGTATTATGTCAACGTTTTATAAACTGAATATCTGTGGCCAAAGTAAAAAACACTTCGACTCATAGCAACTGCAAGCATATAAAGAAATCGAATATACAAAAGCGAGAAAACGGTGAGAATATTGTGTTATATTGAGCGTAGAAGGTGGAGCGTTTAAAACACTCGGTAATACAACACCTTTAGCTTCTTCTTACACACATTTATCTCATATCTCTGGGGCTTTTAACTCGCGTGAAATATTGAGTTTTCTAGATCTACAAACAAAGCTTTTTTTATGCTTCTTTTTACAAGACGGTAATATATGACGTTACAATTCATTTCGGCCAGTCACGTCGGTCATTGCAGGCTGTTTGATCAAAAGTAAATATTAAACTTAAAAAAACATAGACATGCCCGGGGCATTTACTTTCCTACTAACTTATAGAACATATTCTTTTAAGAGTAGCCTATAGAAAATCAACTTTAAAAGGAAGTACGTACTCCTGTGGAAAGACATGACAAATTCTGGACCTATGTAGTTATTTGTTAGAGGGGCCGCAAGCTAAAATATAGAGTTATTTTAGCTTAAAATGCATACTAATTTGCATTTGATATAGGAATTGTAATATAATAAATATGTATGTGTTGCCGACACGATTGGAACACAGAAATTGTAACAGGGTGCACCATCTTTGGTTGCAGGAAGGAAATGAATTTCAAGAAGCAGGATGACCGTAAAACATATTTATATCATGAAAATATACATAGAGCTGAAATTTATTTTTGTGAACTTGCTAGTATGCTTGCTACCTTAACTCGAAATTTTTTACGAGAAATGTTTCAACAAAATCACAATAAACTTGTTAAATAATTTGTTTACTATTTCAGTATAATGGTGGAACTGAAATAATATAATTCAGTCAAATATCCTTGTGGGAATTGGATTTTGTAATTCTTTAAAGTGGCGGAGAGGTGTAAAATGCTGCGTTTTTCAGTGGGTAATCTGTTACAAACGACCGAACAATTAACACAAGTTTGGGTCATACATCACGGTTTGTGATGTAACAAATGTATGTTAACCTTTGCTGAAAGTAATGCTCACTAATGCATTTTTTTGCATTGCTCTATTCAAAAACATTGTAAATGAGATTTGAAGTAATGTAGAATATCGGACAAGAGGTATTAACAAATAAATATTTTTATCAGGTGTGTTCAGTATTAATTCTTAGAATTATAAACTACTGACAAAAAATAGCATAAACCAGATAAGACTATAAAGCTTAATGGATGTATTTCACTCACAATGTCCAAACCCACCAAAAAAAGGAAAATGTTATCATTTCAAACGACCAGCTGATTTATTCCTGGTCTTGACAACAATTTAGCCACCAATATTAAGATCACCTGATTATAATATTTACTGAGATGCCGGAGGCAATTACAACAAAGTTTGTTTTCTCAATAAACTCCATCATTGTTCTGATGTTCACAATTGGTGGCCAAACCGCTGTTTGGACATGAATGATACATTTTGGTGACATGGAATGATTAAATTTTCCTGGTTATTGGGTATTGTGTATGAAATGTGGTCTTTGAACATTACATACAATCAGAGTTTTACTACTCTTGGTCTGTAGCTTGAATCGCAAAGGGAATTTACACGCTCATAATGGAGATTTTTTGTTTATAACCCAAGCTCAGATCATATAAAATAGGTGGTGGCAATTGTTATGTTATGTTGTATGCACCTAAATATTTATTTAATTATAAATGATGCATCGTTGTCACAATAGGGGCTCATTTGTTTTAAATTAGTATTTGATTTGATTTAATCGTTAGTGGCACTAAAAAAGTTTTGTAAAATATAATGATTTTTAATAAACGATTTCATGTACAGTACAAACGTTTTGCCAACACTGCAAATAAGTTTCTATTTTAATTTTATATTTTGTTTAGGTAAAATGATAGTCAATGGTAAAAGGTACTCTTACTCGTATATTATCTCATTTGCTGACAATATAGTATTTTTAACAGTGTAATTAATTAAAAAACAAAACCCCAAAAGTGCTTCTAAGCATGATTTCTGGAGTTTTATGGAACTACTAAAACTCATATACTTACTCAATAAAATAGTTGTTTCTTTATAAAGTACAAGAACAACACAATTACTGACACAATCTTCGAAGCGTCGCCTTAGCTCCCGCTAATATTGCCAGATGTGCTCATATATTTTCTTGTAACTGTAAACAAAGCTATGTCTTACACATATGAATATTATCCTGCAAATTTGGTATCCAAAGAGGGTTATTTATATGATTGTCAAAACACATTTTAGTTAAGACGCATGCTGTTTATAAATTGTAATCCACCCCTCCCTCATTAATCCTCATGAAAAGGTACAAATGGTATTTAAAATTGTTAACCTACCATTGTTGTGAATATAGGTTTTATTTGGTGTTTTCTGTGTTTACTCAACTCGTCAGGTAGGGTTTCATCAATATGTGTAATAATTCCATTGACAACTCATCATCAATAGTTTTTGTTGCCTCGTCGTTACGGTTTATATGTATTACAGTTTTTACGGTAGAGTGTGCAAGCTAATACTGTGAAAATAATATTTTCAAGAGACTTTGACACTCTATGCACTGGCAAATTGCTTTTGAGTTCGTTTACATGTAGCATTAGGGCTGACGTGTATGGAATAACTTTGACCAACAAACATCCTCTGAATATAAAATATTCTGTCCAAAACGGTTTGAAATAAATTGCTAAATAAATTGAGCTACCCATTAATTAAATTTATAAACACTTTCTGAATCTGTCCCACAATTAATTATATTTTAAATCAGTATATTCAAAAGATTTTTACACTACATACACTAATTTCATAATATAAAATCAAGCAAATAAAAACTTACTTATTCACACACTACGGTGTCAATTTTAACACAGAATAAAGAACTCATAAGTTAACCTCGATTGGGTTAATTTATCTGTAGAAAGTAAAATTGTGTAGGTAGGCCACTCTTATTTACGGTTGGCTTAAAATTACATAATCGCGTCTTGAATAAAATAAAAGACGTCTTTACGAACTATTGATGACAATGGCAGATGTGACTGGTTGAAAACGACAGCCAATGGTGTCATTCACAATAGAAAGAAATGTGATAGATTTAGTCCATATCATTGTTCACTATTTACTATGAGATTATTGTCTTTGGCCTGAAGTGTTCATTCAGGTTAAGCTTAAGTGCATCAGAACTTTAGCAATATATCCACAATCAACCCCTTCTCAAGTTAGACCTTACTCACCGTAGTCACAAACCTTATTATATGCTCGTAGTAAAACTGGTTGCTACCAAGTTTACGGTTGCTGTTTTTTACATTTAGTAAGTTTTGATTAACATAGAAAAAGGTAAAATCTGCTAAAAACTACTAGTTTTTAGTTATATTCACTCACTGATAGATTTAAAAGTTTGAACCTTAGATTTAACTTCAGGGGGTTTTCTTTGATCTTGTAAAACATCGTTATATACTTACAAGGAGAAAACCGGTGTTGGTTAGTGACGTGTAGGGTCGCACTTTCTCTATTGTAAGTTTTTAAGAGTTTTTCGTTTTCAAAATATTGTCTTTAAGTGGATTTCATAAGGGTGTCCTGTTATAAAGTACATCCTGAGGGATGTCCTTCGTACTATATGAAAAAACCCATATCAAGCCATTGGAAAAGAAGATTAAATATATAATAATGTGAGTTTGGTGTTTATGCCTGTGATGAATATTTGTAAAAATAAACTTAAGTGGCTACATTTATAAGATATGACGATAATTAAGTCATGATGAGAAGAAAATCTTTCGATAAAAAGAGCACTTGTCTCTTACAGTATAATTTAAAATAGTTTAAGTACTACGTACATAGACTTTGGTTGGTACCGCCATCCGATTACACGAAATTACCGGATATTAGATGTCAGCTGATATCCTAGAGCTGTATTGGTTAAGTATCTTATCTAGAGTAAGGTTGTGTAACTAGTTTTATTTTCATACTTATTAACATCCCCGGATATCAGATAGCGATTGACATTATTGGATAATAACGGAGTAGAAAATTAGGTTGTGTTGCTTTACGCCCTTAGGATTATTTTACCACTCCAAGATTTTAAAACAATCATGGTAGGAGAACAAACTGATTATCCTAAAATAGTTGCGCAAAGTAATCTACGTATAATTTTACTAAATCAAGTTGGATATTACCCTTACGTTATTATAAATGCTTACTAATTAATTAGTCAGGCAATATTTCTTTGTTAACTCCAAATAAATAAAAATTACTCTTGTCTCGAGGGAAATAAATAGAACAAGGATCTAGAAGAATACTACACAGCCTATTCTCCTGAGATTTTCGAAGTTTCTTCTTTGTATCTCGTTTGCATACATATTCTGATAATGATACTGTAAGAAAATTGTAATACACTAAATAAAAGATTTCGTCTAGAATCTATCATATCCTGAATATTAAAGTTACATAGACAAAACAATGTTATACATAGCTATAAAGTGAATGGTATTATTTACACGTTTTACACAATTTGTTTTTAAAACCTTGATGAATCAAGGTAGATTATTTAATGTAAAAAAAAAAATTAAAATTACCTTACCACAATCAGAGATCTGCTAAATTTATTAACTTAGAAGCTCAAAGCAATCAGTAATAGTTTTATTGACTTGGCTTACACCGGTTTAATTTATTTAAAAATGTTAAGCTAAAAATTAAGGTATTATGCTCGATTTTTATAACGGTGTTTTCAAAAAAATTTTTATATTGATAAAGTTACCTTTTCATAAGGGTTATCTGGTATCACTAAGATATAAATCTTAATTAAATTATTTTGTTACCTTACAATATCCTGTTTAGTGTTAGTAGACAAACTACATGTTTCATGGCGACTGCCACATCCTCAGGTTTATCCTCTTCTTAGATTCGTCATCAATTTAAATCTGATTTTGAATTCTGATATAAATCTTACATGAATAATGCATAGTACCTCAAAGAGAGAACTTTTTCTACCATTAATTCTACCATTAACCTAGACACACGCTTGAATAATTTTAACAGACACTAATTTTTATAAAGTTTCGGCCAAACTATTTTATTTTGCATTAAAGCCACTATACGAAGAATGTTTTTGTAATATTATGAGAAAATTCCTAAAACACGGTAAACATATTCCACGAGGTAAAAGGAGAAGCTAAAAGAAAGAATTTGCCGATTTCAAACATTTTCCTTTTTGTGCTGGAGAACACAATATTATCTTATAAAAAGATGCTTTATTAAAAACCTGTGATTCACAATAATCTACAAAATGTGTTAGTATAATATTTCATATAATAGAAGTATCAGGCTTACAACTAAATGCTTTACACAATTTATTTTTTTAAATACAATCTAAAAGTGTTTTTTCTTCTTTGATTTGACTGTTTAAAAATTAAATAGTCAAACTAGAATGGCAATAATACCCAAGACATGCAAATCCCACATCCAAATACATCGTTACAAATCCTATATTTGATCTCTATATTTATGAGATATAACTTTTCTGAGATCCAATTCCACGGATCGTAGCTTAGTACTGTTTATCTATTCACTTATATATTTATAAAGTTAATTTATAATATTGATAACTAAGTTTTAAATTGAGATTCTACATGTTACTTTAAAATGCATTATTTTCCTCTGATAAACTATTAAAGCCTTAACAAAAGACAGGAAAAATAAATAAAAGCACAAGTAAAGAGTTCTTACAAAAGATCAAAATCTAAATGATTTCGTGGAAAATTGGTTTATGAACTGCACAGAAAGTCTTTGAGCACCTTTAAGACACTTTTAGGACAAGAACCCATCAAAATTTCAGACATAAGTTGATGTAAAAGTACAAATTTTAAACACCTCACAATTGCTGTCTAATATGTTTTTCGATATGGCCAGAAACCCAGCGTCTTATAATTTGAGGTAGGTCAAGATAAGTTCTTTATATCGGATAGTTGCTTGTCAAATAGAGTATATGTTTTATTTCATTTTTGCAACTTTCAGGTTGAAGTTCCATGAAACATGCCATACCGTCTTTAAATTCATAAACCACGTAAAATGTCCATAAGCCCAGATAGATTTGTAATAATACCAGAATAAAACACTTGTTTTATGGCAAAACAGTTCCAAGTCCACTACAAGTAATGAATGAGCCAGACCGTGGTCAGCTTTGCCTGACTGTAACAGTTTGTCTCATTTGTTACATTCCAGTGTTCATTAATCTGTATGTCAATCGACAAATGCTCGAAGTATTAAATCCCGTAATGTAATACAAATAATACCATGTAAACGGTATTTTTTTAGAAAACGAGCCTAGTTTTTTTTTTAGGATTGAATAAGAGATTTTTATGTTTACAGAAGATTTCTAAGATTTATATTGCCTCTTTTAATCTATGCTTGAAATGTCCCAGTAGCATTTGCATTGAAGAAACAAAAACAGATTAAAAATTAAGAATGAAACAAAGTTGTTTATTAAAGATATAACTTTATTCATGGAGCTCATATTGTAACCCAAATGTGCTAGATACTGCTAGATAGAGACTGAGTAAACAAAATAGCCTTTTTCAGTATTTTGAAGTGAAAGTGTGTTATTCATGCTGAAAAAATTCTTGTACGTTACATTACCTTTATAATGCTAAACTAGATTTGCAGTTATAAATTCGACTCGACCAGTACTGTATACTGTCTGGTTGTCCTATTTCCATTTAAGGATTTGTAAAACAGTCGTTTTATAAGGGTCACGATTCGGACGCATTCTGGAGTAGTTCATAAATCAACCCCTAGTTAACTTTACCGCCAATAGTTAATTAAGTGATTAAACATTACTACATATGAGTTGCGAGCGATCAAAGAAAATTGTGTTTTGTACAAAGAAAAAAGTTGTTACCAGAAGATATAACGAAACCAATGTAATATAATGTTTTAAAAATTATTGCAAAATTTTGTGTTAGTATTAGAATAAATAGTTTTGGTAATTATCCATATTATTTTAAAATTAATGTGACAAAGCACAATGAATGGTATTCTAAATTATTTAATGTTTCTCAATTAGTGCTTCTCAAGTGTAAACTAGCTAGAGTTATGTCCACATATCTCAAACACTATTTTTGCTCATCCCCCCTCCCGCCAGTTCTTCTTTGTCCCGGATATCATGTTTTCCTGAACCGATTAAACCTACTAGGTTATAATCTCGTAGCTTAAAATCACGCTTTGTTTAAAGAACTACATCTAAAAGCCACAATAAATTGGTTTTGTATTGTATTACAATTCTTTATTTAATAATCAACAAAAAACTTACTTGTTGGTTGTACAGCTTAAAATATTCATATAAAACAAGAAAGTTTTAATCTGTTATTTTATCTCTGTCCCTTTGGTCCGAGATTTCGAAAGCAAACACTCCGGTTTATCTGTATTTATACAGCAGATTGTCTAGTTTGGTCGCAATATCTCAACGTTACACGTAGTACAGGTCAACATTTGCATGATAGAGACCTCCTACACATTTGCTGACCAATATAGCTCATCAATAAAGTGAACTGCTTAGGAATGCGCTTGTGAAACATATTTACTTATTGTTAAATGAATACGCGATAAAAGTTTCATCATGTAACTGATACTTACTAGTCAAAATAATTTGAAAATAAAATATTTTATTAAAATTAGTTTGCACACTACGTTAAGCTATCAATCGATTACATTGCTAGTATTACAATAACAGTATTAATAATTATAGCTAGTATTAATAAAATAACAATTTTAAAAATTGGGGAGCGAGATCATCTGGTGGTACAGCACAGAGCTTCCGTCCCCAAGATCGCTTGTTCCAATTCCGCAGTTCACAAATAAAATATTATCTCACTCACAATGCCGCTACCCTATGAACCTTCATTACTCCTGAAGTAATGTTAAAAAGTTTTCAGGCTAGACCTAGATTCTAGGATAAAAAGATGAGACTTAACAAATTACTCGTTTTATTAGTTTTACTTGATTTATGTTTAAATGTCGCACCTTTTGTTATAGACATTAAAAAACTTGAGCTACTGTTAAAACGTCAAATAAATACATACATCTTACGTACAGCAAATGTCTATAGGGAAAATTTGATAAATTTATCAAAGATTAACTGCACTAAAATGCACAAACTTTTTTGAAACAAAATATTTAGAATATTACTCAAATAAGTTTAGGCTCTTGTAATTCACTATTGTATTTTTTTTTCAATATTACACGTTGTGCATGTTGTGTTAGGTACGTTTTCAATAAAAAGTGATATTGCTTTTAACTTTCTCTTCTCTTGAAAAGAATCACACACCCTGTTGTGCTGATGATGGATCACTCGTCGGATTCCTGGCTTCATGTTGACTATGTCACTCTATCACCGAACTCACCAGCACGTTTACCACGTTTACGTCTTACGTTTACCAGCATGGCCATTGTTTGTTTCATGACATTTAAAAACTCAATAAATGTGGCTTCAAGACAATATACAAGGAAAATAATGAAATTGACTGCATGAATAATTATGATATTGCAGCAATAACGTTATATTTTGATATATTTTAGATACAGTATTGATTTTGTTGCAACAACAAAAAACTCTTTAATTTCCTTTTTTTATATTCGCTTTCCCTACTTTTGACATAGTTTAAATACTTCAAATGTTTTTGTTAATTAATTATGACTAATAGTGAATTTTGTGTTTTTACGTAAAATATGAAATTATATCTTTACCGCTTGTAGTTTGTAGAGTAATAACATTCTCTACGTCAAAGTCATTGAGTTCCCTGATTGTTTTTCTAACAACAAATTTCGTGAAAAATATATTGTATTATATTAACTGTCTTAATTAATTGACGCATTACGTGTGCTATTACAATGCCCAGCCCATATTTATAGATTTTGACTCAAAAAGATTGTCAATTGATTGATTTATAAATATCTGGTGTAGAATCTAAGAAGTACTAGTATTTAGTGCCTAGAAGTTATTTTAAGCATGTTTAGTTTTTTTAATAAATATGTTCAAATTGAAATGCTCAAAATGAGGAGTTACAGTATTTTTCTAAACTAAAATGTAACTTTCACAAGATTATGATGTTAACTCTATCCCAAATTATGACAGGTATATAATAAGACCAGACAAATCTTACAATCCTGACTAACTTAGAAATAGACATGCTACTTGGTATTGAAATTTTATTACAGTAATGGCCTTCATAAACAATCATTGTTATAATGGGTAGAAATCAAAACAAATTCATATTTTTGAATTACGTTGTTAAAATCTAAATTAATCATTAATAAGTGGCCTCTGGTAATGTGATGGCTTTATTCATATCTAACATGCGTCACGGACATAATATTATTCACAATTTATTTTATTATTCCATTTTTATAAGTTATATGGATCTTTGGTATTATTGATAAAGGAATCTGTTTTTTTTTTTTTTTTTTTTTTTTTTTTTTTTTTTTATATAAAGAGGTTGCAAACACATTATTATAGAAACAATCTTGCCATGCTCACCTTTTGACCTTATCCCCTCCGACTTATGGAAAATGTTTTCTATTGAACTTTCTTTCCTTTCTCACAACTACTAAACAGCTGATATCGCGTTTTTTTCTTAGCAAGATTGCTGGATTAAATTGTGCACTAAGTTTTTCTCTCTTGGGATATTATCAGAACATAATTTTTATCCTGGCTGTTTCACCAATATCGTTTTACATTGTAAACTGGTTTGAATTGATTCGAGCAAATTACTACCTATTTCCTACAGTTACCTGACAAAGTGGGCTTTCTTGCACTGATTAGAGCACGCAAAGTAGCTAATTGATTCATTTAAATATATTTGTCGCACTCATTTTTTCCATGCTCCACTATTCCACCAAAAGAACATAAAACAGTGTGCTTTTATTAGGCACGTAATATTATGTGTACGCTTAAGTTGGCAACACCAAATATAATATAATAAAGATAATACGATTACGATTAGCTTGTGCAGCGTTTCCCATTAATAATAATAATAATAATAATAATAATAAATGGTCTTTATTCAGCAGGGGTTTTTCAGATATTTACAATTCTGCTTTACAAAACAACTCTTGTCATTAACCTACTTAAACTATAAATAAAAACAAACTATCAAACAACATAAATAATCAATCTTCGAAATGAACTCTGTGGTGGTACAATGTAAAAACAATCAATATAAACTATCTATAAAAAACAATCTATAAAAATAATCTATAAAACAGTCTATAAAATCAATCTATTATATAATATATATCATTCGTTCAACGCTTGGATTTAAAAGCGTTTAGTAGCCTAAAGTATTTAAAAGATCAATTTTTTATATGCTTTATAGTAACTGCAGGAAAAATATAATGTGCAACGAGAGTGCAAAGTGCCTTTTCTTCACTAAAGAAACTTTCCACACTCACCTGCGGCTCGAAAAACTTTCCAACTCGCTTGCTGCTCGTGCGTAAACATTTTTCTCATGGGAAGCAAATTGCCACTACGTACTCTAGTTAAAAAAAAAAAACTATTCCATTAATAATCACGTTTTAATTTTGTCATTACTTTTTTACATAAACTCAAATGATAAAAAAATTAAAAAATATCATAAATATGAAGAAAAATATAAAGGAAGCCTTTATGTAATATCATTAAAATTCAATATAGTTCACAACGAGTTTTTTCAACGGGTTGGTTGTTTTGGTTGGTTAAAAATCTACGAACCAATATGACATTTTAAATTGTCGTTAAATCTTATTTTAATTAAACCAGGCAATGTAATTAACATAATTTGTCAGAGAGATGTTTAATTGGTGTGCTAAATTCGCTTGAGAATCAATCGCGAATTCCTGTTTAGGTATTAAATGATTATTCATTCTTCAAATGATCTAAAGCGACGGGTTTTATCAATTAAATTGCTTAGTAGTTATTATTTTTTCTACAAACAGTTGTTAATACGACTCATCAATGGACAGATGTCATACTCAACGATATTACTTCGTAGGAGTATGTCTTTGCAAAGGAATTACAAGTAAAAGGAAATTGCTTTGCTTCCTTTGTTTACCGGATTTCCATTTCGGTTTCTCTCTTAGAGGTTAAGACTCCTAAATAATTTCCACAGCTAAAACACCAAAGTTGCACATCATTGAGTTGCGCATGTATACTTTGCTTACGTAATACGTCATGGCTTAATGTGGGTTGGTGCTTTTTCAATAAATACAATATTAGAGTGCTAAGGTATGGGGCATATTCCTCCGAATTGGTTTCAAACAACAAACTCATAAAGAGCCTAAAAAGAAGAAAGTTTGGCCTCGCACGTTACAATTTATTTACCAAGTTACAGTCCGAGTCCTGTTTTCTCGTTATAAGAACCTTTCTTGATAGGCAGAGAAAAAATGTGATGCGATGAAAATAAGTCGGAGGTTAAAATTATATAACACATCAATAAATAAAAATTACTCAAAACAATAAAAGATTTTTTCACTGTTTCATTTTTTGTTTTACTTCTACCATTATTAGAACTTGATTTTATTGATATCTCGTTTTTCAACAACCAATTACCAGAAAAAATTAAATCCAATGTAAAAAGGTTTTTTGATAACTTTTTTTCGATAAAAGAGGAATACTATGGCGAGAGTAACAGATCATATTGCATCAGTTTGGACACATTTAGGCTGATAGTCTAAATACTTACCTTAAGAGAAGGGAAATTATCTCAAAATAAAGTCATTATGAACAAAGCAAAAACTATATAATTGTTTCCGTTGTGTATGGCACTTTACTGAAAATATGTTAAGATGAGTTTAGGTATTAAATTACTAAATAACCAGTTAATTGGCTATAACACGTCTGAAATTTAAAATACGAAAATAATTGGTATTAAAGTTTAAATATCCCTCACGTAGCATATCGGTTTATTTGCCGTTTTGTTAGCCTTCAATAAATAAAATCAATAAAATCCTCAATCATAAAAATGCTAAATTTTGCATTGTTTAGTGATAAAAAAACTTTAAAATTCTAAACAATTGTGATATTAACAATGAAACAAATCTTTGTTTTATGCACGTTTTATTTTCAAACGTTTTTCAGGTTCGTGTTATAAAAATTAGAAAATATTGTTGTCTACTTTTGCAGCAAGACTAATTTTACTGCAATGCAAAAATAACATCTCAATTTACAATATTAGCACGTAAATCAGAACAGCATCTCAAATAAACTTGATGGTGTTCGTGCCTAGCGGTTGTTTTCCTGTAACTTAGAAAGTTAAATTATCAATCTATTATAAGTAATGTATTCCTAAGAGTTGTGCAATATTTTCTTATTTCAAAACCTTTTCGTCCTGAAAAAGCTTAAGCGAAATCTGATGGTACTTTAAAAAAAAATACATCACAGTGCTAAATCATAGTTTTATCAGTAGAGGTTTTAAGTTTTAAGAAACTTAAAATGTCCACATTTTATTTCATATTGGAAAAAGGGTGACTCAATTTGTACAGTTGTAAAAATATTATCTTGTACCTAGTTTCCCATTGAGTGATCTAATTAGTTCTTTTTCAGATTTATTTCTTCTTTAAAAACAATATGTTTAGAAAATAAAATTTTGAGTTCACTTACTATGTATATGTACCTGTAAAATATATTTCTACTACAAATTATATTGAATAGGCCTAGAGATGTCATTAAAGTGTTTCTTTGACTTCACGAACCCCTAAGGAATTTAAATGACAATTTTTTTACAAAATGAGATGATTGTACAAAATTTATACAATTGTAAAAACTATGTTTATGCTTTTGCTATCTTCAAAGTAAAAGGATAAACTAACAATTCTGTCTTTATATTTATAATTAGTTCATTGTTATTTTATATTAACTTTTAATTAGAGTGTTCCTTACATTTCTATGTCCTTTCTTTTAACAATCCCATTAAACAAAAAAACAAATTATATATCTTACCTTCGGAGAAATATGTCTTATCTAACTAACTGTTACTGCCGTTAGACGATTCATATTATTGGATACAAATCATTATCTCTTTGCGATTTTCTAAAAGCTGCAAGATCCTTTACATAAGAAATGTCACAAGTTAAATATTTGCACAAATCTTTCTACAGACTGTAATATGATGATTTTTTTTCTTGAGTTTTTCATCACTTTTAACTTAGTTTTCACAGAATATTTTGTATTATTATCTTGGTAGTTGATAGTCAAAGTTATTCTGCGCACGTCAGCACTGTAAATGAGCTCAAAAGCAATTTTCCAGTACATGAAGTGTCAAAGTCTCTTTTACCAGACAAAATATCGCGTGCAATTAGCTTTTCCGCTCTTATATAAAAATTCTATTGATTTTCCCATTGTATTACCGGTACCAAAGAAAATTCTAAATGTAAGTAAGGTTTTACGACCAAAAGTGTATATTTTTAATATGTATACACTGCTAAAATCATTCATTGTACGAATATTTTCTCTAACGTCATGCTTGAGTCGTTTTAATGGCACCAAAATATGCACATGTTTTTTTTTTAAATACAGGACGTATTATGGTTACTAAAAGCTATTTGGAAATTAATTAACTTAATTAACTTAATGTTCTACTTATTTGCGTTTGTGCAGCTTAAAAAAATGAATACTAATTTATTCAATGCAATAGAGATCCTACACAAGTGAACTTTAGTTTAGTTTGTGATAACAGGTCACATAATTAAATATACATTTAAATATTTATTGCCAACAAGTAGCTTTTAAATCAATAATATTAGCAGTAGTATATTAAATTACCAAGTAATAATTGACAAAACTGAAAAAATGTATACTTTATTTCCTTCGGCGTTGATGAAAAACTATTATTTTTGCTAACAGGTTGCGTCTCCATCATATCATGATAAGGCTAGATGAGTAGGCTTCATATATAGTTCTCTATTATATTTCCACATCATGAGAATTATATGGAAATTTATTTCTCTTAATTCACATCAGTAATGCATTAGATACATTTTTGTGGTTTGACTATAGCTTGTTTAGTATTTTACAATTACTGTTTCAAGTAATTGTATACTTGGAAACCATACAAGACTAGTTTACAAGAAAGTGCTTTTCAAGAGTAATACGTAACTCTTTATTTACGATAAACAGAAGATTTATGAGCAAAGCTGCCAAGATTGGGCGACAAGGTGACGCTTCGAAGATTGTGTCAGTAATTGTGTTGTTGCTTGCGCTTTGCGGAGAATCAACTACTTTATGGTAGGGATTTGAATTTAACTAGTTTCTTAAAAACATGAACAATATTTGGAAGATTAATCAGGCGCTCCAAAACCCATAAGACCTTTTTTGTAATGCATTAACCTGTTAAAAGTAACGTCAAAAAAATTATGTAAGACCACTTTTAAAGTAATTTAAATCTGTGTATTTTGTAAGAAAATGCTAGTGTTCTACTTATTTGTGTATAAATTGCCACAATTAATTGTGATAATCTTTTAAAAGTACTTTTTTATAACACTCCTCTTGAGTGTGAAGTGTGACCATATTCTTACATGATGTAGGCTAAGTGCTACAAATAAAGAGTGAAGATTGACAGAAAAAACAAAACAGATGTGCCAAATATTAAAATAATAATCAAGGTTTGATTTCAAACGTTTATTGGAACTGTTTGGGTAGAATAGAAAAACTCAAGGATCCACAGGGAACGATGATTTTGTTTTGTTTACATAATGAACAGTTTTACCAAAAAACTAAATAAATGAATTATTGTTTGTTTAATTGATAAGTTGAATCCATTCTATTGTCATTTTTCGAATTTAAGTTAAACGAATTAAAACAATAATCACTAACGCCTACCATATTTTAGTATATCTTACTACTAGGTGTTAATTGTATTTTAATACAACTTGTTTTAAAATAATCCTTTTTCCATTATTCCATTTTAATCTTGGAAAAAGATCGTTATTACATCATAAAACTTGTTTATGATGTTTGTGTCTATGTCAATTTTTTTTTGGGTGAGGAGGGAAAATGCTTTTACGCACACAGGTAGCCAGCCTGTAGTGTGAGACTCCTGAATTTATCAGACTACTCACTAAAAAACCCCCTCTGCTCTGTTGGACACAGACCTAGAACTGTTTGTCACATTACTTCAAGTCAGGCCAACATGTGACCTAAGCCCAGAGGGCTCGCACCGTTTCTGGCATTATTTTTTTATGACCTACACCGCATCCCGGTCAACGTCGAGCTTCTTGGCGCGGAGAACACCCTGGATGTAAAGTGACACACAGGTCCAATTGTCCTCACCCTCCATCATCATCGGTATGACCGTGTCCACCAACAGCAGTCCTACTAACTGTTGAGCCTCCAGGCAGGGCCTTTCCCAACGCTGGCAGTGGAAGAAAGTGTGTTCTACGTCATCGGGAATGCCTGGGCAGTCTATATCAACATTAAAATAGCGTGGTTTTATAATAATGGTATTAAAATAAATCAGGCCGCAATTGATAAGATAGAGTTCCTAGAATACCATAGGATTTTAATGTATGGCCCTGATGAAAGAAACATCTAATCTTATTCAGTAACAAAGCCACACAGAACATTTCACTCTTTTACACTCGATCTGCCTCCGTTGTCTACGCTATAGCATTTTTATAAGGTATAGAGGAGTTGCACATAAGCTTTTTGGAAAAGCGGTCCTCATCAAGTATGATTTGTGGTTGCGAGGAATGGAACTAATCTCTCTTGCACAAAATTTATGCTAGCATCACACCCAATGTCAGCATTTATACGAGCCATATTTAGCACTTAAAAATCTAATTTCCGGCTAGGTCTTACCAATAGATGCCCATGCACAGCGCAAATGTCGAAAATGGCAATCGCAGTGCTGGAACGGAGAAATTTAAAAACGGTACTTACTTAAAAAACATGCCTCGTACAAATCTCAAAATACGCACCCAATTTGCATATTCGTCTCTAAAATAAAATATGAATTGATTAATTTGCCACTTTTATACTCATATAGCCTAAGTGTTTCTCTTTTATATTTTTTATGACGTGACAGTCTGAATGGATTAATATGGTTACTTAACATTTAAACTTAAGTTAAACTGTATTTATCATTTTTACCAGTGAAACGGAGGTGGCTAACGATAAAAAAAGAAATGTTTACTATAAAATATAATTAAAACATAAACTTGTGTAGTTTGTACAAGTTACTTGATCTACCATTTATCAGATTGGGTATTTCTTAGAAGAGCGTTCGTCCCTGATGCTAAGTATACATATCAATCCTACAGAACTCTTCTTTTTGGCTTTTGCTGACCTTAAAAGGTAAACTGGTTCTAAACAAACGACTTTCCAATAATACTTAGGTTGTCTAAAACTTACTTATTTATTTAGTTTGATAATATTTATTTAGTTTGATAAAAGATTACTTTGGGCATAATATATGTAATCCTTGATAATACATTTAGTTTACGATAGGTAAACTCTATTTGTCAAGGAAATAAAAAAATACAATTTACAAATAAACGGGATATAAAATATTGGACATTTACCGTATCAAGATTGATTTGAAGTAAAAAGGAACGTAGAAATTCTATTTCACAAGGTTTTGATAGAGAAATATCGAAGGACATATTACGTTTAGGATTTGCAATACAATCTTTTATAGTATCTGAATAGGAACTGTTCTTTTAATTCGACACAAAAAAAACAATATTTTTAGTTGCAGTTTGTGTGCACGAAACTATCTAGAATGTATCAGTCCCTCAGCATATTTATCAGTCAACATTCAAGCGGTTAGTTATAAAAAATCTTATTTTTGGGGAACAAATTTTATTTCATTCATTTGCTTTTATTTTTCTAAAAATAATTTAAAACTGTATCTTATCACACAAAGTGAAATAAGAAGGCATTCAAGCCCGCATGGGGAAACAGCTTTGCTTGTAGATCTAGCAAAATAAAATATTTCACTAGAGATGAATGTATCCCTAGATGATAAGATACTGTAAATGTGTGAGAAAAATAAGCTAAAGGTGTTTTATTACCAGTTGTTTTAAACGTTCCACCTTCTACGCTCAGTATAATACAATATTCTCACCGTTTTCTCGCTTTTGTAAATTGGATTTCTTTATAGGTTTGTAGGTGTTATAAGTCGAAGTGTTTTCACTATCCAGATAACCAGTATTTTCAATAACATTATTTCTGTCCTATATTGATTTAATAAATAAACTGTAAAACTATAAAAAATACCCCCACCGCAGAAAATCTGCAGACTAAGCGTATTTATATTGCCTTAATAGATTTTCACTTAAATGTATTTTAATAACATATGGTTTAGCAAGTTCCTAGAACCGCTGCTACAGGGAGGGTAATGAAGTGTGTGTTTGTAGTAAAATATTAATAGATTAGAATTAAATGAATAAACTTCCCAACATCTAACAAAATATACCAGTAAACAAACTACAACAGTTTACTTATTCCCTATAAGAATAACAGGGGCATTTTTAATTTAAATGTCTTTTTTAGTTTTCTTCATAACCAATAACCGTAAAAAAAACACACATAAATAGACTATTAGTTTTAGCTCTGTAAAATGGTTTAGAGATACATTGGAAAATCTTTTGTTTTGAGTTCAAAAATGAGAAAAATAAGATTCTGTCCCCATGGTCCAATCATGCTGATTCGCGAACTCGTTTGAATTAACTTACGCGTAATTTGTACAAAATATAATCAAAATCTAAGGATTTTTGCTCGAGTTATTGGAAGAAATTACTATAAGTCCTCCAAACTGTAAGTGCATACAATGTGTTGTTGTTAAGGCGGCATCATTGAGGTTTCATATATTATTAACGTTAAAAAAAGGTTAATCAATACTAAACCGGAAAACTTGTTATTTCGATTTGTCTTTAAAATATGTAATTTAAATGCAATTTTAAATGTTTAAGTGGCAATTTACATTTCTTTTATGTCGGAGTACAATTTGTTTAGGGACTACTTTCTCAATAAATGATTGTCGATATTATGTATTTTTACATTAAATTTTAATAAATAGCTTATATTGGAGATATTGGCAAATTATTGTAATGTAACACTACATTTTAATGTACAAAAGGCCAATGTATAAGCTTTTTTTTATTTTATAACAATGTTTTTATCTACAGTCTGAAAATGAAAAACTAGTTTTATAGGGTTCAATTATTTCATAGTTTTCAACTCGATACATTGTACATATTTAATTTACATAACGAAATGTGAAATTGTGAAAAAAATTTAATTAACCAATAGATTTTTTCAAACCATTCCAGACTTAGAAATAAAAAATAAAATACAGAATCACACTTTATGCTCTCAGTTTCGAATTTCAAGTCTTATTTCTGACTGCATATATCTTCAGGTTTACTGGTTCAGAAGGGTCGCAGCTGTTCCTTTGGAAAACCGAGTACTCTACAAATATTGGGTCATAGAGTATGCTTTACCTAGAGTTATGTGCACAAACTTATACCAACTTGCGTTATTTCACAATTAAAATAGTGGGCTATAATTCATTCTTTATGTAATTTTGTATACTTTCAATTATTACAAATTCTTTGTTTTAATTGTGTTTTATGGATAAGTAGATTTGGACCACTATGCTTCAAATATCGCATGGATATATTATCAAACAAACAATTCTATCATATATCATACAACTAAGTTACTATAAAGTTTACGGATGATATTGACAATTATATATCAGTACGTGAGTGCCTAAAACATTATTGTTTAACCACTAAAAAGTAGTGGAGATGTAGTATTTATTTCTACGCTTCATATGTCAGTCATTTTGTTTGCAGGTGACATAAATGCTGAAAACTTCAGATCTTCAAAGCTTTTTCCAGTAGCTAAGTATTGAAGGGTCAAAACAAGTGTTTTCCTCAACAGGAAATGCTCACATAATACATGCTCACATGTTCATACTTTTTTCGCTAAATATGTCTCTACCAATGAGAGTAACAACTGGAACTTATCTTTATTCATTGTTAGGTAATTGTGGTGGTCTTCAGGGTCACTCAACGAAATCTCTTTCAACAACCTCAAGTGTGTATGTAAATTCTTCACGTTATAGCAAATATTTCTTTACCCACATCTTAAGTTTTACTCTTTCTTTTAAGCACAGTTTAAAATAATAGCAAGACATGTTATCTTTTTGGAGTGCATTTTTGTACTGAACAAGTCCTGGATTGACATAGAATATTGATCGTGTAAGGTGCCGTCCGAAATACGACTCAGTTTGTTTGGTTTGACAATATTATCGAGTCAATCATATTGTCAATAATATTGATCGTATAAGGTCTGCAACGACACCCGTGTGGGTTGGAAATAACTCAATTTCACGAATATTGAACACAATTCTGCCGCGAATGGCAATTTGGCTGATCGAATACGAAGCTACTTTGGGTTTAAACGAGTTGTTGAAATTGAAGAATACATTGCCGAAGACGTTTGTGTTGCCATTGTTGCTATAGAAAAGATTCACAATATTGAAATTCAAATTACAATCTAGCTTGAAACATGCTCGGTTTACTAGTTAAATAATCATGTGACTAAATTAATAGTGAGTTAGTAATGATTGTTAACTTACTGACTCGAGTGACTCGTATATACTAATTATATTGTTAGTTATATCGTTATTACACTTTTTAATTATTATATTATATGAATTAGTCGGAGATAAATTTATTACTGCAAATATGTAAGCAAGCTTTGACAGTCTTTGTGTTTAATAAGCATTGTATTACATACTCGCAGCCCATATAGGCCTACATATTGCCTATCACCATATTTCCTTTAACTATAAAATCTTAAAATCATTTTCGATATAATACAGAAATATCAAATGAGAATAATTGATTTGATATAAATGACAATAGTTATAAATAACATTTTATAAGAATGTTCCAAAAATAATGTTATTCTTTAAAAAAAAACTATACACTTGAAAAAGTATAATAATATTATTTAAAAAATATTAATTTTCAAGTTCTTTTGACCTGGTCATAGCTCAAGACTACAAATAATGTTACTTGAGTAAAAGTTAGGCAATATTTAAATCAAGTTTAAATAACAATATCGTACATCAATAAAACTGTTCTGATTATAGTATCCAAATAGTATAATTTATACAATAGCTAAATATAAACCACCTGTATAAATGAGTATACATCATAAAATTATTTAGTATTATTAGCGCATTTTATGTTTAAGGTCGTTCTATGGGACAAAATACATGATTGCCAGAGAGGTCTAGAAAGGGTAAGGGTCCGGAAAACGCTCATCGGATTTCACTTTGTGCAGGTTGGATCAGCGTCCCCTAAAACGATGGGCTTAAATAGTGGTTATATTTTTACTGGTTGTCCATAACACACTTTACCTATCTGAAAAGACTAGAGGTTTAGGGATTCTATTAGGTTAAACTATTTAGCGTACAATCTTAAGAAACTTTGAAGTTCTGTGTGGTAGAGCCCTTTCTAAATTTGTCAGTATTATTACTGAGTACGTATTTATTTAATTAAGCGGAGCGAGCGAAGCGAGCGAAGCTCTTATACGTCGACTCTTATGCATTTCGTAATACGCAAACTCCTCCTAGACGGCTGAATCAATCGTTTTCAAATTTTGCATAGTGATAAAGACCATATCGGCGAGTGCCAACATCTATATGGCGTTAAATAAGTCTCTCAGGAATCCGCCCCACTGGGTCACAAAGTTTCAATGTAATCCTTATGGAAGCAGTATTTGACACATAAACAAAAACACACGTATGATCAGCTGTTGACTTTTGAATGCAGTAGATAAAGAAATAGCTGATAGCATTAATTCACAGATATTAGAACAGAAACGGTATGGATCATAAATATAATCAAATGACGACACTGTAACAGTTTGACTAATTTGACCAACTGCCAACAAGTTTGCTCCAGTCTAGCTCAATGGGCGGGGTGTGATGTGTCATAGGCCAGTGAGGTGTTACACTACGATGGATTGTATTTAATTGAAAGGGCGCCACCTTGTGATATGGGCAAGTTGTCTGTCGATTGTCACAAGGAACCAATCCCCCAGTAGTGTTGCCTATAGTTGTGGTAAGCAGGGTAAACCTAACACCTGTGATGTCAATTGACCATACTCTACCTTGACTTGAATTGCCCTAACCATTTATCTAATCGATAAATACCTAAATTTAATGATCACCAAAATCACTCAAAATACTTAAGAACTATAGTAGCTATAAAGATTTTCTAAAATAATTCAACCAAATAGAAACTAACTGGAATGTCAAATAAAAATCAAAATATGTATGATAAGCTCTATTTATCTCAAGATAAGAATGCCCTGATAACAAATCAAGTTCAACTTATACAGTTTAATGAGCAAATGTAATTTAAATCCACATCAGTTTCAAAGCAATATGAGAGCAGTACTTAATAATTAAATTTTCTAATCAATAATCCTTAATCATTAGTCAAGAATCAATAATCAATATTCAGAGATAATCCGAATTATTAATCTGAAATCAATAATCAATAATCGGCACTCAATAATCAATAATAATCAATTCACCATAATCATAAAAATTCAATAATCAAAATCAATATTCAGCAATAATTAATAAGTAACCCTTAATCAATAATCAATCATAATCATTCAAACAGGATCCATCTTAAATCTACAAAATGGTACATAATGACGGTGGCCACCGGAACACCTATAACAGACAACATACAAAGCACAAAATATTACAATATACAAATATACAATAAATCCGTAGGTCCTGGATGTCCCACGACGATACACTAGCCACTGTCCAAGTGTCCGTTGCACAGGAGATAAATAATCTTAAAGTCACTCACCAAATGTAGACTTCATACACAGTGTCCAAAAGACAAAAGATATCCTGCCGGACCGGGTGTCTGAGGCAAACGTATTGTTCAACAGTTGAGCGAGCGGTAGGCCGTGAGCGGCAGGTCGGTACGTGAGCGGCAGGTCGGTACGTGAGCGGCAGGTCGGTACGTGAGCGGCTGACACCAAGGCGGCGTCCAGAGATGTCCCAACAGTAGCCTCTCGTAGTAGTGACAAGTCCGGTAGCAGTGGGTCGGTATAAAAAACCCTGTGTGTACACAGTAAATTAATAGTACGTGCCTTAATAATACTACTTTATCTGAGAAAAATTCCTAACACAAAAATTTATGTACAGTGAGAACTTTAGTTAACTGTGACAAAGAATTATCTTTCTAGCAAATGCTTAGAACAAATTGGCAAAATTATCTTTTAAAATCTCAAAGGTAAACACATTATTTAAACTGCAGATATTTACATTTTTAAACAGAATAGGCTACATAAACTCATGAACAGATTTTTAGCTATACAAACATTTGGCAATAAAATAATGGCTACTAAAATACAAGTGTTTTTATGAACATTAAAATGCAAAATAATTTGATACTAAATGAATGATTTTGTTTTCAAATACAGCTATGTTAAAACGATTTTACCTGAAAATAACAATTTATAAGCACACAAATACAGTACAACATTTAAACCTTTAAAACATATTTGAAACATTTAAATTCAGAATTTACTAGGTTAAGATTACAAAAATTTATTTTTTCAACGTCTAGTACTTTCAGAAACGTAACAAATTTTCCATAAAACCAGTCAAGCTACTTTTCAATCTAACTAGGTCAAATCTAGGGCTCTGAACTTCAAGTTTAACCTCATAAAGCAAAGAATTATTTAATGGTTCTGGCATTTAACTGAATATAACACAATTGATTGGTAGTCAAAACATTAGCCTAATTATGTTTACCTAAACGTTTGGTGAATTTGTATAATTAACAAACAATTTTTAACTTTGGCTTTAAGAACAAATACTCACACAATATTCATGAAACCAGTTTGCATAGACATGAAATGAATATTTTACACCTTAAATGAATATTTTACATTAGAAAGATCCATGACATTAAACACGAATTTAGGCTACACAGAACAATGAAATTTACAGTTAAACAATATTTTACAAAAACATTTATAAATAAGTTACGGAATTTATTACATTTATTCTACAAAATTTGATCCCTAACATGTTAAAACGTACGGCCAATCGACATTGATTTAATTTAAAATCCTAACAAGTTAATTTGAAGGCTTGATTTAGTGAAATTGACTTTTGTCCAACAAAACAGCTAATTAATTTTTCTCCCTGCTTACCTCAGAATATTCCAAAATGGGAATCCAAGAAAATCCACCGGCGTCGGTGCTCTGAGGGTCCTTGACGATGTTGGCTCTGCTTCTCCTCAACTAACCTCTTCGTCGTTAACGAGCGTTCCCATGTGCTCCTCCACTCCAGTACAGACATGATCTCAATCAGCTGTTCGGCAAATGACCGATCGATAACGCTGTCCACGCTGAGCCCAATACATTTGTGGACTTTATTTAGTGCCTTCAGGGCAGAGTTGGCAATTTTCTGTCAGTTCTGTTTATATTCATCCAAACATTGAAGGCGCGCGTCACTTCAATTATATTGTCATTAGTAAGGTGATCAGTCTCACTAGGGATTTAGTTCAAAACAAGAAACTAACGTTACAACACTAGCTTGAGGTCCGTGACGTAGGAAGTGGTGAAGGAAGTAGTGGTAAAGGTGAGCAGTCTGGAGTGTGGAAACTGTTTATGACGATTAGATTTAGGTATCAGCATTCCTAAAATGATATGGGAAGGGAGGAAAACGGGTCCGCGACGTAGGAAGTGGTGAAGGAAGTAGTAAAGGCGAGTTGTTCGGAGTGTGAGATCTGTTTATGACCAATAGATTAAGGTATTTGCAATCCAATAATGCTAAGGGAAGGTAGGGAAACAGGTCCGAGACTTAGGAAGTGGTGAAGGAAGTAGTCAAGGCGAGCAGTCCAGAGTGTGGGAACTGTTTTTGACGATTAGATTAAGTTATCTACAATCTTAAAATTCTACGGGAAGAGAGGGAAAGAGGTCCGCGACGTAAGAAGAGGTGAAGGAAGTAGTCAGGTGAGCAGTGTGGAGTGTGGGAACTGGAAACCGTTTGTAGCAATTAGATTGATGTATTTGCAATGCTGAAATGCTATGGGAAGGGATGGAAGCATGCCCACGACATAGAAAATGGTAAAAGAAGTAGTAAAGGCTAGCAGTGCGGAGTGTGGGCAATGTTTGTGGCAGTTAGATTAACGTATCTAAAATACTAAAATGCTATGGAAAGAGATTAAAACAGGTCCACGATGTAGGACGTGGCTCAGGAAGTAGTAAAGTATGAGCATAGTGTGAGAACCGTCTGTAGGAGTTATATTAATGTATCTTCAATCCTAAAATGCTATGAGAAGGGAGAAACAGGCCCCACGACGTAGGAAGTGGTGAAGGCAGTAGTAAAGGCTGGCAGTGCAGAGTGGGGGAACCGTCTGGGCAGTTAGATAAATGTACCTAATACTTGAATGCTATGAGAAGGGAAGGAAACAGGTCTATGAGGTAGGAAATGGTGAAGGAAGTAGTAAGGCTTGCAGTGCAGAGTGTGGGAACTGTCTTTGGCAATTACATTAATGTATCTGCAATCCTAAAATGCTATGGGAAGAGAGGGAAACAGGTCCACGACGTAGGGGGTGGTGAAGGAAGTAGTAAAGGTGAGCAGTGTTGAGTGTGGGAATGGATTAATGTATCTGCAATGCTAAAATACTATAGGAAGAGACTGTAGACTGTAGGTTAAAATGATTACAAAGCACGAATCGATACATATTTCGATACATGCAACCGTATACAATAGACATTTACAACTGAGTTGACAACAGCTGATTTTTACTCCATAGAGGCTAAAAACTATGTTTACTCTATAGACGTTAAAAACGATTTTTACTCCCTAAAGAGTTACTTAAGAGAGTTACTAAAGAGCTACTTTAGACCCGCAACGCATGCATTAAAAACGACTGTTTTTACTGCAGTATGACAAAAACAATATAATATGAACCCTTGATGACTCCGCTCAATTTTGTGGATGCCTCTGCGAACGCCACCTAGTTTAATTGTTGCTATAACAATACAAGTACAGTGTAAATGAACACAGATTCAACAGTTTACAGTCCTGTGGAGTAATAAAGACTGATAAGCGAAAATCAAAAGTACTTAAAAAAACAAGAAATCAGGAAAGAACTGCATCATCAAAACAGCAAGAAAACAATAACAGTTACTTACTTACTTAATTACTTACTTACTCTTACTCCTGTGGCCATTGAAAATCTAGGTGGTCTTTGTCAACCATGGTCTGCTCCCAGTCTTCTTATGTACTTCGTAACCTCGTCAACCTATCGCATCCTTGGTATTCCCAATGGTCTTCTGCCCTCTGACTACTTCTCAGCTTTACCATCTCTCTTTCACCTTTGCGATGAATGTGACTCAGCCATCTCAATCTTCTACTATTTAACACTCCCACAATTACAAACAACAATGGGTAATATTGACTAACATTCCAAAATATTTAAACATCTAACCACAATACACATGGTAAATAACTCAAACATAAAATGGTAAAATATAAATTTAAATAATTAAAATTTTGACTAGGGTAGAAGGAGAAGGTGTGATCCGTTACTTATGAAGAACATGTTTGTTTATGGTGGTTACAGATGAGAACAAGATGTCGATTTCGGATGGTAGACTACTTGCGTTAAGCAAAATGCAAGCTCAAAAACTGTTTCTTGTTAGATTATAGTGAAAAAGGTAGTAAATCTGCCAGAAGAGGAGGGTCGTCGAAGAATCAATTGAAAATCATAAAATGTCCTTTTCATACAATCTTATAATATAGTGTATGTCTAAAAAGGGCCCGGGAAAGTTAAGAAACTATGAAGGTAACAAGGGCATCTAAGGAGTAAAATTCAGACAAAATCTTACAATACAGAGAAATAATACTGGATATCGTTGACTTTTGTTTACTATTTAAATCTAAATATTAATGAGGTTTTATGAATAAATCTGGTATTGGGGTGATATGTGATATTTTAGGTAGCTTTGTTACTGACAGTGTCAATAACAACTGTTTCTAGGTCAGGGCCAATTTAAAAGTCGACCTATCTAGGGCATCTGGGTTAAGTTTCAAACCATCAAAAAGGATTTACTTTTATGAATCATTTTGTATTATGTTAGATAATTTAGTATCTAACTACCCAGCATTTCTCGGGGGATAGTAATGTACACAAAACGGTCCTTTTCTTCTAGTTGACAACTTTTGTATATGCCTGCGACAATTTATTTATAATTTATGTTTAACACATTTAAAATATATATGTTAAATATCTAAGCCTACCAATACATAAAACTAACGACAAGTAATAGACTATTAACAAATTAGCTAGGGATGTATTTGAGTGACCAGAACTTAATACAACTTAATCGATTTCCGTAAAATTTTGTTCAAAAGAAATAACGGAATGAGCACTTAAAATAATTAAAATAATATTAGGTATGGAATTTTCGTTCTATATTTTGAACGCAACACCAGATTTTATAGGGGAGAAAAAGTGCTTACCCGTTGTCCAAAGTAATGTATGAGTGTGCCTAGTAGCGTATTATTGGAATGAACATTGATTGCAGTACTACAGTTACATCTAGTTGTTTTTTATCTGTGAAACGTTATGGGAAGTTGCATGATATTTGTGAGAACAGCATGATTAGCTTAGTTAGACATGATAAGAGACGGTTATAACGATAAGACTAGCTTGTTAGCGATTCTCTGTGTAAAGGGACACCGCCTGATAGTGTTGGATATTGGATGGTTCATTAGGAAGGTAGGTTTAAAGGATTGATATTGATAACTCTATAAACCAACCCTACTCGTCTGCGTCTCATGTGATTAACTAACACTTATTGGGATGCCCAAATAAGGTATTAACACTCTATAACCGCTGATATTTAATTTACAAAAAATCCCATTTAAAAATCTGTTTAATTGTAAGTTGTATTAGTAAGGTAAGGATTATAGAGTATCTTGAAATGAAAGGTTTATCTTGAGTGACATATTTTTGGTTGTGAGGTGATAGATTTTTAAGGGGGCATCACTGATCTGAAAAATATTTTTAACAAGATTGACTCAAATCCTATATGAATATTGGTTTAATAATTTCTTCACGCAATTACCTACAATAGTTTTACTTTTTGACATACGTGTTTTATAAAACAATTAGCCTAGTTCGCGTATTTTTTTTAATTTTTCGTCAAACCAATCCATTGTGGAAAAATACAGGAAAAGATTTGTGACACTAAAATCTATCAACAACAAACCAACGGGCCATCAACACTGTCAGAAAAAAGTTAGCTGTTGTTTTATTTGCCCGCATTATAATTTACCAGTAATAATAATTTAAGTAAACACTTTCATATTTAATTTTTTCAACCGATAAAGCTTAGTGTAAATTTTTAGGTAGAAGATACCTATTTAAGCATAAAATAATACGCCTTTTTTACGGAAAATATATTTTGAACATCATTTAAGTATATTGTGTTCCATAAAAGAATAGCTAAACTCCAGGAAATGGTTTCATTGGTCAAAATAAAGATAAAGTCGAAAATGTATTTTTTTCAGTATCGCATCGTTAACCTGATATCTACCATTTTGTATTTTTACCTAAATAAATATTATATATTTAGATTGTTATGAACCAGTATTTTTGAAACTTGGTATGTACGTTATGGTAGATACCTCTTTAAAAAAATAACGTGACCCAATAAAAACTCAAAAAAGGCGTCGAATTTAAATCTTATTATTTAAACTACTGAATTATGGCAAAAAATTTATGATAAAATGCCAGAGTACTTTTATTTAGCACTATCTGTTTCCTATGAAACAAAACAAGTTCAAAATGATCGTATAAAAATAGCTGGAATATAATGATTTTAATGTAAAATAAAGTAGGATGAGTAAGTAGTAGATTATTTTTAAGTTTAGTGTAAAAATCTGCTTCTTTATACAGCTCTACAGATTAATATTGTTTTGATAAGTTTGATAGGAAGGAGGACTGAGAATTTGTAAATTTCTAAAGCTATTCTTCTTAATAATTATGGAACACCCTTGCATTTATGTACATTTTCATCAATTAATTTTTTTTTATTAATTTTAAAATTATTAACATGGAGTGCAAAGGAATTAGACAAACTTGTTTTAAGATGATTGGTGGAATGCAATTATAATCGCTCACTGATTCATTTTCCGTTGAAATGCGATCTGATTGGATTCTTGATCTCGGAAGTTGTTGAACTAATTTAACTAATTTAGTGTCAGACATTACGAGCGACGCGTTATCAATTTCATTCAGGACACCACAGGATACCTGAAGCAAATACCTAACAATGTTTAAATTACTCAACATTTTTATTTTTTGAAAAGAGAAATATCCGCAACTCATCGTTAAAAAAAGAGTTAGTTAAATTGCATAAACATTTGTTTAACTTTAACAAAGCAACTGAAACATATAGCAAAGTTCCTAAGCAGCATGAAATAACATCGGAATGAAAAATCTTTATGTCATATTAGAGAGTAGGAAAAAAGTAGATTGTATATTCCATCGTTTCTGTGTGCCATTTGCAGCCGGGGGTAAATAAGATGGCCATTTGGGAAGCCGGGGCTTTGTATATTGTGATGAAGTGATGTATTTTTATTGCAAATTGGGTGAAATATGTAGTTGTCTGACTGTTGATCTAGGGCCTGGAGGACCCTATTATGTTGGAAACGTTGGGGGACCAGAGGGCGGAGATATTTACCCCGACCAGAAGCAGGCCAAGCCAGCTTTGATTACTTATAATTTAACTAGAACATTTCACTATAGCTAACCTCCCAAACTAAATTGCTAAATAGAGTGAAAATTGAGACGATAATAAAATTGGTCTGTTGCGTTACCTAACTTCTTATTGAAAATGTCTGGACTCTTAAGGCATTTCCTGAATGATTTATTCCCAAGGTTTCAACGAGGTGAATTTTGCATGTCTAGGAAGGATTACCTCGTTTGATATAATTTTGAGTTTAATATAAGAGGTAATCATAATTTTGGATTTACATCTCTGCGAATGTACCCTAGCGGCCTTCCCTTAAATTGTTAATCTAACCTGTCATTCTTAATTTTACAACTATTTAATATCCAAAGACATATCCTGATGTATGAGAGCCATGGCGTTTACGTTGGGTGACGCTGCTAATTCTAGGTACACCGGCGAGGGACAAGACTGAGGAATTCGTGATTCAGTAGCTG
This sequence comes from Macrosteles quadrilineatus, assembly GCF_028750875.1. Classification (NCBI taxonomy): domain Eukaryota; kingdom Metazoa; phylum Arthropoda; class Insecta; order Hemiptera; family Cicadellidae; genus Macrosteles; species Macrosteles quadrilineatus. The sequence continues at coordinate 3,553,525 of NW_026542605.1, forward strand.
CTCGACCGTTTCTATGAAAAAATCAAGCAGCAGACCGAAACCGGAATGGGCAAACGGAAGGGACTAAGGCTAAAGGTGTAGTGACGTCATATCTCTAGTGGCTAATGTCTTCTCTTGAGGCGACACGATTACCGTAACGAAACGATGAGATATCAGCGGCGTTCGTGGCATTGTTGGTAGCGTTTCGGATTGATGTTCAGGAGGTCCCGGGTTCGAATCCCGCTGGCAGCACTAACTTTTTGTCAACAAATTTTTCATATCAGCAAGTTTGGTTGGTTAGGTTAGGTTATTACAGTTTAATTTTATAATACTAAATTTTAAAATTAATTTTATAATTAATTAAAAATTATAAGTAATTATTAATTAGATTTTTATCTTATATAGTTTTTATATTATCAGCAAGTCTGGTTGGTTAGGTTATGTTATGACAGTTTAATTTTAAAAATTAAAAATTTATTTTATAATTTGAAACAATATTTTATAATTAAAAAGTTAATTTTATAACAAAAAATAAAAAAAATAATAATAATTTAAATTATTTCAACTTAGCAGTTCTAGCGGCAAACGCTGACACTACAAGATATGTTAGCCTTAGTCCCTCCCGTGTGCCCCACCGGACCGAAACCAGTTGAGAAAAATCGCCAATAACTTAGGTAAACACCAGAAAAAGAGTTCATTTGATTAAAATAAAAGTTAGCAGAATATTAATTTATCCATATCGATTGGTCAAATATATTAATAAAATTGTATACATATTTACCTCAAACTGAAAACAATAGTTATTTGTGCAACTAGTGAGAAAAGTGAGCAATTGACTCACTCGAGAGAAATCCTTACTCACGAGCCGTAGGTGAGTGAGGAATGGTTTCTCGGGTGAGGCAATTGTACTTTGAACTCGAGTTGCACATTATACTTTTCCTACAGTTACCATAAAACAAATAAATTTGTGAAGAAACATAACCTATTTTTACACAGAAGTGAACTTTCAATATAACATTTAACGTGAAGTGACAAACAACAGTACAACAGCTGACCAGCTGATTTACAGCCAGTGCTGCCAACGTATTTCGCGCGCATACGACGTTGCCTGCATGTTACGCGCTCACTATTTCGTGCCTTCACGTTGCAAATCTGGAGTGAGACAAAGTAATTAGAGTGAGACAATGTTAACATTGTCTCACTGATGAGCGAATTGGCCACTTTGCTTTCTCAAATCAATGAGAGAACATGTACATTGTTAGGTAACTGTAGGAAAACAAACTTATTAACGTCAGATGGAGGCAGTTTTGTGGACCTGTAAACTCGTGATCCTTTTGGATCTCATCTTGATTTTAAGACGCACTTTGTTTACTTTATTGCAGGTTGGATGACCTCCGACTTAGACTCTGTGAGCCATTTCTCATAGGAATGGTTGTCTTTTGTGTATTTTTTCGCCTTTGGTCTATGTACACAAAATAATAAATTCAAACTACTCATATTTCAAAGTTTTTTGCATAACAAATTATTTAATTTGTCAAAATATTCACAGTTTTAAAGTCAGGTTTTATGAAGATTTGCTAGATCACGACACACCTTTGCTAAATGTGTATATTGAACCAATAACTGTCGTTCTGCACATTCTCCTTTAGTTATACTGATAAAAGTTATAAAACCCAAAAGGCCGGTTGGTGTGGACACACAACAACGCACAACATAAAGTCTGTCACCACCAAACCCCTCGAACCATTAACTCTGTCACCAGCAAAGAGGCGCTATGTTTCAATAACAGTATATTCTATAGTAACTCTATACTAACAAGCACAAAACACGTGTGTTCCTAAGAAACATGTCAGCATTATCGCAAAACCATTTACTGGTAAAGTAAGAACTTCCTAATTACTATAAATTACGCTTCAGAGCTGAAATTGATATAAGGGGGGCCTGACGGCTTCCCCTTAAACAATTAATCTAACCCGTCATTCTTGATTTTACAACTACTTAATATCTAAAGACTTGTCCTGATTAAGAGAGCCATTGCGTTTACGTTGGGTGACGCTGCTAATTCTAGGAACACCGGCGAGAGGCAAGACTGAGGAATTCGTGATTCAGCAGCTCCTCGACCGTTTATATGAAAAAACAAGCAGCAGACCGAAACCAGTTGAGAAAAATCGACAATACCTTAGATAAACGCCAGAAAAAGAGTTAATTTGATTCAAATAAAAGTTAGCAGTGTATTAATTTATCCCATAGCGATAGGTCAAATACATAAATAAAATATATACAGATTTGCCTCAAACTGAAAACTAACAAACTTGTTAACGTCGGATGGAGGCAGTTTTGTGGACCTGTAAACTTGTGATCTGTTTGGTTCTTATCTTGATTTTATGAAGCACTTTGTTTACTTTATTGCAGGTTGGATGACCTCCGACTTAGACTCTGTAAACCATTTCTCATTGGAATGGTTGGGTTTTGTGTAATTTTTCGCCTTTGGTCTTTTGACTGACATCATGAAGACTTCATTGATTGATAGCTAATAGTGCAATTGTTTCTGACTTCAATACGGAACATCATAAAGTGATGTTACCAATCTATATACTATATATTGTACCAATCTATATATTGTATCGCATAAAAGAGATTAAGTTACATTGATTCTGTCCAAGTAATACTTTAAGTCATCATAATTGGACAGAATCAAGGTTAACTTAACCTCTTGCATACAATTCATGATGTAATCCGGAAGGCAATACACAAGATACATTCTTATGTAAATAAAAATAGATATGTATGATTACATGATGATGATTAAATTGTGTAGTTTTTTGTAATTGAATAGCGAAGCAGAGAGTTGATTTAGTATCAAACGTAAAACTACAATCATAGAAATCCATTTAAATTCATTTATTTTTTTTAATGGTCTACCCTGCTTATAATATTGCGGTTGTTCAGGTTTGGTAATTTCGGAGCTTTATTATTGGAGATTTTTTAGTGTGACATAAATGAAGACTAGTTTGATCTTGAATTCGATAAGTTCTAGTAATTTATTAACTTTGATCGATATTCATATCTTACAAGTATTGCTTTCCAGTAACAGGTGTTTAGGTTTCCGAACTAGCTATGGATTTACTAATTTGTATATGCCACAACTATACATTCCATTCTAATGATAAATTTTTTAGCCAGTAGAAAAATACTTACTTGGTTCATTGCCAGAGTATGTCGATGTAAAATACCCTTTTCTTTCGTATACACAACAAATTTTATACACCTGATCATTGTTCTTAATAACTCATTTATTTAGCTAGATTGACATTTCTAAAATGTATTTGTTAAATTATTGTAAATTTAGAGGACGGCTTATAGAACAATGTATTTTTTATATTTCCATCAACTGTCATATATGATAAACTTGATGAGACAGAAGAATTTATATAGTATTAAACTTTATAAAAAGCTTTAACCAATTCTTTATTAAGCCAATGATTTTAGTTTTCTGTAAGCTATGTGTACAAAATAATAAACTCAAACTACTCATATTTCAAAGTTTTTTGCATTACAAATTATTTAATTTGTCAAAATATTCACATTTTTAAAGTCAGGTTATATGAAGATTTGCTAGATCACGACACACCTTTGCTAAATGTGTATATTGAACCAATAACTGTCGTTTTGCAAATTCTCCTTTAGTTATATTGCAATAAAAGTTATAAAACCCAAAAGCCCGGTTGGTGTGGACACACAACAACGCACAACATAATGTCTGTCACCACCAAACCCCACGAACCATTAACTCTGTCACCAGCAAAGAGGTGCTATGTTTCAATAACAGTATATTCAATAGTAACTTTATACTAACAAGCACAACACACGTGTGTTCCTATGAAACATGTCAGAATTATCGCAAAACCATTTACTGGTAAAGTAAGAACTTCTTAATTACTATAAATTACGCGTCAGAGCTGAAATTGATATTTCTAAGCCAAGAACACAATCCAATTACAAAGCTCAACAGTTTATTTTCCACTAAAATTTGAGTCGATTACATCACCTTTCATTTTTCTTTTGCTATTCATTTATTTTACACAATAATGCTTCATCCTCTTCATTGTATGACTTGAATCAAACCTAGTAGATATATTCTGATTTTTAACGTGTTTATAAAAGAAATCAAATCAACTCACTTTTTTCAAAAACAAAATATATACAATAAATGCTATACGTCAAACTTTGGAATACTATTTCCCTGAATGACGAAAAATAACTCTGAGATATGGCTCTTACCAGCAGGAAACGTGGTTAAACAATAGTGTACGGATTATAAGTTTCTTATACTGTCAAAATACTGTACTCAAATAACAGGAGCTGGAATACATACAGGGAAGACTTGCTAAGAGTCAGAAATAATCTTTATGTTAAGCATAGTTTGATATGCATATCAAATTAAAGGTCTTCGATAAGCTTAGTTTGATATGCATATCAAATTAAAGGTCTTCGATATAAAAATATAATGCGCTGTAAAATACGAAATACAACGTCAAATAAAAATATCCACTTACTGTATACACAAGGCAGTGTACTATATATAAATATTTCACACTAAGCAATTTTATGTTCCAAAAGACTTTTTCATAGCTACGCCTATATAATTAATCCCTAAATGAATTAAAATAACATCCATACAATGAATATATGCCCGAATGTACTCGAAGTACAAAGTGACACAGCAATCTGCTATATCATAAGTGTTAACTCACTTATTCGAGTCCTACATTCCCTCGTAACCTCTGGCTCTATCTCTATCAGCTAAGTAGAATAATGTTTGTTATTAAGTTAGTATCTCGAGTCACCACGTCTTACACTATATTATTATAGAAACATTATTCTTTAGTTATATTTAGGATTTGTTTCAGCTATGTATGTTGTGCTATTGTTCGATAGTATCGGTCTGTCATAATTGGACTGATGTTATAATTATCCCTTATCAAGACTATTTGAAATTGAACAACATGGTTCAATATGGAAATTGAACGTGGAGCAAATTTTATTAGACGTTAAATATTATTGTTATAGTCATTTATTCTTATGTGTTTACTAGTGTATTATCAATCTAAAAGTCATTGAGCTTATTTTAAAGGTTTGGGGCCACCATGGCCATTTAAAAAATCATTAAGTAGTAGAATATTTTTTCATCTTGAAACCAGGAAGTCCATGATTATCTAAAGCCAAATTTGAAAATTACGAAGCCTTAACGGGGGAAATAAATTAATTCAATGAAAGTTATAAAACGTCACAAAAATATGGCCACAGTGTCTCGGTGGTATAGTGTTTGCCTCAATCAAATAAAATTGTACTTGGAAAACTAATTTGCCTCTCAGGACACTGAACCTACATTATTCAGTTTGAACAGCTGGTTTAGTCTAAGAAAAAGTTACTCTGGTCACTCCAACCCATATTATACTCAACTTAGTTGATTTATGTACCTTAACAATTTATTGTAAATCACCGATTAGTTTAATACAAAGAGAACAGTTTGAGTTTCGTAATAAGGCAATCGACGCACACTCTAGTGAATATGAAAGAGTGACCAAATAAAAGATTCTGTTCTAAATCAAGTAATCCAAAGACCTTAAATAACGAGTACTAATGGTCTATGGGAAGAAATAGTATTACCCTCGCTAAAGCAGGTGGCATAATAACAGACGTATTCTTTACGTTGTCCTAGGAATAAATTTATCTCATCCATGAAGACGAGACATAACACCACAAACATTTTGTATAAACAGTGTATCGCTGTAACAACACAGTGAATGGCTCTTGGTCAGCAATCTGCCCTGTTTGATGGCTCTAAGGGTGTAAACTGGATCCGGTTTCACCGTTATATCTTGAACAGAACTTGTCACTTTGTTCAAACGTTATTGGAATGTCCATGATACTTTATTTGTACTAACACATTCCCTTAATTGAGCGATACTACTTTGTATAGGACATGATTAATAGTAAGACATGTTAATTTAGCATTTCATTTTGGCTATGAGGAGTTACAACAATGTAAAATAACTTATAAGTTACAGATAACAGGCTAAACGTGTACATAATCCTGATGTCAAGCTTACGATCCTCTCTTGTACAGTCTGACAATGTTGTGCAATTTCCTAATTAGTCTTTTTGTTGTAACCGTTTGTGCACTTTAGATAACCTATTACTTACAAATAAACATTATCAGGCAAGTAACTGAAAAACTAACAAGGCATGATTGGGATATTTTGAAAATGTTTAAAACTATTTTAAACCCATCAGGAGAGAGGACAAATGTCCAATATTCGCTTTCACAAAGTAAAAACAGATCAACGTTTTTCTGGCTGAGAACCGGAACCCTAACCTTTACTAGGGCATTATCTGGCATTCAGAATACCATTACTAGCTTAAATTTAAAAATACATATATGCATATGTAAGGTACCAAATTTTAAGGGGGGTAAAAAACGTACTACAAATAAATAAACATCAGAACTTACCCGAATTTTTAACCACAATAGCCTACTCCGAGGCCTATGTGTTGGCCATAGCTTGGGCTATGGGCCAAAGAACGTAGGCCTATTTTTATTCACAGTGAAGTACACAAACACATCCACAACTACATATGTATTCATAATAGCACTTCGTTTTACATAATAAAGTTAAACCGGCCGATTTTACAGATATTTAACGCCGACGACGACATAACCCCAAACTGGTGTTTATTTGTTGACAGACGACGTGGAAACGCACAATTTTTATTTCAGCTGCAGTTATTTTAATAAGAACAAAATGAGAGCATCCTATTGGCTGAGGGAACACCATTAGCGCAATGAAACGGGTTGAAGCCATCAGCCTCGGTGGTCTAGTAGATAGCGTGCTGGTCAATTAATCTTATGGTACCGGGTTCGAAACCCGTCAGGTGCACAAACTTTTTGTCTAAGATTTTTGCATTATCAGCAAGTTTGGTTAGTTTTGTTAGGTTATAACAGTTAAATTTTATAATTAAAACCTTATAAAATTGAATTTGAGCTATTTGTAGTTTTATTTTATGAACAGAACTATTTTTTCGATTAGTAAACCTTCATTCAATTTTTTCATTATCAGCAAGTTTGGTTAGGTTATGACAGTTTAATTTTAAAAAATTAAAAAATATAAAATTTAATTTGAGGCGTTTATAGTTTTATTTTATGAACAGAACTATTTTTTCGATTAGTAAACCATTATTCAATTTTTTCATTATCAGCAAGTTTGGTTAGTTAGGTTAGGTTATGACAGTTTAATTAAAAATTAATTATATATTTTTTTAGTTATAGGCCTATTTTTTTTTAATTTCTAATTTTTAAACTCTTATTTTGTCCGTATTAAAAAACTGCAGCTGAAATAAAAATCGTGCAGACGAAACTAGACGAGCTCAACAAGTGAATTCGATCAGCTGTTATCTAGTAGTACTAAAGTTCGCCGCTTGAGCGCGTAAGCCTCAAGCGGGCAGGAACGAAGGATTTTACTCCAAGACAGGATTATTCGTTCGTACGCCGTCTTCGAAGTAACTTCGTCATTACATTCGCCTGTTATCAACGCTTGCACGATCATCGATAATTTGTTTACCGAAGGTTAGCTATATTAGATAATCACGTTACTACGATTTACGTTTAAATTTCCGTTTAACATTCGTATTCCCGTTTCCAAATTCGATTTTCAATAACTAAATTTAATAACGTAAATTTCGCCGACTTGATTCTCGACCCACCAGTTCCTGCTTGCCAGTGACTAGCGGTGATTATCGTTTGGTTTGATTTAAACCAGTTAGTTTCAAAATTACGATTTCTACGAATGATTATTACGTACGTTTATTCTAATTAGTTCGCCGTTTTAATGCCCCGAGACTTGTCGTCTGCGTTCTAAACCCCGTCTTTGGCGGGCGAGAGAACCTAGTCTTGGGAGTAGGCTGATTTGAACAATCAGCCACGAATATTAGTATTAAATTTATTTTAAACGTATCACGATAAATTCTCCGTCCAATTATATTAATTAGGCCCCGACGACTCTGTAGGAATTGCTCTTTTACATTATATTCGATATTATATTATTTAACAACGTCCTTAGCCAGATAGTTTACAGTTTATTACGAGTATTTAAATCACATTGGCTTAAGATTGGATACTCGTCTCGTCGGCCCTACATCATTCTAAAAGATAGGCAAAATTCTCCAAAACACTTTTACAAAGGCTGGGATGATATAGCTCCATCTATGAGCGTCTGCAGGATTTCCTGAGCGCTTCTAGAGCTCTGAGCCTTCGATTAATTTTAATAAATTGATCAGTCAACGCCGTGACAACTTCGTATCGACCCCTGGATTTTTCTCGGCTCCTTCTGAGCACTCCGGGGAAGAAATTTGAGTGTGGCCGGTTCTAGGGTAGGCATAGCATGACTTTGGTGAATACTAGTTTATTCCCCCCCTAGAATTTTGCGTCACATCTCTGGCGCCCGAACAGGGACTCGATAACACGGTTTTGACTTTGATATTTAAACGAAATTACGAGATAAACGAAATCTACGACGACTTCGACTACTACGACGACCATTACTCGACCCGATACGTTATCGATTAACCACGTAACGATAGACATGGTGGAAATTCAAACGTCGACGACTACAACTACGTCGAAATTCCCGAAATAATGCCTTCGACGATGGAGAGCTTACCAAGATCGCCGATAGACGACCCGCGCGTCGGTTGGATCCACACTTTGAGCAGACAATAATAGCTGAGACGACGAAGTATCAGCTGGGAACTGGGTGTAGCGTCGCCGAGCTTCGCAAACGCTTTTGCGAGTCTTTGAAAAACCCGTTGGGAAGCATCGGTCAGCCGATGAGCCCGACGGTGACTACGATATCGTGGACTACCGCTTCTGCGGCCCATGATATCCGAATTCGACCGCAGTTGCTGGAACCTCCTTCCACGCAAAAGGAGACGGCCAGCGCGCGAGAGATACTCGGACTCCCACCGAACGTTCTTCACCTGTTCAACGAACCCTCAAAGTGTTGGTAAAGCTGCCAGCCAACATCCCATCGCGCAGGCAAGATATTCCGTCGCGCATCACGTTTTTCGGTCCAACGACGGAACACGATCACCACATAACGTTCGATAGACGCAATGATTTACCCGACACCGTACGACCTCCGAGTGGAGCCGTTTGCTCCATTTCATAACGCAATTCACGGGAACCGTCAGCCGCGAACGCGCCCCCCAGAGATGACCGACCCTTCGTCGACGTGGTCATCTCAGGTGAGACGTTCAGCGCCCTCGTCGATACCGGCTCGTCAGTCAGTCTGATTGGAGATCGTACGTCACTTTCGGACGTGCGGCGTCGTACCCGACCAGACTGACGTCAACCAACGAATGGACAACGCAGCGTGTGTTTCGGATCGATACAGAGTAGACGACGATTGCTGGCCAACCTTATTCGCGGGATATCCACGTCCCGGGCCTAAGTGTGGAGGTGGTACTCGGCATTCGGTGTACTGCTGACCTCGCTCTAGTCAGAGTACACACCGTAGTACGAAACCTCCACAACGACGATGTCTCCCCGCCCTTTCCGGTCAAAAACATCAACCACGAAATCAAAATTTTCAAAATTACACGAAAAACAAACACGAAATTTGCAGAATTTCTGGAACGCGAAATACCGCTGTTTGACAACGATTAGGGGTAGTCGGCGTTGACTGAGCAGACGCAGTGGCTCAGGGCAATTGCAACCCCTGTCAAACAGAGGTATCCCAGAAATCCTGTAACGCAATTTATCGTAAAGGACGCCTTCCCGAGGCAACCCGTGGCAAACGGGGGCCAAACGGGCCTGGCCACGGTGAGTCACCTCACATCGTAGGTGGCCGACGTGCCTCGTGAACGTCCCAACCCCAACGAACGAATTCGCCGAGACCGGAAAGACGACGCATCGAGGCTAACCGCGACGAACGACGGCCAATCGGGCCTTGTCGCGGTGAGTCACCTCACATCGCAGGTGGCCGACGTGCATCGTGGACGACGCCCGACACGACGTAGATTTTTCGAAACCGAAGAGCCGATCGAACAACGCAACGAACTCCGACGCACGCCCAGACGGAGCTGGTGATATCCCTCCCGTTGGTTGATACGATACGATACGAACGATTACGACTAAACGACGACTTCTACACGCACCTCTTCTTCGAGACCATTCCGACCCCATCCGAACCCCTACGTTTAAGATCTTTTTTTCTTTTTTTGCTGAAGTTGGTAAGGGGTGTAAGGTACCAAATTTTAAGGGGGGTAAAAAACGTACTACGAATAAATAAACATCAGAACTTACCCGATTTTTAACCATAATAGCCTACTCCGAGGCCTATGTGTTGGCCATAGCTTGGGCTATGGGCCAAAGAACGTAGGCCTATTTTTATTCACAGTGAAGTACACAAACACATCCACAACTACATATTTATTCATAATAGCACTTCGTTTTACATAATAAAGTTAAACCGGCCGATTTTACAGATATTTAACGCCGACGACGACATAACCCCAAACTGGTGTTTATTTGTTGACAGACGACAGACGAAACTAGACCAGCTCAACAAGTGAATTCGATCAGCTGTTATCTAGTAGTACTAAAGTTCGCCGCTTGAGCGCGTAAGCCTCAAGCGGGCAGGAACGAAGGATTTTACTCCAAGACAGGATTATTCGTTCGTACGCCGTCTTCGAAGTAACTTCGTCGTTACATTCGCCTGTTATCAACGCTTGCACGATCATCGATAATTTGTTTACCGAAGGTTAGCTATATTAGATAATCACATTACTACGATTTACGTTTAAATTTCCGTTTAACATTCGTATTCCCGTTTCCAAATTCGATTTTCAATAACTAAATTTAATAACGTAAATTTCGCCGACTTGATTCTCGACCCACCAGTTCCTGCTTGCCAGTGACTAGCGGTGATTATCGTTTGGTTTGATTTAAACCAGTTAGTTTCAAAATTACGATTTCTACGAATGATTATTACGTACGTTTATTCTAATTAGTTCGCCGTTTTAATGCCCCGAGACTTGTCGTCTGCGTTCTAAACCCCGTCTTTGGCGGGCGAGAGAACCTAGTCTTGGGAGTAGGCTGATTTGAACAATCAGCCACGAATATTAGTATTAAATTTATTTTAAACGTATCACGATAAATTCTCCGTCCAATTATATTAATTAGGCCCCGACGACTCTGTAGGAATTGCTCTTTTACATTATATTCGATATTATATTATTTAACAACGTCCTTAGCCAGATAGTTTACAGTTTATTACGAGTATTTAAATCACATTGGCTTAAGATTGGATACTCGTCTCGTCGGCCCTACATCATTCTAAAAGATAGGCAAAATTCTCCAAAACACTTTTACAAAGGCTGGGATGATATAGCTCCATCTATGAGCGACTGCAGGATTTCCTGAGCGCTTCTAGAGCTCTGAGCCTTCGATTAAATTTTAATAAATTGATCAGTCAAAGCCGTGACAACTTCGTATCGACCCCTGGATTTTTCTCGGCTCCTTCTGAGCACTCTGGGGAAGAAATTTGAGTGTGGCCGGTTCTAGGGTAGGCATAGCCCGACTTTGGTGAATACTGTACTAGTTTATTCCCCCCCTAGAATTTTGCGTCACACATACTTAAACAACTTTAAACATGTTAATAGTATGTGCTCAAACCCAACTCGCCAAGGCTCGTACCTTAAAATTTGCACTCGTGTCGTTAACACTATTTACGAGAGTTTCGTACTCTACTTTACCTATGACAATGTTTAATTACTAAAAAAAATCACTAATCATAACTATTAAGAGAGGTTATGTTTTCGTTTATAACCTATCATTGCCACTGACAGTGATGCAACGAAACGTTGTACCAAACACTGATTGCACGACTCCCAAATTAAATTGGCCTGAACGGCTGATTAGTTGAAGTTCGAATCATTACTGTTTTTCTTCTTCTTTTTAATCCTTGAACCTCATTGGTCCGTTACCCGTGATGTTATGAGTAAAACTATAATGTTGTGAAAGTAAGCAATGCTGTTGTGAGAAACTTTTCAATTCTAAGATGTGAACTGAAACGGCTACTTAGAAAAACGGTGCAATTGGTGTTTTGTACAATGTTTCGTTGCATCACTGTCAGTGGCAATGTTATAAACGAAAACATAGCCTCTCTTAAAAGTTATGAGTAGTGATTTTTAGTAACTAAAACACTGTCGAAGGTAAAGTAGTGTACGCAACTCGCGTAAATAGTGTTGACGAAACGAGTATAAAATTTCAGCCTTGTTGCGTAAACTACTATTTTAGGTCAATACTAGCTGTGTACCCGTTCTACGCACGGGGATCTTATAATATTCAGTTGAAACCTTCTTATATAAAGAACAGCAGTTGGTTTGCATATTTTAAGATATGCTGGCCAAACTATTATACATAGCTTCATTTTATGTTGTTTTTTGTTGTTCCGGATCGGTATGACAATCAATAAAAGGTTAAATTACCTCTGTGTCTGCCGGTCGATCCTATAACGGTAGGCTTACTTTTATTTTTACTATCTGATCTCGTTTGCATGGCTCAATCACGTCCTGGTTGAAGTTCGTTCGCTACGCTCACTCACCTGTATGTTGGAGCTCGTTCGCTGCGCTCACTTTCCTTCAGGTTAGCTCGTTCGCTACGCTCACTTGCCTTCAGGTTAGCTCGTTCGCTACGCTCACTCGCCTCCAGGTTGCAAATTAGCTGTTGTCATAAATGTAAAAGAAATAATAGTGCTAGTGCTGCACCCTGTTGGTAATCCTTGTAACTTTAATGCTATTGAACATCACAGAACAGAACCAACTTGTTTAATTGAAACAGCTGTTAAGATTCAATAATTTCATTTCTCATAAGGTTAACATGGGCTTCCAGAAATTCCACGTCAAAAATCGACAAAAACTTGATTTTCAAGGGTTTACTGTTAAATATCTAACTGTCTCATATTCGATGAAATACGTCTAAAACCATCTCATATATGTATAGTATTTGGAAAATAAGTTTCAGGCGGGACAGTGCTATAGTTATTGAGGAGTAGTTGTAATAAAGTGCGTATTTTAGCGTTACCAAGAGAATGACAGATAGACAGACAGACAGACAGACAGACAGACAGACAGAAATTGAGATAAGGTTTGATTCGGTTTCTCTGACCTATGAAATGTAAAAATAACCAAAAAGTTCATTATTCTAAGCAATGTACAGACAAAACTCTAATTTTATTTATATAGATATGACTGAAAAATGTTATTGCAAATACTGTTTATCTGAATACAAAGTGAAAAGCTCTTCGACTTATAACATCTGCAAACGTATAAAGAAATCTAATTTACAAAAGCGAGAAAACTGTGAGAATATTGTGTTATATTGAGCGTAGAAGGTGGAGCGTTTAAAACACCCGGTAATAAAACACCTTGAGTTTCTTCTCACACACATTTACAGTCTGGTATCGTCTGAGGCTTTTTAACTCCAGTGAAATATTGAGTTTTCTGGAGCTACAAACAAAGCTCTTTTGCCATAAGGAGTTCTTTGTTTCTTTTTCATCCGCGATATCGTTTAACTGTTCTGTGATAAATATAAATCAAAAAAGAAATTGATAACTTACGTAATTTCTCAGGATGTGGATGATAATTTTTACCACCCTTCAAAAAGGTGAGTTGGTGGCTCTGTTGGTAGCGCCACGGATTTTGGGGCCGATGCAGCGATGTCGTGGCTTCGGATCCTAATTCGTGCCTTTAAGTTGTATTTATTGATATAAAATGTAATGTAAATGCTGCATTTCATCTTCGCCAGAGTAAAAATAGTTTCGTTTTAGGACCTACACTCTAGGGCCTTTTAATGGTATGATTTTCAATAGTAGTTATACATTTAATTTTTACAAGGTAGATCAATAACTTAATAAGCGTTAAAATCGGTTTACTATACATAACGAAAGGCTATCCGTGAAACAAAGTTATAATCAAACAATAGACTTTCTTAAACCATCCCACACCTACAAATAAAACATAAAATACAAAATCACTTTTTATGCTTTCAGTCTCGAATGTCAAGTCTTATTTCTGAATGCGTATATCTTCAGTATTACTGGTTCAGAAGGGTCGCAGCTGTTCCTTTGGAAAACCGAGTACTCTACAAATATTGGGCCATAGAGTATGCTTTACCTAGAGTTATGTGCACAAACTTACACCAACTTGCGTTATTTCACAACTAAAATAGTGGGCTATAATAAATTCTTTATTCAATTTTGTATACTTTCAATTATTACAATTTATCCGTTTTAACTGTTTTATATGGATAAGTAAATTTGGACCACTATGCCTCAAATATCGCATGGATATATTATCAAACAATCAATTCGATTTAAATCATACAATTAAGGGACTATAAAGTTCACGGATGATATTGACAATAATATATAAGTACTACGTGCCTAAATTATTATTGTTTAACCACTAAAAAGTAGTGGAGGTGTACAGTTTATTCCCACGCTTCATATGTCAGTCATTTTGTTTGCAGGTGACATAACTGCTGAAAACTTCAGATCTTCAAAGCTTTTTCCAGTAGCTAAGTATTGAAGGGTCAAAACAAGTGTTTTTCCTCAACATATACTTACTTCATACTTTTTTCGCTAAATATGTCTCTACCAATGAGAGTAACAACTGGAATTTATCTTTATTCATTGTTAGGTAATTGTGGTAGTCTTCAGGGTCACTCAACGAAATCTCTTTCAACAACCTCAAGTGTGCATATATTCTTCACGTTATAGCAACTACTTCTTTACCTACTTCTTACGTTTTACTCTTTTTTTTAAGCACAGTGTAAAATAATGGCAAGACATGTTTTCTTTTTTAATCCATTTTTGTACTGAACAAGTCCTGGATTGACATAGAATATTGACCGTGTAAGGTGCCGTCCGAAATACGACTCAGTTTGTTTGGTTTGACAATATTATTGAGTCAATCATATTGTCAATAATATTGATCGTATAAGGTCTGCAACGACACCCGTGTGGGTTGGAAACTAACTCAATTTCACGAATATTGAACACAATTCTGCCGCGAATGGCAATTTGGCTGATCGAATACGAAGCTACTTTGGGTTTAAACGAGTTGTTGGAATTGAAGAATACATTGCCGAAGACGTTTGTGTTATTGTTGCCATACAAAAGATTCACAATATTGAAATTCAAATTATAAGCTAGCTTGAAACATGCTCGGTCTACTAGTTAAGTAATCATGTGACTAAATTAATGGTGAGTTAGTAATGATTTTTAACTTACTGACATGTATATACTAATTATAATATTGGTTATATCGTTATTACATTGTGAATAAGTTGGAGGTAAACTTATTATTGCTAATAAGTAAGAAAGCGTTGACAGTCTCTGTGTTTAAAATAAGCAGTGTATTAACCTACATATTGCCTATCACTATTCTTATAACTATAAAATATTAAAATCTTTTTTGAAATAAGGAGCTTTTCAGAAATCTAAAATGAAAATAATTGATTTGATAGAAATGACAATAGTTATAAACAACATTTTATAAGAATGTTCCAAAAATAACGTTATTCTTTAAAAGAAACTATACACTTGAAAAAGTTTAATAATATTATTTAAAAAAGATTAATTTTCAAGTTCTTTTGAACTTGTCATAGCTCAAGACTACAAATAATATTACTTGAGTAAAAGCTAGGCAATACTTAAATCAATTTTAAATAACAATATCGTACATCAATAAAACTGTTCTGATTATAGTATCTAAATAGTATAATTTATACAATAGCTAAATATAAACCACATGTATAAATGAATATACATCATAAAATAATTTAGTATTATTAGCGCATTGTATGTTTAAGGTCGTTCTATGGGACAAAATACATGATTGCCAGAGAGGTCTAGAAAGGGTAAGGGTCCGGAAAACGCTCATCGGATTTCACTTTGTGCAGGTAAATATTGGATCTGCGTCCCCTAAAATGATGGGCTTAAATAGTGGTTATATTTTTACTGGTTGTCCATAACACACTTTACCTATCTAAAAGACTAGAGGTATGCTATTAGGGATTCTATTAGGTTAAAACTATTTAGCGTACAAACTTAAAAAACTTTGAAGGTCTGTGTGGTAGAGCCCTGACTAAATTTGTCAGTATCATTACTGAGTACGTATTTATTTATTTATTTACAGACAACATTTTTAACAAACAAATTGCTTAGTATCTTACTGCTATAACAATACAAGTACAGTGTAAATGAACTCAGATTCAACAGTTTACAGTCTTGTGGAATAATAAATAAGACTGATAAGCGAAAATGTACAGTACTTGCAAAAACATGAAATCTGGAAAGTTCTGCATCATTAAAACAGCAATAGCAGTTACTTACTTACTTACTTAATTGCTACTTAACTTACTTACTCTTACTCCTGTGGTCATTGAAAATCTAGGGGGTCTTTGTTAACCATGTGCCTCCAGGATCCTCTGTCTTCTGCTAGCTCTAGGTCTGCTCCCAGTCTTATTAGGTACTTCGTAACCTCGTCAACCTATCGCATCCTTGGAATTCCCAATGGTCTTCTGCCCTATGAGTACCTCCTAGCACCAGCTTTACCATCTCTCTTTCACCTTTGCGATGAATGTGGCTCCGCCATCTCAATCTTCTACTATTTAACACTCCCACAATGACAAACAGCAGGGTAATATTGACTAACATTCAAAAATATGTAAACATTTAACCACAATACACATGGTAAATAACTCAATCATAGAATCATCTACCTATATATTAATTTGAAACTGTTTTTCTTTGTGACAGCTAATTTGAGAGAACTGCTGGGCGTAGAAACTCTGTAGAGGTGTCTAAAGAAAGGTCTTGGTCTGTAGATGAGCCATCAAAAGAGAAACGTGGTAAATTCCCTTGGGGCTCTGTCCCAGTGGCATTTGAATTTCCATCCCATGTTATTCTTATGGAGGAAAAACTGGGTTTTTGTCCCAGCTAATTTGAGAGAACGGCTGGGCGTAGAAACTTGGTAGGGGTCTCTAAAGAAAGGTCTTGGTTTATAGATGAGCCATCAAAAGAGGAACGAGGTAAATTCCCTTGGGGCTCTGCCCCAGAAGCCTTTAAAGTTGCCTCTTCAAATTTGTTTACCATATGCATAATTAATTCTACACTACTTTTTAACGAAACAGCTGTTAATATTTAAATTGTGATTTATTGAATTTTTCAAAATGAAGTACAGTATTATTTGCAATGGGTTTTTCTGATTTTAAAATCGATTTTATTCTGCATCATGTTTTGCAATATAATGTTCTATTACCAAATCAGTGGAAAATCCTAATATCACAGTAACTCTTAATAATAATTTCTTATGGAGTTAACTTATATCTATTGTATGGCTTGGTTTCTGCCTTTTTTTTACCACTTCTTGGAGATTGTACGTAGGTGATATTCTTTGGCGTATTGCATCTGTACTTGGGTTGGTGAAATTATTACAATGGAAAAAATCGAGAAATCCTGGACAATTTGATATAGGCTAAAAATAAAACTGAATTAACAATATGCTACATTTCTTGAGCAATCATTGAAATAACCGATTTTCAAACAATGGAAACATAGAAAAAGACATAGAACACAACCAAGTAGAAGAAAATAAATAATGTTTTTTTTTCATTTATAATCGTTATTATAGACAACCTAATGCGGCTATGAGAGGGAAAAATTTGTAGAAACACTAAAAAACAAGATCAACTTTTTGAGAAAAGATAAGATATTTACAAAAGATTTTGATTATATCTAACTGTTGTGTAGATCGTGAGTATTTCCATAACCTTCGTGTAATGCTTCGCAATTGCTCGAATTCGAGCAACAAGTACACTAGTAACAAATAAATTTGAATAATTAAAATGTTGACCAGGCTAGAAGGAGAAGGTGTGATCCGTTACTTCGGTAGAACATGTTTTTTTTTTTTTATGGTGGCAACAGATGAGAACAAGATAACGATTTCGGATGGTAGACTACTTGCGTTTAGCAAAATGCAAGCTCAAAAACTGTTTCTTGTTAGATTATAGTGAAAAAGGTAGTAAATCCGCCAGAAGAGAAGGGTCGTCGATGAATCAATTGAAAATCATAAAATGTCCTTTTCATACAATCTTATAATATGGTGTATGTCTAAAAACGGTCCAGGAAAGTTAAGAAACTATGAAGGTAACAAGGGCATCTAAGGAGTAAAATTCAGACAAAATCTTACAATACAGAGAAATAATACTGGATATCGTTGACTTTTGTTTACTATTTAAATCCAAACATTAATGAGGTTTTATGAGTAAATCTGGTATTGGGGTGATATGTGATATTTTAGGTAGCTTTGTTACTGACAGTGTCAATACCAACTGTTTCTAGGTCAGGGCCAATTTAAAAGTCGACCTATCTAGGGCATCTGGGTTCGGTTTCAAACTATTAAAAGGATTTACTATTATGAATCATTTGGTATTATGTTAGATAATTTAATATCTAACTACCCAGCATTTCTCGGGGGAAAGTAATGTACACAAAACGGTCCTTTTCTTCTAGTTGACAACTTTTGTATATGCTTGGGACGATTTATTTATAATTTATGTTTAACATATTTAAAATATATTTTTATGTTAAATATCTAAGCCTACCAATACATAAAACTAACGACAAGAAACAGACTATTAACAAATTAGCCAGGGATGTATTTGAGTGACCGGAACTTAATACAACTTCATCGATTTCCGTAAAATTTTGTTCAAAAGAAATAACGGAATAAGCACTTAAAATAATTAAAATAATATTAGGTATGGAATTTTCGTTCTATATTTTGAACGCAACACCAGATTTTATAGGGGAGAAAAAGTGCTTACCCGTTCTCCAAGTAAAGTATTAGTCGGTCTAATAGCGTATTATTGGAATGAACATTGATTGCAGTACTACAGTTACATCTAGTTGTTTTTTATCTGTGAAACGTTATGGGAAGTTGCAGGATATTTGTGAGAACAGCATGATTAGCTTAGTTAGACATCATAAGAGACGGTTATAACTATAAGACTAGCTTGTTAGTGATTCTCTGTGTAAAGGGACACCGCCTGATAGTGTTGGATATTGGATGGTTCATTAGGAAGGTAGGTTTAAAGGATTGATATTGATAACTCTATAAACCAACCCTACTCGTCTGCGACTCATGTGATTATTAACTAACACTTATTGGGATGCCCAAATAAGGTATTAACACTCTATAACCGCTGATATTTAATTTACAAAAAATTCCATTCAAAAATCTGTTTAATTATCAGTTATATTAGTAAGGTAAGGATTATAGAGTATCTTGAAATGAAAGGTTTATCTTGAGTGACATATTTTTTGTTGTGAGAAGATAGATTTTTAAGGGGTCATCACTGAACTGAAAAATATTTTTAACAAGACTGACTCAAATCCTATATGAATATTGGCTTAATAATTTCTTCACGCAATTATCTACAATAGTTTTACTTTTTGACGCCTAGTTCGCGTATTTTTTTTTATTTTTCGTCAAACCAATCCTTTGTGGAAAAATACAGGAAAAGATTTGTGACACTAAAATCTGTCAACAACAAACCCACGGGCCATCAACACTGTCAGAAAAAAGTTAGCTGTTGTTTTATTTGCCCGCATTATAATTTACCAGTAATTATAATTTAAGTAAACGTTTTCATATTTAATTTCTTTGAACCGATAAAGCTTAGTATACATTTTTAGCCTTTTTTGCGAAAATATATTGTGAACATCATTTTAATAGTGTTCCATAAATAAGTAGCTAAACTCCGGGAAATGGTTTTATGGGTCAAAATAAAGATGAAATAAAAAATGTAGTTGTTTTCAATATCGCATCGTTAACCTGATATCTACCATTTTGTATTTTACCTAAATATTTTTTATTTGGATTTTTATGAACCAATATTTATGAATCGTGGTATGTTGTTCAATACTGTTTAATGAAATGGTGACCATACATAGTAGGTATTTTAAGCCAAGTATGGATGGAGATGAGTGTAGGATGAGTGTACGTTAAGGTAGGAGATTTCTGTATAATTGACTAAATATATAGCCTATATATATATTCAATGTCTGTATAAAAAAATAACTTGACCCAATACAAAATTTCAAAAGAGCGTCAAATTTAAGTCTTATTATTTTAACTAGTAAATTATGGCAGAAGTTTTATGATAAAATGTCAGAGCACTTTTATTTAGCATTAACAATTTCCTATGAAACAAACAAACAAAACAAGTTCAAAATGATCGAATAAGAATAACTGGAATATCACGATTTTAGTGTAAAATAAAATAGAATAAGTAGTAGAGGTATAGTGTAAAAATCTGCTTCTTTGTAAAGCTATATATAACAATATTGTTTCTATAAGTTTGATATGAAAGAGGACAGAGAATTTGTAAACATTCAAAAACTATTCTTTTGAATAACTGTATAATGTATTATGTATGTATGTATTAAATTGGAACATTTCGATTTAATTTTAAAATTATTAACATGGAGTGCAAAGGAATTAAACAAACTTGTTTTAAGATGATTGGTGGAATGCAATTATAATCGCTCACTGATTCATTTTCCGTTGAAATGCGATCTGATTGGATTCTTGATCTCGGAAGTTGTTGAACTAATTTAGTGTCAGACATTACGAGCGACACGTTATCAATTTAATTCAGGACACCACAGGATACCTGAAGCAAATACCTAAGAACGTTTAAATTACTCAACATTTTTATTATTTGAATGATAAATATTCGCAACGTATCGTTTTAGAGGGTTGGAAAAAAGTAGATTGTATTCCATCGTTGCTGTGTGCTATTTGCAGCCGGGGGCAAATAAGATGACCAGTTGGGAAGCCGGAGCTTTGTATATTGTGATGATGTGATGTATTTTTATTGCAAATTTGGTGAAATATGTAGTTGTCTGACTGTTGTGCTAGGGCCTGGAGGACCCTAGTACAGTATGTTGGAAGCAATAGCGCGTTATTCTCTGCTACCATCATAAAATTACAATTTAATTGGAAACGTTGTTGGGGAACCAGAGGGTGGAGATCTTTACCCCGACCAGAAGCACTCAATAAAATAAGCCAGCTTGGATTACTTATAATTTAACTAGAACATTTAACTATAGCTAACCTCCCAAACTAAATTGATAAATAAAGTGAAAATTGAGACGATAATAAAATTGGTCTGTTGCGTTCCCTAACTTCTTATTGAAAATGTCTGGACTCTTAAGGCATTTCCTGAATGATTTATTCCCAAGGTTTCAACGTGGTGAATTTTGCATGTCTAGGAAGGATTACCTCGTTTGATATAATTTTGAGTTTAATATATGAGGTAATCATAATTTTGGATTTACATCTCTGCGAATGTACCCTAACGGCTTCCCCTTAAGTTGTTAATCTAGCCTGTCATTCTTAATTGTACAACTACTTAATATCCAAAGACATGTCCTGATGTAAGAGAGCCATGGTGTTTTCGTTGGGTGACGTTGCTAATTCTAGGAACACCGGCGAGAGGCAAGACTGAGGAATTCGTGATTCAGCAGCTCCTGGACCCCTAGTTTTGTTCATGTTGTTGGTTGTTTTGACTCTTAGTTTTGTTCTATGAGAAAATCAAGCAGTAGACCGAAACCAGTTGAGAAAAATCGCCAATACCTTAGATAAACACCAGAAAAAGAGTTAATCTATACTTATTTAATACGCAAGCAGGTTTTTTGTGACAATTACTCCTCCGAAACTACTGAACCGATTTACATGTTCTTGGTGTCATTGGAAAGAGCGTAACGTGAAGTTTTGCAGGAAACTTTTTTTTAGGGAAATAATTAGAGGGTGAGGCCCTGGGGCCCTTTAAAGTTTCGTATTTCTCCATAAGATTAACATGGGAAACAAATATTGTTATGAAACTCCAGCTGTTGTCAGAAATTAAAAGTGAGAAGAAGAACATATGTTAATTGTAAACAGTCAATAAGTTTGCTAATTTAACAGTTAGTTTGCCACAAACATTTACTTACTCGGTTGAAATGAAATAGTTACTATTTGAATTTGGGTTGGTGTAATTATTACAATGGGAAAAAACGAGAGAGCCTGGATAAATTGATATACTAAAAAGAAAACTGAATTAACACTGTGCTGCATTTCTTAGTAATCATTGAAAGAGACGATTTGCAAACTATGGAAACATAGGAAAGTCATAGAACACCACCAAGGGGAAGAAATAGAATAGTTGTTATAAACACTAAAAAACAAAATCAGCTTTTGAAAAATGATAAGATATTATTTAAATGTTGATTATATCGATCTGTTATGTACATCTTTAGTATTCCATAATCTTTGAGTCGAATCTTTTATAGTCATAAAAAAATATGACTGTTATTCGTTTTAAAATAACGCCTGTAATACTTAGCGATTGCTCGATTTCGAGCAACAGGGACACTAGTTTGATTAAAATCAAAGTTAGCAGTGTATTAATTTATGCATAGTAATTGGTCAAATACATAAATAAAATATATACAGATTTGCATCAAACTAAAAACCAACAAACTTGTTAACGTCAAATGGAAGCAGTTTTGTGGACCTGTAAACTCGTGATCCGTTTAGATCTCATCTTGATTTTATGATGCACTTTGTTTACTTTATTGCAGGTTGGAATACCTCCGACTCAGACTCTGTAAACCATTTCTCATAGGAATGGCTGTGTTTTGTGTCATTTTTCGCCTTTGATCTTGTGACTTTGACACCAAGAAGACTTCTTTAATTGATAGCCAATAGTGCAATTGTTTCTGACTTCAATACGGTACATCATAAAGTGATGTTACCAATCTACGTTCTTGTGTAAATAAAAATTGATATGTATGATTAAATTGTGTTTTTTTTCATAGCGAAGCAGAGATTTGATTTGGTACCAAACGTAAAACTATAATCATAGAAATCCATTTAAATGTATTTATGGATTTATTTCAAAATGGTCTATCCTGCTTATAATATTGCAATTGTTCAGGTTTGGTAATTTCGAAACTGTATTATTGGAGATTTTTTAGTGTGACACAAATGAAGACTATAGTTCGGCCGCTTAGAAAACGACCTCCTCCAGCATTGGTTTAGCATTAGCGCACAGGTCGTTTTCTAAGCGGCCGAGCTATAGTTTGATCTTTAATTCAATGAGTTTTAGTAAAATTAACTTTGGTCGATATTCATATCTTACAAGTATTTCTTTCCAGTTATAAGTGTTTAGGTTTCCGAACTAGCTATGGATTCACTAATTTGTATATGCCACAACTATACATTCCATTCTAATGATAAAGTTTTTAGCCAGTAGAAAAATACTTACTTCATTGATTCATTGCCAGAGTATGTCGATGTATAATACCCTTTTCTTTCGTATACACAAACAATTTTATACACCTGATCGTTGTTCTTAATAACTCATTCATTTAGCTAGATTGACATTTCTAAAATGTATTTGTTAAATTATTGCAAATTTAGAGGACGGCTTATAGAACAATGTATCTTTTATATTTCCATCAACTGTCATATATGATAAACTTAATGAGACAGAAGAATTTATATAGTATTAAACTTTATAAAAAGCTTTAAACAAATCTTTATTAAGCCAATGATTTTAGTTTTCTGTAAGCTATGTGTACAAAATAATAAATTCAAACTACTCATATTTCAAAGTCTTTTGCATTACAAATTATTTAATTTGTCAAAATATTTACATTTTAAAAGTTAGTTTATATGAAGATTAACTAGATCATAACAAATCTTTGCTAAATGTGTATGTGGAACCAATCACTGTCGTTTTGCACATTTTCTTTTAGTTATACGGCAATAAAAGTTATAAAATCCAAAAGGCCGTTTGGTGTGGACACACAACAACGCACAACATAATGTCTGTCACCACCAAACCCCACGAACCATTAACTCTGTCACCAGCAAAGAGGCGCTATGTTTCAATGACAGATATTCTATAGTAACTCTATACTAACAAGCACAAAACACGTGTGTTCCTAAGAAACACGTCAGCATTATCGCAAAACCATTTACTGGTAAAGTAAGAACTTCCTAATTACTATAAATTACGCTTCAGAGCTGAAATTGATATTTCTAAGCCAAGAACACAATCCAATTACCAAGCTCAACAGTTTATTTTCCACTGAAATTTGGGTCGATTACATCACCTTTCATTTTTCTTTTGCTATTCACACAATAATGCTTCATCCTCTTCATTGTATGACTTGAATCAAACCTAGTAGATATATTCTGATTTTCAACGTGTTGAGAAAAGAAATCAAATCAACTCATTTTATTCAAAAACAAAATATATACAATAAATACAATACGTCAGACTTAGGAATACTATATCCCTAAATGACGAAAAATAGCTTTGAGAAATTGCTCTTACCAGCAGGAAACTTGGTTAAACACTAGTGTACAGATTATAAGTTTCTTATACTGTAAAAATACTGAAATAACAGGAACTGGCATACATACAGAGTTAAAGACTTGCTAGGAGTCAGAAATAATCTTCATGTTAAGCATAGTTTGAGATGCACATCAAATTAAAGGTCTTTGATATAAAAATATAATGCCCTGTAATAAACAAAATACAACGTCAAATAAAAATATCCACTTACTGTATACACACTGCAGTGTGATATATATAAATATTTAACACTAAGCAATTTTATGTTTTAAAATATTTTTTCATAGCCCTCCAGCCTATATAATTAACCCCTAAATGAATCAAAATAACATCCTTACAATGAATATATGCCCGAATGTGCTTAGAGTACAAAGTGACACAGCAATATCTGCTATATCGTCAGTGTTAACACACTTATTCGAGTCCCACATTCCCTCGTAACCTCTGGCTTTACTTATCTCTATCAGCTAAGCATAACAATGTGATAAAGTTAGTATCTCAAGTCACCACGTCTCACCCTATATTATTATAGAAACATTATTCTTTATACTGTATAAGTTGTTACATTTAGGATTTGTTTCAGCTATGTATGTTGTTCTATTGTTTGATAGTATTGGTCTGTCATACTTGGACTGTTGTTATAATTATCCCTTATCATGACTATTTGAAATTGAACAGCATGGTACAATATGGAAATTGAACGTGGAGCAAATTGTATGAGATATTAAATATTATTGTTACAGTCATTTATTCTTATGTGTTTACTAGTGTATTATTTAGCTAAAAGTCATTGAGCTTATTTTAAAGGTTTGGGGCCACCATGGCCATTTAAAAAATCATTAAGTACTAGAATATTTTTTCATCTTGAAACCAGGAAGTCCATGATTAATCAAGCCAAATTTGAAAATTACGAAGCCTTAACGGGGAAAATAAATTGATTCAATGAAAGTTATAAAACGTCACAAAAATATGGCCACAGTGTCTCGGTGGTAGAGTGTTTGCCTCAATCAGTAGGTCCATCTAAATAAAATTGTACTTGGAAAACTAATTCGTCTCTCAGGACACTGAACATTCAGTTTGAACAACTGGTTTAGTCTGAGGAAAAGTTACTCTGGTCACTCCACTCTATATTATGCTCAACTTAGTTTATGTAACTTAACAATTTATTGTAAATCCCCGATTAGTTTAATACAAAGAGAACAGGTTGAGTTTCGTCATAAAGCAATCGACGCACACTCTAGTGAATATCAAAACAAAAAAAGTGAGTGGCCAAATAAAAGATTCTGTTTTAAGTCAAGTAATCCAAGGACCTTAAATAACGACTACTAATAGTCTATGGGAAGAAATAGTATTACCTTTGTTAAAACAGGTGGCATAGTAACAGACGGTTTCGTTACGTTGTTTAGGAGTAAATTTACGTCATCCATGAAGACGAGACATAACACCACAAATATTTTGTATTAAACCGTGTATCGCTTTAACAACACAGTGAATGGATCTTGGCCAGCAATCTGCCTTGTTTAATGGCTTAAGGGTGTAAACTGGATCTGGTTACACCGTTATATCTTGAACAGAACTTGTCACTTCGTACAAACGTTATTGGAATGTTCATGATACTTTATTTGTACTAACACATTCTCTTAGTTGAGCGACACTACTTTTTATGTGACATGTTTAATACAAGACATGTTGATTTAGCATTTCATTGTGGCTATGAGGAGTTGCAACAATGTAAAATAACTTATTATAAGCTACAGATAACAGGCTAAACGTATACATATTCCTGATGTAAAACTTGCGATCCTCTCTTGTACAGTCTAACAATGTTGTGCAATTTCCTAATTAGTATTTTTGTTATAACCGTTTGTGCACTTTAGATAACCTATTACTAACGCGTAAACATTTTCGGGCAAGTAACTGAAAAACTAACAAGGCATGATTGGGATATGTTGAAAATGTTAACTGCTATTTTAAACCCATCAGGAGAGAGGACAAATGTTCAATATTCGCTTTCAAAAAGTGAAAACAGATCAACGTTTTTCTGGCTGTGAACCGGAACCCTAACCTTTACTAGGGCATTATCTGGTATTTAGAATACCATTACTAGCTAAAATTTAAAAATACATATATGCATACAAACAACTTTAAACATGTTAATAGTATGTGCTCAAACCCAACTCGCCAAGGCTCGTACCTTAAAATTTGCACTCGTGTCGTTAACACTATTTACGAGAGTTTCGTGCACTACTTTACCTATGACAATGTTTAATTACTAAAAATCACTAATCATAACTATTAAGAGAGGTTATGTTTTCGTTTATAACCTATCATTGCCACTGACAGTGATGCAACGAAACGTTGTACCAAACACTGATTGCACGACTCCCAAATTAAATTGGCCTGAACGGCTGATTAGTTGAAGTTCGAATCATTACTGTTTTACTTCTTCTTTTTAATCCTTGAACCTCATTGGTCCGTTACCCGTGATGTTATGAGTAAAACTATGCTGTTATGAAAGTAAACAATGCTGTTGTGAGAAACTTTTCAATTCTAAGAACTGAACTGAAACGGCTACTTAGAAATACTGTGCAATTAGTGTTTTGTACAATGTTTCGTTGCATCACTGTCAGTGGCAATGAGAGGTTATAAACGAAAACATAGCCTCTCTTAAAAGTTATGAGTAGTGATTTTTAGTAACTAAAACACTGTCGAAGGTAAAGTAGTGTACGCAACTCGCGTAAATAGTGTTAACGACACGAGTATAAAATTTCAGCCTTGTTGCGTAAACTACTATTTTAGGTCAATACTGTATATGACTTAAAAATGTTTTTGCAAATACTGTTTATCTGTATACAAAGTGAAAAGCTCTTCGACTTATAACATCTGCAAACGTATAAAGAAATCCAATTTACAAAAGCGAGAAAACGGTGAGAATATTGTGTTATATTGAGCGTAGAAGGTGGAGCGTTTAAAACACCTGGTAATAAAACACCTTGAGTTTCTTCTCATACACATTTACGGTCTGGTATCGTCTGAGGCTTTTTAACTCCAGTGAAATATTGAGTTTTCTGGAGCTACAAACAAAGCTCTTTTGCCATAAGGAGTTCTTTGTTTCTTTTTCATCCGCGATATCGTTTAACTGTTCTGTGATGAAATAATGGCTTTTAAAATAAAATATGTTGCGAATATTTCAGCTTACTAAGAGTTGTAGAAACAAAATAGTTTCATATTGAACATAACTGATTCGCTTATTATCACAATTCTTATAAAAATTTCTCAAACAGCCTGATTTGTTTACTGAGTTGGAATTTTGAAACTTTGTTTGAATTTCAAGCTGTTTGATTGAAGAGTATTAAAAAACATAAAGTATATGTTTAAAAGTTAAAAAAAAAAAACTACGGACAATTTTATATAACTAACCGTTATACACATACTTCGCAACGGATAGAGGAATTTGAATAATAAATGAAAGGGCTTCACACACAGTATCAATTGTATATACATAAATCCAATTTTAACGCGTTTGATGTAAAATCATCTTTCTATAAACTCAAGTAAGCCTACATACATTATTAGGTTATCTAGTATAATGTATAAGAGGTGCTGATGTTCTTTTGATCTTATATACTGAAAATACTGTAACTATGTAGCATATTTTTTACTATAGTCTTCCTTCAAAGAGTGTTCAGGTGAAGCTCCTGCCTATATTTTAAGTCAATGGATTAAAAGTTTAACAACATGTAGTAGGCCTGAAGTGTAGCAAAATAGCTCCTTCGCAACAAACCTGCAGACTAAACTAATTTCAATTTCTTATACTAAATATATCCTTTGGGACGTGGATCATTTGTTTGTTTGTTTTTTATATACATATATTTATAATATTACAATAACTATTT
This sequence comes from Macrosteles quadrilineatus, assembly GCF_028750875.1. NCBI lineage: Eukaryota > Metazoa > Arthropoda > Insecta > Hemiptera > Cicadellidae > Macrosteles > Macrosteles quadrilineatus. Next base: position 3,581,938 of record NW_026542605.1, read on the forward strand.
GACATTTAAGTTTTTATGGGCTTTCACCCGTCCAAGCCACTGATTATTGCATATTGTACTATTTTTATGCACTGAATTTAAGCTACTATAAACTACGACATTCTTAATTGGAGTTAAAAAACAAGTTAAAAGTCTTAATTTGTAAGATACTCTAACTGAATTGCAGTTATAGTAATACGAAGTGTGCTACAATTTAAACGTGGCACTTAATTTAGTGATTACTGTCCTGAGAGCCAATTAAATGGAATTGCTTGCTGAATACACGAGACTGTAATATTGCGAATGGTCAAGCTGTAACGTAAGCCCTGACGTGTTAAATTTATGTCAAATAAGGCGAACAACCCAAAAAGCAAGGATTCAGATAGGATAAACGGTTATTTTGTAAATCCGCCGAATCTGCATACATCAATTTCTATGCCTTAAGCCATTGGGAGTAGTATTTTTACCACAATACTTCACCTCCTTGAAATGAATCTTGAATGTCCAATTTTGCTCGCTTGGATGTTGGATAATAGCTTTGATTGCACACCATACGAGCTCCGACTGTATAATATATAACAGGAATGTTATCAGCTCCGTTGGATTATGTTTTATTCAAAACCATTATTACCTAAATCTCAGTCACAGACTGCCCTCTGAAGTTCTTTCATCTGGTTATGATGAAATCGTTTAGATTCCGTTATAGATCATCGGCTAACGTACCCCGCAAATAACGTGTAATTTTTCTACACACTTCTACTCGTCACATATGTTATGTATTTCATATTTACAGATGCTACAACATCAAACTTATTGAGGCATACCCATACACTTTCTATAACTCTATAATAAACTCAGTCAAAAAATATATTTTTCTTTAAGTTTCCATATCAAGATGTTTGCCTAATCTTTCTTTTTGTATCTCTATTAGTTAAGGCAAAGGGTCATGGATGTTGATTGAATGAAAATTTGATTAACAGATTGAATTAATTTGCTTTACGGGTGAATTTATTTTTGAGTTGAGTGGTACAGTTATAATTTCACCACGGTTTAGACAAATAACTGAAAAACAAACTGATGTACCTATAGTCAATTTTAGCTTAAAGAAACCCGAGTTTAAAGAAACACTATGACAGCGAAAATGATAACAAATTAATTTTTATTAAACATCACACTGCATATTAATACAATTAAAGAATTATAGATGTTTATGTATGTTTTAGTTTTTGAAACTAAAGTTCGTTTACTAAATTGTAACTAACAATGCATTTTAAGAAGTTAGTTGGATGAAAATACAAAAACATTCCCCTGATTGACCCTTGATTAATTTATTCTTCTAAAGTGGAAAACAAAATGGCGTGTCTTGTGACTGATAATTTGTTAAAAAAGACCTTGAACTAACACAAAGTTCATAATTGTAACAAATATTTTTTTAAGTTTCATGTCACTAATGCCTAATTATACATTTGAAATCTTATCTTACTAATATTATAAATGTGAAAGTTTGTGTGTTTTTTGGTTTGTTTGTTTGTTTGTTTGTTTGAAGTTCAATCACGCATTAACTAATGGACGGATTGGGCTAAAATTTGGCATGATGATAGCTCATATTCCCGATTAACATATAGGCATATTCTTATCTCAAAAATCCTTTTGGGCTCCGCCCCAGTGGCTCTTTAGTTCCCCATGTTAACCTTAAGAGAATTCATATTTAAAGGGAATAAAGAATTTAGTCAGCTGTTTTAACTAAATAAGTTGATTCTATGATATGCAAAGGTATTAAAAAGTTATAAGGTTTCCCAACAGGGTTCAGCACTAATATTTTTTGCATTTATGAAAACAGCCAAAGTAGGATAGTTTACAGTTATGTTTATGTTTTTAATTGCATGAATAATTTGTGATATTTTGCGAATTGTTGATAATTTATTTTTCTCTATTGTTTAGGTGAAGTAGTAGAACATGATGGCTATGGTAGATGTGTAATACTATAGTATACCGTAAATTTAAAGAAGCAAATTTTATCATACTGTGTTCTCCCCCATTGCAAACGCTAAGTTAGAGTATAACTGCAATAAGCATTTTTCACTTATATGCCAACCCCGTACGAAGGACGGGTACTCTACTGGTCTATATATAAAGCCCAAAGTACCCATGAACTTTTGAGAAAACTACAAGTCGCACCCCCATCAACCATATACTTAAAATGTTTGTCATGATGAGAAACCTTGCGCAAAACTATTCATTATTTCAAAAATTGCCCTTTAAGGTCGTAATTCCTTTATAAAGGGAACTTTCCATATACCGGTACCTTATATAAAAAAAAAATACTTCAGCTGTACTTATTACTGTCTTCTGTTTTGTTAATTTCAGCTTAACTTAACCGATCAATAATTTGAGTCAAACGGGGTGCAGCCCGTGGGTAGCAGCTAGTATTATTAACGTCGAATTCCATTCTTTTGTTAAAATATATAAATAAAAAATTGCATTTTACTTGTCAGAGCAATTCTCCTTTTATGCCCTCAATGTTGCACGATTGGTACAACTGGCACGTACTTTTAAAACAATATTGTATGTAAGAGATTATACCCAACAACAATCTTACATAAAAGTGGTTTTGTCTCATGAATATTCTCTAAGCGAATGCCAACATTCAACAAATTATTTTTTTTATAAATAAATTAACAAAGATTGTATGTAGTTTGTATGAAAAACAACTTCTTTCCTTAAGGTTTCTTTTGCCTTTGTTGGCTAGGGATAACAGTTAACAACAAACTATGAACTACAAGATAAGGCAAATCAAGTTTACTAAAACAGTTTTTATTTTATGAAAACATTATTCCTTAAGAAACCACTAAGGTCCCAATCCTTGTACTAAATTTCCCGCAAACCGCAAGCCCCAACACAATTACTGACACAATCTTTGAAGCGTCGCGTTGTCTCTCAATCTTGGCAGCTAAGTTAGCTGTACTCTTTCAAACATTACTATGTGATAAATAATACCCCCGCCGCAGCAAACCTGCAGAATAAGCGAACTTCCATTTGCCTGATTGGATTTACACTAAAATGTCTCCTTAAAAATATCGCATTTATTTCCTATTTAAATTTAATTAGTTTAACGATTACTTAGGTTTGCTGCAACATTGAGGGTAAAAAGTGTGTTTTTTTTTCTTTTTAAAAAATGTTAAAAGTTTAGTAAGATATGAATGCATTTTCCGAATTTGATCAAAATATGTTAACAAGCAAACTACAATACTTTAATTATTTTCCTTAAGTATAATATGGGAACTTTAAATTAACAATTTTTTGTAATTTTCTCCGTAACCATTAGGCACATAATAACGCCTCAATATACTAAAGTATTTTTTTTTTTTTAGTTCTACAAAGTGGTTTGGAAAGAAATTGCTAAATTCTATGTTTTTGGGTTTAAAATGGGAAAAACCAATATTTACCCCATAAAACCCCCCATAAACCCCCTTTCCCATAGTCCGATCATGCTGGCTCGCGAACTCGTTCGAATAAATGTAGGTTTACACGTTTATATCGAATTTCATCAAAATCAGATCATGTAGCCTACAGTTTGGTAAACTGCTTTTTGACCTTATATGCCTCACAGTTGCTAAATTGCAATTTTCAAAAATGCAATGCTTATCCATACTGTACTCAAACTAAAGTTTGGTTGCAGTAAACATATGAAGGTTGGTTGCAAATTACATCAAATATGTTTCTGTTATAATTTAGATGTTCACGCAATAGGTCGGCTGATATATAAAATTTATTGTAGAAAATAAAGCACAACTGAGCACATGTTTCTGTTAATTTAATTTAAATTTCTCGATACGTCTTTCATTGTCCAAGAAAATCGTGTTTATGACCTTTTTGTACGCTTTACGAACTCCTCTGAGAAATGTAAGACAAAGAATATTTCTTACAAAGCCTCTATTATAAATGTATCCCAAATACCAATATAATTTTAGTTATGATCAAAATATGTCACTTCGTCACCATATAATTTGATTTATTCTCTTGCTTATAGTACATCATACATTGCCCCATACTCCCACAAATTGCATTTAACATGCATCAGTAAATCAATTCCATTAAATGAAATCATGCAAAATAAAATATCTATCATAAGGATTATGATTGGGCTCCTTAAAAAAAATATAGGCTACATCTAAAGATTAATCTTGTTTACTTGTTTTACTTTTTTTAATAAATGAATATTTACACTTTTTTAAATGTGAAAATTTGTTATTGAAGTATTCAAAATTATGTTGGCTAAACAACGATTAGAAGTGACAAATTAGCATGATCAATGTGCAGCATGATGTTGACACTTGTTTTACCAAACCAACTGTGGCTCGTCACTTGCGCACAACGACTTGGACGAGTTTTCACTCCCAGAGGTGCTAACGATTGTAAAATGTATAATGGGTAAAATCAGTATGATTATCTTGGTCATGTTTGTGCCTTACTTCTATATGAGACGTGAGTAATAGCAATATTCTTAAATAACCTAAAATAAAGTGATAAAGTTTTATTCATGTTACGTATCTTTAACAAATATGGTATTCTAGGAACTAGTAGACATACTATAGTAAATAACTCCCTTATCAGCTTCGTGCGTGTTATTAAATTACATGAAAGTACAAAAAAAAGTCAAATTACACTTCTAATAAACATATTTACACTTATACTGTTTACTCACAACCACTTATCATCTGTTATGTGCATTTGCCGTCTTGTGAGTGAACAGTTTAAGTGTAAATATATTTAGTACAAGTGTTATTTGACGTATTTTTGCACTTTCAGATACTGTAGTAGTAACAAATGATATTTGTAAGAGAATTTTATAAAGTTATATACTAATACAGTTGATTTAGATGCCTTACGTGTCTTTCAGAGTGGATAAAAAACACGAGACATGCTGAAAAGTCCAATTTAATAATAGTAACATGATACATGATAAGTTATTTCCTATTTTATCATTTACACAGCTTAACATTTCAAGACATATTTATAAACAGTAACTATTGAACATAGGTAGTATTGTCATTACTAGCTATTGTTTTTAGCTATTACTTAGATTAAATTTTGTTATGGTTATCAACAAGTACAGTGGTTCGGTCATGCTATAAAGGAATGTTTTAACTGTTTTTCTTTAAACGTTTGCAGATGAAGATGATATGCATCCGTTTATTCTTATCTCAGAACTCCAGAGGAAGTATAGTGAGAAGCTTGCTAAGGAAACAGAAAAGCATGGCAGAAAACCTGGTTAGTACATATACATACAATATTTAATTCTATTTTTGTGGTCAAGGATCTATTATTAAGGTAGAAAAATTACTATACGGATATTAGATAGTTACCTCTGCTTGAATAGTAATGTTGACTGATATCATAATAAAAAAAAAACCTTTTTGTCTGGCATTCCAATTACTAAAACAAAATACAGGTCCACAAAAGATTAGTACAATCTATACGTAAGCCATGTTGGAGGTAGCTATTTCTCCTAGTATGGATTTAAGTAGTTGATCACTATTGTATTATTATTATTCGGCTGTTCTCTTTAGTTATTGTTTTAAAATATTGTTAACAGTCCAACGCCATTGAAATGTTGAAATGTATACCACTTTTTATTCTATTTTGTTCGATTTGTTAGATCAACATTAATTTTACCGTAATCTGCTACACTATGATTCAATAGGCATGTGCCCAGTTTCGTTTTCTTTTCTGCAGAGTTGCGAAAAATCTAGGTTTTGTCGTGGTAAATTAATTCCACGGAGACCTAAGTCTTCGACTGTAGTGAGTTTAGCCGGTATTTCAGCAGTTTTCTTGTTTGTCCATGTTTAAATGGAGAATACCTACGTGAAAGCTATAAATCCACTAAGAGTATCGGAAGATTTGCCTGCGTTGAACCATAGATTTGTCTTTTATCTATGGTTGAACGATCGAGTATAAGACGTGCAGTTGTTTGACACTGTCGACATTGTCGAAGGAAAGATATAAAATGCTACTCTTTCAGCACCATCGTCAAAGGCCGAAAAAGAAGCACTGTATGAGTTTAACAAATCGTCCAATCAAGCAAAAATAGTTATTCCTCCAAGAGTCAGCTATGAGCTTCATCAACGTATTTTGGGAAGAGTATCAGCCAAGGAAGCGTGGGACATCTTGATCGATCATTTTGACAAGGTCAAAGATTCCTTCAATGTCTTTAATTTTTTTAACGTGGGGATTAAACATAATACGCTCCGAGAGTGCTTTCACTAAGGAAAATAAACATCGTGAATTGACTGCTGGCCTGAAAACGCGAAACGTTCAGACAAGTGGAGATTGCCTTGAGATTCTGTTCGTTTTGAAAGTACTTCACATCCTATCAAGGCGTTTTGAGACATTCAAGTCAAGCTATCCGCTAAGTGTTAATAAAAGCGAACGAAAGCAAGAATCTTGAAATCTGTTGTCTGCACTGAATCTTCACGAACGCAATATTGTGCCAACGACGTCAAAAAGTGGTGATGTTCTTAGGGGAATTCCCCAAAAGTGACACAGGCTGATAATGAAAAAATCTTAGTCAAAGAGTTAGTGTCACGAGCGGGATCCGAACCCGGGACTCTCAGCAAATTGGCCCGGCACGCTAACCACTAGACCACCGAGGCCGATGGCTCCTATCCGTATTGTTATGGTAATGGTGTTCTCTCAGCTAATGATAAGCCCACAGCTGTCGTAAGCTCATCTATACCTCCCCTGAGTAAATACCATAAACGAGCACTGGACGAGGTTGAATAACAGACTGGCTTCCTAGTTTTTTTTCAACATCATACAGTGTGATTTTCTTGTTACACAGGGTATTTCGTAACTCTTTGGACACATGTATTATAAATTCATAAATATAATATTATATTATAAAAATAGGATTTCAACATGGGTTTGTGGTGCCTTGTTTTCCGTCTGTCTGTAATGTGAATTTTTTTTAATGTATAATTCCTAAACGGTTTGAGATACACAGCGTTGAGATTTTGCAAAAATGTTTATCTTATTAAGACCTATTTTCGTTTAAAATTATACCGACAGATCATCAACAGTTTCAAAATGGTGGCCTCTTAAAATATTTGATAACAATTTCATAGTTTTCAATGGTACCTTATTTGTTAAGAATTGATAAATAATAACAGAGAAATGTGTTCTTTTCGTAATGCATGACCACTTTTCTCCATTTAAATAATAACTCTAATACTCCTTTTTTCATTGTCTAAATATCTTTACAATAATCTGTTATACGTCAATCAGGAGTTTTAACACATAACAGCTGATTGAATAATTTATATTTGTACTGAGATATGGTCTACATTTTTGGAATGGCTCTTGTCCGTGCATGAGTAGTGGCGAGATTGTATGCAGAACACTAACCATCCGAACAGGCAATGTTCTAACCAAATTATATTATAAATTTTTCTTGTGGTTTGCTCACATTCAGTACTAAGCAGCCAACTTAATAACATAAAAACACAATAAATAATTAGTTAAAATAGGTTTTAAGAATCGTAAGCAACTAGTAAAGACTTGCAGTAATGCTCAGACAACAATTCTTTTATAAATAACAAAAACAATTGATTCAATCAGCTGTTATGTTTTAAAAGTAAAAGGAGTATTAGCATTGTTTAAATGAAGAAAAGTGGTCATGCATTACGAAAAGAACACATTTCTCTATTATTATTTTTCCACTTTTAACAAATAAGTTATCATTGAAGAAAACATTACATTTACTAACTCTTTTGTCCCTTGCAATTTTTTTTAAGTGAACAGTTTTGTGAACAGTGAACAGTGGAATTTGGCATCAAATATTTTAAATGGCCATCATCTTGAAACAGTTGTTGATTTTTTTGTGTAATTTTAAACGAAAATAGGTCTTAATAAGCTATACATTTTTGCAAAATCTCAACGTAATCCACTGGACTTGGACATGCAGTCATGACTTAAAGTTCCGGTGTCGCCACACGTGTCCCCCGTGATTAACTACACTGGCCAGTTTTTTACAGTATTATATTTGTTTTTTGTGTTTTTCGTGTTCGTGTGCGTGTTCTAAGTGTAACGACGAATCTAACCAAATTGGTTAGATGACTTATTGACGTTTTGGTTCAACCTGAAGATGGACTTTTTAAGTCCAAAACTATAGTAGTGTACTACTGAAGCAGGATCACTTGACGAAGCCAGGTAACATAAACCATTTAGCTTAAAATCTCAACGTTGTATCTAAACCCGTTTAGGAGTTATTCATTTTTTTACACATAAATACAGACAGATGGAAAACTAGGCACCACAGACCCATGTTCCTATGGTGAAATGTGTTTGTCTTGACGTAAGCAATAACGCTATATACATGTGTCCAGAGAGTTACGGGACACCCTGTAGAGAAAATAAAGGATATCGTGAACTGGACGAAAACTCCTCAACTAACTAACCACGTGATTGATTTTATTAAAATGTAATATTCGTGTAAGCATGTATTCATTACTAAATCCAAATGTCCTATTTCAATCCATGTGGGAAATTCCATTTTTTTTCTGGGAAAATGTTCATTACTTGCTTCATTTACAACACGTTGGTGCACTAAATATACATTAAATCATGTCCTTTATTTAGTATTTGAGGAGACATTGCACTAGATTATGTTACGAAATTGAGCAAATTATTAGACTGGTCTGCCTCGTCCAACCTCGTATCTGGATCGTATCTGCTAGACAACAATTTCAGGTCACAGTGTTTATTCAGGTCTACACTTTAATGAGTGTTTTCTACACTATCAACAGAGCTAGGACATCGTACGTTGAAAAATAACAGTTTAGCTTGTAAGTAAGAAATTGTACTAATATTTTGTGGGCTTCCTGTATTTTTTTACCTGTTTTAAATGGAGTATTGTATGGGATACGTAAAAGCCGTAAACAAAGCCGTTTACGAAATGGTCCATATTGCCTATTTAAGATTGTATATTCTATCCAAATTCTGTTTAGAAGTACTACCATCGATACTGATGTTTTTGGCAAAGGTATTCAGGCTGTTTGTTTATTTTACAAATAATGTCGTCTTTTCAGGCCCAGTGTACGATGGATGCAATATGTGTGTATGGAAGTATTGCTCTCCATCCACCCAGGAGCTTAATGCGTTTAGGTTTAGCGAGAGTGACGATGCCAAACACCTGTTTGAGTGTTTTGGGGCGGTTCTTACTGATAGAGATTGTATCATCAAAATTCTTGCCAAGCGATCTGAAATACAAAGAACGATTATACTCAACCAGTTCCAACAAATGTATTCAATGGACTTTTCAGACAAACTAACCGATCGGCTTAATAAATATCGGTCGACAACGTTATTAACTAATCTGGGTACTCCTCTGCCACTATTCTTTGCTAGTCAGTTCCGCGCCGGTTTTGAAAAACTAAAAGTACAACGCACAAAGGTCGAAGGTACTTTTACAAGAACCGAAATCTTGGAATTATTAACGAGCCTTCCCAACTGTATGCTTAGAAAGGTCAAGTCCGTGTATGATGCCAAATATGTACAGACATCATTTCTTCGCGATTTGAATGAATCTTTTAAATTAATGCCTAAGAGTGAATACATTGAAGTTGTTGTCGCCTTGGCAAACACAGGAAGGGACGAAATGACTAGTTGGTTCGCGGCTTGGAATGATGCGAAAACACTACGTAGGGCTGTGAAAGACCAACACTTCAACAAAATCAAGGAAAGGTCTAAGGAGATATTTACTACACGTTCGTTGTATCAATTAAGAGATACTCTAATCATTTATGATAAGCTAAGGCAAAGCGATGAAGGGTATAGCACGATTTTTGACGATTTCTATCACAAACACGAGAATGCTGTGGAGATATATTCGACTGTTTCTAAAATCGCTCTAGATCATAACACATACTTCGCAGGCGTCATAGAGAACACTTTGAAAAATGACAAAGATCCGTCCAGATTCATGAACATCATTAGAGCTCGATGTGGTATTGACTTGAAAGATATCGCCGATGAGTATGAGAAGATCGTAGGTGAGTCTATGATTGATACATTGAATAAACATGATAATAAAAAAGGTGACGAGCTTACAAACTTGGGAAATACAGTGATGACAATACTCAATGGTAGAACAGCCGAAAAAGAATAAATTGAGGTTTATGAAATGCCCATCGAGAATAAATAAATTTGAAAACTATTACGCTATTTTCTTTCCTAATATCAATTACATTAATTAAATTAATTGTTTTTTACTCAGAAAATATTTTGAACGTCGATTCAATTCAGTTCTGAATCCTTAATGTTGGTAATTTAATATTTTACTCGATATTGAAAATGATCTAATTGTTTATTGCAAGGTTTAGCTTACTTGATAATCTGTGATTATCATCTATTTAATAACAGGTGTCATAACTTTTGTTTAATTAGGTTTTGCATAGTAACACGTACCTACCACAAATGCACGATTAAAACTTTGGAGATGAAATATAGATAAAGTTAACATTCTAAAATATTTTTCGAAAATAAAATTTAAAAATTCTTAATTGCTTATACATACATATGCATATAGTTGATGTGAAAGTAATACTGTAGTTTTATTTTTTTTTACTTTTTTACATGTAAATCCGGCAAAAAGCAATTGTGGCATTGCAATTGTTACAACTATTCATTGTATAATACAATAGTTCTAAAAATAATGTCTGCATAATTAAAGAAAATCATTTTTGACTTTATATTGTTTACAAAAACATCAAAATTGTATGAATAATTGGAACATAACAGGAGTAATAATCCCCTAAGGTTATAAATCTGTGCGGGAGTCTACGTATTCACTTAATTCTTATATAAACTCAGTATTAGAGGTATGCCTGACCGAAATCAGTGTTACAATCATACTAAAAATACATTAAAAAAATAATATAAACGTGGCTTTTCATGGAAAAATTTTAATTTAAAAAAAATATAGCAAGAAGCACATCATAGAACAAAAGTAAATAAATAAAATACTTCTAATGACACTTAAAACATTTATTTACACTCATACGTGTAAATATGTGTTTAAAGTATTACTAGACTTATTTTTTTATTTACTTTCCGAACATTTAATAGCACGTACAAAGCTGATCAAAAAATGTTTATTAATAATTTAAAATCATTCCCAAACTATGAAAAACACGATGTTCTTTATATTAAAGTAATAAAAACGATTAATATCATTATAATTAAGTGGGTAGTTACTTTTTCACTTATTAAATTGGTTCTAGTTTTGCACACTTTTAATATGGTTAGGAAGTAGATTGTCAAACTTTGGTGTTAAGTACAAACTATATTTTTCTGAGAAAAGATTAATTGGGTGGCGGATCGTACATTTGATGTCGCACAGGTGTAAAATAAATTAAAATAATAATAAAAAATAAATTAAAAATAAAACATACAAAAATAAAAATACAAAAATAAATCAAATAAAAAATAATAAAATAAATTAAATATGAGTTTTTAGTATAAATATTATAGTGTCACTGATTATAAGAAGTGGGTAAGATTATACGCACATTGGTCATACTAACTGTTGCTGGAGCAGCCCAGTCTGTCAATTATCAAATTTACCACGTTGAGCTTATGAGGATTATTTTATTTCGAGAGATTCGAGGCCTACATGTTTTTAGTTATGTTTAAAGCTTTTGTTTACAATGTCAAATCGCCAAATAAAGCAAATTATTTCTATTTGGTAAACATCTCCTCTTTATTCTAAATGTACCTAATAAACCTTTTCATACGGTTGAGCAACCCATTATAGAAATGTCTACAATAAACTTATTTTAAAAACTGATGATACATAACATATGTTGACCAGCATTGTTGGGAGCGGATCACATCATTTGTCCGAGTTTGCTATAAATTACAAAATATTAGGAAAATCTGTTTTCCGAGGTTAGGTAATTAACTAATAATATATAGATAAATCAACTGACCGGGGTTTTATTTACTGACCGGGAGGAAAATTAATTACGTTTCTATAAGTTACAGGTATTGATAATTACATGTACCAGCATTGCAATTGTTACAACTATTCATTGTTCTATCAACTAGCTTTTTTATTCAATACCAATATTTTTACTTTCGCCAGTACTTCAGAAAGAAATTTTGACACTCATTGTTTCAAAGTATTTACTTTTAATCCTATAGTAAGAAGGATGATTAGGCATATTAAATACTAAAGTGATGATACGTACTCTCTTGAGTGGTTAGCTTAACCACATTCAAACTTTACTAAATGCTATAGGGGTGTTACAAGAGCGTTACATGTTCCCATGCGATGTATAATCACAATGGCCTGAAGCATAGAGTTGTAGATTCGCTGACATCACCATTTTGGATAAATGAATGATATTTTTTCCAAAATATCCAGTCATAGAAAAGTAGCTTCTAATTTTAGTATACTCTAAGTTACTGTATAGTGGCTTTTCGCGTGTTTGGGTTTTAAATATAGTTTAAGTCTCTTAAGTAAAAAATTTACCCCAAAACAAAAATGGGTTTGGACCATTTGCTCTAAAAGTGTCTGAGTACACTCATACCATAACTACTTTTAAAAAAATTCTCAGCCTTGGAAAATGAAAAATCACTTTTTATGTAGTGTTAAAATCTTTACCTACGAACGTTTGATAAAGTAGCCGTTTTAGTTCAGTTCTTATATTTGAAAAGATTCACATAACATCATTTTTTACTTACATAACAGCATAGTTTTACCATAGATAAAACATACTCCCTTAGTAGATTAGTCATCCTAATGGAACAGCTGAAGCCAATAGTATAGTCAGTTCTGTACCTCCAACTATAGAGGTTATGTTTTGTTTACAATTTGTTTCTTGTTATTGCAGTCATTTAAAACCTCGTTTAACCTAATAAAACGATATAATCATAAACAATAACTGGTCTCCTAGTTATATAACCAAATAGTAAAGCACAAATCATGAAAATAACCCTAAAATAATAGAAACAAAATGTTGTCTACACTAGCGATCAGTGTGGACGTACATGAACTAGACACAAAAAACAAGCTTCAAAATTTACAATGGGATGAGGAGACTCATAACAACACGGGTAACGTAACAATGAGGTTCAAGGATTGAGAGAGAAGAAGTAAAATTTGTATGATTCGAACTTCAGCTAATCAGCTGTTCAGGCCAATTTAATTGTTGAGTGGTGCAATTAGTGTTAGGTACACGTTTCGTTGCATCACTGTCAGTGGCAATGATACGCTATAAACGAAAACATAACCTTTTAAAAGTTATGAGTAGGCACGATTACTGGAAAAATACCGGTATGGATCATAAACATAAACAAATGACGTTTTTGGCCCGAAAATAAACATTATTTTAACATTGCTTAAATGGAACTGCCAAAACATATGTTCAATGCTATTAGTATAGGATTTAGGCCAACAACGTCATTTGTTTATGTTTTTATTTATTTATTTATTTATTACAAACGGCGATACACCAATACAAAAGTAATACAAATATGATGGGTTGAAAACAATGTCCAGTTTCACAGTTTGATTTAACACAGAATGAATTGAAAACAACTACATCCAACAAACAATCAAATTTTCAAATTAGTTCAAAAAAGGCAAGGTCGTAACATTTCATTTTTAGTAAGCAATAACAAATGAAGAATAAAGACTCCAAAAAATAATAACAATAACTTAAACTTTTACAAAAAATATAACAATAATAGACTTCAACAAATAGTAACAATAACAAGACGACAACAAAACCTATAATAACATAATTCGATAACATCAGCAACAATATCTTTCAACAAGAATATAACTATACAAATGATGACAATAACAACGATATGATAACAGTACGTAACAATATAATAACAATAACAATGGCCATGAATTAACGACAGATTAAATTTACAGTTTTCTTCTTAAAGGATTCTATGGTGCAACCAAAAAAGTCCAAGTCAGCGCAAACCTCATGTTTATGATCCATACCGGTATTTTTTTTAGTAATCATGTGAGTAGGTAACTATTTTTAATAATTAAACACTGTCGTGGGTAAAGTAGTGTACGAAACTCTCGTAAACAGTGTTAACGACACTCGTAGAAGTTTTTAAGGCACTCGCCAAGGCCCGTACCTTAATTTTTGTACTCGTATCGTTAACACTATCTTTACGCAATCGTTGCGTTGACCACTATAAAGACGGTATACGATATATCAAATAGGTTGAAAATGGTGTAGATGGAAATACAGCGCTTGGGAATAAGTGTCTGATGAAAAAATTGAAAGAAATACTGATTTATATATACAAGTCAAATGTACTTAGCCATATCATATCGAAGATTGTTTTCAAAAACATCCGTCGACCAAAAGCAAGGTTCTCTCGATTTCCGATAGGGTCTGATGGTTAGTGGAAAAATCTGACACCATTATATATTACCCTATACTTTTACGGTATAAATAAAATAGTAGAAAGACACATTTGTAATATTCGTATAAAATATGTTTACAACTAAAAGCTGTGTCCATATTTTAATATGTGGTAATAAATGTGTGGAACAATTTTATTTTTAAATAGCTCGACATTTGTCAAACAGAATGTGCAGTAACTTTAACAGCTCTAGTATAGCCTTTGAGTATAAAAAATAAATAAGTTGAGATTTTTATAATGTGGTAAGATTAATGGCTAATTCCGTGTAAAATGGATTACATTATAGGTTTAGCAAAATGTGATATGTTAAATCCAGGATTAAAGAGGACTGGCGAAGTTAAATTTGTTAATGAGGGAATGTGACACAGCCCGCATGATCACAATGATAACTTGTAAATGCTATTTTGTGGTTGGTAATAAATTGTGAGATTTGCTGTTGAAGTAATTTACCGCTGTGTTTTAACATAAATAGAAATTATTTAAATTATAACCCGTTCCATTCATTTAACTAAGCTATTTATATTTGTTTTGTTTGTCCCTGAAGAAGGCTAATGCCGAAACATAAAACTTTTTTGTTAAAAGTGTATGAATAGTTTTATAATAATATATATTTTAAATAGTTGTAATTTTTTAATTGTGATTTTATCATCGTGTGTGCGTTGAAATGAAGTAGTGTATGTTACACAAGTTTTTTTTATTGTACAAAATATAACCATCGTTTTATTAGTCACATTTGCAGCTATCTCTCTCTAATATTGACTGTAAGCCCTACTATTAATAGTTGTGGTTTACAATCAAAGATAGCTAATGTTGAAAACATTAGTATAGACTTGTAAACCTACGAAAGGGATTTGTGAACCAACCTTATCCTTATCACAAACCTCACGCAAGGCTCGAATTCATGCAACAGTTACTCTTCTTCTGGCCAAATAATGTAATCTACCTGCTAGCCATTTGTAAACAAGTTTTTATGCTTTTAACAGTTAGTTGTCATAAACAAATTATTATAAGAGTAATGGAATTGATTTTTAAAAGAGTTAAGGCTAATATCTCCATACTGCCAGTTTTACCGATTTGCATCTGAGCACTGATAGAATCATGTGCCATCTCTGTATGTCATTGATTAATCATGTGCTATCGAAACAAACAATTACTTGATTTTATAGCTGTTGTATAAAACAATCCCATGAATTTGGGAGCCTTGGATTGTTTTGTGTTGAATTAACTTTGAAATTTAAACCTGCAAATACACTAGAGTTGAGCTAAGCTTAGTGAGTTTTATTAAGTTTCGTAAATCCCGAGAGAGTAACAAGAATCGTGTCCAATTTGTGAAATTGGGTAAGAAATGTACTCCTTTACCTCGAGGAGATTCACTGTCGGAGCATAATCTAAACAGTTACACATGGTATTATATGGTGCAAAATAAATACTGAATACTGATATTTGAGGTAAGTGCTTTTTATACTTATTATTTTTAATAAATTTACTGTAAAAATTAACATAAATACCAGTAACCAATAGGTATGAAAAAATTTTCAGATCCAATGACTATGAGTAATATTTTACTACGCTCTTACATATACAGTACCTGGGGACCGAGCTTTGCTCGGGGAAAACCATTAGTATATTCTGAGAGTAATCTTTGGTAAATGCCATCTATCTGAAATTGCATTAAACTATAAGACATAAATTTAACTGATAACATTATTCGAACATTCATAATAAGATTGAACAAATTTACTTAGGAAAACGGCAAATAAACAATTATAAATTAAACAAATAAATGAAAACAAACAAAATGCTGACGCATCTTCAATATTTTAAATTTGATTGATAAATCTCTTCTATTACGTTTTGCCCTTAGGAGAGCAAATCGAAAAACTGATTTCCGGATAAGTTTACGGCTTACGGTTTTCTCAAAAGTTTGTATTCCTTATTAGCTTTATATAATATGAGTGAATGTTGATACTCGTTAGTGTGGTACGCGGGTCAGTAGTACCGTCCACAGGAGATCTATTACGTACTACAAAGGTGGGTTTTAAGTTTCATTTAAAGTAAAGAACAAAGTATGCTGGGTAATAAGATTCAAATCAAGTACGTGCATTTAAGAGTTTTAAAATCCAAAATGAACCCAATTCGTACCTCCCCGCTCATCATTTTTAAGCATAAAAAAATGTTAACTTAATTATGAATATTCAGAAAGAATGGGGCTTTAAAAACTCAAATTAATACTATATTCATACCCCTAAGAAGGCTGTCTAGATAATCTGCTTGGAAAACAAATGTCTATGATTTAATTAAAGATTGTGTATTTTTTGCAAATTTTAAGAACTATTTAATAAAACAAAATAAAAACTGTTGTGTTTTAGAGAAAATACAGCCAACCGTAAGTCCAAAACTCTCAAATACTGTAATATGTTTGCTTAACATCGCTGTTTAGCTTATACAGGGTGATAATTAAGTCTTAGGACGACTTTATAGCTTTAAAACGAAAAGATATATCTCAACCAAATTTGGCACGTCATTACCGGTACTGGTAATAGTAAGCTATTTTTCCGTGTACGCACATGGTGATCAGATTTGGGACGGCCTACAGGGGTAAGTTGAAAATTTTAAAGGTAAGCATATGTTGATATGTGCATCAAATTAAAGATCTTGTTTAACTATAAACACTGTCACCAACCAATCCTCAAATAGACAACCTAGTAAAAATGGCAGCCTTTCAAAAATGTCTTGAATTTGCCATTTAGAATCTTTAAACGGCTGCCATTTTTCACTCAGTTGTGTTTTTTTAGCTCAAATTTGCGGCATTGTATTCTACAAATAAGGGACCTTAAATTTTATATACAAATCGATCTATGCTTACGTCTATCACTTTCTTCCGCCTTATAGCGGGCGCCTCCCTGAGGAGGTAGCGTATACCATTGCAAATTCAATGAATCTTTGAACAGCTGTCCATATTTTTGGCACGATTGTCCATTTAAAGTCCAATTTGTGGCATTGTTTTTAGTTTAAAAGACCTTTAATTTTATGTACACATCAACCTATGCTTACCTTTAAGATTTTCAACTCCCTATGACGTATGATCACCATGTACACAAAAAGTAGCTTACTACTACCAGTAATGTTATGCCAAATTTGGTTGAGATATCTCTTTTTGTTTTAAAGTCGTCCTAAGACTTAATTGTCACCCTATATATTGATTTTGTGTTTGATTGAATCAATTTGCGTACTTTGTCTCTTGTTCTATTAACTTATTGTACTGTAAAAATAAACTCTTATACAAGCGATTCATGGCAGTACGGTAATTAAAAAGTTGGGTTTGAGCATGATTATTTCAACCTGATTAGTAAATATTCATATTAGGGGCCCGAGAGGATTGATGATACGAAACGGAACTTTTTTCCTGGAGGCTTTTATTTGAATATCATCAATCAGCTAAACGCTATGTGGTCATAGCGTGATTTTGTGGTGCTAACCCCGTCATAAGTTTAGGTCCTCCCTCTAGAATGAAAGGCTAGGTTTTGCAAATTATAAAAATGTTTTTTATTGGATAGTCCCATAAAAAAACGGTCACCCATAAACTAAATTAAAGATAGTGTATTATTCAATTTCTTTAAATTAAAAGTGGTTTTGCAAGTGTTCACGTTTCTGTTTGTTTGGGTTGAAGGCAAGCACTGTGGCTTACCTGTGTTCATAGGGCTAAGCAAAATGAGTTTGGCTGCAATATCTCAACGTTACGTGTAGTAGAGGTCAACATTTGCATGATAGAGACTTCCTACACATTGACTGACCAATATACCTATGTCATGAATAAGATGAACCAACCGAAGTTATTTCCTTAGAAATGCACATCCGCAAACGGTTATTCACTCGTTAAAAGTATCCCGGAACAATTATTTCCGCTATCAGATTCCTTTAACGTCTAATCATTTATACTTTTAACAGTGTCGAGTAATTCTCTGCTACTTTAAAGATGCAATTATATTTTAAAACTGAACCTTAATTACTGATTTAAATAACTAAGTTATTGGTTTATAGGGACTGGAGACGTTGAATAAAAAGACTCACTATTATCTTTTAAAACGTATTTGGCGTTTACGATCAATGTTTTTCCTTAACGAGCAAAAAGTATGTGTAACACATTAGGTGGTAAACAATTACATTGCTAAAATCATAAGTTTTTAATAAAGGTTTCATAAAGGACATAAAAGGAAATGTATTAAGATTTCACTTAGTAAACTAGCTTTCGTAAAGTACAACATTTTATCGAAATTTGAAAATAAATGCATACACTATTTGTTATTAGACCTATCTTAGTGAATCGTGATTCGTAGTAGTATTAAATTACTTAAGAGGGTTATTCAAGCAACGATAGTTTTTTTTTACATTTTAACAACATTTTAAACAAATATCACATTGAAAAACTATTTAAGGTTTGTAAAAGAATTACGGCCAGAAGATAGTTATTCGTGTAACTAGTAGGCGAAGTGGCTTTTTCCTGCACACGAGAGAAATGTTTAAGCACGAGCCGTAGGCGAGTGTGGAAAGTTTTTGAGTGCAGTAAAGGCAGTTTACACTCGATTTACACATTATATTTTTCCTACAGTTACTATAAATCATATAAAAAATTTGTCTTTCAAACACTGTACACTACGTGTTTAGGTTAGGTTAAATACAAACTTTGAACGAAATGGGAAACACTGCACCAGCTGATCGTAAGCGTAGTCGTAGTATCTTAAAGTGTTGCCAACTTATTTTCAAGAGTACATGGATTACATGCATAATAAAAGCATACGGTTTTGTTTTGTTTGGTTGGAATACTGGTGTGTGCCAAAGTAAAAACTGTGCACAAAAGTAAAAACTGTGCGCCAAAGTAAGACTTTCTGTACCATAATTTGTGCAAGGAAGCCGACTTTGTCGGGTGACTTAAAATTTAAAGGTTTGAAAGGGCACCCACAAGCTTTTTCTTCTATGGTTCCATTACATTTTGGAAGCATTATTTTTGCGTATTTTTTGTAAATTTTAAACCGTTTGTAATAATAATTGATAATCTTATACACAATCCTTAAATAATGTTAAGAGGAAGATTAAAACTAGGTTTAATGAAAGTAAAACAGCTGTCTTGCCCAAAGCACTTTAGAAAACCCTATATATAAACAAACGATCGGAGTCGATTTCTAGTAAGAAATAAGAATGTTTGGCGAACGTGATGATACTACGCACTGACCACTTCGAGATTTTATTGGCATTTTGAACAAACATTAAATGTTTGTCTCATGGAGAGCTGAAGATTTGTTTAACCTTAATTGTGATTAGGTAACTTTACTTCTAATTATAACATAAGAATTATTCCACTTATAAAGTACGCTGTATTTTACCATAACTTGCAAAAATGTAAAGATGCAATGGTTACTAAATGCTTAAAAATACGTTTTATTCTTACAGCCGTAGCCACAGAACTTAAATTAAATTTAAATAATTGATTTCAAAAGTTAATGTTAAAGGCACATGACCAATCCTTACACTGTACCTGCTAAATAAAATTAATCTCAAGAACTAGTTATTAGTACTAAGTAATTAGGCCTACTCGTTTTTGTACTCAAACCAAAATAGGAACTGAATTTTGAAGAGAACAATCTATATATTTATTCCGTAAGCAAAGGAATGAAAAAAGGTAGCATGGCTGTTGAGGATTCATTTTAAAGTTTAAGGTCCAAGAACGGTAGGGAAATCTTAGTACTAAGAAATTACTGTTTTTTGTACCCAAACCAAAATAGAAACTGATTGTTGAAGAAACCCATTTCATTGATTTCAATCAAAAATATCAGGTAAATCTATAATAAACAGTATTTTGGCAAATTCAATGAGTCTAGTCGCCTTCACAAGCAAAATGCAAATACATACAATTTAGAATATCTTAAAAACCATACAACTGTTGAGAGTATATTTTTGCTTTTACTTTGATTTAACTACTAATAGCTTTCAATTTGGCTAGGACAAAACATCTTCATTGAAAATCAATTGTTGAAATCCACGCTAAATAACCACATTGATCAACTTCTAAGTTAAAATGTTGTAAGGGGACTTTGAAAACAGTGGTATTGTAAACAAAAAGTTATATTCCAAGATTAGCATACCTTTTTCTTCACGTGTTATATTACTACGTGACAGAAGCTTTATTGCAAGTAACATCCTTATATTATCACATAGATAAGTCTTGTCTAAGTACAATTATTAAGAAAACTAATGGGTTGCGTGTCTTGGGACTATTTTCCAACACAATTCCCAGAAAAAAATTACTTCTTACTGCACCATGTGAATTGGCTTTAAGTATGAGTTTGTGAGTAAAATACATTAAATTTATTAACAGTATTTATCAAAGATATTGTAATTTATTTAAAAAATCTATTGCACACAGATGTTCAGAGAACAGAATTGATTCTGGAAGTTTCAGGACAAAGTAGTGAACTAATTACCCATTTAGTTACAAATAGTATTTTGGAACACTGGTTCTATAAGAGCAGTGAACTTGAAACCGTGATGGGTAATAGTGGAACTTTTTTGGTCTTGAGCAAAACATCTACTAAATTCTAAACTTTAAACATTTATTTCTCATTTTATCAAAAAGGATTATGAAATTGTTACTTTTAAAAAAAATTTTCAAGTAACAATTTCGCAATAGCCCACTAGATTAAACAACAATGATTGAGAACAATTCCGCAATCGCCACTAGTTGTATATTTACAACTGTACTGGTACACTTGTTTTTGATAAAACATACTCTGGGTGAAAAAATTCTCATTTCACAGAAATGAAAATTCCTGTTACTAAAACATAATATAAATATATTTATTACTTCTGTACAGTTTTGTACAGTTCTAAACACCGTCTTACGTGTTAACATAATCTGTAAAGTTACACAGCAAATGTGTTAAGCTTCTCCGACCTCAATACAACAAAACTTTCAATGGCTTCCAAAACTTCTTAATGACAGTTGAGTGAGGGTAGACTATTAATTAACAGGTTACCCTTAGATTACTGTTTAAGGTTTAAATAAGGGTACTTTTGAATTTATGTGATTTTAAAATATGTCTAATAGATTATGTTGTTCTATACAAAATACTTAGCAAGACTGATATCGAAGATGTTTTATGTTTAGTACTGTTAGCATTAAACACTATTTATTTATGTACAATGTATAATTCATTTGTTTTGAGACGGTATATTGTTAGCTCACTTCATGGCAGTTTGTTTATGCTACTATTTAACATTTTAATTATAAATATAAATCCTTAAAACTTTTCGTTAATAAGAATCGTTTTGTCGCCATCATAGCAAGTATTCATAAACATTTATTTCATAGACAAATTTATACTGTATGTTCAATTATTGAGACAAATTTTTAACTATAATTTTACGTTTGATTTTCTATTTCTTTCCTCTTTTTTGAACAAAACTTTAAGGAATCCACATTTTCCCGTTCTATGACGTACCTAATTTGCATTAACAATATATAATAGTCTATGCAAATCTGAGTGTGTTTATCAGAAATCGGTGAGAGGGGCACAGGATCGATTCTTGGTGTACCCCAAAAATAGTTTACGGGTTTGGTTGGTTTCCCCTTAAAATCGTCAGTGAACATTTTTAGTATTGGCACTGGCATTGATACAAAAAATTAAAAACCCCCGCCGCAACAAACCTGTCGATTAAGTTAATTTTATTTGCCTTATCAAATGTCTACTAATATATTCCACTATATGTTAGTTATACGCCTCATTAAAAAAACATAAGGTTTAGTGAGCACTTAAGCTTATATCTATAAGGAATTCCATAAAGGATATTTTTTACGGGTACTTAAATACATCATAAATTGATGTTGCAAGTTTATTAAGACTATTAACAAGTAAACTACAACACCGTTTACTTATTCTCATAAGATATTCTAGTAAGATCAAACGTTTGAGCCTTATTTGCTGCTTTGTTAGAATTTTTCCAACGTGGAGAGTTAGATTTTGAAGCTTTTTTGTAGCTATACAGTTTTTTTTCTTCGAGAATCTAATAAAATCTATTCCTCTACACAGGAATTGTGTATTGGTGAGTTATAAAGATGTTTGACTCTGCCTGAGTTACTTTTCATATTTTTAAACCCCTTGCTGAAAACGGGAGTGATGTTGTTATTTTATACAAAGTTGGTAATACGGGATGAAACTGTTTTACCAACTTCATTTTGGAGCAATATTCTGCTCCATCTTTATCCCTGGTAAACTTTCATGGCTTGTTTTCTTTTAAGATTTAATGTCTGTTATTTATGTAACTCTATATAAATAACAAAAACTTGTATGTAACTCTACTTTATAAAATATAAATGTTACTTTGTCTTGAATATTTAAAATATAGTTTTTGGGGCATTGCTATTATTTATTGCAAAGTAAGTATATTAAAATAGCTTATGAAACATTAATAACATATTTCGCTATTTAGCATTTTCTAAATTATAATCTATATCATTACTGTATAACAAATTTTGGTCAGTATTAAGACTTTATGAGACTTTTTATCTTTCGTATTTTGTATTCACCAAATTTAATTTAACAAGCCTTTTCTATAATCCGGTAAAGGTTGTAATAATGTACTTGAAAGTCTTTAACACAACTACTCATCATGATAAATAAATAATTCAAAAGTTGTACAAGCTACAGATAGCGTGTTAGGTGATGTGTTATGCCAATTACTTTATGTTAGTAAAGACATTTTTAACGTACATTTTAAGTGGTCCAAATCCTTGTGTAAGTACTATCATGATGACTGCATCATCTTTTAAAATAAATATTTTATGTAACACGTTGCCCACCTAACCAGCTGTCACACTCCTCTGTATGAAAAGTCTTGTGAGACCTGGCAATAAAGTTAAACTGACTTCTTGGATCTACAAGACTGCTCCTAACAAGAGAGCGAAGCAACGCAAGCAAAAATTTATACTTTACATAAAGTTTTCTATGTGATAAAACTTATCATACACAACATACGATAAGTTTCGTTTATACAAGATATAAAAGTGAAGCCAAATCCAGTTTACACCCTTGGAGCCATCAAACGAGGCAGATTGCTGACCAAGAGCCATTCACTGTGTTGTTACAGCTACACACTGTTTAATATAAGGTGTTTGTGACGTAATACTTCGTCTTCCGAGATTTCATCATTGGGTAAACAACAATAACTTTATTTTTTTATGTTTATTTATTGGAATCTCTCAAAGCTGTGATGTTTACACAAGTTGTAATGGCAAGTTACACAAGTTATACAATTTACATGGCAAAAATGTCGAGGCTTCCAAAACGGTACACTTATTTTATGTAATTACAAGGAGTATTAGCATTGTTTAAATGGAGAAAAGTGGTCATGCATTTGGAAAAGAAGGCATTTCTCTAATATTATTTATCCGTTCTTAACAAATAAGGTATCATTGAAAACTACATAAAATTTACTAAATTTTTTGTGTCTTGCAATTTTTTCGTAAAGTTAACGGTTTTCGTGAAATTTGGCATCAAATATTTTAAAGTGCTGCCATTTTGAAACGGTTAATGATTTTTTAGTTATAATTTTAAACTAAGATAAGTCTTAATAAGATAAACAGTTTTGCAAAATCTCAACGCTGTATCTAAAACCTTTTAGGAGTTATTAATGTTTTTGTAAAAAACACATAAATACCGACAGTTGGTAAACTAGGCACCGCAGACCCATGTTCCTATGGTGAAATGTGTTTGTCTTGACCTAAGCAATAACGCTATATACATATGTCCAGAGAGTTACGGGACACCCTGTATAAAGCATAATGCTACTGCGTCTATACTTCGAATCATAGTTGAACATCATTGTATTGATGCACAATGATTCTAGTTTAGCTCTCGACCATTAATTTGTTGTACGGAATAATTTCTCCAGTAAAATATATTCAAGTACTACTTTTGTCAGCAAAACATAGCCGACACAGAACAAGAACCTTTGATTGGATAATTTGTTTTACACTATTGCTTTTGGTTCAATTTATACACACATTGTTTATTTAATAAGCTTGGTTAAGTTTACACTCGTTTCATGTGTCCACGATCATCTTTTTCTAATTATAACTGAAAAGACATGTGAAATACATGTTAACAAATTTAAATAAAGTCGTTTGATATCGAAATTATACATCGTCAAGATGAATCTGAATTTATTAAACCAAAACTTGGGTGTGGGCAATACATAAGGTAGGTAGTCATTATAATAATTAAATTTGCCATAAAATACCTCTAAATAATCCTAGCGTAAATATAAGTAAAAATTGCAATTTCCTTCGGAATTAAGGTTCCTTCCGTTGAACTTGGCACTTTGATTAAGCCCTCAAGCTACTGATTTTCTTTTAAATCCATACTTTAGCTAGTAAAATTGATAAATATTTGTAATACCAGAGGATAACATAAAATACATAATCATTAATAGTTTTTATAATGTTTTGACTTATTTAATAATTTAACACAAATCTGACACACACACTACGCACACACTCTGGTTACACTCTGGTACACTAAGTCTTGTGTTATTTAAAACTAGCTGCCACAGTAAAATTGATGTTATATTATAGGAAATTAAATTAAATAGTAATATCTTACAAACGAGTTTTAAAAAACTTGCTTTCTGCAGATACGCTAAAATTACTTTGAGATGAAAAATATTCAATAAACCAAAATATAGCCTAAAGTCATGCTACTTTAAGACTATTGTATGAATTAATACGTAGTAAGTAGTTTGACAAGTTATTGCTTGTACAATGTACACCCACTCAATTACAGGCAGGATAAAGGAGCTGATGTCTTATTATCTAACGTAAAACAACTTAAGCCCCACAAAGTATTTTTTATCACAAGTGATGTAATATGTATTTTCAGTCAGTTTCAAAAGATGTATTTCGCACACTCTTCATCATAGTTCAAATTTAAATAGCTTAACTAACATATTATATTAGCTTTTTGACGTCCAATCAAAGTATGGATTGTTTGGTGGTCATAGAGATTTATTGGCTAGCTAATCATTCTCGTTGGTGGAATTCAAATATCACCTAAATTACAGTGATTGGTTAACTGATACCCTGGCCAATCCTAATTATCAGCCATCACTCGTCTCACCAATAAACCCTAAACCAAATTTCAATGAGTTCAAATTTTGATTGGCAAAGCCTGTAATGACCAGTTTTTCAACAAGAAATCCACGCTTTAAAATGTTTCAGTCTTGAAAACACTAACTGGCAATAATAACAATTATAACCTTACATATTGGTAGTCTGTTAATAGTTGTATTTGTTAACTAACAAACGTTGACGATTAAATATTGCAGCCTATATAGTTTGTATATGAGCTATATTTAATTCCATATAAATACAATTTTTTTATATATATATATAATTTTTTTATATTTTATATATATATATATATATTTCGGGACAGTTTTCAATTTCAAGCTTAGAACGCAAGAGATGTATGTGTACAGAGCTACAGACCACACCTGTAGTCCGAAAATGGGCCGAACGATTTTGATAACATTTACTATGTTGTAGTCCATTGAATTCTGAACAAAATTGTATAACTCCCATAACTGTAAAAATTACGGTTCAAAAGGTATTGTAACCTATGTTATTTTCCCATTTAAAAACCCAAGAAAAAACGGAAAATTTGAAATTATTTGTAATAAAACCCGGTTCTGATTGTAATTTATCTGTTATGGTCTTTATAATTCTAAACAAAATAGTCCGACCCCCACTCCTGTAAAATTACAGTTCAAAAGTTAATGCAACGTTTGTGACTTTACCTATTAAATATCATAGTTACTCTCATCGCTTACCCATGATAAAGGTTGTTGAAAAGCTAATGGGAGAAATTATGTGTCAGATTGCTGATACCGTTTATAACTCTAACTAATTATCTTCAGTAATACATACGTGAATGTCAGATACAATGATTTATTTTTAGATCCGTTTAACAAAGATAACAGTCATATATCAATTGAAGCCTTAGTAAATAAACACAATCCAAGTAGTGTTAGCTCAGTAGTCATAACTTCAGCTACACAATCCTCCAATAACGGGATCATCTCAACACAAATCTTCTTTGAAGACAATAATCTTGCAGAGTATTCGACATGACTATTGTCATTGTAGTTATTGAAAAATAACTAGGTACAAGCTTAAGTATTTAATTTCGTTCTTTAAATACAAACCTTAAGGATTTGTATAGTTTAAAATTTAAAATATAACGGAACAATTTTGTTAAATAGGTTGTAATAGCAAATTCACTTTGGCAGAATGGTGTGGTTATGTAGATGTTTACAAGATAAACTAACACTACTTGTAATTGATTACAAAGGAAACGGATTGGGAAGAACCTTGCAAGTAAAAGAGGACGGTGTGTTATGCCTGAAACGCAGAGTGAACAAGTGGTAAAGTTTGTATTTGAAGAAAATAAATAGTATCACTAAGAAAGTATAAAGAAGTATCATAAGTAGTACAGAAAGAGTTGTTTTTTTTTTTACAAGATTTTATTAATATTCTTCAGTTTATTTTTTGTTAGTGGTTACAGCAACTGTAAGAAGTTTGTACTAGGTCCTAATGATTTCCTCAGTGAAAAAATAGTTTCATTAATTC
The DNA here is from genome assembly GCF_028750875.1 of Macrosteles quadrilineatus. Taxonomy (NCBI): domain Eukaryota; kingdom Metazoa; phylum Arthropoda; class Insecta; order Hemiptera; family Cicadellidae; genus Macrosteles; species Macrosteles quadrilineatus. The sequence continues at coordinate 3,609,053 of NW_026542605.1, forward strand.
AATCATTTAGCAGAGAACTACTTTGGGAGATTTAAACCAAACTAGTGTGCCTGTTGCTCGAAATCGAGCAATTGCCAAGTACCGGTATTATACGGGCGTTATTTAAACAGTAATAACAGTCATAATTTTCGATTTCAATAAGCTTAAAAGACTCAAAGCTTATGTAACTAATTGAAATACTCACACTATTAATAACGGGCTGATATAATGAACACTTATTGTTAAAATATTTTTATCTCTGGTAAAAATATTTCATATCTCCAAGTGATTAAGTGATTATGTATCTGGATTCCTCACTGTTAGACCAGGCCTCCATTCTACTCTTCTCATTCGTAAAAGATTTCCTCTTAACCTTCTCCTGTTTTCAATATTTCTTCTTTTAAACTCAAGACATTTTCTGTTCTTCCAACAAAACTGATTAATTGTTTGGATTGGTCTATAACCTCAAGAATATTACAAACTTTATATATTTATACATTATATATTTACTACCAAGAAGCTGGCGAGTTTCTTTTTATATACAGCAGTTTTTTCGTTTTTTAATTTGTTCAATGCAATTCTTATGGTGGAAACCCGACCTTTGAAAGGGTCTCACGCCCTTAAGTGTAGAAACTTTTATAAAACCTAATGCAAAACTACAAATTGGGCCGAATCTTTTGACACCTTATACGTTGAAATTGGTCCACAAATAAGGGAGGAGTAAATTTCACAAAAAACAGCCCTCACGTATTAATATAGGAGATATAGTGGTTTGTGACTTTTATTTTTTAATCTTTTATTTTTAGACACTGTTATTTCAAACAGATCCCCGTCCTCAGTAGCTAAGTCATTACAATTCAAACATTTTCACACACTTGGACACTAGATCACTTAGACTTACCAAAAAGGACTGTAATTATATATTTTTTGTTTATATTGGAACGTTAACCGGTATAAATAGTTTACACTTACGAGTCATATTATGACAGGACATAAAGAGGCAGGGATCTTTTACAACATAGTAAAGCTATATGAAGCTATATTTAGTTCATCGTGTTAGGTTTATGCTGTAATAAAGAATTCAATATATAGATAACTATGACCATAATATTATGTCGTTCCTTAACTGAGGAAAATGCCTTAGAATTAATTCTTTGCATAGAAGTAAAATACTAAGTGATATCAAAAATGTTATCAAACACTACTTCTATTTTTGTCGTCTTGTATTAAACAATATAACCTTTATTGTACAAGTGGAGTAGAATTTATATTGCCAATCATTGAGTTGCCAACATTGTGTGTTGAACCCGAAATTTGTTGGTGACTTCATTGTGTAACTCCGGATAGACTCTGACAACTGGTTTGGCAAAATATCTTATCCAGAGCTCTTTAGAAACACACATTATACGAATGGTCTGTATATCTTACATGAAACGCATCTGTAGATTGCCTGGGATACAAAGTTCCTATGAGGAGTTTTATCAGTCTTTAAAATGGTCATATAACCTCTATAAACATAATTATAGTAGTTAACATACAGCAGGAGATTTTAATTCCTGTATATGTGGTTATTATTTCGAATTTCAAAATATAATGCTCCTGTACTTTGGCCTACAACTTTCATCATAAATATTCTTTTTCGTTCACTTTTGTGGGCAAAATTAAATAAAAATTCCTTATATAAACTATTTAAAACTAGCACTGCCTTTTTGTTAAAGAATTTGTAAAAGTTTTACTATTTAAATATTCTTTATGATATTGATTCTATTAAAACAGTTAAACTTTGTTGATCCACTATATTATCTCAAAATTAATTTTGTTCAGTAAAAACATTTAGTTAAGGGGTGAATAACTTTCAGATTTATTATTACATAGCCTTTGGCGTTTTCAGTCTTATGTCAGTTCGGAAGGTTTTATTAATTTCCTTGTTATGCAGCAGGTTGTCCGTATGCAGTCTCGTGTATAAACTTTTCTTACATTGAAAACGTATTTTCCACATCAAAAACGTATTTTCAAATCAGCTGTTATGTTTATCTGACTATTCTAATCAAAACAAACACAGTTATTTAATGACTCAGCCTGAAGTTACATACGAGTTACATAAGTTACATAAGTGCTAATTCATATGTCAGCGGATTATCTCAAGAGGGAACATTTCGATTGTTCAAACATCTCGCAATTGCGCATCACTATAGCATATGTTCCGGCGCCCACCGCTAGGAGTGTCGTGTAGCTACGGCGCACACCGCTGCAGCGTCTGCTGGTAGCATACGGCTCCTGCGCTCCTTGCCTGCAGCGGTGTGTGCAGCAACTACACGGCACTCCTAGCGGTGGGCGCCGGAAGCTTTATTTGATAGTCTATATTGTCTATGCCACAAATTATATCAATTCCTTAAGACACTTGAATCCATATGAATACAATGAATTTTTAGGTATCAGGTTTTTTGCTCAGCTTCAGTTCTGTGGAATGAGGGAATCATATAGAAATTAGGTTAATAAGTGGCAGTTGTATTACCGTCACATAGTTAGGGCCGCACTCGTAGGTAGCGTTAGTGCTGTAGCTAATTACACTATGTGCTATTAGGTGTTCGCTTTATAACGTATATTCTTAATAGTTTTACCGTCTTTTTCACCTGCCACCATGTTCACATGACCTTGTAATGTGTGTTTCTGATCATGTTTCATAAGGGGTTGTATGGGGTTAATATTGGTTTTTGCTTTTTGACTGTAAAATAATCCGAATTCCATAGGATTATGTGAATGATATAATACCCCCGCCGCAGCAAACCTGCAGACTAAGCGAATTTCCATTTGACTGATTGGATTTACACTGAAATGTCTACTTAAAAATATAACATTTATTCCCGATTTAAATAGAATTAGTTTAACAAGTACTTAGGTTTGCTGCATCAGGGAGGGTAAAATTGTTTTTTTTTTTTTTGTAAAATGTTAATAGTTAGTAAGAAATAAAAACATTTTCGAAATTTGATCAAAATATGTTCATAAACAAGTAAACTACAACCGTTTACTTATTCTCAATAAGAATAACATGGGAATTTTAAATTTACAATTTTTTTGAATTTTCTCCGTAACCGTTAGGCGCATAATAACGCTTCAATATACTAAATTATTTGTTTTTTTAAGCTCTACAAAATGGTTTGGAAATAAATTGCAAAATTTTAAGTTTTTTGGGTCAAAAATGGGAAAAACCTATTTTTACCCCATAAAACCCCCCGTAAACACCCGTTCCCATGGTCCGATCATGCTGGATCGCGAACTCGTTCGAATAAACGTAGGTTTACACGTTTGTACCAAATTTCATCAAAATCGGATCATTTTTGCTTGAGTTATCGTGCTGACGGACACACACACATATATATATATATATACATATATATATAAATATATATATATATATATGAATTTGAACGGATGGTGTTTTTGGCCTCTAGGGACCTCAAAACGAAAAAAAAATCGGTCCCGCGTCCAGGTCTTACCATGAGTACTACGGTAATAGCTTATTCCCTATATGGGAAATTCGCTAAAAAGAGCTTAAAATACAAATTTGTATTTCATGGCATTTATTGTACAATGAAGGGATGCAGAGAAAATGGTAAATAACTCAGTCGTAGCAAACCTGCAGACTAAGCGAATTTCCATTTGCCTTATTGGATTTACACTAAAATGCCTCAATAAAAATATCACATGTATTCCCTATTAAAATAGAATAAGTTTAACAAGTACTTAAGTTTGCTGGAACAGGAAGGGTAAAATAGTGTTTTTTGTAGTAAAATGTTAATAGTCAGTAAGAAATAAATGTATTTTCCAAATTTGATCAAAATGTGTTTATAAACAAACAAACTACTACAGTTGACTTATTTTCTATATGAATAACATGAGAATTTTGAAAATATAAAATTTTTGGAATTTTTTTATAATTTCTTTGTACCCGTTACTCGCACAGTAACACTTCATTATACTAAATTATTTGTTTTTAAAGTCTACAAAATGGTTTGGAAAGATATTGGGATTTTTTTGTTTTTAGGGTCAAAAATGGGAAAACCCTATTTTTACCCCAAAAACCCCCGTTCCCATAGTCCAATCATGCTGGTTCGCGAACTCGTTTGAATAAATGTAGGTTTACATGTTTATGCCAAATTCGTATAGGGTAAATATGAGTGTTTGCAATTAGCCTATATACTCTGAACCTAAAAACCCCTTGGTTTTGGTGTATGTGTTCAAAAGAGCTTTAAAAACAAATTAGTATATTGTGTCTTTTATTCTCTGATGAAGGGTTATGGTGGTAGTCTATAGGAAAAAAAGTATCCCATAAAATTTATAGTGACTACTGTTGATAAATTCCACTTTTAATATGATTGTATGTAGTGAACACACATCCAATATAATTTAGTTACACAAAGCATCCTAGCTGGACCATGAGAACATGCTTTCACAGGGGATTGTATGAGTTTTAACCTCAAAATCACATGGGTTTAGTGGATGTGTTAAAAAGGGCTTTAAAAATAAACAAGATATCCCGGGATGAAATCAAAAGCAATTAAACTGATGATGAAACTCCACTTTTTATAAGACTGGATGTAAGAGAGTGAAGACGTTTCTAGAATGAAAATTGGAAGCATCCTGGTGAAATGATGAGGACAGGCTTTCATAGATAGAGGGTTATGGGGTAAATATGAGTTTTGTTGTATTTTTAGCGAATTCCCCTATAGGGAAGTAGCTATTACCGTAGGTAGCACGGTAAAACCTAGACCCGGGAGGCCAAAAACACCATTCGTTCAAATTTTTATATATGTATATATATATATATATACGTCCGTGAACGTGATAGGTTGAGTAATTTTTGTCCGATTTTGATGAAATTTTTAAGGTGGTTCATGGTTTGATGAGGTTTTAAAGGTAAAACTTCCAGATTCCACATACTAACTAAAGTTAAAAAAAGCTAAAAACAAATACTATTTGTCATCTATTATTGTTTGATAAACCGAAAGGTGGTTTTTTGTTTAGGGTTACCATACGGAGAAAATTTACAATACAGATTACGAGATTTAGTTCTAATGCGACTAAGGATAAAGCTTCCCCATTAATGTAATTTTGTTGAATACAATAAACACTCCCTCATCAGGTTGAGTTTTACTAACCCTCTTGATTAGACCATGTGGACTGGCTTTCATACTTGCTTTATAGGGGTTGGGGGTGAATATGGATTTCTTTCTAATTTAACTTGAAAATATCCAACAAATTACAGATATTTTCTGATCTCCATTTTCATTAATGACATAAAGAGAGTTATCAAAACCAGTTTTCTTTTGTTTTTCTGAAAACTTGTTGTGGAATTTTCATCCCTCCAGGCAGGAGGTTGTTAATGATGTTCTCAGCTAAGTTTTTTTTTTTTTAAGACCAAAGATAATATGATGTTAACCCCACCAAGATTAAGTTGATAAATTTTAGCATAAACAAAATTCTCTGGACATTGAATATTTCTTAGATGGTAGCCTGTTCTGAATGTTAACCAACAGAAGCCATGGTGTTTTGTTGACTTGTCATTTAAGGTTAGGACCACACATTCACCACATCTGCACCGAGGCCTCAGGCAAGCTCGAAATTATCTGCTCTACAACACACTGTTTGAGCATCCATGCCTGCTCGATCCATTGTGCACCTAGCTATAGTCCTCGACACCCTAACTTGAGGCAACCCAAGGCTGCACGCCGTATATCTAAAGCGGCATTGGGCTGCCTCAAGTTAGGGTGGCGAGTACTATAGACAGACTACTTCGGTGTAGTCTAGTCGCCTTACTAACCAGCTCAGCCTTATTGACTGCCTTCGTTTCGTCCACACACGGGAAGAATGAGCGTGCACCTAGTTAAAATGCTGTCAGTGGGTTTGTAATTTATTCAATATAAATTAAAAATATATATTTGTGTCAAATATGCATTTTGTATTTTAAAATTTAGGAACAAATTAAATGAAAAAAATTACTATTAACTAATACCATAAAGTTCTAGTTGTGCTCTGTTCTTTAGCCATAGGTAGGCATATTACAACACTAAGGAAGCTATGGAAAAGGTATTAGGATAGTACACGTACAGTATTTAAATTTTTTTACTTTGACTCTTATAAGGATTTCCATAGCAACAAGGTAAATGTTCACTCTGAATTCGATTTGATTTTGATAAACAAGTCTAATTATGTGTTCTGTGTTTGACGTTGAATCTCTCGTCGAGAGGAAGCCCTCGAGGATGCGTGTCGTCCTTACTGACCTTGTCCGTGCCCTGCTCTACATAACAGGTATCATCTTGTGTTTTTTCTTTCCTGCAGTCCCGTTTGCCAAGTGGATCTCTGCCAAGTTGTGGGACCTTTTGAAGCAGCTTGTGAGCAAATACTGCAACACTCCTGAGATGCTAGACGACTACTGAGGTAAAAATTTACCAGACTCTACCAGGCATGAGCCACAAGCTACGGACTACATTGACTGCTGACTACGGACTATTGACTACAGAATGCCGACTACGGACTATTGACTACAGGATGCCGACTACGGACTATTGACTACAGAATGCCGACTACGGACTATTGACTACAGAATGCCGACTACGGACTATTGACTACAGGATGCTGATTGCTGACTGCTGACTTCTGACTATTATCTGATTACTACTGACTACTTGACCAGAAGGCGGGCTGATGACCCAGGATCCCCTCACACCATCGTAACATCTTATGGGAAGCCCGCCTACATCACATGACTCCGATCTACGAAGAACTGCACTACAAGCACAATGACTACACACACTTTGAGGGGGTCCAAACCCTGGTCTTGTTACTATCTAATTATTTTCATCAATGTGAAACTGATGATTGAGAGCAAATACGAATTTCAGAGTTTTTTTTCACTAATAAACAGTTTTAAATAATGAATCTAAAATTTTCTTTTGAATCTTTTCTCTTAAGAGGCTTAGGCCATTCGATAATAAAACTTAATAAATACTGTACAAATTTTAGTAGATGCTTTTAGAAATCGTCCTGTGAGGCAGAGTTTTAAGGGAATCGGTTCATACCAACCTTTGGCAAATCTACGCACTCTGGACTTAATTTTGATGTGTCATATTCTTATATTTTTGTCTGGTAAATTACCTTAAACGATGACCACAAAATAATTTGAATCTATTACATTAATAATATAATAGATGAATATGTGGTGGTTGTGATAACTTCCATGTAGCTAATAACGTATAGTTACCTCAACCTCAATGTTAGAGCTGATTATGATTCTGTTTATAATATATTCCAACGATAAAAATATATGTTACCAGAGTACCCGTCCTCGTCACGTGGAATTTGTAACTTGATTGTGATTGTTACTGTTTCACCCGTGCTTTGTGATTGCAACGGTGAGAAGATGAGGAAGAGATAGATGGAGGAAGTATATGTGGTAATCTGCATAGTTACAGCAAATACAACAGGTGTTACAATAATTTTTAGCATTTACAAAAACAAAGTTTACATAAATCCTCTTTCAAAACGCAACGATCAATAAAACCACTCCACAAATCCAACAGTAGTAATGGAAGCTAGAAAGCCGAATCTTAAGTTAGTCTGAACAAACGAATCGCAAAAGGATTAAACACAATGTATGGGCCACATGTCAGTTGAAAGATCAACCGCTGTAACAATATTTCATGATAGTGTAAGCCCGGGATTTGTGAAATAGACTAACTTATTAACCGTAAGTTCAACGCTGTGTTGTGATTAATATGATGTAACACAGTTTTCATGGAATAATGTCCACAAACCCTATGAAAACCAAGGATTATTCATTACTATAACTATGTGTACTAAGTCTTTATTTTTTTAAATGTTAACAACTTAAATTTTTACAAATAAATGGTCATAAAGTACCTTCACAGTAGACACAAGTGGTAAAATTCGTATCAGAGGTGAAACTCATAAAGTATCTACCATCCTCGTATATTTTGCAATTGACCTGGGAATTTGCCTTTTAATTTAGTTTTAGGGTCAATGGATCTATTTAATAGCCACTTAGAAACATACTCGAATATTATAACAGATACAACATGGATCATAAACGGAATACTATTTTAATGTTACCCCGATAGAGAAATTCATGAGGTATAACAGAAAAACAATGTACATGCTAAGTTTCTTCAAACATAAAATAAGCCTGTTTTGTAAACATCCTTATTGTCATTTCTCATGAAAACATTTAAATGACAAAACGTTACAGTAAACATTCATCTGTAAGACCTGTTTTTATGTACGTTTCTCTCTTGAAAAGAGTTTTACTTTTTTAAGAAATACTCATCATAAAATATGTTATCAAAATCATAAATTGAACATAAACACGTTTGTATCTCTATTGATTTAAATTATCTACTTAATCTTTTGACGGAATATTTTGCCGTGTAAAAATAGTTAAATATGTCTTAGAATGTGATCCATAAAAATCCAGTTGTAAGTGAAAGTAACGTATTTATTAATAAATATTCAAACAAATAACAATAAATAGGTAAACAAAATACTCGTAAACTTAAAGGAAGAAAAACACTAGAATAATTAGACACATTCTAAACAGTTTGAAGAAAACAAGCTTGATTAAAATTATTTTAATAACATCAAAGCTTTCTTCGTTGTCTCCGTTTGTTTAGAAAGCCTAATTAAAGCCAAGAAGGCAAACAATTGAAATGTAATGCTAATTAACAGTGTAAAAGAAATTAAGCCTTTGTCGTCCAATTAAAGTAATTTAAACGGAGGATGTAAGCATGACGAATGAGATTTTCTCTGCAAAGTGTAAACATCTTGTATTTTAGGTAAACAAACATATAATATTATACTTTTAAAATATTTCCTTTAAAACTAGTAAATATATTTTGGTTACTTTTGGTATGGTAGAAAAAAACAATATTGTGTGATATTAACATTATCTTATCTAATCTAATACTTTAATCAAGGTTAAGGACATTTGTTCTCATATAACAATTAATTACGGGTATAATTTTGCTTATGCACAATGTTTAACCGAAATTTACAGTTTTCTTTATGTTTTAAAATTATTTTTGTTAGTACGTGGGAACGTACCATATTAATTTGTTTGTTACTTGTTTACCTATTAATTTCTAACTGCCATAATAAGTTTTATAAAACAACTAGCTGGCCCGACAGACGTCGTCCTGTCCTAATGTGGTTTTATGTCAAATGCTCGTTCATTTTCAAGATGAGCACGTTCGCATGGCTCAATCACGTCTTGGTTGAAGTTCGTTCGCTACGCTCACTCACCTTTAAGTTGGAGCTCGTTCGCTGCGCACACTTGCTTTCAGGTTAGCTCGTTCGCTACGCTAACTCACCTCCAGGTTGAAGTTCGTTCGCTACGCTCACTCACCTTTTGGTAGCAAATTAGCTGTTGTCATAAATTGAAAAAAATAATAGTGCTGCATCCTGTTGGTAAACCTATTAACTTTTTAATGCTATTGAACATCATAGAATTAAATTCTTTAGTTGAACCAGCTGTTAAGAATCTTTAATTCCATTTAAATATCAGTACTCATAAGGTTAACATGGGAAACTCCAGAGCCACTGGGACGGAGCCCTTTTGACGGATCTGCACCAAACTTCACACAAACCATCCTTGAATAATGCTTAATTAATACCTGAAAGTTTCATTACAATCTGTCGAGCGGTTTCAGAGTCCATAAAGGACAAACATACATACAAACAAACATACATTGGATTTTATATATATAGATGATCAAGCATTTACATGATGTACTAAACATCCTTATTTATAATATTTAAAGCTCAATATGTTTTACGGTTTGAGAAAGATAATAGCTGAAGCTCTCTCATTTCATGTAGCATATTGTACCTACTGTATTGTATACTGTATTGTAGACTACTGTATATTGTATACAGTTTTCCGCTAAACTATATATTGTCCTAATTAAATGCAGATGCTCATCATCGTTCATAAATGTAGTACGTTGATAATTACACGAGAAAAACTACTTTGTTATTGCATATAATTGTTTTCCTTCAACGGCTCTTATAGTATCTCACGTTAGGGCGAATATTATAATTGCCGTCAACACCGTAATCCAGCTTGCCATTCCTAAAGTAAGCTAACTTCAGCAATGAGCAATGACATAGCTGATTATCGTCCAAATCGATCACAATCACTTTAAAAAAATATTACTAGGAAACTGGATACAAAATCTATAACTATAAAATTTGTTACTGGAAAGTGACACACGATAAATACACTCAATATTTCCGGAGAAGGACATGAGTCTATATATGAACCAATTGAGAGATTAGTCTCATATATAATGGTTGGAGAACTAAAAATGTTCACTTTGTTGATGACTGTTTATTGATATTATTGTTTCTAACCGCTAAAAGAGGCACTCTTTATTAAACAGCGAAACCCTATCTGATTTCCCGGAAATGAATCTACATTGGAGTAATTACCTCTCTCAATCATCTGTGGAGGGTTATCAGTGATTTACAGGTCGTTCTCATTATCAAGCCGAGGTTTAAAATATGTCGTTTGGAAATATTCAGATTTGAAAATGCACCTCATACTATACGAAATTAAAAGAAAGTGTAGGAGTATTATGAAATATTAATATGAGAGTACTAGACAGGAAATTAATTTTTCTATCACTGCATGGAAATGATTACATTGCCCACATGTAAACAGTACGCAAAATAGCTCATTTACGCAAACATTTCGAAAGCATTTTCGAGGCAATGACGTACTTTGCGCCTAATACACAAATAGCCAATGCACAATTATGTTGCATTTTCTTCGTCTCGAAATACAGTAAAATACGTTTTAATTGTACACAAATTTACTCGTTTAATTGTGCTGTATTTCAAAATCCATATTTCAACTACTCGTAACTACTTATAGGCTACAGGTGAAATGTACTTATTGAATTCTTCTACGTTTAGCTAATTTATATTACGAAACCATTTCTAAGCAAAGGAGAGAATATACAATTTGTTCAGCTATGTTTGCATAATTACCAGGATATTTTATAGTATTTAATTATAATCCATTGCATATAAATTGGATTATTTTGAATTTGTGCGCAGTACGCAGATGATATAAGTTTAACATAATTTCGTAATTATTTTTTAAGGTGCGTTTTCCTCCAACTTCAGTAACCGCGCTGCGTGCTACGCGATTAATCCAAAGAACGCTGCGTGGCCAGGAACAGCGTGATTAAAATTTTACGCTGCGCAAAAGTGTTTTCCTAGAAATCCGGCAATGCGTTGCGTAACAAGCAGATTCGCGGTTTCCACAGTAGCGTTCTGCTATGGATCAGAGAACAGTATGATGAAAGTATGTGATTTTTAGTTATATGTGACTCTATTCTGATACTGCTATGTATTTATACGAATAAAGTTTATTTTGAGTTTGACTTTGACGTAGATCTAGGAGCCATGAGGGTGCTTTTAGTACTCTTATTAATAGGCACCTGATAGACAATGAAGTCAAATTTAAGGAAACTTTTTAATTTAAGTAAAGTTGATTGCGGTAATTTTTTTGGCCTATCCCACTCCAAAGCTTGTCCTTCTTCAAGTTATTTTTAAAATCAGGATGGCTCATTTTCCACAGAATTTCAAACTCGGACACACAGTCAATTAATAAACTGTCATCATCAACAGTGAACTTGGTAACATCACTAACTTATCGTTTTCTCCATATTTCCAATGTAAACAATGGCCCAGTTCGGCAGCGTGGTTCGCAACTGACTGCTCTCGAGGCAGTGGTCCCAATCACGCTGCGCGCTGCGCACTGCGCAGTTTGTGGTTAGTCGCGCACCGCGCCGCTAGGAAAACAGTCTCATTAGTTTAAAACATCGATGTATAATAACTCTACTGGATAGCGCGCTAGGTGGTGGAAAAACGGTCCGTGCCCACCAGTCGAATTGGTGGGATACCGAGGCGGACGGGCCGAATGAACCTCTCTGATTTACACAAACATACATTCACTCAACCTGCTCTGCTACACTTATTTGTTAACATAAAAAATTCAAATTGATATATTATTTTTCTGGAAAACCCAGTGTTCATTACTATGTAGCTAGTTTTAACATTAACATATTTTTTCTAATTTATTTAGGCAAATTAAAACAGATGATTGTTTTTTAACACCATTCAAAACATGACAAATGTAGTAAGCGAGGAACTTTTTTATTTTTTGGTCAGGAAAAAAATTCCTGTGGCAAAGTTTTAGATCAAAGTATGAATTTTATTTTTCATTTGAAGCTTTTTTTGATACGGAGCCTGCTTGTATCATTTTTAAGCGATTAAAAATAGGCATAAAATCGCTTGGCGCGGCATTGGCGCTAGGAGCTCGGCCGGCTCAGCATCAGTTTACGGGATATAGAAACCGAGTTTTTAGCATTTAATTATCATTATATTACATCAAATATGGCATTACATTACGAAGAATGGTAACTAAATTTACAGGCGTATGTTTATGCATTTTTATGCTTACCGGTAGTCTATAGTTAAGAAAATTCTTTGAATCAAAGAATAAATGTTGGATTTTACAGCAGTATTTAATACCTAAGAAAATATTTTGTTATTATTTTACTTCAGTGAGAATAATGAATACATTTAAGATATTGGCATTCAATATTATACACTCATTTTACTTAGCAACATAATATGTTTTCCAAACACGTTAATCACAGTATGACAAAGAAACATACTATAATATAAACAAAATATATATTCTTAAATGATGCAAAGTCTCTCAATAATAATTGGGCCTCACCGAAGCAAATGATGACATGCATTTGTGATGAAATAATTATTGTGATATACTTTGCTCTGGTTAATGTTCAAATATAAATAAATCTAACTCTTTTATATCACCACTACATTTCTTATGAGATTTGCCTTTGACACATAGTCTATAAAGTGTGAGCAAGTACGTAGATTAATTATATCTGCTTATAAAACCTCCTTAAGTTCGTTACAATCAATTATTCTCGGAATATTTCCACAAAACTAACATAGCAATACACGGCGAGAGCGGGCGCGACGCTCGCCACTAGGGTGACTCATGCCTTTATCCCCACTCCTCGCGGACAGAGCGAGGTAGCGACGGACCGTTTTTCGAGCCCTACTTCAACCTGAGCGCGCAATCCAGGGAGTTATTATACATCGATGGTTTAAAAGGGATCGGTAGTTCCGGCAACCGCGGAGCACGAAGCACGCAGCGTAACAGGCTTAATCGCGTCGCTAGGAAAACGCCGCTTCACTTTATAAAATCAGGTTGGTTTGTAATAATTTGCTAAGAAATGAAATTTTAATGTCATTGCACATAATATACCTAAACAAAACATTTCGTTAAAATATACTTTACAAAGCATATAATGTATTTAAATCAAATTCAATCTAATTAAGTTTAACATGTTTCACAGGAAGTATAGTCAATGAAGATTCATGTTGTTAACGAAAAGCCAAACTGTTAAAGCATTAAAAGCTTTCGTAACACATAATGGACACCATTATCATTTAAACAGTTTAGGGGCTGTAATGGTACAAATACAATATTTATTTCCTGAAATACATTCTTTCCCAAGTTTTGTAAGGTTATAATAGTGGCACCAGCTATATTTACTCGTCAGGACGATGAGAATTTCAAATGCAATGTACACTTGTGGTTCGCTGACTATTCGTGCGTCTTCTTCACGGTACGTAATTTCCGAGGCACATTTAAGAGTAAATATTACTGTAACGTAACCTTTACTTACAACCAACGTTACCATAACGTATACCTCAGTAAAACAGTCCTCAAAATTATACAGCAATATAGCTCAATATAGGGAATCCTCAATAAAGAAAGATATGTGTTAAATTATGTACAGTGTGTATACAAACGGCCTCGAAAGATTTTATGTTTTGTTACTTAGGTCAAAACAATAAAAAACTTCGTATAAACATAGGTCTAAAATGTCTGTATATATGTATATGTGATTTTTTAAATGTATCTATAACTTTCGAATCCCTAAAGCGATTCGTTTTAAACCAAGTACATAAGTTGTAACAATAGGATCAATATCAACAAGAAGTATAACATTTCTAATTGTGTACCAATTCCAAATGGCAGCTATTTGATATTTTATACCCGTCCTGGGACTTTTTCCACCCGGTGTACCTCAATCACGTAGTTCATTTATTCTTTATTTTAGTACTTTAAAATAATTAAACTTTTGGCTATGACTTTCCAAATACTGTAGTATTAAGAGATCAATAGTTAAAGTTTCTTCGCAATAAAACATTTAATCGTAACAAAATTATAGTTTGTATTTAAATGGTTATTATTTAACTACTCTTTAACATAGGTTACTGTTTTACGAGGAACACAAAATATGCCTATAGGCAGCTGAAGGGAATACGTAATAAACCCTACAAAAGGTCGTTAATACCCCAGGAATGATAAGGTTCTAGTGAAATCCTAGGCTTTGCAGTTGGGTCATGGGATCGTAGTAAATCAAAATTCAATGCAATAAGTCTAAGTTACAGTATCTGAGTAACCTTAACTTGACAGATAATTCGGTTCTCACGTCTAAACACATTCTTTTTCAATGAGGTTTTTATTTTTGTTCATTTATAAATATTGCTGTCTGCCTGTTTGTTGACCCCATGAAGGAAACCATGCAACGAGCCAGTACGAACCAGGCCTCGAACCCAGGTCAGTGCAGCCTCGGTTCCCAGTCCGCTGCTAACAGAGCCACCGATTACTAGCCAATGTTCTTAGAAATAAGTTCAATTTATTGCGTCAATAAATTTACATTTTATGCCACTAATATTTACTTGGACATACGCTAAACAAGGCTAGAATATATTGGCAATCCAACATGCACTTGTGGAATTTTGTTGATTTATAAAACGCAAATTACCATTATCGCTAACACTATTTAATATTCTGTCCTACATACTGTCTATTCAGATATTCATGGATCACTTGAAAATTAAAATATCCAGTTGATAATTCACCAGGGGATGTATCATGAGTGGTTATAGTGATCAATATTCACTGACCAAACATCAACTCGCACGTAACACCACACATTTGTCTAGGTTATGTTGCTTTCATTGATCAATGTTTGGTGCGCTATACGAGGCCTTATACGGGCTGTAAGATTTCAAAACTGTGCCATGCGTTAAAAATATAATGTTATAAAAATATCCCAACTTTTAAAGCTGTTCGTGAGTGAAGTTTTTATCTGTAGGCCTATTCATAGGAATTAAATGTATAACATACAAGGGACAGTTTTAAAGTTGTCATAATTTTTAGCACTTTTTAGGCAAAATATATAAACAGGGTGTTTTTTTTTTTAAACTTGCATCTTTATTTATGTAAAACCCGCAATAGATAGAAATATGCAGTTTGCGGGATTCATTTATTGACATAGGGGGCCCAATTGTTTTGTGAATTCAACGTTACATTCACATCCCCCCCCTTTCCCCTCTGAGGCGGGTATCTTGCTATTAAAAAACAAGTTATGGGTAGGGGGAAAGGGGGGGGGGATTATCTCACAAATTCATGAGCCGATTTTAAATTTTTTTCACCAAAAAAATTTCTCATGCTCTTTCATTTGATATGTCACAAGGGGTACCTTGTCCAAAAAAAATTAAGTTCCGGGGGGGAGGGGGGAATATCTCACAAATTTATGAACCGATTTTCAATTTTTTTCATCAAACATTTTCTTTTTTCATGCTTTTTTATTTGATATGTCACAAGGGGTACCTTGCTATTTAAAAAAATTAAGTTGGGGGCAGGGTGGGAAAGGGGGGAATGTGAATGTAACGTTGAATTCAAAAAAATTTTGCCCCCTACGTCAATAGATGATTCCCGCCAACTGCATATTTATATCTATTGCGGTTATTACATAAATAAAGATGCAAGTTTAAAAAAAAAACACCCTGTATATCAGTATCACAATATATCAGTTCAACTGCATCAGCCGTACATATGATTTGTACTGAGAATGACTTTCAAACATAACTGGTAATAGACTATGTTCTCCTCTTAGCAAATTTCCAATAAACGAAAGTTATTACCGCAGGTTTCGCTGTAAGACTTAGACCCAGAGCCGTTTTAATTTTGTTTACGTCCCAAGAGGCAAAATACACCATCCGTTCAAATTCATATACGTTTATATATATATCCGTTAGCATGGTATCTTTGGTAAGCATTTTCCGATTTTGATTAAATTCTGTACAAATGTGTAACGAGTTCGTGTAACATCATGATTGGAACATGAAAACTTCTGTTATAGGGAGTTTCATAAGGTAAAAATTGTTTTCCTCATTTTCCCCCCAAAACATGTAGAGTTTAAAGTTCTTCCTCTATATGTTTGTAGATTTTTTTAAACAAATAATTTACTATACTAAACGTTAAACGTACGTTTAATGGTTACTGGAAAAAATAAGAAAACTGTAAATATGAAATTCCCGTACTATTATAGGGAACAAACTGTTGTAGTTTTGCTTGTGTATGGATATATTGTTTTCAAATTTATAAAATTTGTTTATTTCATATTAAGCTATTAATATTTTAATAAAAAATACACCTTTTACAATACCTGTAGCAGCAAACCCAAGTACTTACTAAACTTAATGTTATTTAAATAGGGAAGAAATATGACAATTTTAACGAAACATTTTAAAGAAAGTCCAACCAGGCAAATGGGATATTCGAATAGTCTATAGGTTTGCTACTGCAGGGGTATTTTATTTTAGTAAGGATTAGTAAAATACATTGAAGTACCTATTGATCCCGAAACGTTGTGTATTGTATTTTACCACTGTGATGCAAACTGTCTGCAATATACCTTTTAACAACGGTGTGCGTTGGTTGTAACATTTACAGACATATTTGAAGGGAAGGTTATTCTGCTTTTAATGGGATGTGTTAAAATTAAAGACTATGTTAGGCTATTCCGATTCAATCTTCTTTCTTATATTTTTTATAGTTTTTATAACTAAACCCAAGCTGCACTCAATCTCTAGATAAACCAATTTTGTACCTCTCAATATTCAATTCGTTTCATTCACCAGACATAGACTGGAATCTCAACATTGGAACGCTGTTATTGGTCTTGCTCTGACTCAAATTTCGTTTTCTGAACGTAAAGAGACGATCGTACAGTAGTATTAAAAAGATTCTCTCTGCTTCACGTGGGATTTAGTTATTATCAAATAACTTTATTTGATGCGTAACATGTTTAAAATCGATTAAATTATTGTGTGTGCACATAAATATTATGTTCTAATTGGTCGAACAAATTGTACGATTACTCAGCAAATTATCTCAGTCAAAAAAATAAGAATAAGGTTCTTACTTTGAAAAATTACATCATTCAATATAATCAACCTTTCTTCGTTCTGTGGAGCGATCCGTGTAGTTTCGTTTCGTATTTTAGAGGTTTTTATTTTGTATCTATACACTCAACTCTGTACAAAAGCCTTAATTTGAAATGTTGACATGAAGAATTCCGAAAATTAAAAAGATAAAACGTAAACAATGTGCTATGTGCGATTTCAAATCATACAAATTGTGAAATGTATGTTTCATTATAAATTTATTGTTCACTTACCGAGATTTCTACTTCTTGAAGCTCGCATAGGTATTTAATTCGTGCAATTATTTTTGCTCGATAGTTTGACTACCGGATATTTTTCTACCTAGGCGAACACTAAAACCATTTGTAATTGCAGATGTAAAGCTCAATAACTGATTCATAGTGGGAGTCTGACCTTTGATTTACGGGAGTTTGGAATACTCTATTCATTAAGTAACACCAAACAGTTTATATAATAAGTTATCTTACATTAAAAGAACGTCCTTTGAGGAACGCAATTTTACGTATATTTCTAGGCAGATTGTATCCCCAAAATTAACGAACGTAAGTTCTATGTACGTATTGTGGTAAGCTATGTAGAAGTAATAATTGTAAAGGGTAACCATTTGTTTTATTCCTTTTTTGTGTGTTTTCAACGCCAATTGCATTTTGAAAAGGAACGGTCCAAACCCTGGTCTTGTAACTTCCTAACGTCGACCTTTATGTTAGATAGCATAATTAATTCATAGCCCAATGACAAATTGTATCTGGGTTGGAATCAAACCATCAACCTCCATATTGTCGGTGAGCTTTGTAACAACTCGGCTATCCAGACTTATTATTTATGTTACCACAATATTTATAGCCTGAAGTAGTGTTCAATCAATCACAGTGTCTCTCTTAGCTAATTTAAGCTGCATTACTGGAGTGGGATGATATGCGTAGCTTTTCTACATATACTGTTTAATGCCTGATAAACTGTTTCTTAGTAAGGAGTAATTTGATTAAAACTCCCGGGTAAAGAGCCATGTTAGAGTCTCCAGACACAGAGTTGGTCCCATTAATGTCCCACAGCGGCAATCCCAACTTCGTGATGTCCCAACACTCGTTAAGTTGACTAAACGTTAATTTGTGTGACTGTAAAATGTTTACACTGTCACGTTAAACTTTGTTCATATGGCTCTATTATACTCAATATTGATTACTTTCTTTATTTAGATTTTTATTGTTAATTGGCTTAAGTTTTTAAGTTAAAAATGTAAGCCTACTGTAAGCAATAAAGATAAAAAGCTAATTTCACAATGAATGTTACCATTTAATTTTTTTTTTTTTTTTTTTTTTGAGGTTGGCGGCTTCTTTTAACCTTGCATTTGCCCGTCCACATAGACTAAGCGCCCGTGCATGGAACTGAACTTATTATTTTCCCATCGGTTGTTATCATTTTAATGTCCCAACACTAAGTTGACTAAACGTTAATTTTGTGTGACTGTAAAATGTTTACACTGTCACGTTAAACTTTGTTCATATACTCATATAACTATTATACTCAATATTGATTACTTTCTTTATTTAGATTTTTATTGTTAATTGGCTTAAGTTTTAAAGTTATAAATGTTAGCCTACTGTAAGCAATAAAGATAAAAAGCAAATCCCACAATGAATTATTATTTATTATTTTCCATTTATTATTTTCCCATCGATTGTTATCATTTTCAATTTTTTTTAAGCATTTTTTTGCAAAATACTGTGAACTGTTTTGTAAGAATGTTTATGGTGTATTTTAAATTCAATTGTTCATATCATGGGAAATGATGAAATATTCAATGATGATTCAAACACATGTATTTTTTTACACGCGTTGTTCTGATGCGTTTTATCGTCAATCCTCCAAAATATTGTAAACTTAACAATGTTTAGTCACAAAGGAGAGACCTATTAATATTAAGTTAATGTCTTAATTTTACTTAAGTGCAGTTTTAAATCATTCCATATGTTCCAAAATTGCGTACGTCTATATCTCATAGTGAGAACATTAACGATTATGTTTACTTTTAATATGTACTCATTCTAACATTAAACCTAAATTTGGTATTTTCTATGAAGCACCAAAAGTCATTTGATACCAGTTGAGATGGTATTTCTTAAAAGATATTGCAAATTTCTGACGTTAATTGAAAATCAAACTGTTAAAGGTTAAAACTAAAAGCACTCAGAAGGTTTGATAATGGAAACAATTTGCATTTTAACTGACAAAAGGTCTATGCAGTAATGGAAACTGAGCAAAAGACAAAGAAATACATTTCCAAACATCTTTTGTCAGTTACAAACTAGGATACTTAAGTTAGTATAAACAGAATTGACATTAAAGTTTAAAAAATCAATAAAACCGATATTTTTTTGAAATACAAAAAAATTATAAAAAAGGCAGTTTTTGTTAAAAAGGCAGTATGATAAGCCTTAAGATCTTGAACTCTGTGTATATTATGGCTAAATGTAAAGTGCACAGGTGACATTTTTTATAAAGATTAATCTCCTTACCTGAGGGGTTTCACCTCTTTAGGAAATATATTTTACTTACCGTAAGCAATTGATAACTGTTTTGATAATTTAATTGCTATTACCATGAGCTCAACTGTTTTATTACGTTTTAATAATGTACTGTACATCGATTTCTTCATAATACCATGTTTTACGTTATTCTCCCAAAGCAACCATTACACGTTTGTATGTAAACATGATTAGGAGAGCACGTGATATAATGTTATATCTCCTGAAAATTGGTGTTTTCAATATATACGTGTTAATATTTCTGACGACATAAAATTTCCGGATCACATTTGTAACATGCTACGTACAAAATATACCTTATCGCTATACAGGGTGTTTGTGAACTCTCTCGAAAAGATTCACAGGATTATTCCTTGGGTTAATACATGAATATTTTACATTTAACATGGGTCGCCGCAGCCACGTTTTCCGTCTGTCTGTCTGTATGGGTTTTTCTTTATAAATAACCTTATAACTCGAGTTTGAATCAAGGTACAAACTTTAAATTTGACACACTTGTGTATTTTAACGTGGTACACAAACATGCAAAATTTCATTTCGTTGACTATAGCCGTTTCAAAATGGCGGCCATCTAAAGTCTTTGACTTCAAATTACATGAAAACCACTAGAGTTACAAAAAAAAACACAAGAATAACAAAATGTAGGAAATTTTATGCCAAATCAAAGGACACATAGATCTTAAAGATCGGACAACAAACAGCTGAGTTATTATTTTTTTAAATAATTAATAATTTCTTTACTGGCTTTTAATTGTTATTGTTTATTCTTTAAAATCATCTGATTAAGAAATTGTTACAACAATGTAACCTTTCTAAATTGTTACAACAATGTAAGACAGCTGGTTTGCCCTAACAACAACATTTAGTTTTTTTACTAGATGGTAAATGTATTAAGTGTCCTATTTTTACCTTAACTATTGAGATCTGTTTAAGGTTACGTAATGTACGTAATGTTTTTTTTTTTTTTTTTTTTTTTTTGTACTCTGTATCAGATGATTTTAAAGAATAAACAATAACAATTAAAAACCAGTAAAGAAATTATTAATTATTTAAAAATTAATAACTCAGTTGTTTGTTGTCCGATCTTTAAGATCTATGTGTCATTTGATTTGGCATAAAATTTTCTACATTTTGTTATCCTTGTGTTTTTTCTGTAACTCTAGTGGTTTTCATGTAATTTGAGATCAAAGGTTTTAGATGTCCGCCATTTTGAAACGGCTATAGTCAACGAAATGAAATTTTGCATGTTTGTGTACCACGTTTAAATACACAAGTGTGTCAAATTTAAAGTTTGTAACTTGATTCAAACTCGAGTTATAAGGTTATTTATAAAAAACACATACAGACAAACAGACGGAAAACGAGGCTCCGGCGACCCATGTTTATAATTTAAAATATTCATGTATTAACCCAAGGAATAATCCTGTGAATTTTTTCGAGAGAGTTCACAAACAACCTGTATAAACATATAGGTAATGTAAAAGTATTATACATATCAATCACATAATAACAATAATCTGTACTATGGGATACAACTTTAACTACACATACAGTCCACTACCTAAACACCGTTATGTGTTTTAATCAACAAGAACTTAAATCTAATGAATTAACAAGTGATTCAAAAAAAGAAACTAAAATTTATAAGGTAGGGGAAAAAATAAGTTCACTGGTTGAAATTACCCAAACACATTGAATTAACAACATCAATTAACACATTGAATTATAACGAAAAGTCCGGATTTTATTTACTCAAACTAAAATATATAGAGTTTTTGTTTTATACATTCATCGTATAGATTTAATATTCTGATTGGAATATCAAGTCTTTTTTCGTTCAAAAGTCTTAAAAATTAGCTTGGAGACTGTATATTATAGCTATAAGTATGAAGTGAACTAACACCACCTTAACAAATATTGTTTACATTAAGTGTATATTATTTGTTCATGGTAATCCTAAGCTGTTTTCTATTATTTTTCACAGTGGTAGTGTAGGTTATTTAGAAAAAACTGGATACGAGGAATTGTAAAAATACTTTTCCTCTAAACCAATTAGAGAAAAGACCAACTGAAATCTACATTATGCAGTAATGAAATTACTATAATTTTAGATTACTTCATACGATCTTACTAAGCTATCAATAAATGTTATGACTGCCGAAAGAGTAAGACAAAGAAAGACTTTTGATGTATACAAAAGAAGATAAGGTATGCAATATATTACGATTACGTCCATCGTTTCTGCAAAATCTTCAGCTTACAATAAACAGTCCTTTGTCAGATTGTGTGTTCTCTTTAAACAGCGTGTATTGTTGTATTCCTTTAAAGTTCATATCTCAAAAATTCTTGTCAAATAACTAAATAAATCCTGTAGCATATTTAATTTATTTAATTCAGCTAACACTTTGAACTTCGTGTATTTTTAATTGCTTTAGTCATGTATATTTTTACAAGCTTTCTCTCATCTTATGAGCAAAGAAATAAAAGAATCCCCCAAACCAGTTTTTTTTTTTTTTGTTGAGACATACACATTAAGCGTAGTTTAAAAGTATTAAAATGTGTGAGTTATGATGAGTTTCCAGCTTGTTTAGTGAGATTTATGTCATGGAATTTTCACTAGCCTTGTAAAAAAAGAAAACATTTAAATCTCTATCGATATTGAATATCTGCCTCTCCCTCTATTATCGATTCCTTGCCAGGATCAACTAGTAACTGTTCATTGATTTTATTTGCAGTTTGAAATTTACGATGACTTGTACAAATGTATTTTAATTTTGATTTGAACTTATTTGACACATGAAAAAATACTTAACAACTTACATGAAATTTAGGGTTACTTTTTTTAGGATTAAAATGAAGAAACTATGCTGCAAAAATATTGTTCAGCTAACTAAGTTAACTTTTTAACCTATATGAACATATAAGGTCAAATAATAATTATCATAATTACAAAAGTAAAACTTTGTGCTGCTGTTTTAAGGTTACAACCCCCGTAGTTTTAGTAACACCGAGTAAAATTAAGAATTGGAATATTTATATGAAAATTTCAGTTGAGAAATCTCTTGCGAAATTAATAATTTCATTGATAATTTGGTATGTGATATTTGAATAAATGTATCGATCCATTTAATGCTAGCTTTATATTGAAAAAGTTGAATAGTATCCTACGGTAATATACAGTATTTATGAGGCTGATTTTTTTACTATACTACCATGTAGGAAAAATGTCGTGACAATGTAAAATTCTGTCAAATGAAAACTGAAATAGTAGTTAGACAAAATATTAATTTGAAAATTAAGTAAAGTAAGTCAATCAATATATGTAATAAGTAAATACCCCCGCCGCAGCAAACCTGCAGACTAAGCGAATTTCCATTTGACTGATTGGATTTACACTGAAATGTCTACTAAAAAATATAACATTAATTACCCATTTAAATAGAATTAGTTTAACAAGTACTTAGGTTTGCTGCATCAGGGAGGGTAAAACTGGTTTTTTTTTGTAAAATGTTAATAGTTAGTAGGAAATAAAAACATTTTCCAAATTTGATCAAAATAGGTTCATAAACAAGCAAACTACAACAGTTTACTTATCCTCCATAAGAATAACATAGGAATTTTAAATTTACAATTTTTTGGAATTTTCTCCGTAACCATTAGGCGCATAATAACGCTTCAATATACTAAATTATTTGTTTTTTTAAGCTCTACAAAATGGTTTGGAAAGAAATTGCTAAATTTTATGTTTTTTGGGTCAAAAATGGGAAAAACCTATTTTTACCCCATAAAACGCCCCGTAAACCCCCGTTCCCATGGTCCGATCATGCTGGATCGCGAACTCGTTCGAATAAACGTAGGTTTACACGTTTGTACCAAATTTCATCAAAATCGGATCATTTTTGCTCGAGTTATCGTGCTAACGGACACATTTATATATATATATAAATATATAAATATATAAACATATAAATATATAAATATATATATATATATATGAATTTTAACGGATGGTGTTTTTGGCCTCTAGGGACCTCAAAACGAAAAAAAAAATCGGTCCCGCGTCCAGGTCTTACCATGAGTACTACGGTAATAGCTTATTCCCTATATGGGAAATTCGCTAAAATCAAGTCTTTGAAAAGAACAGAACAAGATAGAACAACATTACTAAAGTATTTTCCTAAACAGAATAAATGTAAATATAACCCATTCCTGGGACTCCAGGATTGAGTAAAATAACAAAATGGCTAAAAGGCACCTCGTCAACGTCAGTCATTTAGTGTTGTAAGCTTGATAAAATAATCGATGAATGCCTCGAGGTGTATTAGTTTTGCATGTAAAACTAATTATTGCTTTCAATGTGGTAACTTACATTTGATTGGAAGGTAACAGTATATATAAACTGAAAGACCCATTTTAATTAAAACTTCGCACTGATTCGTTTGCTGAAGTAATCAAAACTGTTTTAATTATAATTCTCAAAATTGACGAAAGGGCTTATTTGGGTTTCGTTGGTTAGAATATTTAAAATTCAATTCAGGTCTCAATTATGTGCGGTTTGTAATTGTTTTAAACAAACTATTACGTATAAGCTTTTTGTGAAATCTAATATTACAAAGTAGAATTTGCACTTCAATAAAACATTCTTGTTATGTTATCGTACATATTTAAAACTTTTTCTAAGTTTTGTAATTAAAATTAGGATTGTAACGAAATTAATTTCTTTTTAAACATGTGTATGAAGGAGGTTACAACAAAACAAAAATAATAACTGTTATATGTAATTTTACAAAATAGCCGGTTGAAACTATAGCTCTAAGGTCAAATTATATTTTCATGCAATATCTAATGTGTCAGAAAGGTTTATTTTACAGCTCATTTCCTTCAGTTTGTTGAAACTTGTTATTAAATTTCTGTTATTTCTCGGATATTAAAGAACATTTTACTGCAGCTAAGATGTCGAAGGTAACATTTAATAAAGAAGTTGACATTCGATATCACTTTGCCCCGGCAAAAGATATTAAAGAGTTAGGAAGCAAATTAATAATTTTCTTGACTCATAAAGTTTAACTGTTTGAAATGTTTAACTCAGGATGTATAAAACTTTTAATCGTTGTATTTTTCTTCTTTGAATTGCATACGTTGAAGCTGCACTAATATCAAGAACTTGTAGCAGCTAATACTAAGAATTTCAGATAATTATCATAAAATGAAATCAACGCCCCTTTTAGTGGCTTTCCCGTATAGGGTATAAGCTATTACCGTTAGCCTAATTTCATTGTCAGCCTGATGGATTAACGGCTCTGGTAATTTTATGACGAGATGCGAAGAAGCGCCATTCTATTTGAAGAGATCGGCCAAAGATTTGGATTCACCACTTTACTTTGACAATTTGAATAATTTAATTAATTTTTTTAACCATGACATTTCCGTTAGGTTATTTTATTTTAGATTAGATACGTTATTGCCAAATGAGGATACAAAAAGTGTAAAAAGTCCTAAAATAGTGTATTTTATACTTTTCTGCTAGCCCGTAGGTTTGCTGTTGCGATGGTAATTATTAGTACAACAATGTTTTTTTTATAACCTAAACTGTGTATGTAATTGTGGAGTGCTGGAATTGTACCCCACCCAGATTGGTCACGTCACGACGAATTCTCGAACAAATCGTCGTATACGGGCCAGAATTGTACCCCTCGTACAAATTTGATATTGGTATGCACTGTAAGCCTGGGACAGTCAACAAATATAGCGGGGATCTTTTATTCTAAAGCCCCGGATTCAAATCCAACGTTTTACGAGTAATACAGTTTACAACCCATGGTACGTCTGATAGGAAATTTAATACAAATTCTAAACAAGCCATTGAAAATAATATGTTGGCTAAAAGTTTAGGAAATTTTTATTTGATTAGGCGGTGTCAAGAAATTTGAAAAAATCTAAAAATGGCTGTTGCCGGAGGTGAGTGAGACTAACTATCCAAATTGCGTATTTTGTTGCAATTGGCGTGAATAATAACGTCTTAAAATCTTTGGCACTGACTACCAAACACTCTGTAAATTACAGAGCCTTTTAAAAGCTCTCTTTAGAGCCAAGTACGTCCCAGGGGTAATGTCACATGAGACCAGAGTTTAGACTGCGCCTGGGGAAGTAGTAAATTTGTTAGACCGAGTTTAACGTGACATTGGTAAGTAAAATGTGTGCTAAAGTCCAAGGTTTACTCTCCGTCCTTTACACTTACCATTAAGCTGTGAATTATGTGGGAAACTTCATTGTTTCAATAATATATGTAAAAAAGGCTAATGTAAACCAAATATAGAATCGCCAATATTGAATTATGGATCTAATTAAAAACTTACTTATAAGTAAGTCTATATCGTGATGGAAATATTGAATGAGAAAATGTACCTTGTGATTTTTTTGTAAAAACTCCAAAAAATTAAACATTTTCCATTAAAACATTACTAATAATATGATTTTGGCAAAGTACCTAAAACATCAAGCATAAGTACTTAAAACAGTAATGCTAAAATGTGTTGACGTCTTTATGTGTAGGTTTCACTTTGAACCCATTAAAACCAAATTAAAGTACAGTAACTATTTGACAATTATCCATAAATTTTTGTAGTCAACAACACTTTTTAGCGTTCCCAACCATTAAACACGGAGCAAAATATGCTTCAGATTTTGTTAACAGGTTGAGAAGTTTTACTGTGGATTTAATAATCCGAAACCTCGTTACCATGTTTCTATTGTTCGTTGGGCTTGGATTCCAAATCATATTGTTTTGTACAATTTACCAAGTAATATGTCTTAGTATTGCTTTGCCAAGTACACGTCTTTACTTAAAACAGTAAACCAACTAACTCGTAATTCGCAGACGGTGGTGTTTTATGGATCGTATAAACCTGTAAACCGTTTTGGTCTCATCTTGAATTTTACGGCACACTTTGTTTACTTTATTGCAGGTTAGAATACTTTACCTCAGTTTAAAGGCTTGTAAAATACTTCAGGTAATTATACCAGTAACAGTTATATCGATGGCATCATTTGAAATAAGATTTTAAATACTGTGCTTTAGAAGTAGTGTTACAATTTTATAGTCAATGAGCAAAATCGGCCAACCAGTACTGATGCGTGATAAAATTTTCAGTCAACGGTAATGAATAATTGTCAAAAGCAAATTGACAGCCAGCACTAAGTAGCTGTTAGTAGCGTTATGTCATAGGCCTACGCCTACAGCAGGTAAAGTACTGAGAAAATAGTCAAGTGTGAAAGATAGATTTTAAGAATACTTCAATGACAATGTATTTTATTCTAAATCTACTTTCCAGATTAGCTCAAGTCAACAAACAAACTTGGAGTGGCTACACTAGTATTTTTCAACGGTATAAAATATTTACACAAAACACATCAGGAGTTTTAATAAGTTTATTGGATTATTGATCTACTATGCACGAAAGGATGATGGACAGTTTTATAGGTACGGTACCAGGGAAGGTCGTTGTGTGTGATAACATACATTGTTTAAAGGATGTGATGGTTGTATGTGATGACGTTCGTCGTATGAAGTATATGATGGGTGCATTTAGATAACATACGTTTACTACTGATATAATGGTTCTATGAGGTACGTTTTATATGAAAGCTTTTGTGGTTGTACCATTTTGTTTAGAGTTGAAAGGGCCATAAAAAACAGAATTTAAATCAAAATAAATTGAGTCGTTATTGTGAAAATAAGTTATTTTTGTATTTCACAGATTCTTTTAGAAAAATTCAATTAAAAATAAAAATTTCTAAAAAAGAAGAAATGCCTAGATATGCCATAGATTAGTACGGTACCCACATACCAAATTTCATCCAATTCGGACTACAGGGGTAGTCTGCAGCACTGTACACATCCATATACATTCATACATAGACATCACTTTGAAAACCACTTTTTTATTAAGGGGTACCCATAAATATATATTTCTACTTAAAGCTTTAAACTCAAAAATGTTGACGAAAACAATACTTTCGTCGAGATACGATACAATACAAACACAACAATTTTGAAAATTGTGAGGGCATCACTTACCTTTATACCATATTGTCTGGTGATATCTAGGACTCTTCACAAATGTTATACTGTACTGTTTTATATATATATATATATAAAACCAGAAATCTTGTTTTCAAAATAAAAAATACAGTGCATAAACGTAAAAATAGGAATAAGTAAAAATAGGAGTCTAAGCAATATAGAGTTTCTATGAAATATATTTTTATTGAAACCGACAACAACGTAGCACCTCTTTGCTGGTGACAGAGTTAATGGTTCGTGGGGTTTGGTGGTGGCAGACTTTATGTTGTGCGTTGTTGTGTGTCCACACCAACCGGGCTTTTGGGTTTTATAACTTTTATTGCAGTATAACTAACGGAGAATGTGTAAAACGACAGTATTTGGTTCCATACCTTTCGTACAGTTTATTTGGGATTTGGTGAATCAATTTACAATTTAAAAACGATTACAATAATTTAATAACAACAAAATGTAAAGAGACAACAATACTACTGAATAAACTTGAGGAGTATTTTATAAGATTGGATGATACCATTGACTATATACTATTATATAGTCAATGCTAGTAAAAAAATCTGAAACTAACTCAATTTTTAAAAATTTGCATTTAACATTATGAATGTACTACTTAATGACACCAAATCTAAGTTGATGAATTGTAAATTATTCTTCGTCTCCAGATTTTAATTAATGACAAATTGACGATGAGGTCTATATGCTTGTTTTCGTCATGTCTTGTCTGAAAGCTGAGCAACATCGTATATAAAAATATGGAGTAAAATAAAATATTAAAAGATAGTATATTGTTTGAAACATGAAAGAATTCATCATTGATTGTGGTGCATATTTTTTTTCTGAGCCAAAGATGTCAGATTTTTTCAGAATCTATAGATTTGTTTGATTTATGACAGCATCAACTGCGTCAGAGGAAAAAATACGTTTACGGTTGACTCTTACAATCAACGGATTGTACCACCAATTTATTTAAAATGTTTAAAACGGTCAAACTCGCTGTGTAAGGCTTGTGGTTAAATCCTACTATTAAACCTCCTTTAAACAGTAGTTTGCAAAATCTTAAAACAGAGGTCATCCAACCTGTAATAAAGTAAACAAAGTGCGTCATAAAATCAAGATGAGATCCAAACGGATCACGAGTTTACAGGTCCACAAAACTGTCACTGTCTGTGGTTTACAAGTTTGTTGGTTTATGGTTTTAAGTAGAGCATATTTAGTATCAATTGAAGGTAAGATTACATGGCTAGGCTTCCTCTATTGGACTTGTATTTTAATATTAAAGTCGACTCATTTTAACTTGTAATAACTCAAATTTGTTTAAAGTTTTTGCTGAAGAACTTTCATTCCTCATTGTGTTTGTTATGTAATGAAATGTGCTGGTAACCCAATGTGAATAAAAGATCTACCTTGCTGGTAACCTACTGAAATAAACAACATTTTTCATTCACGATTCTTTTCTATTGTTCGAATACTTTGGAAATAATAAAACCCTAATATAAATAATCAGTTTAATTGGAAACATTCCACATATTACGGTAAAAGTTTGAGTTATTCTAGCCTAAATAAATAAATTTTAAAATGGAATTCACATTTTTCTTATCAGATTGTTTAAGAGGTTCATTACATGGTAAAATTTGGTAACAAAAAATATTATTATTTCTACTTTTTGCTTACATTCACTACAATATGAGCAGTTCAATCTTTTTTAATTAACACTAAGCAAGTTTCTACAATGACCTTTGTATAATTTTAGACAGGCGTGATTTAAGAATGGGTTGTATAGTAAATCAATTATTTTGTATTCATTAATATTTAACTTATAAGTTTATCCCTACCGGTGTAATTTCATCTTGTACGGTCATCCTGTAAAAACTAAACCTCCAAAATGTAAAAAATGTTTGGTGTGTAGAGTTTAGTTTTTCTAGTGTGATCCATTACAAAATTTACAGGGGGTCTCCAGACTTGGAAAGCTGTAAATTCAATTTCACTACTGAGAATTTCAATTGACTGCCATTTTTTACTGGGTTGAGATAGATACCCTTAGTTTGCGTTGTTAAATTTCTTTTATCAAGACCTTCAAAATGAGGGGTCACTCGTGTCGATGTGTCTTACCATTTGAAATTTTTGAGTTTCCCCCAAAATCCCCCATTTCAGGGATGAACACGAAGTAGCAGTTATGTCCAAAAAGTACTTCATAACATGCCATAAAGGTGTGCAGAGTTTAGTTTTTCTAGTGTGAGCCGTTAAAAAATTGACAGGGGGTCTCCAGAGTTTTTATTAACCCTGTATACAGTGTGTATTCATTTTATACTAGAGGTCGTCCAGTGGTCAAAAACTCGACCAAACATATGTAATGTACAGACTTCTCTATTTTCACCCCACGCTGTAAATAAAACATGTAATTGTAATTTCTTCCATTTGTTTTGATATTCTATTTATATGTTGTTATTTCGTCACCTGCAACCCATATGGCCCATGTTAATTTTGTTTAATCTCAAACTCGTTTTTGGTGCTTATTTTTGAGCCTATTTTAATTTATTAAGGGATTCTGCACATCTACTGGTAAATATCTTTCCAACAGTATGCGTAGATTTTCCCTGCGATGCACAAGAGCTGAGATAAAAGGTTTTAAAGAAACATGCTTGCCTATTAATATAAAGATTACAGATTATATTAATCTTTGAACAACTGAATCAACCTTGTGACGTCCACCTGTAATGATATACCAAATTTGGATCTGATATCTTCTTTTTATTTTAACACGTTCACATTTTTAACATGAAATTTTTCATTCACATGGACCAGCGACGCACATATGCGACGGCCGGTTTCCACCCATAGACTGCTGTCGCATATTTGTGTCGGGGTTCTAATGTTATTAAAATGCTTATATCTTTGTAACGGTCTATTTGAAGGCACTGGATTCCCTGCAGAGGTCTACAGAGATGTTTGACGCAAAACTGTGTCGCTTGGTCTGTGGATGATGATTAGTGACATCACATGATAGTTTGAAAAACTGGTCTTTACGTTTCTGCATCACTGTATGTATGTATGCAGTATGTATTCTGCATTATCCTATGTAGCTTTAATATTTTTATTCAATTTTAAACTGTTTTATACTTTCACCTCAAAATACAAACAAAAATTAACTGTCGAATATTCAACGTTTGGTCTATTTCATAAAAACTATGATAATTTTCACTATTGTCTTCGCTGTAGACCGGGCGTCGCAAATATGCGACATAACAAAAGGTTATAAAAAATATAAAAAAAAAACAAGAACAAATTATTTAAAAACACGATTGTAGCGTATTACAATGTAAATGATCATTGTTTTACAGATTTTCGCCCGTGGTCTGTGTGCGCTGTTAACCAAGTGACACCCGGTCTATGCGTAAGATTCAAACGTGTACATGCGACGCTCAGTAGCGAACGTGTTAAAGTCGTCCTAAGACTTGTAACCCTGTAATATTATACATTTAAATTACTAACAGTACTCATTTTGTGTATTTTTTCAAAGCCATGAGCAATTTTAAGTTTTTTCATAGAGATACAGTAAAACCCTGGTATTGCTCTAATTCAACGTAAACTTTTTAAAGATTTGTATTAAAAGCCCAAAGATGTATTCTGTCTGACTTACTCTAACATACTCGGGTTTTTAAAGTAGTTTAGCTTAAAGCTGTACTGCTAAGTTCTTTTAAACATTGAACTATTGTTTAAAAAACATGCATAATTCACTTTTTCTTATTTTTTTAGGCACAAATGTGTTCAAACCTACATAATTAATGGTTGATGGAATATAATAAATTAATAGCTTATTCCCTATATGGGAAATTCACTAAAAAAGGTCTAGTTTGATTTAACATTTTCTTCAAATGAACACAGTTAATTGAAACCATGACTGTAATTTCAAGATTTCAACCAATAAAACCCAAATAAGCCCTTTCATCAATTTGAAGAATTGTAATTAAAGCAGTTTCGATTTCAGCAAATGAATCATTGAGTAGTTTTAATTAAACTGGATCTTACTGTTTGCTGATTCTAAACCTTCCAATCAAGGTTAAGAGTTTTCTACATTGTAAGCATTGCTAAGTTTAACATGCACTGTTTACATACATTAAGAAAAACTTTAGTAACTAGTTTATTACTATCTTAAGTTGAAGATTTTTTTTTTAGTAATCTAGTTCTTTTGGTATAGTCAGTAGCGCTGGTTTGGAAAGGTAAAACTTGTTATTCACTGTTTTGTTTGCCAAGTGTTTTTCTTTGTTTAAAAATGTAAAATGTATATTGTGCGAGTTGCCCTCGAAGAGCAGTTTTTCTTTCCAATTAATCCAATTAATTGTTCAACCAGTTACTGTATACGATTGCCAAAAAATTGTATCCTGCTATTATTAAATGGTGTGATGATCCTTAAATCTAGTTACAGTACCTAAATCAGCTGTAGGTCCATTTTTGGACTCAGCTCTAAATGTTGTAAGAGATGTTTTTTTTTTTTTTTTTTTTTTTTTTAACAAAAACTGTAGATTAATTCAAGTGATATTTAAATTGGTGAGCTAATAATAAATCAATCAATACACTCATTCCTTAGATTTAAACAAAGTTTGATAAGACTGTTTGGCTAGCCGAGTGGTTATAGTGCTCACCTAACAATCAAAAGGGCGCTGGTTCGATCCTGAAAAAAGTCAGTAGCTTTTTTATGTTTGAAACTGGAACTGGACCCAACTCTTCCTCATCATTGTGATTCAAATAAATTATCCTGGCTAATATAACAGCTGATCTGTAATGTGCTGCTTAGTCGGTAAAAGGCATTACTTCTCACACCATTCTCCACCATTTCTCAGATTGATAAACTATGGTATGGTGTTATAGGCATTATTAATTTGTAAATAATCTTTTCCTACAGTCACCCGACAAAGTTGGCTTCCTTGTACTGTTTATAGTACAGAAAGCTGCTAATTGCTGCATATTTATACTTTGCCGTACGGTTTATACTTTGCCGTACGGTTTATACTTTGCCGCACATCAGGATTCCAACGAAACAACACAAAACAGCGTGGTTCTATTATGCCCGTAATCCGTGTACGCTTGGAAATAGGTTGGCAACACTTAAAGATAATAATACTATGAGCAGCTGATTGACTATTATAACTACGATTTAACCTGTCATTTCGTGTTTATAGTTTTGGGATTTCTGAACTTTCTGGACTTTTCTTTTAAACGTTTTTAAAACATTCCTACGGACCGCGGGTACTACTTTCTCTAGGGCACCATTTGTGTTGCCAGCTGAACCTAAAAACGTGTTGTATAGTGTTTGAAAGACTAATTATTATTTATATTATAGTGACTGTAGGAAAAATATAATGTGTAACACGAGTGAAAAAGGCCTTTGCTGCACTCGAGATCATTCCGCACTCGCCTGCGGCTCGTGCGTAAACATTGCTCTCGTGTGCAGCAAAGTGCCACTTTCACCACTAGTTACACAAATAACTATTTCCTACAGTCACCCGACAAAGTTGGCCTCCTTGTACTGTTTATAGTACAGAAAGCTGCTAATTGCTGCATATTTATACTTTGCCGTACGGTTTATACTTTGCCGCACATCAGGATTCCAACGAAACAACACAAAACAGCGTGGTTCTATTATGCACGTAATCCGTGTACACTTGGAAAAAGGTTGGCAACACTTAAAGATAATAATACTATGAGCAGCTGAGTGACTATTATAACTACGATTTAACCTGTCATTTCGTGTTTATAGTTTTGGGATTTCTGAACTTTCTGGACTTTTCTTTTAAACGTTTTTAAAACATTCCTACGATCTTAATAAACAAGAAAATGCCTTTAAAGCATTTTTTTGGCGCGGAAACCACTTCAAATTACAAAAACATACGGAACTATATTCTCAAAACGCGGAGCACATTTCTTGCCGAGGAAAAATAGCGGAGTGATACGGACCGGGTACTACTTTCTCTAGGGCACCTATTTGTGTTGCCAGCTGAACCTAAAAACGTGTTGTATAGTGTTTGAAAGACTAATTATTTATATGCTTTATAGTGACTGTAGGAAAAATATAATGTGTACTATGAGTGCAAAAGGCCTTTGCTGCACTCGAGATCATTGCTCTCGTGTGCAGCAAAGTGCCACTTTGCCTACTAGTTACACAAATAACTATTGATGACAATTTTTTTGCAGAACACTGTGCCTTTTTGTGGGTAATTTTATTACAAGCAACATTTTGATACGAAAAACTATGCCAAGCGTATCTTTTAAATTAGTTTATAGCTACTACATTTTTCTCCTCACAAGCAATACTGGATCAAGAACTATATTTTGCACTTGAAACCTCCTTCCCTTGAATGATTCCTGAATTTCAATTGCCTAACAGTGTAGTAGGGTAGGGGGCAGATGGATCCACAAACTTTTTCAATCTATTCAAACTTTTAAAAGTTTAATGAAAAGTCAAGTACCCTGTCAAACTTTAATCTTGTGATCGAACCCAGTTTGACTTTTAATAAGCTTTATTGGCAGTGTAAGAATCGGAGATGCCGCAGTATACGTTGTTAGATGATTATCTCAAGCGCTAAAGAAATTGAAATTGTTATCTATATCTTAAAAGAAGAACTATGTATGTATGTATGTATGTATGGACTCCAAGACCACTTGACAGATTGTAAAACTTTCAGGCATTATTCAAGGATGGTTTGTGAGAAGTTTGGAGCAGATCCGTCAAAAGGGCTCCGCCCCAGAGGGTTTTAAGTGGTCCAATGTCAGACTTTTGGAACTACAATGTTTACAAATAAATATAATTTAAAAACAGATGTTTACTTTCACCAACTGTTGGTTTGAATAATCACAACATTCTGTATTAGTGATGATTAGGAATAGTGCCACAATATTTCCACAGAATGCAGCACAGAAAACTATTTTACTTTTAGATAAGACCAAATATATTAAACCCCAATCGCAGCACACCTGTGCACTCAACAATGTTTAAATTATTCTTCCCTACTATATTAAATAAGTAAACATAAAAAGTAAAAACCTTTATCAAAGTAAAAACTTATATATTCATACACCTAATCTAATATATAAAATTCTCGTGTCACAGTGTTTGTCTGCAAACTCCTCCGGAACGACTTCACCGATCGTTATGAAATTTGGTGTGTAAATTCTGTAGGTATGCGAATCGGACGTAAACTATTTCCCGTTTCGAAATTCTTAAAAGGGCTCCGCCCCAGTGGCTCTGGAGTTTCCCATGTTAACCTTATGAGAAATGGAATTAATGAATCTTAACAGCTGTTTCAATTAAACAAGTTGGTTCTGTTCTATGATGTTCAATAGCATTAAAGTTACAAGGATTACCAACAGGGTGCAGCACTATTATTTCTTTTACATTTATGACAACAGCTAATTTGCAACCAAAAGGTGAGTGAGCGTAGCGAACGAACTTCAACCCGGAGGCGAGTGAGCGTAGCGAACGAGCTAACCCGAAGGCAAGTGAGCGTAGCGAACGAGCTCCAACCCAAAGGTGAGTGAGCGTAGCGAACGAACTTCAACCAGGACGTGATTGAGCGATGCGAACGAGCTAACCTGAAGGCAAGTGAGCGCAGCGAACGAGCTCCAACATAAAGGTGAGTGAGCGTAGCGAACGAGCTCCAACCCATATTTACTAGCTGACCCGGCGAACTTCGTATCGCCTAAGTTATAGGTTTCCCCTAAGACAGACCGATGGAAAGAAAGTACCGTTACGTTTAATTTTCAAGATGATCTCGTTCGCATCGCTCAATCACGTCCTGGTTGAAGTTCGTTCGCTACGCTCACTCACCTTTGGGTTGGAGCTCGTTCGCTATGCTCACTCACCTTTAGGTTGGAGCTCGTTCGCTGCGCTCACTTGCCTTCAGGTTAGCTCGTTCGCTACGCTCACTCGCCTCTCTCGTTCGCATCGCTCAATCACGTCCTGGTTGAAGTTCGTTCGCTACGCTCACTCGCCTCCAGGTTGAAGTTCGTTCGCTTCAACCTGGAGGCGAGTGAGCGTAGCGAACGAACTTCAACCAGGACGTGATTGAGCGATGCGAACGAGAGAGGCGAGTGAGCGTAGCGAACGAGCTAACCTGAAGGCAAGTGAGCGCAGCGAACGAGCTCCAACCTAAAGGTGAGTGAGCATAGCGAACGAGCTCCAACCCAAAGGTGAGTGAGCGTAGCGAACGAACTTCAACCAGGACGTGATTGAGCGATGCGAACGAGATCATCTTGAAAATTAAACGTAACGGTACTTTCTTTCCATCGGTCTGTCTTAGGGGAAACCTATAACTTAGGCGATACGAAGTTCGCCGGGTCAGCTAGTAAATATATAAAGATATAGATTGTAAAGAACTATCATTATCATTTAAAATAATAGTTGTTAGCCCAGCAACGCGCGCCGGGTAACTGGTAGTTGAATGAAATGAATTAGTAACTTATCTTACCAATACAATTTATGCAAAAGAATAACACAGGGTAACTTAAATATCAAGTTAGATATGGAGTTTAAGGCATGTATAGAAATTATTACACAAACTAAAATAATGTTTTTTTTTATATTTAAAATGCATATTTATTTACAAGTTGTTCTTAAATAAATAACTTATTTATTTACAAAAAGTAGATCATTCTAAAACAAATGTCCACACTTTTTTACAAAATATCAATTTTGTAAATAAAACTTCCACTTCAGATCAAACTTGAACTACAGTGGGATATTCTTCGTCAAGTTGTCTAAACTCATAAGAAAACTTATTTCTTTCTGCATAGCAGCCAAGTTCATTGGCTAGAAGAGCCTAAAAAAACATAGAAATGACTTTAATTACACATTTTTTGTACAATTTTTACAAAAACATTTCCAAACAGATCCATGTTTCACAAAAACGACTCACATTTTTTCCAACTTGGTCTTGTCAGTCAGGTTGGCAAACACATTATAATTGCTAGATAAAACAAGTTTATAAATTAAAATTACCTTTCTGCTCTATTTAACAACCATTATTTCAGTTTATACAACTTTTAAGTTTTAGTGAAATTTCTCTATAGGGAAGTAGCTATTAAGAATTTATATAGTAAAATGTTATTTTTAGGAAAACTGTGGTGTTGTTAACTTGAATTGGCAATATAACTTAATTATTACATGAGCTTTTTTGGCAAAGGACTAATTGGTAGGACAACATGAGGTAAAAAAGACAAACCTGTAAATACACAGCTTCCTTTGCCTTGGTGTATGCCTCCATGTGCAGAAAGTTGTCTTTGACTTTGGTAAGAAGACGGATTGCATCTGCGATTACTTCCCTCCGAAACTCCGGTTCTCCCGACGCTACTGATGCAACCTTCACAACAATACTGTGGGTTAACAAAGTAAAATATAAATTTGCAGATTCTGTAAACTTGCACTTAAAATCTCTAATTTCCAAATAAGGACACAGTTTTTTAGATTATTTGGACATAAGTAGAGGGCTAACATGAGTAAAGAATATTATTTTAAATAAACTGAAAAGAATATATTGGGCAAACACAAAAGAATACATAAATCAACTAGAGGTTAGTAGCTGGTTGTATATTTATTTAGAGTGTACTTTAAAGAATAAATCCAAAACTGGTTAAGATATATTGTTAAGAGTCCTTGGAGGCTGGCAGTCATCTCGAATAATTTCAAACAGCTGCTGAAGAGTTAATCATCATCCAAAAATAGTTTTTCAAACACCAAAGAAGTGATTATAATTTAAATATCTGGTATACTATGAGATAATAAATTGTCTTTGTTGTTTTGAGTTGATTTCCAAGGGAGTTCATGGAAGCCAACGGCTAAATTGGATTTGTCCGTCATAAGATCAATGTTAATTTCGTTATTTTTAAACAGCGACTGAGGAGTTATTTACCATCTCAAAATATTTTTTTCAAATACCAAAGTGATTGTAATTTAAATATCTAGTATACTATGAGATTACAAATTTTCTTAAATTTTATTTTTTTTTTTTATTGTTTTATGACTTAGAACTAGAATGTATAGGCTCCAAGGACTCTTAAGGAACTTCCACTGCTTGATTTCTATTTCATTACCATAATAAGGAATATGAGCCTGGCACTAAAAAATAGTACAGCAGGGAAGGAAACGGCTTCTTTGCTCCACAGTTGCCTTGAGCGCCCCACTAGTACCAGTTCCTTAGTGAAATCGATAAGTTGATGAGTATCAAAGGGATATGATCCAGGATTAGAGATAGGAGAACCCAAGTGAACAAACATGTGTTTACAATGTGTAGGTTATGTTACCTGTTGTGATCTTGTTCTTGTGGTTAGACTACCACTGTTTAGAAGACTATGTCTTCATTGTCAAGTCTACGTGGACATTAAGCGTCACCAATCATTACTATTGTAATAATCATAGTGATCCAGAAGCTATCTACGCCACAATGAAACAGGTTTTTGTTCATAATATTTACCTTGCACTGAACAAACAACATGATTGCTGAAGCCTGATCGTAATGTCCTCCATGTGAGAGAACTACAAGGAGCGACTGATCCATCAGCTTGAGAGCTTGGTTGGGGAGGTTCATCTGCAACTGAACATGGACTAGGGTTATAACAGCGTGATTCAGGAAAAATTACACTTTCTGTTTATGCGTACTGTTTATGCGTGCAACAAACCTGCTACCATGTTATGTCCACAGTTTACTTACAACAAAATAGGCAAAAGATGAAAGAGAAATAGTGCACCTTTGACCCTTACTTTTACTTGTTTTTTTGTTTCAGCGTAGTTTTTTTTATGTTTAGTGGATGTGCCGGGCCGAGACGCTAAGCACTAGACTAGCATCACCCGAAATACACTCACTCATTCACTTGCCTCTCTCGTACCAAAGGAGGATTATAATAATGATAGGTCAATCATTAGTTCTTGTCGAGCAACAAGACATGCTGTGAATATCAAATCTGTACTCTGGATTGGTTAGGATGATATGCATCATGAGGGTGGCAGACAGTCTATACCCATCAAACAAACAAATGAGTGACAGATGCTCAGAGCAGTAAAGGTAGTAGATTTTACCATGTATGTAATTTCTAAAAAATATTTTTTTCATACTATATTATTTTTTGCTACTTGTTTGAACTAAAAGTCTGTATTTTATGTTTACCTGAACATAAGCCAATTGCATGGCGACCAAAGCAGTCAGATAGTCCAGGTAATGATAGTTAGCGATGGACAGAGCAGCAGTCAGTATGCACACAGCAGCAGACTGACTAGCTCTAGCAGCTAGCAGAAGAGCTCTAACTCTCACTGAGGGACACAAGGAAGGTCCTCCATCTAGCACTGTAGTCAATGCTGCTATGGCACCTACACTGTCTCCCTTGCACATGAGTAGCTCTCCCTCTCTGTAACATCAACACTATGTGCAAGGTTGCCACTCACACTTCAAAACTAATTTAACGGTTGGGTTTGATAGCGACACAGCAAGTGTTTTCAGCAATGTCACACCATGTAGTGGGGCAGCCTAGAGACACCCAGGTAAGCTGGGTTATCCTTGCTTTACATTTGGCAAGAGATGTGTACCGGTCGGGAGTAAAGTCCAAGGGTCTCCAGAGGTATTGTTGCCAACACTTCTCTAAAAAGGGAGAGTAGGCCCTAAAGAGGACGGGAAGATAAAATAAAATAATAAATATAATGCTGGAAAAACTTGAGTTTAAGGTTTATATGGCTATCAGATAGGTACCAACAATGAGTATGTAAATTTAGAGTTTAAGCAATGATGTGGACAGTACGATGGGTGAAGCGCGAATAATACCTAGATGACAATGTCCGCATGCCACCCTCCCTCTTCCAATATGGGATCAAGTAACTTTAACGTACGTCTCTTTTTTCTTAACATTTGAATTGACGTCACGTTATTCACCATTAGATAAACATAAAAGGCTAAAAAAGAACTAAGACAACTGTTACAACATAACTAAAATACAAAAAACAAAAACAACTAAAGATTACAATTAATTGATAATGTAAGGTCTTTCCTTAGCAATCCTATTATTGTATGTACTATCCGATATTAATTTCGGACCCGAAGGTCCATCTTCAGTTGGAGTCTAGGTAGACCA
This sequence comes from Macrosteles quadrilineatus, assembly GCF_028750875.1. Classification (NCBI taxonomy): domain Eukaryota; kingdom Metazoa; phylum Arthropoda; class Insecta; order Hemiptera; family Cicadellidae; genus Macrosteles; species Macrosteles quadrilineatus. Next base: position 3,649,196 of record NW_026542605.1, read on the forward strand.
AATATTTATAATAGATTCCACCTGATGATTTTGACAGTTGCCGGCAACGTGTTCCCTGACTAGATTGAGGTTATCCCACACTTTTAAAAACCTTGGTTTTTGCCCCTAATCTTTATACCATATTCGTGTCGACTGTTATTTGTAATGTGTTAAATGTTAATAGCCTATACTATCTATGAAACCCATCGGGTGGATTCTACAGCTACTACAGTAAACCTTCAATAGTTCGACACTCCTTGTAGTTCGACACGGGCTGAGGCTGCCCGTCCAAACATTAGCGATCAATACTTTGTTTTGACACGATCGCCGGTCAATGACCAGGACCAGTTATTTCCAGTTAACAGAGTGAAAAACAATCAATGATCACAAAATATTTTGTCCAGTGATATTTAGCCTAATGGTTACTATTGTGATGAAAGTTGACTTGAGCATTAATTTGTCATTTATTGACTTGAGACTAATGAACAGTGAAATAAGCTTTTTAGTGTTCAATAAATTTGGGTGATTTCATTTTTATAGAAAATTACTATTTTTACTTTCCTGTATATTAAACTCCATTTACAGCCTATAGTTTGACACCCATATATATTTGGTCTACCTAGACTCCGACTGAAGATGGACTTTCGGGTGCAGGCAGCAAAGCACAATCAGTAGTTGTTGTGTTATTGAATGATTTTGTCATTTTCATATTCATTTCATGAAAGCATCAGTCAATTAGCAAAAGTATTGTTAAAAGAAAATTCAGAAAAATTTAGATTTTGACTAATTAATTTAAATAACTGGAATCTCATCTAGAGAATTAAGCAATCTACTAATTTAAGAGTGGCTTCACTAACCGTAGCAGAGCTTCCCACTTGTTGAGTGTGGCCATCTGTCTGACAGCGGTGTGAGCCGCATGCCACTGTCCTCGGTAGAGACTGCGAGTGAAGTACAACACTTGCTCACTCAGCTGCCACGAGGAGGAGTTAGGGTACCTCTCTCTGGCATGGTCCACCACCACCATCGCCAGATCATACTCTCCCTGCAAAACATTGATTCAGGATTAAGTGAGCAGTTTTGTCCACAAACAAGGAAAGGAATTCAATGTTGATTACAGGTCCAGATCTGCTTCTCTGAGAAACTCATTATCCAAATCAAGCACTTGATATCTAACCGTCAAAACCTTTTTACTTGGGATATATGAAGTACTAGCAGAGCACCCGTCCTTCGTACGGGGTTGGCATATAAGTATAAAATGCTTATTGCAGTTATACTCAAGCTTTGAGTTTGCAATGGGGGAGGACACAGTTTGATAAAATTTTGTTCATAAATTTACGGTATGATATAGTATAACACATCTACCATTGCCATAATGTTCTACCACTGCACCTAAACAATAGAAAAAAATAAATTTCAAACATTCGCACAATATCACAAATTATTCATTAAATTAAAAACTCAAACCTAACTGTAAACAATCCTACTTTGACAGTTCTCATTGTGTATCACAGCTTTTTGTTGCTGCTTAGTTCAAATTAGCTGTCATATAGCAAAAACAAAATAATAATAGTGTCGCACCCTGTTGGGAAACCTTTATAACTTTTTAATGCTATTGCATATTATAGAACCAACTAGTAAAGTTGAAACAGCTGACTAAATTCTTTAATTCCCTTTAAATATGAATACTCATAAGGTTAACATGGGGAACTACAGAGCCACTGGGGCGGAGCTCGAAAGGAATTTTGAGATAAGAATATGCCTAAATGTTAATTGGGAATGTGAGCTATCATCATGTCAAATTTCAGCCCAATCCGTCCAGTAGTTTATGTGTGATTGAGCAACGCACACACAAACTCACAAACTTTCAGATTTATAATATTAGTAAGATATGCAATTCCCTCATCTAGATCTCAATAGTTGTGAGTACCAGTTCGGTGAGTCGCAGCGCCATGCCACATATAGCCTGACACGTAGCCTCTCCGTTGTAAGAGTTGAGCCCTTGTATGGCATCTACTGAGTCCAGGTGTAGTAGCAGTTGGCTGGATAGTGAGGCCATGTCAGCCTTTCCATACAGAGTCCACAGGGCTGCCTTGTGTGCCATACTGCGATCATAACAGTGGAGTTGTCACATGAGGAAGAGAATTAAAAGAATATAATAGTCAATACATGTTGAGGAAATATAGCTCAGTTCAATCCATCATAAGTCATGGGTTTATATATTTTACCAAATAGGCTTGTATTTACTTAAAGAAGAAGTCAGAGATCTGTTAATACTGTTCAAACACAAAAATGTATGATTGATTTTAGTTAATAATTGTGTGAATTCTTGAACTAATTAAGATCTTCTACTCCCTTAAGTGTCTGGATGTTTTGTTTTATCTGTGGTTAAAACAGTTTATTATATATTAGTACTTAAAAAAATATTTCAAAATAATAGTTCAATTTTATTTAATAATGAAATACCAACTGGAACTGCTGTGTGCTGGTTCTTACCTATGAGCAACCAGGTCCATCATAGAGAACTGACAGTTTAATACATCACTTCTCATCAGAACCTGCAACATACACAGACTGCTTAGTAGTCAATCATTGACAAACTAGAATCATAGATTCAAAGTTACGACTTTCTAAAGAACTCTTACACAGAAACAAAGTACACTTATTATTTTTGTATAGGCATGTCTGTTTTGAGGTTTGATTACTCTATTCTTAATTTACTTCGCTACAGAATTGAATATAAACTACTTTAAAATAACTGTGTTATAATCTTTAGCAAAAAGTTTACCAAAATTGAGAGTTGAGTTTTCTAGTTAGGTAGACCTATTGCATTATCGTGGGCTATAACATTATTACAAATAGCTAAAAGTTAAAATGCAAACATCATAGCGACACTGACGTACATACCTCAAAAACAAGAGCTGGTTTTCCTCCAGTGGTCCCAGCAAACTGTGCGAAAGACTGAAGTCCCAGGGATGTGAGATAGTTTAGGCTTAGATCACTACACTTGGATATTGACCTCTCCATCAAAATCTCCTGAAACATGACTCCAGTTCCTTTAATGTTTTTTTAATTCCCATATTAAATAGAAAGTAGGACTTTTTCTATCATAGGCCAATAGAAATCAAATCAAATGTTTTTTTTAGAGGTTGGCAGCCTCTTTTAACCTTGCATTTGTCCTTGCATTTAACTGCCCATGCGTGGATGGTATACGGCAGTAACCAGGCACCGAACCCACGACATCGCTGCCTTGGGCCCGAAGTCCATGACGCTACCGACTGAGCCACTGACTTACCTAGAGCCAACGACTCACCTCACAATTTAAATTGGTTGCAGTATTTCAACTTCCTTTTTAACTTACAACTATTTCTTGCTGAATCATAATTTTGTTGGATTGGATATAAAAAATGAAAGTAGTATATGATAACCACCTTGTTATCCTCAGTTAGTTTGTAGAGCCAAGCTTGAGCATGTTGTAGACAAACATTGTCATTGACCTCGTGAGACAACCAGATGGCCTCCTTCAATGCAGCAAGCGCTTCAGACCTATTAAAAAAATATTTAGGCTATTAAAAACTTTACATTCACTGATGTAGGTAGACTATTGCTAATTTAATAAATTGATAAACACACAAAAAAATAAAAATATTTTGCTCCATAAGAACCAGATAGTGCCAGATCAATAGTGAGTGACCTGAAAGTAAAATTCCTCCTGTACAAATTATTAGCCTACATCAGGGGCGGCTCCAGGAATACTTTTTTGGGTAGGCCTGGCAAGGATCAAGAAAGAGTTTGATCTAAATCGTCTCAGCCTCAGACAGACTATTGCCATTATTATTTAAATTCACTATTAATAGAAATCATTCTAACATCTTTGATTATTAGTATTAATATTAATACAACCAGACATTCCATTCCCATGTTAAAGTTGTCGCCAGATTGTTAATCATAATTGCAGTATTTGATGAGAGCCACTAACAGATTGCGTTGATCTAAATCACTAATAATTACTGTCGAATACACAGACAGAATTTTAAAAAGTCTAGCAGCCGACGCCAGTATTTTACTCCAGCTTTGGGTATAATATTATTTGCTTAACGTAACAGCTGTAAAAATTTTACACAAATCCAGCATTTGGATGAAAATTAAATGACATGCGTAGGGTTTACTTATTTATACTATGTGTAATGCTATAATCATTGATACGTTCATTTATTCGGTAAGGGGATGAGAGTTTATTTAAATATACATAGTAAAATACTAGATATTGTAATTTATTTAGTTTGTTTTAGTGCAATATAATTTGTTATAACTACCTAACAGCTGGTTGAATAAAAAAATATCCTATAGAACTATGAGGTTAGTTTATTTACTCTGTGATTTTGTCATTGGTTATAGGTAATAAGTAAGATTATATAACCATTGCTGTACACGAATCGAAGCTCATGAATCTTCAAAAGAAAGCTTATGAAAACTATTTTACTACTCAACTTTTTGAGTAAAGGTTGGAAAAATAACAATGAAAACATGTTTTAATTTATCTTGCAGCTTTTTCTTTAATATGAATTTTGAACTCTTTAAACTATGCTTGAATTAGTAATAGACACGCTATACAGTGTGTAAATTAAGTATGGAAACAAATCTGTATTTTTTAAACCAAAATAGATAGAAATATTTGGTTTGTGGCATTGACTGTTAACCAAGGTTCCGGAATTTTTTGCATCAGAAAACATTTTTCACCCCTTCAGGGGGGGTTGGGGTAGGGGGTAACTTAATTTTTTTAAATAGCAACCCCTATTGAGTGACCTCTCATTTTAAAGGGTTTGTCAAAAGAAATACAATGCCGTAAACCTGAGGTCGATATCTTACCCCTAACCAGAATGGCGGCCATTTTAAATTTCGAGATGGGCAAACGAAATCCAGTGTGGATACCCATAATTTACCTTTTAAATGGGTTACATTGGGTAAGCCGAACTCCAGATACCATTATTAGATTGAAAAGTGGATGTTTTTATCGTATTCAAAATTTTGCCCCAGCCCCCAAAATAGGGGATTTTGGGGGCAGCCCCAAATTTTTAAACGCAAACCCCTATTGAGTGACCCCTCGTTTTGAAGGGTTTGTCAAGACAAAAGCAGTGGCACAAATCTTAGGTCGATATGTCATCCCTAGACGAAATGGCAGGCATTCAAAAACTTGATTGGGTAAAAAAGCGCCCATTTCACCAATTAAAAATGTTGAATGCCTGCCATTTCGTCTAGGGATGACATATCGACCTAAGATTTGTGCCACTGCTTTTGTCTTGACAAACCCTTCAAAACGAGGGGTCACTCAATAGGGGTTTGCGTTTAAAAATTTGGGGCTGCCCCCAAAATCCCCTATTTTGGGGGCTGGGGCAAAATTTTGAATACGATAAAAACATCCACTTTTCAGTCTAATAATGGTATCTGGAGTTCGGCTTACCCAATGTAACCCATTTAAAAGGTAAATTATGGGTATCCACACTGGATTTCGTTTGCCCATCTCGAAATTTAAAATGGCCGCCATTCTGGTTAGGGGTAAGATATCGACCTCGGGTTTACGGCATTGTATTTCTTTTGACAAACCCTTCAAAATGAGAGGTCACTCAATAGGGGTTGCTGTTTAAAAAAATTAAGTTACCCCCTACCCCTACCCCCCCTGAGGGGGTGAAAAATTTTTTCTGATGCAAAAAATTCCGGAACCTTGGTTAACAGTCAATGCCACAAACCAAATATTTCTATCTATTTTGGTTTAAAAAATACAGATTTGTTTCCATACTTAATTTACACACTGTATACAGTTTTAATGGGCTACTCTATTCCCGTACGTAGGACAGGCCAACAGCTCGTAATTTATAAATGAAAAACTTTTTTAAAACAAAACGTTTTTAAACGCACTAAAGTAGAAAATAATTTTTAAATATAATTGCATGCACCCCTCGTATTTCTTTTTAAATCTTACAAGTATTTATACTCTCCACATATTTAAAAATTATTTTCTACATTTTAGTGCGTTTAAAAACGTTTTGTTTTAAAAAAGTTTTTTTTATTTATACATTTTTTTTTTTGTTTGGTTGTTTGAAGTTTGATCACACATTAACAACTGGTCAGATTGGGCTGAAATATGGCATGAATCATCATGCCAATGTGAGCTATGTGTGATGGGAATGTGAGCTATCAAGCTCACATTCCAAATTAACATAATAGACATATTCTTATCTCAAAAATCCTTCGGGCTACGCCCCAGTGGCTCTGCAGTTTTCCATGTTAACGTTATGAGTATCTAATCTATATATTAATAGGCAAGTATGTTTTTTAAAACCTTTTTTCTCAGCTCGTGCGCATCGCAGGGAAAATATACGCATACTGTTAGAAATATATCAAATAACTCCCACTCCTACTTTCTATGTTAAGTTTGTTTGTGATTGGATTATAAATTTGGAACTAGAATTTTTTTGTTTATGATTTGAAATTTGGAATTCTTGATTTGACCATCGCTATCTTAAAGCTACTTGGTTATTATTCATTGAGGTTGGCAACACTTACTTGTGTCCGAACTGGGCATGCAAGATAGCCAAGTTGAGAGCAGCGTATCTGTAGCCCTTGGCTTCTTTGTCTTGGCTAGACGTGGTGTTGCGGTCAAAGTAGTGATACAGACTGTCTAGAGCTCCGGAGAACTCTTTCACCCGAAGACAGTTCAGATAACTCAGATAATGCTACGATTTAAACAACTAGTATTAGTGTATGCAGTTTAACATTTACTGATGTAGGCCTAGTGTGAAGTCAAGTTTTACTCTTTAAAAAAAACAACATTAGATGGATAATCATTACTAACTAGGTCAAAGGGTCCTTGAAGTTAACTGTCAAAACGTGCATTTTTACATTAATACTACATACTACGGTGATGTATTTTTTAAAGAAATTACAAATGAAGATACACGTCTATTCCTATTGCCTTTGCTCTTTGTGATGTAAGCAAGTTTGCTCTCTCTGTAAGCAAGTATCCAATTGCTCTTTGTGTGTGTGTAAAATATATATATTTTTTTGTTCTAACCAGATATTTTTTTATCTGATACTCAACCCTAGGTTTCCATATACAACTCTGGGAAAGACAGAATGGTAATATAGCCAGTCTTAGTCAGATTCCATTACATGTTTTTATGCGTTTGAAAGTGTAACGGTCAAAAATAGACAACTTAAAATTTTTGACCTTATACAGAATAAAAGACGTATTAAACAAGGAGAGAGGATTGTTTTATTTATTTGGAATTATGGTAGTAGCAACAAAAGGAGTGGAAAGTTACTGGGCTAAGTAAACGTTGCCCCCTCCTCACCCCAAGACGATTCTCCTAACGGCCGCTGCCTCGCCAGGCGCTAGTGTCGGGCCTCGAGCGGGGTGGGGGAAGGCAAGAGCGAGCGGCAACGGAGAGTTCAGTGAGTCAGTCTCGTCCTAGCCACCAGCGAAGTAAGACACATCCTCCCCGGTGAGTGTATTATACCCTTTGTTTACACGTTAGTAATACCGTAGCTACACTTTACCGCTCTTACGTCCGCTTAAGGCCTATTTTGCTTGGAGCGACTGTAGCGATAGTCGCACAGCGATTATCGCTCAGCTACTATCGCTGATGCGGCGGTCGTTTTGCTTAGAGCGATCGATTTTCGGCCGCAACGCGATTTTTCATAGTTAGTATTAGTTAAATACCAGCATTCACAATGGTGAAGTCATAAGTGCGTGTTGTAAGTCATTAAAGTATCTCCTCAGTGAGGAGTTAGGAGACGAGGCTCTACTCGACCCTAGTGAAAGTATCAATGGACGATCGATAGAAATTCATAGTGATACGTAGGATTTGGGACGGATACGTATCACTAGAGGTCACTAGATAGGATATAAATAGAAAACTGTAGTGATATCAATGGAAAATATATTTATATCAATCAAAAATTGTTATATCAATAAGAGTACATGAATGTCGGAAAATAAAACCTGGAGTCTAAATTTAAAAAAAAAAATTATTCATACAAAAACTGACACAGTATTAACGCCCAGCCCACACTACGTAAATAACACATAACAACTTGGAACAGTAAAACATTTTATATTTAAATTTGAATAGACGTGGATTACCTTAACAAATTTAAACACAACCATTTGAGCAATGACATTGCAAAGTTTGCTGAAAATAAAGAGTCGCCTGTTTCTTCTAAAATTTAATGTAGAAAATTAAATGAATGTGTAAGGAAATATAACCAAAACAGTACAATCGTAACAGCACATGAATAATTAATGTGAACAAAAAAGTAAATTATGGTTAATTTAACCCCTATTATGTGCCTACTGAGTGAACTGCACTGTTTTGAGGTTCTGTGCACAGTCGCTGCGCATCAGTCGCGGCGCTCCAAGCAAAACAGGACAACGCAAACTACGTCAGAGCAGTGCCCAGCTACTATCGCGGAGCGATTATCGCCACGCGACTATCGCTGCAATCGCTCCAAGCAAAATAGGCCTTTAGACGTTCGATAACATAATATATATTCGATCGTTGCTTTAAGTATTATTTCGTTTTCGTTAATTAGAAGAAGAATATACTTTTGTTTGCATTTTAGTTTTGCATAGGGGTTATATGCCGCTTTAAGTTGTTCTGGGAACCAGGGTCGCTCCCCTGACACCCAGGGTCACTTCATCGATTTTATTTGTAGCTAGTTATAGGGCCACTATCACTAGAGGTTAACCCTTTAAGTTTTAATCGTTTTGGGAACCAGGGTCGCTACTCTGACACCCCGAGTCACTTGATCGACTTTAACCGTTTGGGAACCAGGGTCGCTCCCCTGACACCCTGGGCCACTTGATCGACTTTAAACGTTTGGGAACCAGGGTCGCTCCCCTGCCACCTCGGGCCATTTGATCGACTGTAATCGTTTGGGAACCAGGGTCGCTCCCCTGACACCCCGGGCCACTTGATCGACTTTTAATCGTTTTGGAACCAGGGTCGCTCCCCTGACACCTCGTGCCATTTGATCGACTTAAATCGTTTGTGAACCAGGGTCGCTGCCCTGACACCCCGAGTCACTGGATCGACCTCGTTTGCCGTTGTTTGCCATTAGCAAACCTGGCACAATCCCTCGACGCTATCTCTCAGTTTAATCGTTAGAAGGTAGGAGTTGGTGATGATGAGCCTTACAGAATAAACCTTGGTGTTTCGAGTCTGGACAGAGTTTTGAGCCTTCTCCTACAAACAAAACTCTTGCGACCGTGTTTAGGCGAAAATCAATCTCGACCGACCCCTGGAAATTTGGGAACCTGCGCAGACTGATTTTGGGCATCGATTTCGATTCTGAACGCCCCATCGAAAACACGGTCACAAAAGTACTCTTTTAAGTGGGAAAGCAATCAATAAAATCTACAAGAACATCAATCTAAATCCAAAACTTTGCTTTGCCCTTTTAAAAATTATAAATGAGCCCTTTGGCAAAAGCTATGACATAACCTGTGTTTTAGAAACAAAAAATCAACAAAAGTTTTTGATAAAGCTACATTTAATGTTTATTTGTTGTTTGCAGTAACCTTATGGTGACACACCTGCACATACGTATTTAAAGCTTGTGCACCAGGTCTACTTACAGCTTCGTAATGCTCAGGGTTAGCTTTGAGTACTTGTCTGATGACGTTCTGCAGCTGAGCAGGAGGTAAGGCCGAGCTCTCATTATTCTGCAGACCAGCCGTCTGTCGAGCGATAAAAAGTTCAGCCTGACGGCGCGACCACAGAGCTGGCAACTCTTCTGGCAAATCAGTATCCATCTGTCTGAATACAATGTAAGTGTATGAAAAAAAACAAATGTGCAAATAATGTCCCAGCATTTAACTTACATGCTTGGTTTTCTATAACAAATAAATTAGCGTTTTTTGGAATATCCAAGTAATCCCTGGTATGAGCTATATGGTATATGGCAAAGACCTTTGCAAAGCGAGGACTACATGTGAAATGCCATCATTAGTGAACAATCTATTTTGTAAGGTATATAAAGCTTTATGCTTATGTTTTTTGATGTCATAGCCTATAAATAAAAAATAAAAAAATTTAGTAAGTATAGAATTGTTCTTCTATTTGAAAATTATAGGATCACGAAGAATGTTTTGTGATGTCGTCAGTGGCGTAGTCAGGTTTGGAGCGCCCTGGAGCAGAGTTGCTTAAGCGCCCCCCCCCCCCCTTAAACATTGAGCATCACCACTACGTATTAATGAATTTCCCTATAGGGATGTAGCTATTACCGTAGGTCTCATGGTAAGACCTAGGCCCGGGACCGATTTACTTTTTCATTTTGATGACCCATAGGCCAAAAACACCATTCGTTCAAATTCTTATATATCTATATACAGAGATATATATGTATATGTGTGTCCATCCGCAGGATAACTTGAGTAATTTTTGTCCGATTTTGGTAAAATTGGGTTTGAAGGTGTAAGGCGGGATAAACTTGAATGAATTCGCAAACCAGCATGATCGGACTATGGGAACGGAGTTTTATGGGGTAAAAATATGGGATTTTCCCATTTTTTTACCCTAAAAACACAAAATTTCACAATTTCTTTCTAAACTATTTTGTAGAGCTTAAAAAAACAAATAATTTAGTACATTGAAGCGTTATTACGCGCCTAATTGTTACGGATAAAATTCAAAAAAATTGTAATTTTAAAATTCCCATGTTACCATAACTGGACTTTATGCGTCAACTGTTGTAGTTTGCTTGTTTATGAACATATTTTTTGATAAAATTTGGAAAATACATTAATTTATTACTAAACTAAAGTACCTTTTAACATTTTACATTAAAAAAAACTTGTTTACCCTCCCTGTTGCAGCAAAACCTAAGTACTCGTTAAACTAATTCTGTTTAAATAGGGAACAAATTATGTGAAATTTTTAAGAAGACATTTTAGTGTAAATCCAATCAGGCAAATGGAAATTCGCTAAGTCTGCAGGTTTGCTGCGGCGGGAGTATTAATTTCCCTTACAATATTGATATTGATGATCATGTATTCAATAAGCGCCTAAAACACAAATTGTACCATACTAAACTTTTATTTCACAATATAGGCTATTACCAAACAGATTTTGGCACTCTTTTGTGTCATCAGAAGACACTTTTCGCTCGTGAGATGTACTATATTTTTGCCACACCACACCTCACTTTATGTTTCTTTTTCCAAACAAACTGCACCACCGCAAATAGTCACAACAGCATTGGCATCCATTTAAATTAATGGCCCTTTAATCCTAATAAAGTAATTAAATATTAAATAAATAAATACACACAACTTGACTGTCACAGCCATCGAAGTATATAACACATGGTCACAGCGCACAAGAGAAGCAATTCCACGCCTCACGTTTCATTAGGCTGTATGATTCACAAAACATACATTTCGTACATTGTTTACTATAGGATAGCCCTCAAAATGGTTTCCATCTGGTTTAACTGTTGAATGTGATTGCCAACAACACTGTTAACTGTTATTTTTAAATAGATGCATGAGTGTATTACTCCCCCAACACAATACAAAATTTCGGTTGTTACTTGAATTCTTTTACATATGAAAATGCATACAAGCCGATAAAGGGGTATTTTAGTAGTAAAATGTAACATAATAATAAACACAAAATACAATAATCAATAATAGCATTTGCCGATCAGGATTATTTTTTTTGGCCAAACCAGCTGACGACTTTTATAGCCCTTTAAAAGTGTACAGCCATGGTGGAAGTAAAATACATAGGTGTGCTATTCCCGTAATTTGCTGACGTCATCCAGATTGCAAACAAAAAATCAGCTGATGTATTGCTATATAAGTATACATTTGTTTTCATTTGATTATTGTTTTTATAATTTTTCTAAAAAATGGTGAAATTGTGTATGCAATCTGAGTGACGTCAGCATATGATGGGAATAACACACTTATAAATGTATTTTCCTTCCACCATGGTGTACAGCTAATATCCTCAACATCAACTGATTTATTTTTTGCCTATATGGAGGACATAACACAAATAACTAGTTTGGCCCGGAACGTAAGTACAGCACCTATTGAAAACAGCTGTTGTTGCTGCAGAATATGATAAAATTCAGCTTAAAATTGGTTAACAAAAATATAAATAATTTGTAAACACAGTATACATTTTTCTGCTTTATTTATTTAAAGGTGTTGGTCTTTACAAATAAATTTCGTAAAAACTAAAACCCATAAATAAAGCAGAGAAATATATATTTCACAATCTGTTAAAATTTTTTTGATTTGAGCAGTAGTTTTAGTTTTGTAAATTGCTACAAGTCGGGTGTTGTTCAAAAAGCAAAACAAATTATTTTCTAACTTGGTTTAATATGGTTAATGGTTTTGGTGGTTTAATGAGTAAAATATATTTTCCATTGTATTCAGTTATGATATTAATGTAACTAGGTAGTGACTCAAAAACATCACAAAACGTGTAGTTCAATGGACGAGTGCGAGTGAAATCTCAGCGGCAGAATATACACTGCTGCCGCCGCCTGGCTATAGGCGGCAGCGAGTGCCAGGGCAACGATCAACTATTCATCTAAGAATATTATAGTTAGGCTTAGACAAAAATTTAAAAGTTTATAATAATAATATTTGTTTTTTAGCGAATTTCCCTATAGGGAAGTAGCTATTACCGTAGGTGGCACAGTAAGACCTAGACCCGGGACCGATTTACTTTTTCATTTTGATGTCCCCAGAGGCCAAAAACACCATTCGTTCAAATTTTTATATATGTATATATATATATATATATATATATAGACTTATATATATATATATACGTCCGTGAACGCGATAACTTGAGTAATTTTTGTCCGATTTTGATGAAATTGGGTTTAAAGGTGTAAAGCGGGATAAACTTGAATGAGTTCGCGAATCAGCACGATCGGACCATGGGAACGGGGCTTTACGGGGGGTTTTATGGGGTAAAAATTGGTTTTTCTCACTTTTGACCCTCAAAACACAAAATTTCCCAATTTCTCTTTAGACCTTTTTAAAGAGCTTAAAAAAACAAATAATTTAGTATATAAAAGTATTTTTGTTCGATTGTTAGTAACGGAGAAAATAAAAAAAAAATGTAAATTTAAAATTCCCATGTTATTCTTATGGAGAATATGGTCAAATGTTGTAGTTTGCTTGTTTATGGATATATTTTGATCAAACTTGGCAAATTTTTTTGTACTAAGCTATCAATATTTTACTCAAAAACACACTTTGTTAGTTTCCTTGTAGCAGCAAACCTAGGTACTCGTTAAACATAATGTTATTAAAATATATTTAACTGAAAATCAATTCAGACAAATGGAAACTCGCTTAGTCGGCAGGATTGCTGCGGCGGGGGTATTTAATATTTACATGTTCAGAAAAGATCTTACTTTAATTTCGTATTTAAATGTACTGTAGGCCTATATCAGATTTTAATATAACAGTTTTATTTTCTTAAAGAAGTCCCACCCCCTAGAGCCTTCCGACCTGGAGCGACTGCTCCACTCGCTCCACGGTCGCTACGCCACTGGATGTCGTGCAAATCGGGATGACAAAATAGCGCAACCAACTTATTAATAACTTTGCTAGCTAAAATTTTATAAATTGATTACGCAAACTAACAGTTTTTCAAGCATTCAAAATTGTTTTGTAAGCCACAACAGAAGAGAAAGGTAGCAAACTTACTTGAGTTCCTGGAACAATGAGTTGGGCACAACCGGTTCGATCACAGAGCTCAGTTCCATGACGTTGCTGTCTACTGCAGGGGCCTGAGGCATATGAGGAAATGGCTTGAGTACTGCCGGGGGGTGCCTCGGTGTGGAAACTGAGCTCAAGTCCATATTGACGCTCTCAATCTCACTGGGCTCCTCAGGCTGAATAGGAGATTCTGTGTTCAATGTCCCGATAGATTCCAGCATAAGTGATGATCCAAACTCTGGACGGGTCCCTACAGCAGACTTGAAGAACAAATTACATCGTGGATCCAACTTCAACGACTGTTGCCCGAGCAGTACGTAATGTTTAAAGCCGAGGTAAAGGCTTATAGTTTGAGAAAAGTTCAGTTTATCGAAGAACAGCATCACTCTACGTAGATAAACGCCTGTAAAATAGTACATTTTGTAATTTTATATAAGTTAATAAATCAATTTAAATATTTGTTCATAAATTTGCTTTAGTAATTCAAAGTTTGACTTGATTTGAGCATTTGATTTGTAAATTTAAAAAGTATAGCTGTGCAATTACTTTTTACACAAAGTAGGTTTGTATGTTCTATGATAGCAATAAGATAAGGCCAGCGATAACAAATTCCACTAGTTAATAAACAGAAAGAAAAATATTCTAGTGGTAGTGAATTAACAGAAAAGGTTTACTCAGGTTTAGACCTATACCTTTCTCTGTATTAACATACTTAATCACTTTATAAAGACAGTGATGAACTAAGCCTTATTTATGTAGGCTATTTTAAGTTAAAAACTAATACAGTAGCCTACTGACTTAAATTACAATTTAGTAAAAGGATGGGATAGTTACTTGCCTATTGGACTGCCCTTGTTGACCAAACAAGGGGACATGAGAGAGTCAATCAGTAGATGCCCCAGGTTCGATATTGCATCTTGGATGCTTCCCACTTCATTGTGCGCAAACTTGTCAATCTCAGCCAAGAAGTTCTTTAATAAATCTGGCACAATGTAATATTTCGACGATTTCAACAAGTTGACAAGTTCTGCGTAATCCATATCAGGGCACTGTGTACAAAATATGATTTCAGATCAATAAGAGGCTATTTAGACCTATGTTTTAAAGGAAAAGTTAACATTTCATAATTCAAAGGATACAGGGTGAGTTTTAAATGAGTTTCCCCCCTACTTTTTTCTACATTTCTTAAGATATCAACTATGAACCACGTCAGATCATTGTAGAGTAGTAAGTACTTCATTTTGACTGGGTATAAATTTTTGGCACAATCTTGGATCCGCCATATTGGATACAAAGTTTTTTTCACAAATGTAAAGGTAGGGTTGTGACCCATCGTTTCAAACTAGATTTTTACGCTGAATACGATGCTGCAATTCATTAAAAAAAATCTTGATCCATTCTAAAGTTGTGAGAACTTTATATAGGTCATCTTTTTAATTAATTTTTTATGTTGAACTCAATGCCGCAATCCGTTTTTATTTTCATTTTTGGTTTTTAGATATTGAAATTTTAAATAAAATAATTGTAATATTTGATCAAGAATGCTTGATAACAAAAAACGGATTGCAGCATTGAGTTCAGCATAAAAAAGTAGTTCAAAAAGATAGGTCATAACACCACCTTCATATTTAAAATAATTCATCACATTTTAAAATGGCGGATCCAAGATGGCGGCCAAAAAAATACATCCATCATAGCCAAGTGAAAATAGGTAAAAAATGACTGGTGGTGTTACTTATCTTTATCTAGCATCATTTTGAGATTATGGTCTTAGTTTGTAAATGCACAATGTTAAAATGGGCCAAAAATAAAGTTATAAAAAGTCCTCATAACTTTAGAATAGATCAAGATTTTTTTAACTGATTGCAGCATTGTATTCAGCGTAAAAATCTAGTTTGAAACTAAGGGTCTGATATATGACCTCCCTCCACTATAATAAAATTAATATCTACCTCTAGTTTGTGTAGAGATAGATTTAAAGTTTAATCTAGCTATCATTATCATGCGTAGTTAGCCACATAGCATAGCCGTCTCTAGTAATAAGGCCGCGGCCTTCGATGTGGCAACGCCGCGACTCATCCCTACCCTGGTCCAACTCCGGGTATTACCGCCAGCGTTAAAACGTGCAACATTTCGCCAAAACTGCGCTTATTCACGTTTAAAGCTATGAAAATGTAGCCAGATCAATAGATTAATTTTTAGCATGAAATGCCGCTTACCATTTTTCGGATTGTATTACGAAATACTAATTAATACGTGTTTATATAAACGTATATCCACCACTTAATTCCAACCCTGAATATATTATGTTGCGCATAATGCACAAGCGATATACATTTGTAACAAAAACGTAACCATTTTGGAACCTAATGAGTTATGAAAATATATACTTTTACAAATAGGCCTAGGTTCCCTTAAAATTATTTTTAATTTTAATATGAACTGGTCGTCTAGTGGTCGAAAACTCGACCAAAAATATGTAATTTTCAGACTTATCTATTAACCCACGTTGTAAATTAAACATTTTATTGGAATTTCTTTTATTTGATTTGATATTCTGTTCATTTCTTTGTAATTTTGTCACCAGCATGGCAGCCCATGTGATTTTTTGTCTATTTACATTTATAAAGGGATTCTGCACATCTAAAGGAAAATATCTTTCTAATAGTATGCGTACATTTTCTCTGCGTTGCACACAAGCTGAGAAAAAAGGTTTTAAACACGCTTGCCTATTAATATATGGGTGATATTATAATTTTAAACTTAGTTTCGAGATATGCAAAGCTGTTTTATATTTCAAAATGTTGTCATTGAATGTTCATGCAGAACTGTACTAAGATAGAAGAAATATTGCTACACCTCTGACTAAATGCATAGGAAATGTATGCAATACATGTATAATAAAATGTACAAAACACAACTGCGCAAGACTTTGAAAACATCTTTGCCTATTTAAAATATTTCAAATTATCTGTATCAATAGTGTATTGATTTTTCATTTTGATAATACATAAGAGGAAAAAAACTGTTTGTTCATACTATTACTATTAATATTTTAGTTTTACATTTTTTATCCAATATGTTTTACTTTAGTTTTAATAAAGTAGGAAATGTGTATTTTCTTAATCAGAACGTGGTACTTGATTAAGTTTAAATTTAGGCTATAGCTCTAATCCACTCATCTTGATGCGGACCTTCTAAAGGGAAGTGAAATAATTGTATATACTCCTCAGTTTTTAATGCTTTTAGGTGGTTATTTTTACACCCCGGCACGACACACTTATGAGGCATAACACACTGTTACTACGAATACTATATTGTCTCTAATTGTGTAAAACAAACAGGTTAATCACCGGAGATGCGCCGTCTATCTGTGCAAACTAATGGCGGGAGCCAGCTGGACTATGCCTCGGATGCGACGTTGCCAGATTTCGCTCGCCGCGGCCTTATACTAGAGATGGCTATGCACATAGTCAATAAGTTTAATCATACCTGTATTAAATGGAGGATAAGCATGCAGAAGCTTCTACGATAAACAGGATATGGCATTTCAACTGGCGACTCAATCACATAATCAGGGTACTTTTTTGCTTGACGGATGGCTAAAACAGAGCAAATTTTCAGTTGGGAATAACTTAAAAAAGAAGTTTGGGCTTGGTTTGAATACTTGAATACCTACTTGATTCCTTCATCATGCCCAACAAAAGTTGGATAGATTGCGTCAAAAAGAATAAAAACTTATAAAAACACTATAAACATATATATAGGCCTATATATATACATATATATATATACAATTTAATCTGAACTGACGGATGTGACTCGGATTTTTAGAAAGGCGAGTGGTTCGTCAATCAGTTCCTTGATCGAGTACAGGGGCCTACTGACTAGGCTCTGGCGAAGTGCAGACTTAAGCCCCCCATACACGGGCGAGCATGTTCGCAAACTTGCTCGACCCTTGGTAGCGGTTCTTAGGCCTATTCTTGCTTCTCTTGTGCGCTGTGACCATGTGTAATATACTTCGATGGCTGTGACAGTCAAGTTGTGTGTATTTATTTATTTAATATTTAATTACTTTATTTGGATTAAATTTAAATGGATGCCAATGCTGTTGTGGCTATTTGCGGTGGTGCAGTTTGTTTGGAAGAGGAAAGCAAAAGTAAGCCACAAAAAATATATGGTGTAAAAATTGGCTCAAAAATAGAAAACGGTTCAGCCATATGTCCCTTCTAAGAGAACTATTAAAATTCCATCGTTGTGCAAAAACATATCTTGTAGTTTTGCTTATTATAGCCTTTCTTAGAATTATTTAATTGTGACAAATTACCACAGAATTGATTGTACACATTTGTGTAATAATATGCGAATTTTAATTGATGAACCCTCTATTTTGGAAACTCATTTAAATTTGTATTTATTGCGTTACAAACACCAATAAATATTTTTTATTACTGTAACTGGAATACATCAGAGTATCAACACCATGATGATTACAAGTGCAATCTGTCTATTGCGGCTACTTTGTAATAGCGGTAACGAAGTAATCGTTTGGAATCGGAACGGTTACTTTGTAATGAGTCCACAAGTGTAACTGGAATCATGGTAGCGGCTACATCGATGGAATCATTTAGCCTATCTCTACCCACTGTGGGTGAGTTGCAGCGGCGAACATGCTCTCGAACATATTGGTCGTCCCCACATGTTCGTGGGGAAGTATTAATGTTGGCGAGCATGTTCGTGTGTCGGGCTCGCCAGGTCCGACAAGCCGAGTGCCAAGCCCAACATGCTCGCCGCGACCGATCCCACACACGGGCGAGCATGTTCGACGCCAACACCATCACCGTTCCAGCTTGTGAACATGCTCGCCCGTGTATGGGGGGCTTTAAACTGGTTTTGGTTCTAGGGTCCGGATGGTTGTCGGTAGCGTATTGAATGATTTTATCGCTAGAGATGGGTATGAATTAAGCGTGTGGCTAAGTCGACAACGGGGTGCATCCAGGTCATAAGCTCTGCGGGTACCATAGTTGTGCTGCATGTTTCTGGTTGAGAAGTTGTTTATATTTTCTCTCAAAAGGACTAGGGTGTTTAACGTATACTGGCTGTAAACTGATAGAATGCCAAGTTCTTTAAAAAGAGGCCTACAGATGGTCGGTAGGGCCGGAGGATGTTATTAGTCCTAGCGCCTTCTTCTGCAGCAACAGCACACTCTGGGTCGCGTGGCTACCACGTACCACCAGTCCATAATTTATGTGGCTATGGAATAATGCATGGTACATTATGACTAGGTAGGGGCGTGTGATCTCATGCTTGAGTTTCCTGATCAGATATAATATTCTGCTTAGCCTAACGCATATTTTCTCCACATGGAGGTTCTAGTTGAGTTTGGAATCAATCCAGAATCCTAGCAGTTTGACCGCCTTGTCTTCGATGCCCTGTTTGAGGGTGCACGTGATGGATTGTGTTTTATCGTTACCGGTATTGATTTTGAGGCGATTCAAAACGAACCATTCTTTGGCTTCATCCAGCAGAAATGCTGCCTCGGTTCTTAGGTCGTTCAGGTTGCTGTGCCTGGTCAGTAGTGTTGTGTCGTCTGCAAAGAGCAGCATTCGCCTGTTAAGGGACAGTTCATTGATCATTATGACGAACAGGACAGGGCCCAGAATCGATACTTGGGGCACGCCGTGGTGTATTTGCCTGATAGGCCTACTATAGAAGGGTCCCTGCAGCGAAACAATTTGTTTCCTGTTTTCTTAGTAGCTGACTAATAATTTGTGGACTACTCCAGTGACGACATATTTGCCATTTGTTTGATAGGCCTTGATAGTAAACAGGATTAAAACAACAGCAACCTCGAATTCAACAACAATGTTTGTTGGAGAGCGTACCAATTGTATTTATTTCATCTATTTTGTATTCTTATATTTAAGATTGTTGTGAACTTTATTGAATATGTTTTCACTTCATTGATTTTCCTTTTGATCTGTTATATTTTTTCTAAACTACTGTGTTTTGTTTTATCACATGTTAAATATTTTGTATTGAATTAATTTAATTGTTTAAAAGGTTCAGTTTAGACTTTGGTATTAATAAAGAAGCTTACTAATCTGCTTGTGAAATAATTATTTTATCATTTCTGGTAATTATTTCAAGATTCAAAACATTTTGGCGACCGTGACAGGACATTTTCTTTAATTTAAGACATCTGGGTTATTTAATAGTTATAATAATATGGAAAGCCTAGAAAATATGAAAAAGAAAAGATCACAGATTAGAAGGCTATTCACCAAGGTTTATAATGAACTGGAAGAAGCATTTAATAATGAAGACCTGTCAATGAATGATAAAGAAACTCAAATAAAAGTAAACTTTTCTCAAATTGAAGACAAAATAACAGCATTAATGGCAATGGATGGAAAAATCTCTGATGAAATGCTGATGAAAGATGCTTCTGATGCTGATCTGGACAATGAACTGGACACACAAGAAGAATACAAGAAGAAATGGTACCTGATGAAGGCTAAGTATGAAATGTTTCTTAAAACACCTACCAACAATGGTGAGTCAAACATTTACAGACCAAACCGTAACTTTCATTTGCCTAAATTGCAATTACCTTCATTTGATGGGGATATTAGGAATTGGATTGGGTTTTGGGGTCAGTACAAAAAGATTCATGAAGATAGTGAAATTAAACCTGAAGACAAATTTCAATATTTAATTCAATCCTTGAAACCTGGTTCATCAGCTAGGGAATTAATAGATTCTTTTCCTCCTTCTGGTGAAAATTACATCAAGGCTATTGAACAATTGAAATCCAGGTTTGCACGTGATGAACTTTTGATTGAAGTTTATGTAAGAGAATTACTAAATTTAGTTTTGAAACAAGCCAACAAACAAAGTATCATGCCACTTTCAACCCTTTCTGATAAACTTGAGACTCAACTGCGTGCCCTAGAAACACTCGGGGTCACATCAGATAAGTATGCTGCCATGTTATACCCACTGGTTGAATCTGCTCTACCAACTGATACTCTCAGAGCATGGGAGCGGTACAGAACAACAAACAAAATAGGCTTAGGTGAATTTAAAGGTAGCGATCAGTCATCTAATTCAAATTATTTACAGCTATTGTTGAATTTTGTACGTTCCGAGGTCGAAAGCGAAGAACGTATAGCTCTTGCTCGGAACAGCTTTGCAGTCGACAGAGACATTACACCAAGTGACCGGCCACAGAAGAGATACCATCACCAACGTCCTGGTATGAAAAGTGAGTTTGAGAAAGGACTACTTTTACCTACAGCATCTACAATAGTTGCTACAGACAGCTCTTCAGTGGTGAGTAAGCCTACATGCTTATTTTGTAATAAAGGAAATCACAACACTCAAGACTGTTCTGGGTTACAAAAGCTTACTTTAAAAGAAAAGAGAGAGTTTGTGACAAAAAAGGGAGCTTGTTTCTCATGTTTAAAGTTAGGTCACAGCAGTAATAAATGTAAAGTTTTTGTATCCTGTGCTATCTGTAAAAGGAAACACTACTGCTTAATGTGTCCTATTTTAGAGAAAATGATGCACAGTAATACTCATGATTATGACAAATCAAATGTCATTGAAAGTGTTCAAATTAATGACAAATCTGAGTCCTTGATTGCTAATCAGAATAAGGAAACCTTATTACAAACTCTTCTAGTAAAAGTAATAGGACCTGACAAGCAATCTTTACTAGTAAGAGCATTGTTGGATTCTGGATCTCAAAGGTCTTATATCTCTAAGGACTGTGTAGAGAAACTTAAATTAATAGAATCTGGTGAGGAATCAATAGTTCATGGTTTGTTTGGAGGTATTAAAACTAAAGAGACTCCGCATAATCTTTACCAAGTAGAGTTACGTGATACAAAGGGTAAATTCGGCATTTCAGTTAATGTGCTTGATCAAGACAAGATTTGCAATTACATACCCAGATTAGATACAAAAAGGTATTTTCCTATTTTAAAGAAGAAGAATATATACCTTTCAGATATTGGACAAGATGCAGCAGAAGAAATAGAGTTACTACTAGGAGCTGATATCTTGGGCCAACTTCTCACAGGTAAAATTGAACAGCTAGATCAAACTCTGGTCGCTGTTCAGACTGTGTTAGGATGGACAGTAATGGGTCAATGTGGAAAAAGTAACCAGTCACTTATTAGCATTAGTTGCTTTGCTAAAATGGACATTTCAGATCTATGGCGTTTAGATGTTTTGGGCATCACTGATCCATCAGGTAGTAAAACAAAGGAGGCGAATGCATCAGATGTCTTGGAGCATTTTAACAAAACTATTGTAGTAAATAGTGAAAATAGGCACGAGGTGACTCTTCCATGGATTGAAGGCCATCCAGAGCTTATGGACAACAAAGTTACAGCCGAGGAGCAACTTATTGGAATGGTAAAGGAAATTTTAAGACGAAACTTGGGAAATTCTTCAGTCACGCAGGAAGAACTCTCAACAATTTTGTGTGATTGTGAAGCAACTGTAAATTCAAGACCTTTGACTTATCTTTCGAATGATGATGTCTGTTTACAACCATTAACTCCAGCCTTATTCTTACAACCAACATCAACAGTTGAATTACACGATTTGGAGGAAATTGAGTGTCTAAGTTTGAATAAAAGAGTGTGTTATATAAACAAACTAAGAAGATCACTAAGAGACAGGTTTAAGAAAGAATATTTGGCTACACTCGTTCACAATGGAAAAAACAAGAAAAGTAGAGAACCCATTATTGGAGAAGTTGTATTGATAGGAGATGATAACACAAAACGAATAAGATGGCCTTTGGGGTTGGTACAAGATGTATATCCAGGAAGAGATGGATTCTCCAGAGTCGCAAGACTAAAAACTGGAAATGGTATTTTGACAAGACCACTACAAAGACTTTTTCCATTAGAAATCACAGCTTGTGAAAAAGAGTGTATGAAAGAAAATAAACCACTTGAAGAAGAAGAAGTAGTTGAAAACGAAGTCTTTGATTTCGCTAAGAAGAAAACCAGATGTGGAAGAGAAGTAAAAGTGCCCCAGCGATTTTACTGATTTAAAATTGCACATAATTGTTTAGCAATTTTAAATGGGGGGAGGATGTTGTGAACTTTATTGAATATGTTTTCACTTCATTGATTTTCCTTTTGATCTGTTATATTTTTTCTAAACTACTGTGTTTTGTTTTATCACATGTTAAATATTTTGTATTGAATTAATTTAATTGTTTAAAAGGTTCAGTTTAGACTTTGGTATTAATAAAGAAGCTTACTAATCTGCTTGTGAAATAATTATTTTATCATTTCTGGTAATTATTTCAAGATTCAAAACAAAGATGTTAGAAGGTAGTTAGGTTATCCAAATGTCAAATAGGCTATTTAGGGTTGTTTGAACAATACCATCAACCGCCCGATTGCTTTGTTCAGCCATGGCAATTAGTTGGCTTCTTATTATAGGAGTTAAGACCGTCCTTCTGCGCAAGGAACATACAGTTCACATAAACTAACCCTTTCTATCTGTCTTGAGAATTGTTTAAGTTTCGGTTTAGCAAGCAATTCATTCATAGTTCACTCATTAATTCATTAAACAGTCCACTCATATCAAATTCATTTCAAGTGTTAACAAACAGTCCTTATTTAAAATAGATAAATAAAAGTGTTGTTTTCGTTATTCCATAACATCGGCATACCACCACACGTCACAACAAAGTTTTTAATCTTAACTAAATTGCCTACTACTTTAACCCTCCGAGTGTTATTTGTCGCTGCAGCGACACATAACACACCTTGTGTAGTGTTTTGTGTCGCTGCAGCAACTAACAAACACTGTTTACGGCGAAGGCTCTATAACTGACAAAATCGGATTGAACTGGATCGAGTTAGGTATTGTTTTATTAAGCAGATTCAGAGCTTTCTCCGGAGGTCTGTCTCTAAGCGCTTTTCATTTTAGTTCCGAAAATAGTGTAGCGGACAGCTGACGTGCGTATTTGTAAACAGCTCGGTTAACCTCGCACCGATGACTGATGTGTTTTATTACGTTTATTATTGTTTTAGTGTTAAAAATCAAAAGTAGTGATATACGTGGTGCATTATAAGAAGATTTAAGTGATTTTGAAGGGCTGTTTGATGATCCTGAAGAAGTAGGTAGTGATATTGATGTAAATTATCAGACAGATTCCTAGCTATGGTTAGGCTATGCATTCTTAGCTAAGTGCTATGTACCGAAATCTGTTTTTTTCCCATAACTTATTTATTTGCAAATCTACTTCCTTATATTATTATATATTTGTAATCCTCATAAAATTTAGAACAAAGTGGTCATTTCAAATATTTATAGGCCTATAATTTATACAATTTCATTGAGCGCAAACTTTTTTTTTTTTCCAAAATATATTTTTTTACTTAAAAAATTTTTTTGAAACAAATGTTCCTTATGTTTTATGTATAATATTGAAGCCCATGATTTTCCAAACAAAATGGTATATAGAACAGTATAATTAACATTGTTTTCAAGCTTCTCAGATCCGTTTTAATAAAACCTTGCAAATGCTTATTCCCTACACCCATTTGGGTCTTAGTTATTTGGATTTTATAGAGCTTTAACTTAACCGTCTCATCTTATTGATTAATCATCAGTAGCCTATCCTAGAATACACAGATTCAAAGTGAGAAAATTTTATAAATAATTGACACATGGTTTGTTATTTACACTACCTTCTGCTTTAATGTTACAGTACTCTTGAATCAAAATTACGACAGATATTTTGTGGGGTGTAATATGCTCTCTAATGGATTTCTTTGAAAGTGTACCGCCAAACCAGGAATCTTTGTTGGTAATTTTGTCCATTTTAATTAGTCTGCGGGTGTAAGCTTTGTTCTCGGGTGGTTAATAAAACTTTACAAAACGACAGAATGCTTTTAAAAAGTTATAATCACTAAATTATGGATAATAGGCAGTCACAACGTCTTGAAGACTGAGGTTAGACACTCCTTTTCAATTGACAACCGAACCGAATACCGAATAAAACTCCAAAACTCCACAACCAACGATGAACGAAAGATTCAAGATTTAAAAAAGTTAGGTTATGTCATGTCCGATGTCATCAATCAAATCACAGAAAACATAAATACAGCCGACGCTAGTGACTCTAGTGACTGTTACGGGTACGGTAAGCTGGCTTTGATTGGACCATGAAGTCAAATTCGCACTTTGATTAATTCATTGGTTATTGTCATTAGATACCTAATTCAGATTTATAGCATACTAGCTGTAACCCGCGGGCTTTGCCCCGTTTAACTTCTTAATTTTCAAGATTATCTCGTTTTATGGCTCAATCACGTGCTGGTTGAAGTTTGTTCGCTACGCTCACTCACCTTTAGGTTGGAGCTCGTTCGCTACGCTAACTCCCCTCCAGGTTGAAGTTCGTTCGCTACGCTCACTCACCTTTTGGTTGCAAATTAGCTGTTTTCATAAATGTAAAAGAAATAATAGTGCTGCACCCTGTTGGTAATCCTTGTAACTTTAATGCTATTGAACATCATAGAACAGAACCAACTTGTTTAATTGAAACAGCTGTTAAGATTCAATAATTCCATTTCTCATAAGGTTAACATGGGAAACTCCAGAGCCACTGGGGCGGAGCCCGAAAGGATTTTTGAAATAAGAATATGCCTATATGTTAATCGGGAATGTGAGCTATCATCATGCCAAATTTCAGCCCAATCCGTCCAGTATTTTTCGCGTTCACTTGTCACAAACATACATCCATACATCCATCCATACATCCATACATCCAAACTTTCTCATTTATAATATTAGTAGGAAGTAGGATGGTATTGCATTCTGTGGTTGCCACATAGTTTGGGATTAACTTAACCCAATATCTATGACAAATATAATTTTGTTAGATAAAATTGACATAAACATGTAACAATTTTTAAGACATTTCGTTTGCACGAATATTGTGTACAATAAATATTTAAAATTAAGGCATGTTTATAATTTCCAAAAAAATGAAAAAAACTATCGAAATGGTAAGGAGCTTAACATGTTAAATCAAAACCAGACATTTTTCGTTATTTTATGGGGTTTTATGGGAAAATAACATAATTTACAATAACTTTTGAACCGTAATTTTTACAGAAATGGGATTTGTACCATTTTGTTCAGGATTTAAATGGCTACAACATACTAAATTTTTATCAAAATCGTTCGTGCCATTTTTTAGAAAATCCGATTTTTCCGGTTTGTTATGGGTTTTATGGAAAAATCCCCATTAAAAATCAAAATGAAAAAAATGAAAAAACGCCTGGAGATACCATGGATTAGAACCTACATACCAAATTTCATCGAAATCGAACCACAGGTGTAGTCCGGCCCTAGCTCTGTACACATCCAGACACACACAGACATCACTTCGAAAACCACTTTTTTGGGTCCAGGGGGACAAAACAAATATATCCACTCAAACTCGAAAATTTTGACGAAAACAATACTTTCTCCATATACGTCGTATAGAGGGAGAAAGTAAAAATAGACTCTAGAAATAAATTAAACTTGAAGGGAATGAAACCCTAAATGAAACTATGTTCTTTTAAATTACCATTCGCACGTGCCCTAGATCATAAACTTTAAAATGAAAACACAGCCGTAAAAATTGATTTAGTACGTCGGATGGATAAGCATGTTACAGCTGGCTGGAGCTGATTGACGTTTTGGTAAACCCCAGGTCGAGCTTTTGTTTTAACTTTCCGTTTTCAATTTGGTGATATTGTCACCCTACTTCAGGAAATTCAAGCAGGAGTTCCCCGAGGAAGTGTATTGGGCCCTGTTCTCTATACATTGTTCACGGCGAACCTCCCTGAAAAACCCTAATGTCGAACTTCGCTGATGATACTGCTATAGCCTCTCATGAAAACCCTGTGATAGCTTCACAAATGTTGCAGACTGGACTCGATGGTTTCTCCGATTGGATAAGAAAATGGGGGATCCAAGTAGGGTAAATGAGAGTAAATCTGTCCACAACCTTTACAACACACACGCACACCTTTACAGATTAGACACGTGTCCTCCAGTTACCCTAAATAATGTTCAAATCGCACAGAGCAATGAAGTTGAAGCTAAATACTTGGACATGACCCTTGACAGAAGGCTTACTTGGAAAAGCCATATCTGGAACAAGAGAATTTCGTTAAATTAAAAATTTATAAATCTTTTTTGGCTATTAAATAAAAAATTAAAATTAATAGCAGCAAATAAATTGCTATTATATAAAACTATTCTGAAACCAGTGTGGACGTACGGTATCCAACTGTGGGGGACATCCAGCAAGTCAAATCCGGACGTCATCGAAAGATTCCAATCTAAAGTTCTAAGGCACATTCTCCAGGCACCATGGTTCGTTTAACGAAGTGCTTCACAGGGACAGTCGAACAGTCGAACCCCAACGGTCAAAGAAGAAATTACAAGGTTAAATGCCAAATACAGAAGTTAGAGTACCATTAACTACCTTGCTTTACATTTATTGGACGAGAACGAAGAACGACTTAAGTTGTCGCTTTTAGGAATTTATGGACTTTAAACTTTGTACCAAATATGCAAAGTTTGTGTGTTCTTAGCTTTATTTTTGGATTAAGACTAAAATTACTGTATTAAAATTTTAATATTTGATTTGCTTATTGTTCTATTTTTGTTGAACAGATTGTAAGTAAAATAAAATGTAAAAAAAACCTTCCGTGCTCTGCTAAGCCACTAAGGTCGCCTTTAACTCCAGGCCGCGGCCTTCGAACTGGCAACGTCGCAAGTGGTGTTGTAACAGCTGTTTTTGTTTGGAAGTAACTAATGGTATTTCTGTATTTACGAAAGATTGGTTACCGTACTGAACTATGACAATATTGACTCCTCTTAAAATGTACAGATATAGATTTGAATTCATATTGTTTCAATTTTCAATTCTGTATGTTTTATTTTCAATATTTTAATAATTTTATATTCATAAATTAAAAATTAAATCAATTAAGTGCGAATTAATGAGCTGATGCACGCGGATGTCACCTGTCTGCCATGTTATCTTATGGGATGTCTGTCACTGAAAAACACCACTTGCGAGGTTGCCAATTCTACAGGCCGCGGCCGTGGCTAAGCTGACTTCTGTTTTCATTTTTCAACCCAGTTCACTTTACTTCACTCCCACTGTCTTTGACTCTCTCTGGTGAAAGATTCAGTCAGCCAGCACTCAGCAGGTTACGAACGGTTCCCTTCCCTACCCCTACCCTAAGTTGCTAAGAGTTTGATTCCGTGAACAAAATGTAAACACTTAATGTAATTAAATGTTATCTGCTTTGAAGTATGTTGTATAACTTTTAGTTAACTAATCCCATTACTCTAACCTTTCTTCGTAGGTTGAGAATTATTGATATCCTCTAGTTTGAGGAACGCACAATGGCTAATACTCCACCAAATGGAGGAGGAAATAACTATAGTTTCAAGGTAGTGTTATTGGGAGAGGGGTGTGTTGGTAAAACGTCGGTTGTGTTACGATATGTGGAAGACAAATTCAACGAGAGGCATTTAACAACATTACAGGTATTTATTTCCAAAATGTACCTAAACTTAAGTTGAGTTAGGTAACTTAGGTCTAATAGTAAGTTACTTGAGTATGGCAAATAAGTTAGGCCTAACCTTTTAGTTTAGCTACCTTCTTCATTATGTAATCAATGTCAGTATCAATGTAAGGTTAAACCATAAGAACAAGATGGTTACTATTGCTGAAGACCCTAACCTAACCTTTTAGTTTAGCTACCTTCTTCATTATGTAATCAATGTCAGTATCAATGTAAGGTTAAACCATAAGAACAAGATGGTTACTATTGCTGAAGACCATAATGAAGAGACAATTCTCGGCATATTTAGAAAGCAACCATAGTCCTATTCTCAATGCTCTGCTCTCGGCATAGCTTTAGGAGTGGCCCATCAACATCCTCTTCTCTCTTGAATCTTGTCAATGCTAACTTATTAAAGATGCTTTCGGAGATAACAAGTTGGTGTTTTGAGACTTGCGACCTGAGCAAGGCCTATGATGTAGTTTCACATGACATTCTGTAGGCCAAGCTTAAGAAGTACAGTATCGGAGGCACAGTGTTGAACACCTTGAGTAGCTACTTGGCAGATTAGTGTCGCTAAACGAACCTCTTCAAGAGTGCAGATTATCCCCCACGGGGTGCCCCAAGGATCGGTGGTCGGACCTGACCTCTAAGTTCAGCATAATAAACAACGATCTACACATAAATAGACAACCTTTATTGTTCCCTGACTATACCCCAGCTTGAACAATAGGGAAAGGAGCATTGAGTAATTGAGGGCAGAAGGAGACAACATGCTAGAACAGTACAATGCTGTGAAGCTGCTAGGTTTTTAGATTGACACTAGATTCTTGGCTGGAATCTGGATCAGGCCTAGAGCCCTTGAATGTTATTAAACTAACGAAAAGGGCTAGGTGCATGTTTACTAGCGCTACCATAGACTAACCAACACAAGTAGACTTCTCATCCCATTTTAAATTTTGAAGCACGTTTTTCGTGTCTAGTTCATGTACCGTATGGTGACACTGGGCGCTAGTATCGACGCAATTTTGTTTCTATTATTTTAGGGTTAATTTCTTGATTTGTGCTTTACTGTTTGGTTATATAACTAGGGGACAAGTTGTTGTTTATGATTAGATTGTATTAGCCTATTTGGTTAAACAAGGTTTTAAATGACTGTAATAACGGGAAACAAATTGTAAACAAAACATGACCTCTACATAAACCGTACAGAACTAACACTAAAATTGTCTTCAGCTGTTCCATAAGGTTGAGTAATCTACTAAGGGAGTATATTCTATCTATGGCGCTACTCAGCAACAAAAACAATTTCATTCATCTCAAAAAAATTTCTCAAAGTGCACTGAGCAGCAGCCTAAAAAATACTATGTATCTTACCCAGATAGTAATCATAAAAAATGCTCAAACTCTATATATGGTACAGTCTAACCTTGATATAACGAACCTCGATTTAACGAATTCCTTGATATAACAAATTTTTTTAAATACCCTAGAACTCTCCATAAGACACAATGTATATTTTACCTCTACATAACGAACAAACTGGAACAACGACCTTGATTTAAAGAATTTTTCACGGTCCCGGCTAAAATAAGACACCTCAATGTAACGAATTTATCATTGTCAGAAACTCTACATAGCGAATTTAACCTCTACTTAACGAATTGTCTACGTTTCTCCCTCGATACAACGAACCCCCCCCCACCATTATTGTTTTTGAAAAATCAGTTTCTTTATCAAATGAAATGGAAAGGTGACGTCAATGATTGCGCTAACATTCGTCTGCTCCGTTTTAAGGTACGTTTTGCTTGGAGCGACAGGTGTGACGGTCGCGCAGCGACTGTCGCCGAGCGGCTGTCGCGGGACACTGATCTTAGGGATTTTGCATAGTCCTGTTTTGCTTGGAGCTACTGTCGCTAGAGCCGCGAGCTGCAGTCGCTGGGTACTGCTCCAATACCAGTCAGGAGTGACAGTCGCTTAGCGACATTTACATTTCTGATTGTTTATATAGTGAATAACATTTTGACAAGATCGACGACCTTTTATTTTCGCTATATGGCGTCGTCGGCTACCCGGACAACGCCTAGGATTAAGTTAAATTTTAGTGGTGAGGAAATTGGTAGTGGCAAAATACCCTGCGCTTTATGATTTAAAACATATCTCCTACAAAGAATAAAGGTAACGTCTGGTTGGCAATAGCTGGTTAAGTCGGGAGATCAGGTTAGTTTAATATTATGTTATTGTATTACAAGTTATTTTAATATAGGCTAGGTATTTTTTCATCTACAATACAATCAACAAAATATAATTTTCACTCTGTGAGGAGGTTGTTTATAACACTGATTTCCAATTCAAGTTATGCTTGTGTAGCCTACTGCAATTTATGGAGAAATTGAGTAATTTTATTACATTTTGGCTTGTGACATGGCAGTTTTGCAATGTTTCTCATAACAAATAACTAGGCCTATAAATAATACTTTATTGTTAAGTTTTACCTGTTTTACTAAGTGAATTTATCGAATTTATTTAGTGACTTTATACTTAGTGTGCACTTTTGAGGTTAGGTGCACTGGCGGTACCACGTCTCGTGACGCCAGGAAAAATAAGTTGTCGCTCTAAGCAAAACAGTCTACCACCCCGCGCGACAGTCGCTGAGCGACTGTCACACCTGTCGCTTCAAGCAAAACGTACCTTTTACACATCCCTGTCTGCTATCGTCGCTGCGCGCTTTGTTACAGCTGAGAACTGATTTCATTCACTAAGGACTGATGACGACGTAATTTTTAGTAAAATGTGATTGGGTGATAAGTAAATATGGTGAATTGTACAATTTTTGGATGAAGAGAAACCTAAGAAAGAAAAAGAATAGAAGAACAAAGCAAACAGAAAGAATAGCAACATTGTTATCTTAACATTCCTTTTACAAGTGTTTTTATTATATTTAAGTTGGCTATAATTATAGACTTTTATAACGACTTATCTAATATTTTTATTATTTTAAATACGATTTTTTGAAACTAAGGCAACATCAATGCTACAGTTGATGATTATTACAGTATTGACATTCCTCTGTTGTGATTTAAATCAGTACTGTATTGTAAGTAGCCTACCGGCATATCACGAGCAGTAGCTTACAAAACTCTTACTGTTTTGTTTTGTTCTTTGTGGTTCATTGCTATACAATACAGTGTTTGGCTAGGTTTTAGGTGGGTTAGAGTAAGCTGTGATTTTAAACTTACAGTTTGTAACCTGTACCAAGGTCAATGACTAGAAATGTCATGATTGTGCAATATTAAAGATCCATTCCCTTTATTACCCCGGACAATCGACGTTCTACTTTACAATGTAAACACTGTACATTGTAAAGTATTGTAGCCTATACTACTTTAATTTTGTTTTAATAAGGTCCAATCCCGACCTATATTGACTGATCCTGGTTCTGAACCTTGACTTAGCGAAATTCCTGCAAACCTAACCTCAATATAACGAACCTCGTTTTAACGAAATCCTTGATATAACGAATATTCAGTTCGGTCCCTTCAGATTCGTTATACCGAGGTTGGACTGTACTACAAAAAAGTTCAGGCCAGAGCCATTTTAATGCTCTTGGATTGTGACATTAATTAATTCGGCTTATATTTCTCTTAAACAACGGATTATTCATCTGCAGAATAAGTTCATTGTGCTCAAATCGTGTCACAGAAACCTTACCCAAAATAATACTAGGCTAATATATCTAATAATAATAATATATCTTGACAGATGATTTTCAGTGGCCTATTACGAACCCCGTGTTCCACTTAACTTGCTCTTAAGTGAGATTTTTGAAATTTACACTGCACTTTGACTGTAAAAACTTGGCACTAAGAGAATGCTAATTACCATTTAAGTTAGGCAGCTGCTGTCATAGGGAAGGTCATTTTTCCTTTGAACTAGATCTCATCATCCTTTATAAGATTCGTTGATTAACAACAATGTAAGCCTCGCTATTCACATAACAGACAGTAGGCCTATATTTTGCTTTTTTGGAAATGCAGCATTGCTTAGTCATTTGCATTATTTTTTGCCAATGAAGCCACACAAACATATTAACGATTAACAGTTCAAGAATAAAAGCCTGGTTCACTACAAGTATATTCCACTACCGGTACACCTAACATTCCAAAGAGAGATTATTGAACAATTTTTGTAATTGAAAAGGCTGAGACAATTGACATCCACATGTCATGCAATTCCAGATTTAACAGTAACCCAGCGACCAATTTATCAAAATTATGCTAGAGGGTTATTCATTTGCACAGATGTATGGTATGATGAC
This sequence comes from Macrosteles quadrilineatus, assembly GCF_028750875.1. Lineage (NCBI taxonomy): Eukaryota > Metazoa > Arthropoda > Insecta > Hemiptera > Cicadellidae > Macrosteles > Macrosteles quadrilineatus. Next base: position 3,681,855 of record NW_026542605.1, read on the forward strand.
CGACGTGACGAAGGAAAAAATAAAACTTACACAGCTTTAGGGTGGGCCTCCGTTTGAATTAAGAACCTGCCTTCTCAACTAACAGATTTTTTTCTTAAAAAAAGCATAGATTTAATCTGCATAACACTGATGAAATCGTGGAAGTGTTTACCACAAAAGATCCACTAAATACGATTTTGATACTATTTAAAGGTTCCTCCAAAAGGATTCTTCATATAATTCCTCCAAAAGAAGAGAAAACAGTTAACATAGTAACAATAACTCCTATGATGTACTGTGGTACTGTACATAAGAAATAGGCCTACCTATATTATTCATCGAATGACCAACCATATTTTGTAACTAACACAATAGAAATTATAGTTTTTACACTTATTTATTAGGTACTCATTAAACAATGCTAAATAGCCAAATATTTTATAATTTCATTCTATTTATCGCAGTTAAGCGGTGTTTACACTACCGTATTACCACGTCCATAACAGGCATGGAATGGACAGCCGTACGCAAATGCCTTGGCGCCACGGTACCGTCCCACGGCCACAAGCAGAAGTGTAGTGTAAACAGTTTTCTGGTAGAAGCGTATTCATTAAAGGCGTGTTCATTTTTATTAACGGGTGCGTTATGGATTGTGTCAACAGATTAATTAGTGAAGGTTGTACTACAATGACTGTTATTTTAGCTAAAGAAATAGCACGGCATTTAAGTGTTATTAAAAGAAAGAAGCCAAGCTGTAGCTTTCAATATTTATATATAAAATAAACAAGGTTCACTTTGATACAGTTCAAGCATTCGAATTGTTTGACCTTCCGTTAATTTTAAAGATTGCTTTGTTTTCACCGTTTCAATTGATTCTACTTGTGTTAATGTTATGGATATTTTTGTTTTCGCCATGGTACTTAAAAACTAAGACGACAACCACTGACTTTAAAGAACAATAGTTAAAACTTGTAGTTAAAGAACAATAGTTAAAACTCGTAGTACAGTACACACAACGACGAGACGGAAGACAATGACTCCTCACCACGTCTAGCCACGCCTGCAACTGGCGTAGCAACCAAACACGGTTTGGTTAGTCCTAAAGGGCGTGGGGAACAGGCGTATTGGGTTGCCACGTCTGTTGCTCCCACGTCTTCACTGTTTACACGAGGGAGAAATTTCTCACCTACACGCCTGATTTTAGCCGTGGCCCCACGACAGTGTAAACACCGCTTTAGATAGACAATAGACAAAATCTTTATTGAAATATTCCTAGAGAACATTCATGCGTCAGGTACATAAAATGTACAGTATGTACGTAAACTATTACAGTAATTTGCAATTACAATTAGAATTTTTTTCTTCTTTTTCTTCTTTTTTTTATGGTAGCTTATTGTTTAAGAATTCATCCTCAGAGTAGAACGGCCGGTCCAAAAGCCATGTTGTCAGGTGCTTCTTGAGCAGATTGGGTTGTTCTCTCTTGAGGTACTCTGGTAGGTTGTTAAAGTACAGAGCACCTTTGTAGGATGGTTTCTTCTCGTACAGACTCAGATGGTGTTGTGGGAGGGAAAAATTGGCGGCATGTCGTGTGTTGTGCTGGTGTATGTCTCTGTGTCTTGGCTGGGCTGTTTTAGTGGTGTGGATAATGACTTCTCTTATGTAGAGTGAAATTGATGTGAGAATTTTAAGGTTCTTGAAGGCTTCTCGGCAACTGTCTCTGTAGTTCAGGTCGGCAAGGCATCTAATTGCTCTTTTTTGCTTTAGGAGTACTCTTTCCAGGTTGCCTTTTGATGTTCCACCCCAAGTCGCAATGCCATATCTGAGGTGAGACTCAAATAGAGCAAAATATGCAACTTTGGCTACTTCTGGGCTGCAAGCTTGCTTGATCCTACGTACAACGTAGAGACTTGAACTTAGCTTTTTGCAGAGCTGGTCTATGTGGGGTTTCCATGATAGCTTGGAGTCAATTATGATGCCTAGGTATTTTGTGGTATTTTGTGTTTGTAGTCCCGGTATTGTAATGTCTGTGTTGTTGCGTTTGGTGGTGAAAGTCATTTGAACGGTTTTGCTTTCGTTTAGAACTAGGTCGTTGGAGGTACAGTATTGCTTTGTTCTCTGGAGTTGTGTGTTGGTTTTCTCTTCCAGATTTTCCATTGTTTTGTCCGCAAATGTGAGAACCGTGTCATCTGCGTACATGGTGGTGTGTCCATCTTCCCCAATCCAACTAGGTAGATCATTCGTGAGAAGGAGGAAAAGGACTGGGCCAAGTACTGATCCTTGGGGTACTCCTCTTTGCACGTCTACAGCTTTGGATTGGGCCTTATACTTTGTGTTGTTCTTTATGTAGGCTATTTCCACAAGCTGTTTCCGGTTACTAATGTAGCTTTTAAACCATTCTGCTGCTCTTCCTCTCACGCCTAGTGTTTCCAGCTTGAGTAGAAGAAGTTCGTGGTTTAGGCAGTCGAAAGCTTTACTAAAATCTAGGAAGAGGCTTGTTGAAGTGCTGCCTTCTTCTAGTTGGTCTAGTATGTGCTCCGTCAGTTGTATTAAGGCTGTGGCTGTCGATCTGCCTTTGATAAATCCATGCTGTTGACTATTGAGAAGGTTGTGTTCTTGAAGATGGTGTAGGAGTTGGGCTAGTACTATCTTTTCGATTATTTTTGAAAATGTTGATATTAGGGAGATTGGCCTGTAGCTGTTTCTTTCTATCGTTGGTCCATTTTTGTATTTTGGGTAGACTTTAGCTATTTTTAATTTATCTGGGAATTTTCCTTGTGAGAGTGATTTATTTATGAGGTCTGTCAGGGGTATTACTATTTCATTTTTACAGTTTTTTAGAAGTTTAGCTGATACCTCATCAGTTCCGGATGAATTTTTCATCTTTAGAGATTGAATGGCCTTTTGCACTTCTTCTTGTGTGACCCGTCTGAACTGGAGTGTGTGATGTGTTGCTGGTAAGTGGTCTGTTAAGGCATTGGTTCTAGAGTTATTGTTATTTTGGAGTGTTCGGTCGGCTATTGATGAGAAAAAATCATTAAAACAGTTTGAAACTTCTATTGGGTCGTCTATTGTTTTATTGTTGACTTGAAGATAGATTTGGTTTTCAGTATTTGATCTCGCTTCCCTTTCTCGGTTTATTGTTTGCCACAGTGCTTTAGACTTGTTTTCAGCCTGGTTTATGTGAGCTGTGTTGTTTTCTTTTCGAAGCATTTTCAAATGCTGGTTGTACTCCCTTTTTTTAATAGTTGTTCTGGCTTTGTCTTCCATAAGTCCGGTTGTTTGCTCCTTTTCTAAGGCCTTTATATATTCATTTTTAAGTCTAGCCGATTCTTGATTCCAACACTGTCTCCTTTTATGTTGTTTAACTCTTGACGTTTTAAGAGGGCAGGCGTGGTTTAGTGTTGTCTGGATGATGTTGCTGAAATTGTTGTAGGCTTCATCTACGTCATGAGTTTGTATTATAGTTTCCCAGTCTTGTTCTTGTAGCTGTGTCTTAAAATTATCTATTGTTGTTCTGTTGAAGATTCGTTTATTTTCTTTGATGTTGTTGATGATCGGTTTTCTAGTGATGATTTTTGCGATTTGTGCGGTATGGTCAGATAGTCCTGATGTTATAACTGAGGTTTCTATTTGTTGATTATCAATGTTTGAGCATATCCAGTCTATTGATGTTTCTGAGTCACTTGTAATTCGAGTGGGAGGTAGCCTCAGTCTTGAGATATTGAAGGAGGTTAGGAGTTCTTCAATTTTTTTGTTTTCATTGTCATCAACTAGGTTGTTTACATTGATGTCTCCCATTATTAATATTTGCTTATCCGTAGTGAGCACTGTTTCCAGTTGTTCAGAGAGTATATCGATGGCTTGGTCTAGGTTTGCACTTGGTGGCCTGTATACTCCGAGGACCAGCAGTGGATTCCTGTTTAGCTTCAGTTCAAAGAGCACAGTTTCGCAAATTAGTTCTGTTTCCTCGCTACTTGTGCATATGAGTGATACATGCTTTTCCCAGCCACTTCTTACATAAGCGACCACTCCTCCTTTGACATGGGATTTCCTTGAGAAGCCTCCAATAAGTGAGTAGTTTTCTACCCACGTGTTTTGCAAGTTTTGTTGTGCTACGCCGTGCTCTGTTATTATGATCAGGTCCGGGTCTTCATCTTGGAGGAAGTGTGCTAGTCTATCAGTTTTTTTAGATAACCAATTTATGTTTTGGTGTAGAATTTTAAGTCCTTGTTGGCTATTAGGTGTTTGGAATTTTACTGTACGGAGTGTCGGAGGGGATGTGTTACATCTTTGAGCTGGTTTTTGTGCTTTTCTCTGGGATGAGGGTGTTCTTCTAAAAAATGATGTTGGGAGGTGGGAGTGTTTAGGGGTTCTTGTGTGCAACTTTGGTTTTTGTTAGTTTGTAGTGTGTTTTTATACTTTGGGAGGGGTGGTTCTGCGATTTTCTCAATGTTGATGTGGTATTTGGAAAGTTCCTGGGAGCTAAGCAAGTTTGCTTGTTGTATCCAACGGCCTAGTTTATCATTACTGCTGGGTGTTATGTAAAGGAATGAGTGTGTGTGCCTTGAGATAGCAACGATGCAGTGGTGCTGCGATTCATAAATTTCTTCTCTTTTAGCAGATGTTCGTATAACAGCTATGTTTTCTGCTTGCCGTCCTTGAAATTCATGTATTGTAGATGCGTTGAAACCTAGCTTGTTTAGTTCTCTTTTCTCAGCTTGTTTGAAGACCAAGCATTTGTATTTATTTTTGTTGAGAGTGAGGTTCAGGCTTTCTAGTCCCTGATACTGCTGTGTCGCCAGTTCTTTCTCTGTCTGGTTGGTGGTTTGCATTCCTTGGCTGTAGAATTTTGAGAGGATGGCTGTGGTGCTCTTTGTGCATCTGTATGTGGTGTTTAGTATTTTTGTTGTTGTGGCTATTTCTGTAATGTTGTGGTATTTAACTTCTAGGTTCTCTGCTCTGTTTATATATGGTATTTGGTTCATGTCGCCAATAAGCAATACTTCTTTAGCAGTTGATAAAATGGCTGCAAAGAGTATTTCTCCGGCATGCATCATTAGGGCTTCGTCGATGAAGAGCCTGTTATAGGTGTTTCCTCTCTTAAGATGTTGGGTGGAGTTTATTATGAATGAATGCACGGTTCGGAAGGTGTCATTGCATTTTGCCTGGCTATGGTCTGGGTGGTTGGTTTTGTATCTCTGTCGGAAGTCCATTGCCGCATCTCTTGTAGGAAACAGGATGAGGTCCCCTGTAGCATAGTTGTTGAGTAGGAAAGTTGTTTTCCCACATCCTGGCACACCTTGGACTAAGTTCAGTTTAGTGTTGTATGAGTTTTTAATGTCAATGTGTTTTGTGCTATTATAGAGATGTAGTTCGTTTAGGAGTATTGTCTCGTCTGATACTAAGATGTTTTGATTAATTGCTATGTTGTTTGGAGCAGTTGCATAATTTCCATTACCTTTCCTCAGTAGTTGCACTAGACGTGCTCCATCGAAACCGAATTGGTAAGGTGTTGGGTGTGTTGTTTCTTGTTGGGTGAGGAAGTTTCCAGTGTTCAGGTTTATGATGGCGTATTTGTTTTTGGTTCTATTGCAGAAGTCTTGGAGTTTAGGGTCGTCTTTTTGGAGGCTGCTTATATTGTACTCCTTGTATATGGTGTTAAGGTGGTGTAGCAACATCGATTCTTTTGACTTCCAAAGTTCTCTTTGCTCAAGCATCGCTGCTTGAGCGAAGCTTTCCTCACTGTTGGATGGTAGACATGGAGGTTGATAGGTGTTAATTCCTGTGTACGTTCCCCGAGTTGTTCTCCAAGTACTGTAGTACGAGGTTTTTTCTTTTCCTGGGAATATTTTTGCTATTTTCCTTTGTACCCTGTCTGTAGTGTGGTCAATGAGATCTTCAATAATTTTTTTGTTGTCTTTTGTTTGTGTATAAATCCGGAAACGATGTAGGTAGGCATTACATGAATATTGTAGTAGTATTTGTATTATTTCTCTGATGTGTAGTTTGCTGAGGCTGGCAGTTTCTATGAATTCTTCGAGTCTGATAGAGAAAAGTACTGGGAATTTTATACAATCGTTTGCCAATTCAAGGAACCGGAACAGTTTCCTCTTCCAATTGCCATTTATTCCTGTTGAGCATATGACAATGTGGGTGTTGTCCTCGTTGTCTTGAGCTGTAATAAAGTTGTTAAAGGATAGGTTTCTATTTTGTAGTCTCCTGATTATAGTAGGTCTAGCTTCGGGTGGCAGTGTTTTGTATTCACATGATGTTGGGTGTTGTGTGTCAATAAGGTGGATGCGGCATGTGTGCTGTAGATCCTCATCTGTCATTAATTGTGTGCTTATCAGCGGGGTATCTTCTGGTGGAAATGCAAAAATCTTTTGTCCTTCGAGGCTACGATGGTCTTCCTCTGTAATCATAGATACTCTGCCGCTGTTTGTGTTCACAGATTTACTCCTAATGGATTTCCCTGGATGTGCTCTTGTTTCGGAGGATTCAGCATCTTCATCGTCACTGAGTGGAATAAGAGAGGCTGTTTGGCCCAGGTCCAGTGTGGAATTGATTGTTGTGTTTTCAATCAGTTTTTTTGGCGGGGTTTGTCTGTTTCCCTCTGTATTAGGTGTATTCAGTTTTTTGGGCGGGGTTTGTCTGTTTCCCTCTGTGTTCGGTGTATGCAGTTTTTTTGGCGGGGTTTGTCTGTTTCCCTCTGTATTAAGTGTATTCAGTTTTTTTGGCGGGGTTTGTCTGTTTCCCTCTGTATTAAGTGTATTCAGTTTTTTGGGCGGGGTTTGTCTGATTCCCTCAGTTTCAGTCTGTTTGTGACAGCAGTAGTTTTTGTCTCTTTTGTGTCTTGAGTTCTCTCTTTTTAGTTGCTTTCTATTCAATTTTTCCATATTCCCTTCTAAGGCCTTGATTTTATTTTTTATGTGTAGTAGTTCTGTGTATATCATTGTGTTTGGAGTTGACGGGAATGCATCAGAGATCGTTGTTTGGGTTTCAGAGTCTGTGTATATTGGTCTAGCTGGGTTTCTATCTACGACAGGCTTATTTTGTTCAAGTTCTTTAACTTTGTTTTGGAGTTGTTTGATGTTTGTTTCATATCTAAGGATAGTTTCAGTACTCTCCTTGTCATGTTCCTCGAACATTTTTTCTAGGCCATATCTCATTTGTTTCTCCTTTATCAGTGCTTTATCTAGTTCATCTGTTTTTTTCAATGAGGGAGTTATATTTGAATAGGATGTTTTCCTTTTCAATAATGCATTCCTCTAGTTGCTGTTGGTATATTAAGGAATGGTCTTTGGAGTTTTTCAATTCCTTTATTTCATTTTCTAGAATAATGTACTTGTTTGTCATAGCTACTAAGTTTTGTTTGAGTTCTTTATTCTCCATTAGTAGCGTGCTGCCAACCTCGGATGCTAAAGATAGTGATGTTTCAAGGTCAGCTGTTTCTATGTCACTTAGGTTACTAATCTTTTGCTCTAGTTCGTCTACACTGGGGTTTTGGACTTTGGTGTCTTCGGTACACGAATTACATTTCCAGCTTTGTATCTCTAGGTTCGTAAGCGTTTTCAGTTTTTTATCTGTCCATTTCAGGCATTTGGAGTGATACCATTGATTGCACTCTCCGGTACACAGAATGCCTTTGTGTTTAACCCCTATGTTTAGTCCCTATGTTTTTCCTATGTTTTTTACCTTGGCCTTCTCAAGAGGCAACCAAGTCGACTGCATCTATCTGGACTTCGCTAAGGCGTTCGACAGGGTTAGTCACAAGCTTCTCCTCGCCAAACTTGAAGGCCTAGGCTTTGTTGGACCTCTGCTTCAGTTTATCAGATCCTACCTTCAGGGACGCTCTTTAAAAGTTAGATGTGGGACTGCTTACTCTTACCCCATCCACGTACCATCTGGAGTGCCACAAGGATCTCACCTCGGACCCTTTCTATTCAACTTATTTATAAATGACATTGGCGACACCTTGGATTCTGAGTTCCTTCTGTTCGCGGATGATGCAAAACTTTTCTTAGAGATCTCCAGTGCTCAAGACTTCACTCGTCTTCAGTCATCAATAGATGCAGTGATGAATTGGTGCATTGAAAATTCAATGAGTCTGAACACCTCTAAATGTGTCGTTATGTCCTTTTCTCGCAGTCAGAACACTCATGAGCATGGCTATTTTCTTGGGGACGACCCTCTGCGTAGAGTTTGGAGGTATAAAGATCTTGGCATAATAACTACTCCAACACTTCATCCAGGAGAGCATATCCAACAAATTTGCCACAAATCAAGTTCCACTCTGGGCTTTCTCTTCCGCTTCACTCGAGGACTCTCCATTAATGCCTTGGTGTTGCTTTTTCGTGCACTGGTTCGTCCCATCCTCGAATACAACTCTCCTGTCTGGGCTCCATATCAGACTGGACTCATATCTTCGCTGGAGAGAGTTCAAGTTCGTTTTATTAGGGTCCTTGGCTGCAGAATGGGATATCGCTACCTTGATGCTCCCGTGAATCTCATCAGATCTCAGTTTAATCTATGCTGCTTGGAAGATCGGAGGAAAATTTCGGACGCTCTGTTTCTCATGAAGATTGTAAGTGGAAATATCGACTGCCCTGAGCTTTTGGGAGGAATACCATTCCACGTTCCTGTCCGCACAAGATCCAAGGATACGTTTGAGCGGAGGCACTACAATACTGTATATTTACAGCGAAGCACTATCCCTCGCCTTTTGCGGGTCGGCAACGAGGTCGGCGCAGTGTTGGATTTTCACCGTTCCAGCGTGGTTGCTTTCCGCTCCAATCTGTGTCGCCTCTTCTCTGTAAATAATTTGTAGTTAATGCCTACATCATGTTAACGGCACTGTGTTCAACCTTCGATCAGCTATTTATTTTTGTCACTTTAGTATTTATATCTGTTTTTGTCATGTAAGTCTTGCTTAGAGGATTCCAAACCGTGTATTTATTGTTTTGTTAAGTCTTGTTTTGTTATTGCTTTAAAAAATTTATCATGGTTTCCATCTTCATTGTTGATATGTTTTTCTTGTTCTTGTTATTGTAATTTATTCAGAATAGCCTTTATTTGTTGTTAAATTTGAGTTTGATAGCTACTACTTATTGTACCTCTTGTAAAAATGGTGTTACCGTGGAAATAAATGAATTGAATTGAATTGAATTGAATTGAATATGTTGCATATTCCACATGGATATTTTGACATGATTTATGGTGGTTTCTGATTGTCAATTTTTAGGGGGGTTTAGTTTTTGGTGGTTGTAAAATAAAGATAAATTAGCGTAAGCCTTTAAAAAGCAACCGTTGATTTCGACAGGTTTCACCTAGTTTAAAATAATAGTTAGCGCAACAACGCGCGCTGAGTAACTGCTAGCATAGACTAACCAACACAACTAGACTCCTCATCCCATTGTAAATTTTGAAGCTGGTTTTTTCGTACCTTGTTCATGTACGTCCATACTGATTGATCGCTGGGGTAGACAAAATTTTGTTTCTATTATTTTAGGGTTATTTTCATGATTTGTGCTTTCCTATTTGGTTATATAACTAGGAGACCAGGTATCATTTATGATTCGGCTATATCGTTTTATTTGGTTAAATGAGGTTTTAAATGACTGAGATTACAAAAAACAAATTGTAAACAAAACACGACCTCTACAGTTGGACGTACAGAACTAACAATGAAATTGGCTTCAGCTGTTCCATAAAGATGACAAATCTACTAAGGGAGTATGTTGCAGTCTGCCTACTTTAAAGGAACATGTTATCTCGGAAAAACTGTCGATTGTAATAAAATAATACTAGCCTACTCCATTTTATTTCATGTCAGTAGATGCCTATAGAATATAGGCCCAAGCAGAATATATTAACCTTATTGATAAGTCAAAGACATTGATCAGATTTTGTGTGTTAATAAAGACTTACTGGTTTAAATTTGTTTTTCAGGCATCATTTCTAAATAAAAAGCTGAACCTTTCTGGCAAAAGGGTTAACTTGGCAATATGGGACACAGCTGGGCAAGAGAGGTTTCATGCCCTAGGTCCTATCTACTACCGAATGTCGAATGGTGCTATATTAGTGTATGATATTACTGATGAGGACTCCTTCCAAAAAGTAAGTTACCGTACCTACTGTATTTTTATTGAACCTTTATGAATTAAAATTTTAATGATTTATACTCATTGCTCGATTTGCGGGGACGCGGCGGAACAAGGTACCTCTCTCTTTCTCGAAAGGATTTGGCATAAATAGGTACAAATCACATTAAATAGGTTATACAGTTCTGGCAACTATTTTTTTTCCAAACCAAGCACTGATTATACTGTATTGTTCAAGTTAGTTTGCCTAGGTCTATTCAATGCGTCACCTTGAGAGAATTAACCTTTTTTTATAAATCACTTAGCCTGAGTTGGTTTTAATCACCTAGGCCTAGTTAGAGACAGAGCATGTTACAAAAAATTATTGATATTTAAGATTTTAACTTGGGCCTTAAGTCCTGTGTGTTCTCTAACAACATAGGCTTACTAGTTTTGTTCCAAATATTAATTTGACCTGAAGAACTAGTGACAAAACACAAACTAGCTTACAGGTTAATTAGTGCCTGCATGCCAATAAATATTTATAGTAAAGATAAGATGTATACCTATAAATAAACGTATGTAGCCTATGTATTATAAAAATGTAGGTTACAAGAACTAAACAATCTGCATATTTAAGGCTTGTGAATTAATGATGATTGTAGAGTTGATTTCATTATGTCTGTTATCATGTTAATAATTCATTTAAGCAAATGTGTACGCCTACTGATGAGAAAACCAATAAATCACAGCTTAGAATCACTCGATCAAAAGATTTCTAGGTATTTTGAACAATAGGTAAGAAATCTTTATTTGGTAAAGGTAATAGCTTTGATTATCAACAGTGGGGTATTAAGGGGGGCTGAAGGGGCTGCAGCTCAGGGCGGCAAATTTTAAAAGTATGTTTTTTTAGTTTGAAATTTCAAAAATATATTTAGCTTAGATAAATAAAAAAAACCTTATAACTAGGAAAGTCGAAGGTTGAAAATTATGATCAAACCTTTCCACACTTTACATCCACTAACATCACGCACCAACCAAGCTTCCATCCCTAAAAACAGGCATGCACTCTCATTTGAATCAGTGGATAGCGAAGTGGCGTGATGACTCATTTTCTCGTGAGTTACTGATGCGAGCAATATTAGGTCCGATATCCACTGTTTTGTTGACACGTTTATGATGTCACTGCAGTGATCAGGTGTTTGAAGTGAAGTTTTGAGGTTAGTAAACGACATAAACAGACAGCTGTCATGAAACTATTTAGTACAGAATTGAGAGAAATTGAATAGTATGCGTTTTGAATATTAATACATTTTGTTAAATTTCAGATCATTACTATAACCATTTGATTTCATTCCCACTTCAATAAAATAAAATATAATTTAGGAGTTATCTGTTGTTAAACAATGCTACAAACTAGGCTATGATAATTTAATCATAACTTCATTTTACTCAAAATGTTTTAAAGCAAAACAATTGTTTACTTTCATATCTAAAATTATTCTTGTGGCTTTGGATTAATTACTAATGAGTTAGTATACTCCCTGGTGTGGATTAACATCCACACTAGTGAGTACTACCACTATCCACAGTACTATCCTGATAATTAGACCAATTCGTTAATACCAAGGCAAAAATGTGGTTCGGATTCCACTATAAACTGTAGGTCCCTTAATTTCCATTAGCTGTATAGGCTATTAATTAACAGCTGTGTCTAAGAAATATGTCGGCCTTAGTCACTAACAAGACTACAAGATCGCACCACTCATCCTACACTCATCTCCATTTATACTTGGCTTTACCTACTTTGTATGGTCGCCATTTCATTGTAAAGTATTAAAGTATGGAATTAAAAAATAAGAATAATAATACAGTGATGAGAATAAGATAAGTCAAAAGCTAGTGGGGAGATTCAGCTACTGTATAGGCCTAGTGGTAAAAGACAGGCGAGTTGAGGCAGACGGCACTTATTTAGTCATTTGATGACTGTGATTTGGAGTCGACTTACCCCAAGAAGCATACACGGTTGGAGGGGAGGGTGGGAGCAACCAATTGTGGATAGAAAAGGGGAGCACATCTCCAAATCCGCCTCTGATTATCAAACTTCTGTAAACACTCACAAGATTCTCGGATGCATTGCTTATGTGCACTGCACCATAAATGTTTCAATTGATGCATCAAATATGGTCTGAGGTCTGATATTTACAAAGTATTTATTTTCAAGGTTAAAAACTGGGTGAAGGAGTTGAAGAAGATGCTTGGTAGTGACATTTGTTTGGTGATTGCCGGCAATAAAATTGACTTGGAGAAGCAAAGAACAGTTCCAGTAGCAGATGCTGAAGAGTAAGTAGCCTATTTAATGGGTTTGTCTGGAAAATGTTGATTTAAGCAATTTTTTTAGCACTAATAGCAGTAGGACAATAACCGTATTTATGCTTAACCTTTTCTCTGATTCATCACAATGTTTTCCCTAAACTCAACATCTTGACCTGCTATTTACAGTAAATTTATTTAACGTAACATTTATTTTGAGATGTGTTAGAAAAACTAGGTACAACAACAACAACTAACACTGTTGTGTAGTTTTCAAATAAATTAATACAGTGTTTACTTTTTTCCTCTATCCCAACACCACACCAAAAAGTGAAAAATGTTGTCAGACTAAAATTAACTAAAGCTAAAGCCCCCCCTTGGACCCTGTAAAAATAACTTTAAACATATTTCGTCCTTAAAACACGCAATGATATAAAACAGACATCAATGTAGTTTTTATTAAACTAAATAAGCTATGACAGGAGTAGTATTAAGTTCCACATAGATAAACTTTGTGGGGCAATAGAACAACGAATAAAACAATATCATACAATATCTATGGAAAGTTGTACGCATCATCCAATTTTTACAGCAGTCAGCTGTTGACATGCAGGGCAAAGGCGGGCGGCGAGGACGGGGAAACAGCTGATTTCATGTTCCTAGTTGTCAAATTGTCTGCGAGCTACTAACTTAGACAGGCATCAGCCATCAGTGTTAGCACCACAGTAGCCTATTACCATTGACTATATAAACACTAGTGTTTAAAGTTATCTAGTCAATGCTATTACTGAATTTATGATACTATACATATTGTGACAGATCTATGAAATGGAGGAAAACGTAAGGTTAAAAAACGTGTCTACTTACTTGCATGACATATAACAGGTGAAATGGGAGAGTTTAGGACAATTGGGCGCAGTTCTAGATGTTAAAAATGGCTTTATAAAGTCACCAAACGGCTTTTAGGAGATATGGATTTTTTGTCTACAGTTGGCATATGTTTTGAAATTCATGAATGCAAGTTCGTCATAGTTCAATTTTTTAAATGTCTATTGGCTCGTGACAAAAACAAAATATAACAAATGAAATGGAAGGTTTTTGGACAGTTGGCCACAGGTATAGACATTAATAATGGCTTTAGAAGGTCAGTAAACAGATTTTAGGAACCTACAATATGTTTTGAGATTAATGAATGAAATCGTCATTAGTTTTAAAAATGTCTACTTATTCATGACAAATAAATGGGGAAATGGGAGGTTTAGCACACAGTTCTAGATATTGAAAATGGCTTTTACGCCACACTACACTATTTTGACGAAGTTCCCACGCAAGGATTTAGTCCAGAAAACAGCTGTTTGCCACCAGCTTAATCGAATGGGGTTTCATTGCGTACTACTGTACTGTAATGAGCTTTACCGGACACCAATCAGCTGATTATACTGTATTTGGGTGTCAATGAGTGGTTATAAACTAAAACATAACCTCTCTTAGAGGTTATGACTGGTGATTTTTAGTCCTTTAGTTGGTAATTTATAAGGATTTGTTTGTACAGATTAGTAGTATGTATCGTACGTAACTCGAAATGTGTTTCCCGGACTCGTATGGCAATCCCGTACTCGACTTCGTCTTGCACGTGAACAACCACACTCGTCCGATAAACACTTATTTTCAGGACTAGTAATATACTATAGAAAGTCACCAAACGGCTTTTGGGAGGATATGACCTTAGTCTACATTGTGTTTTAAAATTCATGAATGCAATTGTCATAGTTTAATTTTTTACACCACACTACACTGTTTTAACGAACTTTCCACGCAAGGATTTAGTCCAGAAAACAGCTGTTGTCGCCAGCTTAATCAAATGGGGTTTCATTACTTTACTGAAATTAGTTTTTACTGGACACCAACCAGCTGAGTATACAGTATTTGACAATGAGTGGTTATAAACAAAAACATAACCTCTGTTATGAGTTGTGATTGTTAGTCCTTTAGCGGATTGGAATATATAAGGATTTGTACAAATATGTTATTGTTAAGTTAGCTTAGAGTAGTATGGCGTAAAATATTGTACGTCAGTCGTCCAAAATGTGTTTACCGGACTCATATGGTAATCCTGTAGGCCTACTCGACTTCGTCTTGTACTGGAATGACCACACTCATCCGGTAAACACCTATTTTCAGGACTAGTAAAGTAATATAATATAATATGACTACTTGCTCATGACAAACAACAGGTGAAATGGGGGTTTATGGACAATTGGGCACAGTTTTAGGTGTTAAAAATAGCTTTAGAAAGTCACCAAACGGCTTTCCAAATTTTCCCCGGGGAGGACCCCCAGACACCCCCCAAGCCCCCCTGTAGCCCCTTCCTTGACAAGGTCCTAGAACCACCACTGAATGTACATGCAATATGCAGCAGAAACATATGCATACCTTTTATCCTGAAAGGACAGACTAATCATTTAATAGAAGGTAGTTTAAACAGGACCTGTAACCTTAACCACAGATTCCAATGTTCTCTGCATGCATGTACGCCTTTATGTGCATACACTGACATTTAATTGAGTAAGTGAGATCCCTGATCACTTTACCCAACTCATCCAGCATAGTATCAATTGACTTAAAAACTTACACGATCTACTAAAAAAAGACTACTACTACTAAAATTAACTACTACTTAAAAAAGGTCAAAACAAACACATTTTTTAAAGAAATTAAAATCATTCTTAATTAATCTGGCTCCTCATAGTATAGATGAGTTTTTAAATCAAAAATGAATTGGCTATCCCATTCTAAAATAATTCTCAAATTGTATGGTTAAGTCTTTAAGATTAAGTTGTATAACCAATTTTGTATGCTTTGACACTATTCATGTATGTAAAATGTAGTGAATAAAGATAATTTAAATTTGATTCGATCCAAATGATCAAAAGAATATGTAAGCAATGTAAAAAGTTTGACAACACAAGCTCTTAAGAATAAATCTGCAATCTTTGAAAACTATTGCGAAATTAATATCCTCAACTTTTTGCTCTTGTGAAATATGAATTTACAAAATGAAAATAGTTTTGTTTGAATTGATATTGAATTTATTTACAATTTCAGATATATTCACTATAGGCCTAGTGCTAATTTTTTTGTATTGGGAATGTCAAAATTCAGCTGTTTATGTATCGCTTTTTTTAGATACTCTAAGTCTGTCGGTGCGACTCATTTTCACACGTCAGCAAAGCTGAACAAAGGAATAGAGGAGATGTTTTTGGAACTGAGCAAGCAGATGATGGAGCGAGCGCAGGAGAGTGATGTACAGAAAGCCAACATTCTGGGACGGACGAGCAGCATGCGAAGGAATGTAGTGGTGGTTGAAGATGAACTTGCCGCATCTCAACCAGAAACCAAAACAAGTTGTTGTGGTACAACCTGAGTCAGTAACCAACATGTTCCATCGTAACAGCTACATTTATATTTGAGCTTGCTTTCAATTTGTGATAACTAAAGTATTCTGATTATTCCATTTTTTAAATATAGATTCTACAATTTTTATTTTAAACAAGAAGTTTTTGCCAGAGACACATCATGGTTGTTACGGTTTTTGTAAATAAAAACATAGCAATGCTACTCTCATTAAGGAATTATTTAAATATCAGGGACGGTAACAAATCGAAGTGAACTCAATCAATAACGGTTGAAACAGGATATTTTATTTTTTATCGATTGTGCAATTATTGTTTTTGTAACTTCCTTACTACTATGTCTTATATCATAATTTGTGAGATTTGTAAATATAAGTATAATTTATCAAACTATATTTGGGTTGTCATTTTTTTATGTCCATAATCCTTTTTTTTTTTGTTACCCTAATAAACTTTGATAGAGAGGAAGACCAAGAATAACTTGGAGAAGATCTGTACAGAAAGAGATCGAGGAAGGCAGGCAAGAGCTGTGGTGAAGTGAAGAAGGATGGCTTAGAATCTAGTGCAGTGAAAGAAGTCAAGTTAATGAACTTAGAAAATCTGGATCTGTGAAAATAACATTTTCTGTCAACACTTATCCTGTTATTTTAGATGCTTTTCTCAATCACTGTATTAATTGATTGAAGTTATTTTAAAATCACAGTACTGAACTTGTCAAAGTTTTATAAATCATGGCTCATTTAATTGACGAAATTTGTTATGTTAAGTAGAGAAATTCCCAAACTCTAAACACTAGGAAACTTGTGATCCAATATTAAAAAGAAGGATGTAAGGAAGATGCATATTAAACAAATCTCGACTTTTATTTGCATATTGAAATAACAAAGCCACATAAAATTTACTAAAACTCTTAATTTTACAAGATATACAATAATATAGACAAAGAGTTTTCAACTTATATGAAGCAAAAGGCACATCGTTTTAACCTTAAAAGATACCGGTGTAAAAAAAGATAACCGGCAGAAATACAACAGTAAAGAATTTAAATATCAGACATCTATTTGTACAAGAATTTATTAAAATGGTGTGAAATGTTTTAACGAGTGCTATTTGCAAACTTGCTATACAAGTTTAACAATAGTTTTAAGACGAGTATTGCACTAAGATGTACAAAAAAAGTCCCTCATAACCCCAAATAGTCTTAACTGTTGTATCTATCTACAATCGAACAGGTATAAAACCTAAGGACTAGAAAATAAACATTTACTTTGGACCTACAAATACACACAAAAGCTTAAAATGAAAAATAAAACGAATACAAACACAGAATAATTTAACGAAATAATAAAACTATTGTATAGAATAAATTAAACCATAATTATTACCCATGTTCTGTCATTTTACTCTTGTTCCTACTAGCTGCTGTGTTTTAACACTAAAACCTAGTTTTTGCTCCTCATTTTCATAACATGCAATAAATGTTTATTTGCTGGTGTTCCCTGTTCTATAACATAAAGAGATTTAAATTATAGTTTCACATTAAATAAATTTTGGATAATAACAAAATGTACGTTTATACATTTTTTAAATAGATACCAGTAACAGATGAAACTAATATTTTAGGCTGATACTTGGTTATAAAGATAAACCTTATTGTCCATACGTTTAAAATGTACTAAACATATTATTCAATGTTATTGGAAGATTGTGCACAATGCTATTATTTACAAAAATTGATCAGGTCTATCAAAATTCAACAACCACATTTTATGGACGACACCTAACTTTCATGCAATGGGCTATAATTTAGAAATATTTAAGTGTGAAGAATAAGTTGAACTTTTAAATTATGAAGATGTTAGTTTAATATTCTGATATGTAAAACAGCTAAAGAACTATACATGTTATTTTTCACTTATATACAACTGATACTTCAGTGATGTTCTTATGAAGTCGCTTGGAGGGAAATCTCAAGTACCTAGTACCATGAACTTATAGATCAAAAATAAAAATTAGACCTTAAAAAAATAGTTTTTAAAGATATTGGGATATGTCACTGTTCAAAATTGTGTAGTTAGCTTGAAATAGTAATTTGTATAGTCTCTGTTAAAGTGCACATTGTATGTGGAAGAGAAAACTATTAAGATGATAAAATCACCAAAGCTTCACAATCAACGTCTCTTGTTGGTTTCCAATGTATTTTAACAAGATCAGTGAGTGTGAAGGTAGTTTGCTAGTTTGTAATTATATTTTTTCAATGTAGATAGTTAAGGCTATTATAACACTACTTATTTAATCCAAATAATACAGAGGACTAGTAAAAACAATAAAAACATGTTATGTTGAACCCAGAACAAAGTTTTTGGAGAATAGTATTTCAAATTTTGCTTTCTGCTCAAAATATATAATTGAATTAATAATGAAAAATTGGAAACTCCATCTCTTTTCAATATAGCTGTTCATTTTTTGTGTGATCATCAACCAGTTAAGGAGCAAAAAACATAATAAACATTTTTAATAGAATAGATTCATAAATGATATTTTATCAAAGCTAATGTGTTTATATTTTGACCAGTTAATCATACCATAATTCTACAGAGAGCTACAGGAATGATTTAAAATTTGAATTAAAGCTAGTTAAATATTTAAATGCTGGTGAAATGCTTCAAGCCAATAACTGAATTTTTCATTGTTAATCATACACTACTTTTAAAATCACAGAATTAATACGTAGTTTTTCCTCTAATCTTTGACTAACGAACCAATTAATTGTTTTGGTTTGTGATATTTTATATCACACTGATATGAAGACACTGTGGTAGTCACTGGCCTTATGTAATAATTTTTATATAAAAATTAATAAACAAATGTATACATGTATGTAGTACTAAACTCTCATAGGAAACTATATACAACGTTTGGTAACGGCCATGGACCTAACCGGCCCGAACGATGCCAGGTATTCAATAAACATAATAGCAATTAGACTATAATAAATAAATAAAACCGAGCAAAGGGAAAATACGAGTTGTCGTGTTGGTACCACCCATCACTTGGATAACTTGCTGATCACCCTTATTAAAGCTCCATTCTCATCCTTCAGCTTCTGATTTTCACATTTCAGCTTTTCAATTAGCTGCAAAAAAACAACAACAAATTTTAGAAGAATTAATAGAGAGCAGCGTATCCTACATAAATTAGGATTATTTGCATTTACCAAAATTGTTATGTGTAATATTATTGTATGATGATGAGAAAATTATCTCCCCACTTCTTCATTTCATCTTATAATTGAGAATATTCCAAAGACAATCCATTTTGGTGAAAATGCATCCACCAAACAATAATATAAATTGCACCCTTGTGGTAAGTTGATAATGATTTATAGGAAACTAGATGATTCCTTTCTCTGCATTGTCAAACAAAACCTATGAGGTAAGGCAATTTTGAATTACCCTTGGTTTTAAGAAGAAAATAGTGTTGTAGGGTTATTACAGACGCACCTGTGTAAAATTTTGGCTTGTTTCAGTGGCACGACTAATAGGGTATGTGTTAAAGATTTGAAATAGTCACAATAATACAAGTCAATTATTGTGTCTAGTTCAAGACATAATTATCAATCTTATCAAAAAGATCTTGGATAAGACCTTTCTATTTGTTGTTTGTATGCTATTAGAATATTTATTTCTACACAAATTCACATTTTATTAGTAAGCTTCACATCTATAACAGATGACTCATAGATAACTGAGCTATTGACATCAAACTGTACCTGATGAGTGAATAATTATCACCCAAAAGAGTTGAAAGCTTTATATATATACAGCCATCACAGACAACACTCAAAGATTAGTTTGCTAGTTTATAAAAACAATCAAGTATAGAAAACCAGACTTGTACAATAGTTTCGAGGAACTATCGAGACTTACTCAAGTGTTAATGAAGACAAAACAGAAAGAAACAACAAACATACTTAAAACTGAGGAAAATACACAAAAGTCGCCTAAATATGTACAAATAAGAATGTAGTACTAGTTAGATACAAAAACTATAAACTGAAACATGGGCTATCCAGGAAGAAGTACTAAAGATTCTAACTATGCATGAAAAAAAACAAAATCAACGTAAAAGTGTATGGACAACATCGTGGAAACTGAACACAGTTAGCACCGTGGGACGGACACAAGGGCGTGTTAACGGAGATTAATTGCAAAAGATCCCATTCAGAACAGAAACGCAAGCCGGGATGATTGCGATGGACCATGCACCGAGCTCTTTACCTATTTGCCGACATTCGCAGAGGCAGTAAGTTTGGACACAACACGAGTCAACGCTCGGTTTTCCGCTCGCAATCTTTCGTTTTCTGCTTTGAGCTTTTGTAATTGCTGGAATGACAGGAAAATAATTAGAAGACAGACGAGCAAAGTTCTATATCTCCATCACTGTTGAAGCTATTGACATTAGGTTAGTTGGGATCTATTTGGTTAAGTTTTTTGAGATATTTTGTATGTGGTTGGGGGGCAAAACATACTGTTATTATTGAGGGTTTAGAACAAATTGTAAAACTGATTTTCTTACTGCACCAGCCTTCGGTGGGTCAGCACAAGTTATTTTTAACAACATCCCTAACTCATCAGTTAAAAATTTTTCAGTGTATATATTTGTGTGTGTATTTAATCTATTTGAAGTACTGTTTAACTAATAAATTACTATTTTAGTTAAAAGGAAACAACAAAGTAAATAATCTTAACATTAAAAACACTTTGTTATCAACACTCATTAAAAAGCTAATGCAATTCTAGTATTGTCATGGCAAAATATTTTTTCCTATTTTAATACAAGTTTTACATTGGCCAGGAAATGCAATTCTTTGACACTATAGTTGAATAATCATTGTATAGTTCCATTCAAAATATAAAACTGCTGCAAATGTTATTAATTGGTTAACACAACAATATTATATTGGGGAAAAAAATTTATTGCATTAAAAAAAGTTTAACCATTGAAATTTACCTTGAGTTCTTCTTCCATTTCGGAAAGCTTCCTCTCCAAAGCTCGCCTTTCACGCTTTTCCATTTCTGACATGGAATTTTTTCCAGGCTGGAAAATAAATTGATAATAATATGTACTCAGGACATTAAATAAAAACAAACCGAGATAGCCAAAACTACTAGCTAAACTATCTTTACAAGAACAACTTTTCTTTCTAGATTAGGATTTTACTGTTACGATAGAAAAAAACCTATACATAAGAATGAATGTATATACAATAAGAAGAAAAAAGAGGAGGATTAAATTCAGTTTTGTAAATCTGGTCACATTTTATTTTATATATCGACCAATATATGAAAGGTATTTCAAACTTATCAAAGCCTTTTAGATTTAATGAGTTTTTCTAGCCACATATTTCCAGTTTTATAAGATTAGATGGCAATGTTCAAATTGCAGGTATTAAATTTATGAAAACAAAGTGCCATGAAAAATTGTTGGCAACAAAAAGGGCTTTTACCTAGGCTTTTGGGGAAACTTTGTTTTAGCCATATAATCAAGAGCATAATAAAACATTACTTACAGAAGCATTTTTTTCTGCTTGCGTTTTGGATTCCTTGAGATCTTCTTCTGTTTTTTTCAATTTCTCCCTTAACCTTTCATTTTCTTGCTGAGATTCTTCATAAAGCTACAAAAACGATTCAAAAATGTAAAGAACAGTATTTACACACTACACATATAACACAGGCATAGTTAATTAGATCATTTTAAACAAGAAAAACACATACAGTAGCCTCCCTCTTATCCGGACCGAGGCCAGTCCGGATGACGGTTTTTTCGGTTAAACCTACGTCCTCAAACACTCGTTAAAACGGAATGTTGAAATGCATACTGTTTACAGTATTTGACTTAAATTTAGGAAAGCATTATATTTAGACACGTCATCACCAAATCTTTCCAACAAGAACAGTCGTTTCAGTACCGCCCACTTCCTGCCGATCTAGTCCGATCTAGTCTAGATGTGCTGATAAACACCCGCCGAGTGTAGTCCCGTTAAAAGGTGTCCGGATAAGAGGGAGTCTACTGTATAGGAACCTAAAGAACTGCATTCATGATATAAAACATTTATTTTGTTACTGCTAGGGTGTCATGAACCAATCATACATTTTTATTAACCATTGTTTTGGGTATTTTGTAAATATAAGACTTGTACGAGGGGTGTTTTTCTTCAACCTCAGATCGCTCCGTGCAGACGCTACGCGGGCATGCACTGTAGGCGACTGCGCAGCTCTCGCACTACACACTCCGCCATTGTTGACATTCAGGCATCAGTCGGCTTTGTGCTACAACCACGTAAACATGTCCGTCATTATTGATGCTCTCGCCAATTATAAATGAAGTGTGATTAGTAGTAGTGATTTAGAGTGTGAGAAGTGTGATTCGTTTTCTACAGGCTGAAGGCCATAGTGCTGCAGAAATCCATAGGAGAATGTGTCGTGTGTATGGGGGAAACTTCATGAGTGATGGTGTTGTGCTGAACGGTGTCAACAATTTAAAGATGGCCGTAATGATGTGCATGATGGAGGAGGCCAAGGATGCAAATTGTCGCTTCAGATGACCTGGTTCAACAAGTTGACAGAATGGCTAATGAAAACCTCAGATCACCATTTATTATTGCTTTGTCTATGGAATTTCAAGAAGTTTCAATGTCTGTTTTGTACTCTATTGTTACTGAACGGTTAGGCTACAAAAAAACTTTGAGCTCGTTGGGTCCCAAAAATGTTGACGGACTGCCACAAAACTTGACAAATGGTGTCAGCTTTGGAGTTCCTTGAGCGTTGTCATGATGAAGGAGACAACTTTTTGAAATCAATTGTGACAGGGGATGAAACCGGATTTATTATTACATGACGGAAACAAAAAAAGGTAATTTCCACTATGCTCTAAAATGGCTTACATGCCTAGGGGATGAAACCGGATTGAATATTACATGACGGAAACCAAAAAAGGAATTTCCACTATGCTCTAAAATGGCTTACATGCCTAGGGGATGAAACCGGATTCAATATTACATGACGGAAACAAAAAAAGGAATTTCCACTATGCTCTAAAATGGCTTACATGCCTAAAAACTTCTGAACTGTTTTAGGTAATCTAACAATGGCATTAAATGTAACAGAGTTCTTTTTATTTTGACACTAAAGAAATGGTGCACTATGAGTTAGCAGAAAAGAAAAAATAATGTTAGATCGAATAATATTTTGGACATGATGAAAACTGACATTATTTCTATATGTTGTTATCTAATAAAATAGCCCAAGAAAAGATTACATTACATAAAAAACCAATATATGAAAATGAGCTAGTATTCATAATTTTTGTTGTAAATTGTCCACAAATTAATTCAAGCGCAATATGAATATTACACAGTGTTGGCGAATATTACCTTCTTATAATCAATCTCTCCATTGGCAGTTGCTTCACCATCGGTTGATGAACTTAGCCTTGAAGATCTGCCTGACCTCTCGGTTCCACTCTGCAACACAATCCATTGACTCAGTTCAACATGTTTGTACCTTATAATCAATTATTGATACATTTTTATTCTGACGATTTAACAAAATCTACATAAAAACCTACAACAATTAGGGGAGGGACTGACATTTATGGTAAATGGTGGAGAGGAGGGTCTTGAAAGGTTTTAATCCCGACATATCTATTTCTGGATATCAATCACTGACAATAGAGTTCAAGTAAGTCGGCGCTAAAATTGATCATCTACGTTGATAACCCACATCACAGGAATATTGGTTGCAAATACACCTGAAGTTTGAATATCAATAAGTACTGTAACCAGATGTGCGATCAAGTTGCTGTGTGCGATCAACATTTTGTGTGGCAAATCCTTGACTTTGGAAGTAGCCTTTCCTGGAGGTGGAATCGGGCGAGTACCCGTAAGCTCATGGGGACACTCTAGGGTAACGTAACTTTCCGCAGTGTGAGGGCAACGGCTGGGCGCACTCCATCACCCAATCCCTGTCTGTCTCTGAGCCCGGAAGGTATGGTTATCTAGAGTGTGGGGGGTTCTCCCTGGAACCTCAATTGAGTTAAGGGTGTCGCCACCTTTGGTGGATAGGTTCATCCGGGTGGGTCCCACTTCTATACCTGCCTCCTTTTGGGAAACCCTGATGGCCTGGCAGTGATGTTGGGCTGGATGGGCAAATGAAGTAGATCGGGTGCTGGGGTCAAGCCCGCTGGGGATATCTGGGGATCTATCGCCCTGGTTATCTCTAGTTTCCCAGTAAATGGGTAGGCCTCGATCGGGTAGTGGTGCAAATAGGTGGTTGGGGTCCCAGCTGACGGTCCCCTTCCTCCTGGCTTTGATGGCGGGTTCTGCCTGTCAGGGATTAGATAGGTCCTGAGTGTTGCTCTGTATCCCTGGTTAGGATTGAGGGGCAACCCTCTTTCCGATGGGTCATTTGCCGTTTGGCAGCCGATGAGCTTGATGGCCTTAAGTCATCCACCCCATGGTGTGTTCAGGGTTGGTGCGTAAGCTCCGGCCTACGCCATGGGGCCCGGGTTAAGGATAACTAGGTACCGGGTAGTCGTTCGGGAGCCTTGGTTCTTTCGACAAAAATGAAAAATGAAAAAAAAATGTAACCAGATGTGGATGAGATTGGTTTCTTGGTTAATGTCACAGACAGATCATATTTATCAGTTTTAAGCATGATTTGGCAATAGAAATGTACTGAAATCTAGATTCAAAGGATGGTTAGAAAACATATTGTTCCAAACTGGTCAAAGAACGAATAAAGAAGTGGCTTTTCTGTAACCAATAGTAAACATGTTATCATGTTAATAAAATTTGGACCTCCTCCAAATAAACTTTAAAAATGCCAATGTAGTAAAAACACAATGAAAATTATGTAGGCCCTACATGAACATTTTCAGAAGTCAAGGTTTGTTTATTGCACACCATTTAGACCGATTTCCACGTCATGATTATGAATAACCATAAAAATATTGTTGCAAAAGAATAACTTCAAATCTTCTTTCTGATGAATTACTACAAACACACTAGTACTGAATTTGCTTGATAGGTTACCTAAACCTGGTAGATCGTTTACATTTAAACAAATATTTGTTGAAGTAAAATTTTATTTGAAATAGTCAAATAGTCTGATATGTGCTTTATTGTTTATGCTAGGACAACGGAAAATTTGAGGAAGGCCTTACAAAAACCCTTAAGTTTTGGATATTATGTTATAAAATATTGTTGTATTATATTTTTTGGTTTATGTATATTTGTTGGCTTAGGTATAAAACCATTCTACCTACTTCTGAGTTTGACAATAACAGATTTCTACTCTAAACCAAGCTATTAAATTGTAGACTAATTACTAAATTCAACAGCAAAAAGTGGTAAAATAGATAAACCTACCGTAATCAACTGTATATAAAATTAAAATTGATCCTTTAAGCACTTCTAGCAAAATTGTGTGCAAAATTACCTTAAACTGACAATGTAAGAGATACCCCTAAAATGAAATGAAACCTTGAGGTGTGTGTGTAGCACCTCATTTTAAGTGAAAGAAATCATTGCAAAATCCAGATGGCTTAAACTTAATCCAAGAACAAACCATGACAATTACTATAACATTTTCAGAGAACTATGGTAATATTATGCCAATCAAAGATGGACAAATCATACAAATTTCCTAAAGATATTTTAAAGATAACTATAAGCACACATATTGTTGCCTATACATATTTCTTAACTAAGATCCACACCACAGACCATCAACAAATAATTTCACAAAAAAGCTCAAACTTAAAAAATCTACACACAAATTATTGATTTTGAGAAAAAAATCTTACAGCGTAACCTTCGGAAGTGTCACTCCTGAGTGAGACTGCCGAGGAAGACCTTGACTTGGCTGTGAGTGGTGACGGCTGATGTCTGTTGAAGCTGTTGGAACGACTAGTCACCTGTCGGGAACTGCCCGATGACTGACGAGTTTTAGAGAATGATGAGTTGGGGGAAGTAGTTCTCATGGAATATGTTGGTGAAGCAGTCCTACCGTTTCCACTTGATTGCAACAGATTGTTTAAGTAAGAGCTAGAATATGAGTTCGGAGACGAAGACAACTTAGAGGACGAGGACGATAAGTTATACGTGCTCGAAGACGGTACCATGAGTCCGCCATAGCCGGACGTTGTTCCACCATAGGTGCTGTATGGAGAATGGTTTGAGTATGGAGAACTATACGAAGACGATGCATAGGGGGAACTGTTGAGGTAGGGAGATGAGGAAGACCCGTAGTTAGATGATGAACCGTAGTTGGATGATCCATAGTTGGATGATCCATAATTCGATGACGGCCCATAATTTGATGATGACGACCCATAATTTGAGGATGAGGGCCCATAGTTTGAGAGGTAGTTTGAGGATGCACCTTGCGCGGCGTACAAACTCCTGGGACGCGAAGAGGGACGTCGCGCGGAGCGATCATGCTGGTGGTAGCTCGACATGCTGTCAATCCACGACTGAGGCACGACGCTGCGTTGAGAGGTAAAAATACACCTGGCACACTGCCCTGCCTGCCCCACGCTCCCACACACACTAACACACACACACTCACACACACGCACAGCGACAACAAACAAGCTGTTCACTATACAGTTAATGACTCTTTGTAATAAAATGCAAAATTTGTAAAAATATAAATTTTAAACGGATGTTTAATGTAGACTATTGTAACTTAAAATTAAATTTATTACACACTTTTACTAGATTCTGAGAGAGAGACCTTCTATTACAGTAATTATATGTTATTTGTGATAGGCCCCAAACACCAAAACCTAACAAACTAAGTATAGTACAAATTAAGGAGTTACACTTATTATTTACTATACGAATTGATACATTCAGTGTTGCAAATTGTAACCACAAAAAATATAAACTTCTTAATCACCATTTCATGAAAAAATGAATCATTAAATTTCAGGAATAAACCACTTACGATTCCCGACCAAAATAATAAATGTCATTTAGACCTTAGCCAATTATGCAAGATAAGACAACACTTGTGCTAATGTTTTGTTGTTATTGTCGATGTTCTTGGAATACAAGAGGGCAAAAATGTTGGCAACGCTGTTTGAATGTCCACTAACAAATCTTCTTGATGTACGACCATCGCCTACACATAATTAAGCACACACTTGTCTTGCAAGGTTCAAATCACGTATAACAGAGACAGAACTGTCGAGACCAACTCTGATGCCAGTAACAGCAGTGATTCTGGGATCACAACACACCTGTCTAATTTCTTGCCTATTGGACGCAGCAGATTGCTACGTAAAGAAGAATCCATAAACACTAAAGATGACAAAGAACATCTCTTAGAATCCTTCCATTATAAATATCGCTACACACAAAGAAAGTCACAAATCTGAATACAAATAAGAAGAAAGAATAGGTAACAGAATTAATTTTAAGTTTCTAAGTACATTTCCCATATTTTCTACCCTGGGTATAAATTTAAAAAAATGCATAAAATTTTCACACTAAAAACACTGAGGCTTAAAATTAATAGCAAGTGGTAAGCACATGTTTTTTCACCACACTATGATGTTTTTAGCTGTTTAACATACGTTAATTGGTGGCTGAAAGCTACATTTTGCTGGCCATGCCAGCTGTCATCGTCATTTGGGGACCGAACAGGTTTTTACATCCCTAGGGCAGCAAAATGAGCTGCCCGCTTACTTTCTTAAAACATGAATGCATATTAAATACACAATGAGTATCCATAGAATAGATCGAATTGTTTTATTGTCACCGTTGCCTAGCAACTATTTATTATTATTTTAGCTGATTCCTCAAATTATTTCTTCACATAACCTTAAAGTTGTAGTTGTGTTGACTATCAGAGTGCATTATTATTGTGGTGAATAGTGAAATAAGGTATAGTGTGGTGAAAAATAGCGTTCGTACCATGGACCGAAATGGTTTTGCAGCTCTTGATCGTTTCTCAACTTCGTCTCAACTTAGAAATATACTATTTTATGTCATTAGGAAAATACTCCTAATAAGAATTAGGTATTATGTAAATTTTGATTTATTTAATTCACACCGCTTACCAAATTGTTTTGGTTATTCTAGGTAGTGAGGTAAAATATATTCTTTTACATACGACAATGCTTCCTCACAAAAATTATATGAACCATAAAACACTAAACTATGTGACATTAGAAAATTTAAATGATTTTACAAGAAAATTATCACATATTTACTGAATAAATAATTGAAAATAATGAACATGCTGTGTAATTAAATTTAACCTATCCATATTACTTAGGCTAATGAAATTACAATTATTTAATAATTAATCTAATGACAAGTAGTTCAAGAATAATTATAGATTGAAATACTAACAAAAAAATCAAGAGAAATACACGAATGGACAAGTGTTGATGCAATCATGGTCCAAGCTAGAACTGAAATGATTCTATTTCTTATCTCAGTGATATAGATTGAACAAAACATTCATTAGTATCCATAAAGAAACACACACTTTTGGCTAGTTGGCAGCCTAAAAAAAACTTCTTTGATAACCTAATTCCATGATAAAAATTTGGATAAATTGAATAATGATAGTTATTTTTTACTAGCATGATAACTGATTTAAATTAAGGGAAAAACTCATTGTATTGGCTATTAAAAATACAATAATGCATTCTTTATTCTTTTATTTATTCTAACCAATATAATCCAATATATTTATTCTATTGTAATAGATTTGGATATCACAGTCAGTGATCCAGTTAATTATTTGTATAATTTATGTAAACAACAAAAGATAATATTTAAGTTTACATTTCAGATTAATATAAAATAAAATATTCAACAGAGCTGAAATTTCATCATTTTTTTGTTCTGGAGTTTTTCTATTCCCTCTGTTTCTCTCATTCTGATTTTAAATTCATCTCCTAATATGTTTACATCATATTAATTAATCAATTTTTAAATTTTTACTAACTTATTTATTTATTTTGGACAACGTTTCCACTACAAGGAGATTTGTATCCTAGTCTTGTTAACTCACCTCTGTTCTCTATCTACAAGAAAATAACATTAGGAGAATTTAAGTTTGGTTTTGACTGATACAACAGAAATACAATAATGTATCAAACATCCAATCAAGAGTAGAAAAATTAATAGGCAGAATGAGAACATAAAAACAAATAATGGACGGCAACGTACTCAATGATTTGTTAATTCTATTGTTATTAAACGAAAAGAGGAAAACTTTGTGAAGACGTACAAGATGGGCATAGAAAGGGGAAATGAGGAGTCCAAAAATATCCCAACACCTGGATCCACTGGTACACACACTGTTTTAAACACTTTTGCAAGTAAGGTTGAAAGGATTCCTCACATTGCTCATTGCTTTTCTCAATTATCTCCCCAAAATGGAGTCCCCATTAATAAAGAAACTGCATAAAAAAATCTTAGAAAAAAAACATTACAAAACGTAATACAATCAGATCGACAGTAGATTATCGTTAGCTTAAAGAAGGTGTTAAAGTGCGAAATAAAAAAATACTATTGAAAATTACTAATGGTGTTAAAGTCAAAATTTTAATTATTCTGACACATTCATGGAGCTAGGCTTTTTCCCAATCAATGGCGTTAACTCGGATCTCTTCTCATATTAAAACAAAAAAAAATCCTTGAATGATTTAAAAGCCAGTAAAGACTTGTTGCAAATCATCAGGAACTTAAATGAAATTAGCCCTGAATTGTCAGAAACACTTTACAACAAAAGTTCATGCATGCATTAGTTTAGTTCTAAATATGACCCAAGTTTCTGACAGCAAAGAAGTAAAACACTAATGCAAGTGCTTCTCAGAAGCCGGGTTTTAAGAAAGGCAACTGAACTCAACAATACGCTTAAAGCAATAAAGGGAACCAACAATTGATGTAAGAGCCAAACTGGCTCTAACGTTCGGGTCTATTATTAGCGAGTGACTATAACCTCACTGACAGATTTTAGAACAAAATCCAAACAGAAGCATCGACAAAATATCACGCTTCAGAAATATCACCGAGAGGAATTCAGTTAGGGACGTTTGTATTTGAAATTTGGATTTATGTTCTTTGTCGAGTTCCATGGCCATGTTTTCTATATCTCACACGGAAGTTGCCAAGAGTTTGGAGTGTTTTCAAAATGTCAGAAGCTTGATTAATTTCGGTCTAATTTTGGAACGCAAACAAATTTACAAGTGAAAGAGTGAGAAGTTGGGGTTTCAATTAAAAATACTTATTTACTCGCTGAATATAATAATTTTGAGTAATATTACAACTTAATCTGAACAAGTAGGCTACTGATATAAAGTAATTGAAAACTAATTTTTACTTTTACGAGTTCTTGGAGACTTGCTGCCATCTTAGATATTTTCACACAGCTGCTGAAGAGTTATTTATCATCCAAAAATATTTGTTCGGACACCAAAGTGATTACAATTTAAATATATGTGAGATTAAGACATTTTCCTTGAAGTTTTGAATTGTTATCCAAAGGAGTCCATGGAAGCTAATGGCCATCTTGGATTTGCCTGCCATAAGAGCAGCAATTTTGAATTTCAAATAATGTTTATTTCAAACAACCGCTGAAGAGTTAGTTACCATCTCAATATATTTTTTCAAATACCAAAGTGATTGTAATTTAAATATCTAGGGCACTGTGGGATTAGAAATTTCTTTGTAGTTTTTAAATTCTTTTATGAGTGATAACGTCTAGGATACAAGGACTCATAAGGTTTAAGTTAGCTTAAAATAATTAAAAAGACAATTTACACCAAATTTAAATCAAATTACAAATACTGACAATGTTTCCAATATTTGAGTTACCAAATTTTGTTGATATCTTGTTGTGAGAAGAAGGGTTATATGACCAGCTAAAAATTTAAAATAAAATTTGTTGCCAGTAAAATTAAAAATATTTAATCCCTTTATTTTAAGAACCTAGCTATGATTTAGTTGAGCACCTATAACTCTTAACAGGTTCTTGAGATAAAACTACGTTCAATAAAGGATTACATTATTTGTTATTGGTATTAAAACCTTAACAAAATTACTTCAAAATAGTGTGGCATTTAATCAAATGTTTTCATTCTAGTTATCAGTAACATTTTATAATCCCTATTCACAATTAAGCCTCAGTTAAGTAAAGAAGTATTTTATTAGTTTATGGTATTAAGTTAAGATATCAGTATCACTACTTTTTCATCTGTATTGAATTTAAAGAAATTACCTATGTTCTTTCAAATTTAATAACAGTTATGGAAAATCAAGTTTTTATAACATAACCAATAAAAATAATTAAAAACATGATTTATCACATTTAAAGAAAAAATGTGGATTACAAAGTGTGGTGGTTTTGACTCTGCTTTCAACTAGAGAACAGTCTGACCTACACAAACCCAGTCGTAGTTGGAATCACACACAACAAAGTGTCTAGACATCAAAACATCAACATAAATGCAAATATCCAGTATCCAATTAATCTATTATTAAAATGTATTATTAATAATAATATTATTAATATTTTTTCCCACAATTACCTAACAATGTACATGTTCTCTCACTGATTTGAGAAAGCAAAGTGGCCAATTCGCTCATCAGTGAGACAATGTTAACATTGTCTCACTCTAATTACTTTGTCTCACTCCAGATTTGCAACGTGAAGGCACGAAATAGTGAGCACGTAACATGCAGACAAGGTCGTATGCGCGCGAAATACGTTGGCAGCACTGGCTGTAAATCAGCTGGTCAGCTGTTGTGCTGTTGTTGATCGTGTTGATCATTAAATGTCATATTAAAAGTTCACTTCTGTGTAAAAATATGTCACCTTTCTTTACTAATTTATTTGTTTTATTGTAACTGTAGGAAAAATGTAATGTGCAACTCGAGTGCAAAGTGCAATTGCCTCACTCGAGAAACCATTCCTCACTCGCCTATGGCTCGTGAGTAAGGATTTCTCTCGAGTGAGTCAATTGCTTACTTTGCTCACTAGTTGCACAAATAACTATTATTTTAGGTATTTAAACAATCTAAGTTTTTAAAAGTTAAAAACAGTTTGATATACTTGACATTGAGTACAAAACTGTTTGTCAATTCTAAAAAGCAATAACTACTCCATTAATTACCCACCTATTTACCTACAGTAAAAAAGTGTTCCTACAGTTAGAGAGTTTGTATATTTACCGCAATAATTTATGCATTTGTTATTGGTTACTTGTGTTTTGCTTCTAATATGTCTTATATTTCTCAAATTCTACGAGTAAAGTTTTGAAAGTGTTATCTTTACTTTACTTTATTTGTTTACCATTTGCACACAATTGACTCTTACAATACACCAGGTATCGTTCCTGTTCTCATTCAAATGTCATAGGGCTAGGAATCTAGTGCTCTCCTGCTAACAACAGTCGAGCGCCTCACTTTCCAACACTTCTCAACAGCCAATCACTTTCCCTGCCGGAATTCTTCCTCCTATGTATATCTGTCCACAAACGTTTTTATAGCACCCACTACAGTGCAGGAAATAAAGTCAGCTGTTATTAATTTTTAAAAAAATCTACAGGTTTTGATGGCATTAGTATCAGTTTTTTTAAACATATAATTGATGAAACCTCTCTGGTTTTAGTATACATATTTAATACGAGTTTCAACAATGGTATTTTTCCAGAGACACTTAAATTAAATTTATTTGTATCCATTTAGAAAAAAAAATTCTTTTACATTATAAAATCTCAGACGAATCAGCTTACTTTCATTTTTTTTCCCCAAAGTACTCGAGAAGCTCATGACGACTTTGCACTTATCAACTCAAGATTGCAATATGCCTTGCCATGTTGGGGAGGAACTTACAAAACCTTACTAAATAGATTAAGAACAACACAAAACTTTTTTATGCAGATAATTTTGAAACAACCTAAAAGAACAAGTTCATTTCCACTCTATCAACAGTTAAAAGTTTTTCCCATACAACACCTTTTTGTTTTCAAAGTTCTTAGACTGTTTTTGTTCGAAGTGGAAATAGACTTAACGTCATACCAAATATTACACGTACATACATTACCAATAATACTCTGAAACTACCCAAAGTAAATAAAGCTATTTTTTGCCACTCTTTAATATCTAGGGCCAAAATACTATAATTATCTACCACTTCAAATAAAGAATAGTTTGAATTTATTAAAGCAGTTTAGCAAAGCAACAATAACTTGGCTATCTTCTCAGCAGGACATAAATTATGTCAATAATATTCTGTTATAATAACCTTCATTGTTTATAAATACCGTACCAGATGTCAGAGAATCGCCATCAGATGCACAGTTCAATCTAAATCCAATGTTTTATAACAGATGCTAGACTATAAACTACAATTCATTTTAGCGGATAAGTTAGTATAAACAAACTGGTTACACTACTGGATCAAGTAGCCAGTCATATTTCTCTACATCTTATGTATTGTTATATTATTTTTTTTTATGGGAAATGAACTTCATTCATTCACTTAAGTGCAGTTCCCCGTCATAACCAGGTGTTAGGATATTTTTAGAACCTCCCACTCAGAAGTTAATTACCACCACTTGGACAAAACTACTCATCTACTTCACTTCTATAAATCGCTTGGTCTACGTCAGCGCTCATTACTTTTTGCAGTTTTAAATAGGATCACCTATATTTAGGGTTAATTTTTCAAAGAATTAATTGCCATCTGCTTCATCGAGGAGGGTTTTCACAGTAATTTATCAGTCCAGGGTTCTGTTCAAATTCTCATCATATGTTTTGCACGTCAAATGTTTTATTTAAAAATAAAAATTCAAATTTTACAACTCTTGGTATAACAAACTAAATACTTATATTTTTCTGGCAACACATATTTTTATTATTTTCAAACCAATGATTTCTACTCTTTTAATATACAGGGTGGCTGAAAAATAACTTGCACCCCCCCTTAAGTTTTCAACCATTTGAGATATTTGAAATCGGTTTGCGGCAACCTTCTTAGATATGAGGGGCTACAATAATTATGGTCAGTTTTGAAAATTTTGCCCTTAGGGGTAGCGGGGGTAGGGGTAGCTCAAAATTTTCAAATGACAAGTATAGTCGAGTTTGGTATCATTTTACAGGTCTTGACAAAACATAAACATTGACATAAAGAAAACCAAAATCGGCTCACTAATAACAAAATGGCGCCCTAAAACGTTTCAAATCCAAATAACTAAGAGGGTGTCAAAAAAATTAACTTGCACCCTCTTTATACTCCGCGCCAAAGCTGGTGGCGGCTGAGGGATTAGGACGGCCAGGTCGGTGAGCAGGTCCGACCTATGTAGTCCTACCTGGCGGTCCTAATCAAATCCCTCAGCCGCCACCAGCTTTGGCGCGGAGTATAGCTTTTTAACTATTTGAGATATTTGAAATCGGTTTGCGGCAACTTGTTTGGATACAAAGGGCTACAATAATTATGGTCAGTTTTGAAAATTTCCCTTAGGGGTAGCGGGGGTAGAGGGTAGCTCAAAATTTTCAAATAGTAAGTATAGTCGAGTTTGGTATCATTTTACAGGTCTTGACAAATAGGAAACATAAACATTGACATAAAGAAAACCAAAATCGGACCATTAATAACAAAATGGCAGCTAAAAATGATTGAGGCAATGGTTATTTAAAGTAATTTTGAACTGCCATTTTGTTGTTAATGGTCCGATTTCTATTTTCTTTATGTTAATTGTTATGTTTCGTCAGGACCTACAAAATGATACCAAACTAGACTATACTTGCTATTTGAAAATTTTGAGCTACCCTCTACCCCCGTTACCCCTAAGGGCAAAATTTTCAAAACTAACCATAATTATTGTAGCCCTTTGTATCCAAACAAGTTGCCGCAAACCGATTTCAAATATCTCAAATAGTTAAAAAGCTAAAGTGGGTGCAAGTTAATTTTTTTGCCACCCTCTTAGTTATTTGGATTTGAAACGTTTTAGGGCGCCATTTTGTTATTAGTGAGCCGATTTTGGTTTTCTTTATGTCAATGTTTATGTTTTGTCAAGACCTGTAAAATGATACCAAACTCGACTATACTTGTCATTTGAAAATTTTGAGCTATCCCCTACCCCCTGCTACCCCTAAGGGCAAAATTTTCAAAACTGACCATAATTATTGTAGCTTCTCATATCTAAGAAGGTTGCCGCAAACTGATTTCAAATATCTCAAATAATTGAAAAGTTACTAACACTACCTAGTAGTTCTAGTTACTAGTTAGTTAGTTGAAGGGTTCAAGTTATTTTTCAGCCACCCTGTATATTTGAGTAGTTTATTACAGAACCTAATCCCAAAAGAATACTAAAATTATCAACAAACTAATAAACGTGAGCTTGAAAATGCATTGATTTATGATTGAGCAACAATCGTAAATTAATACTTATTTATCACTTGTTGAATAACTACAGTTGCAAAAGTCAGACAATGGTAAAAATTAACAAGGAAGATAATTTTAAACTTGAACTGAATCCCCTCTAAATTAAATGTTGTCAGACTCGGTTCTTTAGTGTGTCATATGCAAGTACCAGAAACAACACCTAAATGACAATGTAGTTTATATGATTTTTTATTGAACTATTAAGATTATCTCATATGATGTTAAATGTAAGTAACAACAAAGTAAGCATAGGTCGGTTACGGCTGAGCTTTTGGTTCACATCACTTCACAACTCGTCTATTCGTGGCAATGACACGGTAACCTCATTAGCCACCAGTTCCAATACCCGTGATGTCCATTTAAAATTAGCCGTGCCACTGCCAGTGCTTTTGGCTTTTTCACAATTCCACGCAAAAGGGCAAACATAAACACCCAATTTATTTTACCTTCCTGGTTTGGTTATTTTACAATAATTTTGAATTGCAAGTTAAACTTTCCAAACAATAATGAACATTATTTGTTTAATGTCGCAACCGCAAAAGCATTTTTACAGTAAAATAAAGGTATTTAATTGTTTTTGTTATTTTATCACCATAGGCCTAGTAGTAGTAGTTTGTGTTCTTTTTTTTTAAGAGAACAGTATAAATAAAACATTGGTCTTGTAACCATCTAACTTCAACGTATTGTAATAAAGCATCATAATCAATAGCTAAATGATAGATGAAAAATGGTAACCGGTTCAGAAATTAACCCTCATCAGGACCTATTACAATCTTTTTATTTGTTAAATATAATTAAAATTCAATTTCCAGTTTAAAAAATTGTTAATACGAAAATAATAAGAATATTCTGAGGTAAAAAACATGGAGAAAAGTTGTTATTTCCCTACAGTAATAGCTTATTCCCTATATGAAAAATGCACCAACAAATGTCATAATACCAGGTGTTTTAGACAGAGGTTTACAACTAAATGGACGTGAGGTTCTAGGCAATAGGCCCTACATTGAGAATTTGTTAATACTGTATTCTGACTGATTTTTTGTAGCTTCAAGCTTCAACACAGTTAAGATATGGCTAGAGTTTCCCCAAAGTAACAATCTGTACTTCAACAAACTTTGAAAAAAGACAAACAACCTGATCTTACATACGATTGGGGGCACAAACTCTCTGAGTCGTCTAATCTATACTTATTTAATACGCAAGCAGGTTTTTTGTGACAATTACTCCTCCGAAACTACTGAACCGATTGACATGTTTTTGGTGTCATTGGAAAGAGCGTAACGTGAAGTTGTGCAGGAAACTTTCTTTTTTGGGAAATAATTAGAGAGTGGGGCCCTGGGGTCCTTTAAAGTTTCGTATTTATCCATAAGATTAACATGGGAAACAAAATTTGTTATGGAACTCCAGCTGTTGTCAGAAAAGTGAAATATTTATTGATGGTATCCATGGTAACAAAGAACAAACCCACAAAATTAAAAAAATGTAAACAAGCAGAACTAATTTTTTGTCAAATTTATTTTGATTTCACAATTCCACACAGCTGGTCCAAACATATTAAATACTGCATGATTATTAGAACAGGAACGGTATGGATCATAAACATAAATAAAATGTGTCACTCGCCTGAATGTAAACATTTAAAATTGATTAAATGGAACTGTCAAACTATATGTTAATGTCATTAGCATGGGATTCTTTCAGTTGCGTCATTTGTTGACCGAGTCTGTTCCAATATTTTTGAGCTGCTGTAATAATATTTTACAGGAAATAATTATTAGATAAATTCATGGATATAAGTAATAATTCAGATTCTTCAATCATTGCTGTTATTAAAACTGTGTATCCACAGCAAAGCTTTAGACTAAGCGAATTCCCATTTACCTGGCTTAATTCTAGAATGATATTCCCATGAAAATGGTCATTTTTTGTCCTATTTAAATAACATTAAGTTAATTTTAATATGAGTACTTAGGTTTGCTGCTACAGGGAAGGTAGGTGTGTTTTTGTTGAAATGTTGATAGCTTAGTATGATTGTTATTGGTTTGAAAATCCTGTAATACTTTACAATTGCTTGAATTCGAGCAAAATGTACACTAGTTAGAAATAATACTCTACACAGTTTTCGCCTCAAGTTACAAATATGGGTTGCCCAGCTTAGATAACAATCCAAATCTATAGCAAACGATTTAACACTTAATCTAAAAACGGTACTGAGTATTATCAGTGTTCCCACTGACACTAAACCAGTGCTTGGCTTCACACAGCAACTGTTTAGTGCAAAGAATTCATTTAAGGTATCATGACTATTCAAAAAATGCTAAATCAACCACCTAAATCAAAGAGGTAAAAGTCAGGCTCTTATCCAAGTCATTAATCATAATGAGAAAGAGATCAGGATCCAAAACCATACCCTGCGGCATTCCGCACAACACCTTACTCGCTGATGATAACACTCCCGCAACATCAACCTGCTGCTTGCGGTGAGATAAGTAAGATTTGAAAACATCAAGTTCTGTGTGCGCGCGGATGCCATAGTAGTCAGGTTATTTTAAGAGCAAACCATGAGGAACGCAATCAAATGCTATACCAGGGTTGCCTGAGTAAGAGAAGCTCCTTCAAAATAATTAAGGATGTGTTGCATTAAATATCAGGAAAATGAATTGTGAATATCTTACACATTACAAATGAGGACAGCTGTGAATTTTTCTGGAGTTAAATGTCAAAAGTTTATAATTAAAATGTTGATTTTTAATTTTTAGAGCTCAAATAGGTAATACAGTTAGTTTGGTAAGAAAAAAACTGCAATTAATTTGCACGGGATTAGCATTCATACAGTCAATAAAAACAGTGTGCAAGGTTTTTTACTCATTCCCAACATTTGATAAATTAACAACAAACCAATTTAATTGAAGTAAATTATAACATACACTAGGCCGAGGCAATGAACAAGGTTGCAAGTTTGATGCAACAATTACATAGACTCTGTGTGTCAGTCTAATCCTAAACCTGGTTGTGGTGTATAAAGAATTATAGATTTACTATAAATTAATTCATTGATTCAATGTCTGTGTTTCATGACAAGCATGTTGACTTGCCATATAATTATTTGTCTAGTTGATCAAAGGATACAATCGTTCAAATGTAAAAGACTAATATTCAATGGAAAAATAGCCATACTTTACAAACTTATTGAACTGACTTGACTAGCTTCTTTCCACGGAAATGTTAAGTTAAATAAATAGTTTTAAAACAGAAATGACACAGTGACAAAAATAGAGGTGTGCGGATAGTGAAATTTTATTTCGGATCTGATTCGGATCGGATAGTTGAGGCTCGGTTCGAATCGGATATCGGGAGGTTCGGATTCGGATATTTTCGGATTTGGATAGTTCGGCGCGGTTAATAATAAGCTGCATATGCATTTTTAACCTATAAAGCATACACTGTAAAGCTGTGTAAATAAACTTAAATGACGATTTTGAATTACAGAGTTTCAAATTAGCCACGTCCACAGTTTTCTCTCTCTTGAAAACCACAATTCACAACATTATTTTCAAAAGTTGGTTGCTTGAATTAAGTACACTAGCAGCCAAAATCTTCACACAACACTTTAGCTCAGCAGGACTGATGTCAAAACGTTTAGGCTTGTTTACTTGAGGTTATGTTTTAATGTTGTTTCCTGGTTCTCACAAGACAATGATTTCTATCTCAAGTTTATTTTCACATTGTATTTTCTTACGTTTTTGGAACTGATTATTGGCCTTAAGTGGCATTCTTGGGGTTTGCCAAGTATAGAAAACATCACTAATGCACTAAGCTGGGCTCTAGATTTGATGTTGTGGCAAGTTAATTAGGGCAATTAGGCTTTAAAACTCTGTAAAATGTGTGTATCCCTGAATTTATAAATTTCATTCAACACTTATTCACTGCCAAACATAATTCAGTAGAACCTTGATGAACCGAGAATTACACTAGCCTACAGCTTCATTACCCCAAGTAAAATACCAAGATAATTTTTAAAATTGTATTTGAATAGTATAATCTTAGTTTGTTAAAAATGGATTGTATATTCAACAATTATTGCAGTCCATTATTGTTATGCAGTATAGTCCGAAATTATTGTTTTTGATTTTTAACATCACAGTTCATTTGAAAAAATTAAAGTTGAAGCAGCCCAATGTCAAGTCATGATTGTGCAATAGTTTTTTACAAGCTTTCTCCAGACCACTGGGGAGGGTCGAGTCTGATAAGCCGTCTATTGTCTACCCCCAAGATGGTTCAACCCTCATTAGTGCCGCTCGGCTGCACTCAGTGGGGGACCCAATACCACAAATCAATCTTTTAAATGAATAAAAATATTTGGTAATAATTGTTTTATAGATTTTCACCTAGAAATTTCAATAAATTTTGTGTTAAATTTGACAAAAATCGGCCAATTTATTATTACAGTACCGATAAAGTACTGGTAATTAAATAATAGGTATAAATTAACCGATTTTCGTCAAGTTTTACCCCCTGCTGTGCGCTATGTCACAACAGCTGATAACGACATGGGTGATTAGTAACCATGGCAACTAGGCAACTTGTTGAATGCTGATGAAGGGAAACCCAAGAAATAAAAGAACAATGAGAAAGTATAATGACGTTATCTTTATACCCTTTTTACAATTGCTGTTATTGTTAATGTTATTATCTTTATGTAAGATTTTATGATTTTGTTTTATAGGTTTATAAAATAATTCTTTTTAACCACGGGAATATCAATTTATAGTTTATCGACGTGCTTCTCTTCTGAAACAGCAATACCAGATGCATAATAAAGGTCAATGACCTTAAATATCATGATTGTACAATATTGTATTTTGATGTTGAAATTCAAATCATGACAAAAGTTTGTATATTTCCCCTGGTCCCTACCATTTAATCATTCAATATACACAATCAATGCTAAATAATCGTGGTTAGTTGTAATTTTATTTTTGATTATTCATAGTTTCTACACAATAAGACAATACAAAGTCAAACCGGGCAATGAATAGGTACCCGAAAAACAACGTATCTTGTCCTTTGATTGGAATACCACTCGCCAGTCCTTTAGATTTAGGGAAGTAGTGCTGGTCTATATATAGCTTCAAGGTCGTAACCCACCCCTTCCCCCCTCACGGCCCACTCGACTTACTGTTGCTAGTTGCTACCCGTTACCCAGGCTCCTTTCGAGGTCAATGCCCAACCCCTCCCACCCTTCTATTGTGTTGCCTTCTATTGTTTCTATTCTGACTTTTTTCGGGAAACATTAAATGTATTGTTTACGTAACAGAACAGAAGTAGGCTAGATTTTTATACTTTAAAACAGTACTGTAAAAAAACTATTACACATAGCGCCCCTAGTATCAGGAGACATGCACGAGTTGTGAGTTCACCATAGTAGTTCTTTTCTGTTTTATGTCTGTTCGTTCCAGACGAATCTAATCGTAAAGCAAAGCAGCCGATAACGACGTTGATAACGACTATAAACTAGAAATCGGTATTGCATCATACGGCTTCTTTGTCCTTTGCTGTTACGTCGTCGTTGGAAACGTATTGCTGTAATTTTGTTCTGGGAAACTAATGATGGTTATGAAGATTTAGTTCTTCTGTCCAAAACATCAAAATATGTTGTCTATCCGAAAAAGTTGGATGTATAACGGATAGTGTCGGATATCAAACTTGGGCTCGGTTCGGATACGGATATCCGAACCGAACCGAATCCGACCCGATTTTTCAGATATCCGCACACCTCTAGACAAAAACCTATCTATTATCCACAAAACAACCTAACTACAAAATTGACTTTGACCTAGTTTACACCAAAGAACCTTTTAAGTGAGTTTGACTAGAGACAAATGGTTAACAATATTTTTTTTAATGGTTAGTGTTTACAGTAACTATAGGTTAATAAAGTACAAATACATTCACACAAAACACTGACCTCTGTATTGTTGACATGAACGTCTTCACCATCGACTCCACCAGCATTGTCCTGTCTGTCAGGATCAATCTCCTGAAACATTACATATTACCATGTAAGTTGTAAGTAATCCTTAGTAAAGATTCCAGAATGAAAATAACCCTACAACCATCTAGTGTTGTCAATCACTGAATTTTCATACTGTGTTGGTGTAAAACTTACTCAAATATGGAGTTAAAAACTAATAAAAAATTTTAAAATCTTTTTTGAGATTTTTGCTTACATCTATTGCGGTACTAGTACATTATAAAGCTGACTATTTAACTGGGTAAGATAACCAGTTAGTTATAGATCGATAAATCTATACTATTATAAAAAAGAGGTGGTGTCTGTGTGTGTGTATGGGAAAAGTAAACGCGAAAACTACTGGTCGGATCGGGCTGAAATTTGGCATGATGATAGCTCCCGATTAACATATAGGCATATTTTTATCCCAAAAATCCTTTCGGGCTCCGCCCCAGTGGCTCTGGAGTTTCCCATGTTAACCTTATGAGAAATGAAATTATTGAATCTTAACAGCTGTTTCAATTAAACAAGTTGGTTCTGTTCTGTGATGTTCAATAGCATTAAAGTTACAAGGATTACCAACAGGGTGCAGCACTAGCACTATTATTTCTTTTACATTTATGACAACAGCAAAAGGTGAGTGAGCGTAGCGAACGAACTTCAACCTGGAGGCGAGTGAGCGTAGTGAACGAGCTAACCTGAAGGCAAGTGAGCGTAGCGAACGAGCTAACCTGAAGGAAAGTGAGCGCAGCGAACGAGCTCCAACCTAAAGGTGAGTGAGCGTAGCGAACAAACTTCAAAAAGAACCTAAATTTCTTAAACCATGTCCTCACTCATAACTGCTATAAGCATTTGATACTTATATGCCAACCCCGTACGAAGGACGGGTACTCTGCTAGTTTAACTATAAATTGAATTGATACACAACTAGCTTATTCAAGAAAACTTATTCTTTGGAACTCTTTAATTGGGTAACATTGTATATCCACTCCATCTTCCTTAATGTATTCCTAGGCAATGTGCTTTTTCTTCCAAAATAAACTAACCTACTATGTGCTTTATGTATTATGCAATTCTAAAGAGGATAATAATAACTTTTGTGTATTTATCACTTTGGTTCACAAATGGATAAGGAATATGAATATGTCCGATACTTACATCCATGTCAACATGGACCACTCCTGTTGATCTTCTCTTGGGTCTTCTTCTTCGCTGGATCACAGCCTGGGTTGCCTGAGCGTTCCTGATGTCGTTTTCCTTGTCTTGATCTGTAACAAAGCAAATTATATCAAATCAGTTCTAATTACTTCCTACTCGAGTGGGTATAAACAGCCTTACATGTAGATCAAATATGCAATTTTATGAATACTGCAAGTTTGTGTGTATTTTTATTTATTTATTTATTTATTTTTTCTACTGTAACTTATTTTAATTTTTTTTATCTGGCTTGGTCACCACCAGTTTCAAATAGACAGAACAAAACACTGGCATCTGTTTCTGTCTACTAGCAGACATTGTTTTAAATTTATAATCCTGGTAATTTTATCTGAATGCTGTCTTTCATTTATTCTTTTTGTTATTTTATAATGAAGGAATCCCAACGGATTTAATTAATCGCAAGTGCAATAATATGTAGGGTAACAGTAAATGAAAATAGAGATTCTTTGTGTATAAAATTGTTCTTGAGTTTTGATAACCGGGAAATAGACCTTGAATCAGTGTTGTATATTGCTGGGAAACTTACATTTTTTAAATGAGCGTTTTCAGTCGAGACTCGGCACATGACCGACGCGCGTCTACTTGTCTATAGTAAAAATAAAAGTAGGCCTACTGTGTATTTATGTTTTATTCGTCATGTGTATAAGTGTACAGTTCGTGTATGTGTTTCAAAAACTCCAAGACGCACCTAATGGGGAAGCTCAAGACCTTTAGGACTGATGATGGCGATTTAATTTCGCCGAAATGCATCTCCTGTAATAGGATACATTAGGATCGACCAGCGGACACAGGTAATTTAGCCTTTTATTGATTGTCATACCGATCCGGAACAACAACAAACGACATAAAATGAAGTTATGTATAATAGTTTGGCCAGCATATCTGAAAATATGCAAACCAACTGCTGTTCTTTATATAAGAAGGTTTCAACTGATTACTATAAGATCCCCGTGCGTAGAACGGGTACACAGCTAGTTATGCATATTATTGTAATTAAGGCAGTGTTTATTTTTCCTCTTAGTCAGTCTGACACAAAGGACGTTTAGTAAAAAAAATAATATATCAAGTTCCTTTTCATGTATTTTGGGTCATTAGTTTGTAGTTTAATTACTGTAATAATTTTATTTCTGGGAGAAAATAAATATTCTTACTCTTGTATTGTTATTGTAGGGAGGTAGTGTGTCTGTAGTTTACATTGTGTAGCAGTCAATTGCCTTTACCCTACACCCTGTGTTACCTCGGAACCTCTTTTGGTTCAGTCACTTTACTTTTACTTCCCTTGTCCGAAATATCATTAATATGTCTCTAGTTCTTAGGATAGTTTGATTAATAATAATTATTTTGGTTAGAACTTTTGGTTAAATTATTTACGTTAATACTAGAAGTTTTCCTTCAAAAAACTAAAAAACTAGTAAAATTTGAAAAATTACAGCATTTTTCCAAATTGAATTCTTAAATTATTTATGTATGTGCTAACCAAGGAAGCCAGCTGCAACAGAATGACCATTGTTGTAAACTTCTTGTGTGAATAAAATCAGTTTTTCTTTCATAAATGCATTTGAGAGAAGTTCTATACCTCCAAAGCTTTTAAAATGTCAAATCTTCTTTATTTACCTTTGTCATCAGGTGGACGAGAGGGTCGTCTCAGTGGCAGTGTGACGGATGTATCCGCAGGGTCTGAGGCAGGGCGAGGGGTAGTGGTGACCGAGGGGCGTCGCAGAGCTGCCTCCAGTGCGGGGGCGGACGCTCTGCTCGGCTCTGTTCTTGCGTCTTCCAACATGAACTGTAACATCAGATCAACATCAATTAGACAGAGAAAATAGAAAGGGACTGTTCAGTAAAGAACTAATTTCCTGAATTTAACATTAAAATACACAATACATTAATTTCTTTGGTCATATTATTGAAGTATTGGTAAATTTAAAAAAAATTAAAGATAAAAAAAGACAGCCC
The DNA here is from genome assembly GCF_028750875.1 of Macrosteles quadrilineatus. Lineage (NCBI taxonomy): Eukaryota > Metazoa > Arthropoda > Insecta > Hemiptera > Cicadellidae > Macrosteles > Macrosteles quadrilineatus. The sequence continues at coordinate 3,726,298 of NW_026542605.1, forward strand.
TATTCTTAAGACCCGCATTGAAAACTGTAACTCTTGGACGTTGCTTAGGACAATTTTGATTTGTTACATCAGCTATAAAACTTGTTCCATTAGCATTTACTGACCACAGACAAACATTTTGACAAGTAGGGTTCACAGTTCACAAATAAACACGTTTTCAGGAAATTACATAACTGGGAACTGTTCTTGACCCTTTCCCTTTCGGTGATGCAAGATTTTTTATTGTTTATCCATATAGTTACAATATCAACTATGGATAGTTATCCATAGTGGATAACTATCCATTATCTATAGTCATTGGATAGTTGCACTATCCAATGAAATTTTTTATTATGTAGGCCTATGACAAATTTTACACATTTAGCCTATTTTTTCCTAGGCAAGTACAGTAGACTCTCTCTTATCCGGACACCTTTTAACCGGACATCGGTTTAACAGGACTTAACTCGGTGGAAATTACATCTCTTTAGCCGGACAATTCTTATCACCACATCGGTTTAACCGGACTAGATTGGCAGGAGGTGGGTGGTACTGAAACTACTGTTCTTGTGGGAAAGTTTTGAGACCAGTAATCACGTGTCTAAAGACAATGCTCTCCCAAATTTAAGTCAAATGCTGTATCATACAGTATGTATCTAAAGGTCCGTTTTTGAGGACGTCAGTTTAACCGGAAAAACCATTATCCGGACTGGCCTCGATCGCGAGGAGTCTGGATAAGAGGGAGTCTGCTGTACTGCTAAAATATAAAACCAATGATGCAAAGTTTTTAAGAAAGTAAAAAAAGTTAACTACAAACATAGAGAGTGTTAACTTATTGGTAGACTTTGTAACCTTATAATAAATTTTAAAATGTATGATGTTCCTGCCTTCAGAGTTTGATTATGATAAACAGTTAAACTATTTCCTAAAAACATCCAAGGCACAAACATGTTCAAAAGTGAAAAAAATAACATTCCTGTACACAAGTTTGCTACTAGTACACACAAGTGTATTTTAAACTGTTAGGTTACATGATACACATATTATTATACCAAATCATGCAGGTTAATAGTACAGCATTCATGATACAACATGTTTGATAAAAAATTGGATTGAATACCATAATTAAATGGAATTCTGCAGCCTTATTAAATTTACCAAAAGTAAGGGCAATTTAACTCAAAAATCCAAACGAGCACACACAAATATGATTTTTCTAATTATTAAACAAGCAATGAAAATTTATGGGGAAAATGTTTAAAATTAGTTGTTGGTATTTTATTCAGGAGTAATATCATTGACTATTAGATGTCAAATGTAATAAATGTAATAAATGTGTAATAAATGTAATAAATGTGATGATGTAGAAATTGAAGAATAAAAAAACGTTTCCCCAGACAATGTATAACAATGTTTTATTGAGGGATTAAGCACACGTTATGTTATGTAATCATCTAGAACTGACTATCAATACATCCATGTTGATTAACTGATTTTATACAACTATGGTAGAACTCCAACCATTCTAATCATCCTGCATCATTTTGGTCATGAAGGGACTGTACAACATTCAGATAATAAAAAATTTGGATAGTTGATCTTTTACAAAATTTGGGGTAATTTACAGAAAATAAGTCCAGTTAAACCGAGCTTTAACTATAGCGATAACAGAACACATTTGCAAAGATTTCGTGACCGCGCAGGAGGATGATGATTTTCCATACCTCGGGAGATAAAGATGATGTCCATAAGACAGTGGAAGATTTAGCCGCGATCGCAAAATAAGATGAAGATGCTTTCATGACCGTGGGGTATGATGATGGATGATGGTGTCTATACAACTGCAGGAGATAATCAAAATTTGCTGGCAATAACGTAAAACGATGACGATGTTTCTGTAACCGCGGGAGACGATGATTTGTCTACTCGTGGAGGTTTTGGATTTAGCTGATTCTTTCTGGAAGCGATTGGGATGATCAGCGATTCGGATAGTTGGAATTCGCATAATTTGGAGTGCTACTGTAAAAAAGAGTTTATTTTAGTCCTGTGAAAACAGCCATCAATTACTTATTTGTGATTCCTAATCAATCAAATAAACACAACAAAAAATGTATTTACGACTTTATAAAATACCAAACCACAGATATACAATGACAAAATTTTCAAATTTTAAAGTGCAGAAAAATAAATTAACTTAATTAAAAAAAAGTGCAGAAAAAAAGTATCCAATTAATTTCAATTGTGCTAGAAATACCGTGCAGTAAAACCATACTAGAAGATAGAAGATATCATACGGTATGATAAAAGTTACTACAAAAAAAATCCAAAACAACTAAAAAAAGCAGTAAAAATACAAGTGTGCATCTGCGCCATTTTACCTTGCCAAACCTAAAATGTTTTTACCTAGCCTATACAAATATTTTTACATATCACTTTGTACATGTTGTGTATATAACGATTGCATAGATATCCAAAGGAAAAATTGAATAATTATCTTAATATGGTAAAGAGGAAACAAATATATCAAATGTAAAGAATCAATTATTTTCCTATTTAAGGCCAAAATCCACAGTAAAGGTAGCGAAATACGCGTTTTTGGGGTAACGGATAACAAAAATTGACATTTAAAATGTGATTTTTTCTTATTGGGCCATTAAAACAGATGTCATTTCAATAAAATTATTTGCTGTTAAAAGTGTAAATAATTTCTGACACATCAACATTTTTAGGTTTGGCTGGGTGCGTGAGTCACTGACATTGACACAGACATGCGCCAGATAGCCACCTTGCTGCCGTTGTCTACACGGAGGCGCCACGAGGGCCGGCGCTCGCCCGACTGTGCCACTGTAGGTTCCGCCGTCGTGATTGTGGCAGTTATGTGTAGCGGCTCTTCACTGTCCGGCGACTAGTAACACCACCATAACCTTAGATTTTCAGTACCCCTTGCATTCAGACAGTTTAGAAGAGTTCAAGTTTAATAAAGAGCAATGTTTGTTGTTGTTTATGACACTATTCATGTACTTTGTGCTTCAATTAATAAAGAAATATTGAATTGAATTGAATTGAATGATTTTATTGTTTAGTTACTGTCACAGTTGTGGACAGTAAAAAGGGTTGTGTGCTGCAAGTGATGAATTAGTTTTTTAGAGTCAACTTAACAAGTACAGGTAGGCTACTGCTCAACATGGTAAAAGCGAATTATCTGGCTATCCAAGTTGTAATAGTGATAGAACACTTGCGGGATAGATTCTGGACCTAGATACCATTTTTGGGATATGAATTAATGATCATATTTGACAGAAGATTGAGGTTAAAATAAAACAAAACCTGAGTATGGCCCTCACAAAAAAACTTAAAAAACTAATAACTTAGGCAAAATAAAAAAAAAAACGTTAAGCAAATTTTAACTTCGGTAAAACAAGGAAACCTTCTATCAGAGCAAAATAAAATTTGTAACATTCTACAAGAAGTTTTCTAGCTTATTTTGGTAACGTAAAAAAATTTACAATCTTGTAATGATAGTACAGTAAAAGCTTACATTTAAACAACATACACATTTAAAAAGAACTCTGTAGAAGTTTTTTTTGTGTTTAAATTTTTGTTGGTAACTGTGAAAACCAGACCACGTTTAGCGAGGACTACCTGTACTTATGTGTTAAATATTAACTTATATTACTTATGTACGTATGTATAAAATCTTTCACTGTTTATTAAATGATAAACTTTACACCTAGATCATTAATTTACCAAAAAAATGTTCCGTTGGTAGGCCTACTATTTACCAAATGTGAAGTATGAGTCAAAATGAGGGTGTATTTCATTATTCCCTAGCACATTGTATGAAGCTACAAAATGACAAAATCAAAGATACCAAATGGGACTTCTCGCATTGGCTGTTACTGGGAAGTGGTTGACATTTGTATTTACAGACGAGCAGTGTTGTTGTTGTTGTCTTACCTGATCGCTGCCGCTCAGTTGTTGAGTTGCCTGCTGCAGCTGTTGTTGTTGCTTCTTCTTCACCAGTTGTTCTGCAGATTTGATCTCCTCCAGTGTCACTCCTTGCGTCGACCGCCGTGTTTCCCTCACTCGCTTGGCGTGCGCCTTACGCTGTGTTTCACTCTCCTCGTCTCGCACCGGCGGCACGAACGATCTGCCAATTAAACGTTTTTTATTTAGACCATTAGTCAATAACGTTGCTGTAGGAGAGTAGACGGTTTTGAAAAAGATTTGCAAAATTGAATGTAAAGTTTCTTCACTTTGCCCTTTTTACCGTTTCAATTCTCAAAACTAAACAAATTATGAAGATTTTTATTTACTCCAAAGAGTTGGAATTCAACAGTATGTAAAAATAGTTTACCTTGTCGATTTATATGAAACTATAGACTACCATTGCGTTTTATGTGACCAGTTCACTGCTTACAGCCACTGAAATTAATTTAAAGAAAATAAAACACCTTCCCCGCCCCTATGTAGGTACACTGCAAACACCCAAATGTTCAAAATGAAAATATATCAAACAAGCCAAACTGATGTACACAAGTACAAGTTAAATCCTATGCATACTAAAGGCAGATAACCTAGAACTACTTCTTTATTCATTGGTTAAAAGGGTTCAAAATTAATTATCCTTAAATATTGAAAACATCGGAGACCAAACATATTTGTGACGGGCTGACGGCACTATATCTCTCGTTTTACAAAAAATTAAGTATGAAAAAATTTAGAAAACCTTTAATGATGTTAACATTAAGTAGATTACTCAGTTGAAAGGTAAAAGGAAACAAAAAGTTGATCAGTTCATGCAGTTCACTGCTTCCAAGTATTTAAAAAGGCTTGGTTAAGAATTTATTGGTTGATAAGAATGCTTAAGTGGCAAAGATATGGCTCCCACCGCTTAAAACAATAAGCCTTTAGTTGAGAATAATTGACATTGAATGTAATGAATCTGACTGAAAACACTATGGTTCAGAGATATATTTAAATAAAATATAAATAACTCACAAGCACAAGTAAGTTTACAAATTTAGCTAGTACAAGTTTTCAAATTCTTTTATTAGTGTGAAGATGAAATTTTGATTGCATATCCATTCTGAGAAAAATTATTACAATAAAAAAACATTTGGTTTGTTTTACATGTAAATATTCCTAATTTCTGTTTAAACTTGATTCTAACTCAAACACAAATTTTGTTTCATAATATATTTTTCATAAAAGCATAAAATACACAAAAATTGCAAACTATGAAAAACTCTCACCTCAACTAAAAATGTCAAACTAAAATCTCCCCACTCAAACACAAAACAATATGACAAAGGATGTGTTCCTATCAATGCACTGTAGCCGTGTGTCGAGATATCAAGAACATTAGGCTACTGGGCCACTCATAATCACTTTCCCTACACTCATGGCTGAGGCACTCAATGAATCAGCTGTTTAATTGCTTCCTTTATCAGCTGTGCCCCAATACCAGCTGATGTGTGCTCAGCTGAGAATCTGTGTTTACAACCGGGAAAACCCTTAAACCAGACCTGGAGCGGTTATGCTAATGTATTCTAAATCACTGTCAATATTTAAATATGAATACTGTAAACATATTGATTGTTGGTTGGTTAGTTCTTTTGAAATTAAATATTAGTGTATGCAGCCAGCATGAAGTATTTTTTTTTTTTTAACTTGACACATTTTATTTATTAAATTATTGTAGCCTATATTTTATTATATTACCTTACATAAGATTTGGCAAAACGTTTATTTCAAAAACCATAGATAAATTAAAGCAAGTGTCAAGTCAAATAATTAGATTAAAACATTTTTCAGGGGTAGTAAGTAATTTTCAAAATCCACAACACAAAATGCTGCAATAAAATTTGATGATACTAACATGATCAAGATACTCTTTGAGATAATTTAAGATGAATGAGTGAGTTGAAATAGTTAAGTCACATTTTTAATAGGAAAAAGAAGCTGTTCACTGTAAAAAACAATTTCAATAAAAAAAATAGATGGTGAGGCTTCACTGCATGTTAAAATCGATTAATTTACCTGGCTATTCTGCTAAACTTTCAATATTTCAGACAAGATGACAAAAGAATGTTTGAATTTTGGATGCATACATATTCAGAGTTCAATCTGGTATCATGCAACAAGCAGTAAAATGGGAAAAAGTTAGTCCAAACAGTTTTTACAAACAAAAATATATTTGTTACAAACTATAAAATAAATTCAACGATGAAAGTTTTCTGACCTGATTAAACCGTACAATTAGAACCAACTACAACAACATACCAAAAATCTAAAATAATTTGAATTTGTGAAATGTGTCATCAAAAGAAAGTTTTTAACCCTAAAAAAATGTTTTTAAAACTTGAGAAATGTTTAAATTGAATGGTGGTGACTAATATAGACAGGAAACACATAGGACAACTCAACAACAACAAAGGAAGAATTTCACCATCATGCGACTGAATAATTTATATTTTGGTCATGCAAACTATTTAGAGAACCCAAAATAAAACCCGTTCTGATCTTCTAATTAATCTTCTCTTCTAACTAATTATTGCTTTCGTGTCAAAGAGAGATTGGTTGAGCAACTATTGAAGTCATATGCAAATACCATTTTTGTCCAAAAAAAGTTAACCATACGATGCACATGTGATTTGAGTAACCTCTAGTATTTTAAATTTCTATGATTTTTATTTTTTTATAATTTATTTTGGTCAAGTTTCTTCTTATTATTAATTTTACAGGATACATAATTAAAATTATTGCATCAAATTTTTAGATACCATTTAAAATATAGATCTGTTAATTTAAAAACAACTAATACTTTAAGCATAAGAATCACCTTCAAAATTGTCTTAGGACACATTGCCAAACCATTACTTTATTTTCATTAAAATTCAAATTAATGTATGACATTTTTAATTTGGCATGAAATTGTCATAATTAACTGTCAAAGGGACAAAATCTAGGTTTTTATAACCAATAAGATATGCTTATCAATTATCAATTATTTAAGATGGGGATGCCACTATGTGCGTATTTTAACCCAAATATTACTTAAGATTGACAATAAGTTTTATCACTTAGTACAAAAAATGTTTTTACTAACGTTAGTGATAATTTTAGAATGGATTATACAAAACCGAAATGGTCACATGAGAAGATGAATTTACAGTAGTAGGATAAAAATTACACTTTGTAATGGTAACCCTAGAAAGAACAAAATTATGAATAGCTAAAAACAAAGTAATGCCAAAAAAAATATAAAAATCTGCTTAAATCCAAATTTGTTAGGCAAACCAAACAAAAAAATGTCTCGAGAAACAAGATAGTGGCACGAAAAGCCATGCAAAAAGATGATGAACAAAAAAAAAACAAAAATCACACAGAGCAATCTTTTGACTTTACGCACTTGAAGAAATTTTTAAAGATGTTTCCGGGACTTAATTTGCTACCCCCGGGAGTTGTAGGAGTGGTAGGGGTCTGCAAAGGGCTTCCGGTGATCATGGCCATTACACCGCTGAAATTGTGAGGGAGTGGTAAAACTATGAAACATTACAACACGTGACTATATACAAAAATGCAGACAAAACATATCACCACTGAATTTTATCAAAATTTCAAACCCACTAAAAGGAGAAACTATTAGGCCTAACTATTTGTTACTCCCTTTCTAAGTCTAAAAAACAACAGTTATTACTTATTATTACAGTAATAACAACAATAGTTACTAGGCCTAATTAGGCAATCAATCAGTTAATTAAACTACTCAGGTTTTTATGTCAGACATTGGGTATTTTCAATAGTGAATAACTACTTGCATTCTGACCTACAAATAATATAACATCAAAGGGAAAAAGTGCATAGCATGAGATGGGTAATGACTAATGAGAGACATGTAAGAGTGTGTGAGGTGACAAGATCAATCACTGACAAAACAGAAATGACCAGTGTCTGTAATGTCCCGCGGTGTAGAATAAAAAAAAACTGTAAGCACTCAAACAGAGTTATGATTAGAAAGTTTCAATGGAGAAAAAATTATTCCATTTAATGAAGTAACCCATGAGAATATTGTTAGTATACGTGTATATTGAAGATACTAGCTTTTTTTAACTAGTTACAAAACACCAATCCTAAGCTTTTAAGGAACTTAAAATCAACCTAAATTACACAATAAATGTCTCAAAACATTATGGATTTCTGCAAAAATATTTAATTATTTTATTTCCAAATCAATACATAGTCACCCATTCAACATTAACAACCAGACAATTATTTCATTGATGATAAGATAACATTTACAGATTATTAATTATCTCACAATAAACTATTCATGTGTAATAAGCACCAACAGGATTAACAAGAAGAGTCTAATAAAATTATTAATATTAATATCAATTTACCTAAACTCATTTTATAAAATACTTGTATTGATGTGGTAAAAATACAAGTGAAGGGTACTAAACAATAGGAACAGAGTGCTTTGTAACATCCTTTTAGGACAAATATCACAATACCTAGTCCCCTGTTGTGTTTTAATCATTGACTGCAAAATACACTGTGTATGGAATCGTCCAGTTCTTTTACGGATCTCAAAGGAACAATTGATCATGAAAATATCAGAAAATCACTGTTTATAAACTTGGGATTTACTTTTCCTTTTCACACTTAAGGATTCAAAATACTAATCCACAATCTACACCAATTGAGCTTTACAAATAGTAAACTTGTTTAGCTTATGTTAATATATTTGGATGTGTGCAACTTGAACTTAAGTTTAACCAAAGGTCACCTCACACATACTGAGTATACTACAACTGGGGAATATATCAAACCAATTTCATACTCTGAAATAAATATTAAAACATATAAAATCTTGATAGAAAATCAATAACATTTTTCACAACCAAATGGTATTATGCTTAGGTCTATTAATCTAAGCAACTTTAACTAAAACTATGAACAAACGTAGAACTGGCACATACCTGCGTATGCTAGGATGAGATTGTGGGCTGGACGTTGACGTAGGTGTGGACGGAGCTGACGAGGGAGAGGAAGTAGGGGTAGTAGCCGAGGGGGAGGTTGTTGTAGAGGTGGGAGGGATGACTAGAGCTGGGGTGGAGGGGGGAAGTGGCAACCGAGTGTCCTCTCGCACCAATCCCCTCCTGAAACCAACACATACAACATTGGCAATTTTTGTTTGCACAAGATTTTCTCAAATATGGTTTTGTGACTGTTAAAAGTAAACGGTCTTTGGTAAAAAATTAACTCAATTCAAGTGTATAGTCACGAGTAAGGTGCATGCTCAAAATGGTGCTACCTTTTGGGAAGAAATGAACAACATTCAAACATATTTTATCAAGTCTTGTTAATTTTTTGATCTCTGTTTGGTGGACTATTTGTCTTATTCAAGTGGATTTCCCTGAAGAGAAGAAACAGATTTTTTTTATAACAAAATTGTTAAAAAGAAATAGATATTTCCCTAAATAGGCTAAGTAATTATTTGAGTAATTGATTTTAAACATCTAGAGTCTTAAAAATTATTAGTGAATTGTTCCATCCCCAGCAAATTGCTAATTACTTATTGTAAAAAAAGTAGGCTATTTAGGGAAATACCTATTTTTTCCTAAAGAATGATTTTATTATTTTAAACATCTGATTTTGTTTTTACATCCTCTCCCTTTACAGTTATCTTATATCTTACAAGCTGTTTTAAAGCAAGCCCTTACTGAGCCACTGAAACAGTGTAAGAAACGTGATCAATAAAACATGTTTAAATGTCTAATATAACTTTTCATAGAAGTATAATATTTTTAAGAAAAACCAACCCAAAATTTTAGTAGTAATAACTCCATTGAAAACCATGATAAAAAGGATCAATCCCTATTGGTTTTCTGTTGTGAAACAAATCTACCAAAATAACAAGTCCCTTATCAATGTGGTATGCGAAATCAACAAAAGATTACGAATAATTAGTATGCATCAATCAAACTAAATACTGACACACACAAAAAATAGTTAGTCAAATTTAATTTAATATGAAAAACAAATACAATTGCATTTGATTGACTGTTAGTAGTGTGCAACAGTGCTAACCCTTAACACTCACCTGCATTTGATCATTTCATGGACAATCCATTCAAAACACACTGTGTATCTCTCCATTGTCGAGAGATTTACTGACAACTTCATACAAATAAAATGTTTTTCACTGAGCTGCATTACACTGCTTGTGTTGCAGGATAGAACTGGTACGAGAACAGACAAGAACTTAACTGGGACGGAGCAGGTCTGCTATAATAGCAACACCTGTTCTTTGTTTGATTTGGTGTAGTCATACTTCACATTTGGTTAAGTGTACCTAGCGGTGGTAAATAAAACTGGTTTAAATGGTATGAATAACAAGTCAAATATGTGTATTTTAGTTCCCAAATTATTGTAAATGTTTGACGGGAAAGCTTGCCATATTTAGGTGCTTAGTATAGAGAACCAATAAATCTATTTTTAAAATACGATTAAAAAATTTTATTTTCTTGCAGCTGATATTTTTGACAAAAAAAAGCTAAAATATAACTCATGTCCATGCAATTGAATTCTCCTTCAGCACTAAGAGTTTAGTTTCTTATCAATATTCACTAACAAGGATTCTTTCCAAAAAATGAAATTTGTACGTTTGAACGCCTAATTCTCAATTATTTTGAATGTTTTAGGGCAATATTGTTACAAAAGAGCAGAAGGGCCTAAGTTTAAATGATTTTTGATTTTTGTTTGTGACTTACCTGAATATAAAAGAGACCATTCTTGAAGAATTACAACACAACACATACAAATTTTAAAAACTCAACATCATTTATACCATTTCCAAGTCAACAATTATCTGGCCACCATTGAACCTGACAAAACATTTCTTCCTCACTCAAGATATACCTGATTTCCCCAAAATAACCTAAAATCAAACCCTTGTGCCTATTGTTGCATCATCAACCTCAAACATCCCAAATAATTCAACATTTTTTGGGATGCATGGACAAAAGAGAAATCCTCTTTAGTGAATCTTGATGATCAACTAAACTCTTAGTGTCAGCGGGGAGTTAAGATTGTGTAATACAGAAGTTATCTTCAGTTCCATCCTGTTATCAACAATAAACCTATTTTGTATCTTTGTTCATAAGATTAGTGCACTATATACCTCGGGAAGCACTTCTCTTTGAGCGAGGCGGAGCGTGTGGGGGTGCGACCGGGGGTGTGCGGGGGATGCAGCGTGGGACACGACGTCCCTGCATTGATCTTGGCTCTCAGCTCCAGGTAGCGGCGGTAGAACCTGCCACATGCAGCAACATGCTCATGCCAAGCAACACAACACACTTACCTCCATGTCTTGTGATGTAAATAATACATAATAATTGTGATTTTTAGAATGAAGATATAGCAGCTTACTTTAGAAAAAGTCCAGGTAGGACATGGGTAGAAAACAGACAACATTTCATCTCCTTAGGGGCTTTGTCAAAACAAGTTTCAGAGATTCAAATTTCAAAGTGTACAGAGACCAAGTCTCAGGGGTCAGAAAATTGTGTTTCCAGAGAATTCTGTGTGTACTATGGTCTACCAGGACATTTTTCAGATAAGCTAGCTGCTATTCCTTAATTCTAATAACCACAATCCATGCCAAGGTATTTCCTAAAAAAAACCCCTGTTTGATTAAATTATTCAAGTGGGCAATTTTGACACACTGTAGCATAACAATTATTAAAATTTGCACAGTGATTTTACCAACTAGTAACTTTTGCTATCTAACTCTTAGGTTATGTTAGTTCACAACCAATGATGAAAATGAGACTGATTATGAAAATGGTATCGGATTGATATTTATTGAAAATTTAATTATTGATTGTTGAAAGTATACTTAAATTTTTGAAAGATATTAAAATTAAAGAGTTACTAGGCACCTTATTGGCATTAATGTAAAATAAGAGAGAAAATGAAGTATTATCAATTAACTTTTAGTGAATGTAAATAATGAACAAACATTGAACAATGATAAGTTAGTATCACAGACAGTAGTCTACAGTGTGATTATGAATTACAACGACGTTGACACAAAGTATTATTAGAACCATTGACAGTTTAAGATTTTCACTAAACCAACATAGCCTAACAATTTGAGTGCTTGGCGTGAGAACAACACATCTTTTATTTCTAAGGAATAAAATAAAATACATTCATTAAGTCACATTATCATCCAGAAAAAATTAATTATGCTAAGCCAATAATAAGTTTTAGTAGGCAAAAAAATTCAAACATTTTAAAACAAAAGTGTAAACATTACAGGGTCATTTAAACAACCAAAGATTGAATGACTTAACATAAACGTTCTGATTGGCTTTAGCTAATTTTCAGCTTTACTGTGAAAGCTACCCCCGTCACAGCATACCTGCAGGCTAAGAGAAATTCCAGTTGCTTTATTGTATTTGAATTCAAAAGGATTCATTGTAAATGAAATTTAAATTTAAACCTAAGTCCAACGTCCACTATAAAACACCTATTATTGGTTCAATGAATACCTAAGTTGATGCAGCTACTGGGAACAAGAAGCATTTTAGTTTTAATCAAAATGCTTTAATGGAATAAATACTTGCCAAAAAACTATAATTATCTCCATCATAGAACACCTGTAAATTTGGTGTGTTGCTAACCTAGTGGTTAGCGTCTCGGACTTTGGTAAGGGAGAGACGGGATCAATTCACGGCACATCCACAAAACTTTATTCTCACGTTGACCTCTTGTAAAATGCCACTGGTGTATGAAATAAAAACACCTACAAAATAAGCTATTTCAAGTTAGGCCTACTTTAATGAGTAAAAGTTCAGACAGATGCTCAGAGTAACAACGTTGTTTTCAATGTTTAAACAGAGAAAAAAAAGGTTAATTTTTGGGCTACAAAACCCCTCTTTATGTGTTTCAATCATTCTGGATTATGTTACAAATCTTTCAATCTTTGGATCAATTCCAATTTAGTCTCAAGCTTACTGGATAACGTTTCGTTTTGAAGCAAACTTCAACTAATAATTTAATTGGGTAACTCTTCAGCAGACACCCTGACAAAAACATTAAAAAACCAGTCAACAACACAATCAAAATTGTTACTGCTTGCAGTTATTAACGACAAATTTAAAACAAATAGTAAATCTGAATCTACAAAAAGCTAGCTCTAGACAAGACTGAATTGTAACTTGCTTTTCGTCCGCCTCGAAGCTCTGTGTGCGCCTCAGACCGATCTCCTTGTCCTTCTCCTCCGGAGCGATGACTCGGGGAGGTCCTGTAGGAGAGGTTATCTTCTCTGCTGGCTCATTCTCACCTATCCCTAGGGGGAAAATGTGATGATTACCACTACAATACAAGTGAACTATACAGGGTGGTAATAAAGTCCGAAGACAGTTAAATATTTTCGAAACGACAACAGGTAAATCAATAAGATTTTATACGTAAACACAACATCTAAAAATCTACTTTTTTTAGGAAAATCAATTTTCATGGGGACGTCCCGCAAGGAGTCAGGAGGAAATCTAAAATAGAAGCAGAGGTTGACATGTACATCAAATTAAAGGTCTTTACTAGCAGAATATATTGCCGCAAATTTGAACTCAAACGTACAACCGAGCCAAGAATGACAGTTGTTCAAAGATTCATTTAGTTTGCATTGCTATTATACACTTACTCCTCAGAGGAATCGGAAGAAAATTGTTAACGTAAGCATAGGTCGATATGCACATCAAATTAAACGTCTTCACTAGTAGATTACAATGCCGTAAATTCAAGCTCAAAAGAACGCCTGAGTAAAAAATGGCAGTCGTTCAAAGCTACAAAATGGCAGATTCAAGAAATTTTTGAACGGCTGCCATTTTGCGCAGGATCAACCTTTTGAAGTGTGGTATGCGGCATTGTATTCTACTAAAAAATACCTTTCATTTAATGTGCATACTGACCTATGCTTCCATTTAAGATTTTCGACCGACTCCTTGAGGGCCGTCCCCCTGAAGAGTTATTGGATCACTGAATATGTGTTAAAATAAAATTTTATGCTCTGTAACTTTGTACCAAGTATTGTAGCTCTATCTACATTATTTTTTAAAATATTAAACTGTCTTCGGACTTTATTACCACGCTGTATACAATTCCTAGGTTAAAGAATGGTGTGTTGCTAGAATAGTAGTTTGCCGTCTATAACTTTGGTGAGGGAGATAGCCTTTGACTCGTGGTACCCCCACAAATATACTATCTATTCCATTCCCATTGAAAGTGTTTGTAATACCTTTTTGCTAAAAATCCCACAAGTATAAACACACACAAAAACACCTTGAATGAAAACTAAAAGCATTCAAGGAATTTGTAAATAAAAAAGAACTAATCAAAATAAATTAAAAATGAACTGACAATATATATTTAGGTGGGGAGTAGCTTGTGACAATGTTACAAGTTACTGTATTACTGTCATCTAACACTTGGTCATCTTTTCAGCTTACGCTACAAACATTGTCTACCGATATTAGAAACAAAGTTAAAAATTCCTTAAAGCATGCAACAATCTGAAGCTATCAATAACGGAATGTGAAAGACAAAATCTTTAAAGGTACCTGAACAAATATAAGATGGGAAATTTTACACTATTACAATTATTGCTGTTAAAAGATCTAAAACACATTTGTCATATAAAAATATTTTAAATTATTGATCAAAACCTATATACCTTTAAACTGGCACAGAGGTCAAAAAAGTTTGGTTTGTTTCAAACAAATTTGTTAGCAAAACTTAAATCACCTATTTATTTCTTGTATTGAAACTTAATTCTGGAAACATATTGAATGACTTATACTTTTTAAATTTAACTGAATATTTAATAGGCCTACCTTGGTTCAATAGCCAAACTACAAAGTAAAAGTGTTACTATAGAATAAAAAAGAACTTTCTAATGTAACAAAAAAGTTAAAACTCAATAAATAGGTACATATTTTGTCTAATTTTTGTTAATTTGTTGGGCTTGCTTAGTGAAATTTAATTCATGAACCAATTAATTATGAGAAGATTTTTTTATTATTCCCCATGGTAAAATAATACAAAGCAAGATACACCTGACATACAACCTGGTAGTGGAGGCTAAGACTCCTGTACAGAAGTGATACATTGTTTGTGGCCAGTGGCATATGAGTTTCCACATATTACTGGAATCCTGACTTACCTTTTAAAGCTACATGAGGTAACTCAAGGGCAACTCATCACCTTCACCTTTACATGTCCTTCTTACAGTTAACTGTTAAACTACGATTTTATTTTTTAAAGGCTAACGGTGTGTTTGAATTAACAGTTATGAGATTTTAGTAATCTTTAATTTGAAATCCCAATTCAGCCCTAAAGGTATTGTACCTACATAAATTGATGTAGGCCTACTTCTCACAATAGCAGTTCATGATAACTAGTAGTAGTGTTTTAAACAGTTTATTTATATGTTAAGTAATTTAACAAAAGCTTTTATTGGGCCCTAGACGCAAAATGGTTCATTTTTGATTTTCTAGGAAAACTTTGATGAAACTGTTCTGTTATCCCCATTGTTTATGGTGTCCAAACGGTGATGTCATAATCAGAAATGTGACTTTTTCTTTGAACCTAATAATATTAGCACTGATTTTGGATGTGAGTTTCATCCCTTCAGGATCATTAACAAAGTTCTTGGGTTACGAGGTTGATGAAAAACTAAACTGGAAAACATATATTGATATTTTGTTCAAAAAATTAAATTCTCTCTGTTTTCAAATGTTTGTTCTGCAAAAAATTACTGACTTACAGACAAGATTGATTGTATATCATGCATTGTTCGCTTCATCAATACAGTATGGTGTTGAACTTTGGGGAGGTAGTTCAGGTATGGAGTCTGTTTTTAAATTTAAAAAAAAATATCTTAGAATCATGACAAATTCTAAACCTAGAACATCCTGTAAATCTATTTTTAGGGAACTCAAAATGTTAACACTACCATCTATGTACATTAGTAAATGTCTGTTTTATGTCAAATCTAATTTTAATATGTTGATGGAAGATAACATATTCACAATTATCAGACTAGGAACAGAAATGGTTTCCAGTTTCCTATTCATAGATTAAGTTCCTTTGAAAAGTTGCCTCAGTATTTTGGGGAAAAATTATATAATAAGCTACCAAACAGGATAAAGAATATTGATAATGATCTTAAGTTTAAGAAAGAAGTTCAGTCCCTGCTGCTAAACAAAGTATACTATTGTATAAATGATTTTTTATGTGAAACTTTGTAATATTATGTAAATATGTATATAAAATTAAGGCATTTGATTAAGTTTTTGCCGAAAAATTGTATCATGTATATTTTGCTTTTAGTTTTTAAGATGTTGACATGTCACCTGTTTTACCAGCTGTGCTGGGGAGGAAAATGTATTGTGACGAATAAAGAATCTGAATCTGAATCTGAATTAATGATACCAAGAACGTTACAGTATGCTGTTTACCATGCCAAATTAAGAATACCATTTTTTGTAACGATTCTGCATAGCCCACTGCCCAGTCACATCTTGGTCTTCGGGAACATCATTAAATTGTAGCTTCTCCAAAATATGGATGCCAGCTAGTTTTTTGCCTGTTGGACACAGTATTCTCCAGAAGACCCAGGTCAGTCTACTTTGACCTAAAGTATCTTGTCTATGACCAATCTAATCATCTTGTAGTTTACACATTGTCAATACTTACTCAGAGGTAGTGTCTTGTTAGATAAATCTCCTCCGCCTCTACTTCTGAAGGAGCCTGGTCGCCTCCAAGAAGGAGTCACTGAGTCATCATTCTCCGCTGTGCCTTGCTTGGGTGGAGAACTGGGAGCCTGGAAAAACCAAACACACATTGAAAACTAAAAATACCCCCACCGCAGCAAACCTGCAGACTAAGCTAATTTCTATTTGCCTGATTGGATTTACTCTAAAATATCTCCTTAAAAATATCACATTATTCCTCATTTAAATAGCATTGGTTTAACGAGTACTTCTAGGTTTGCTGCAACGAGGAAAGTAAAAACGAGTTTTTTTAATGAAATGTTAATAGTTTGATATGAAATTAATAAATTTTCCAAATTTTATAAAACTATGTTCATAAACAAGCGAAATACAACAGTTTACTTATCCTCCATAAGAATAACATGGGAATTCTATTTTTTTCCCTCCGTAACTATAGGTGCATAAAAAAGCTTCAATATGCTAAATTATTTGTTTTTTAAGCTCTACAAAATGGTTTGGAAAGAAATTGCAAAATTGTACGTTTTTAGCGTCAAAAATGGGAAAAATCAATTTTCACCCCATAAAACCCCCATTCCCATAGTCTCAATTATGCTCAAATATGCTCAATTATGTCAATTATGCTGGTTCGCGAACTCGTCCAAATAAATGTAGGTTTACACGTTTATACCAAATGTCATCAAAATCGGATCATTTTTGCTCGAGTTATCGTGCTAACAGACACTTATATTTATAAATTTGAACTGATGGTGTTTTTGGCCTCTGGGGACCTCAAAATGAAAAAGTAAATCGGTCCTGGATCCAGTTCTTACAATGATTACTACGGTAATAGCTTATTCCCTATATGGGAAATTCGCTAAAAAGATCAAGTATGAGTATTTTGGATTCAGCAGTACCGGTAATAAAGATATTGAGTAGGGATGGTCAAGTCTCGAAATTTCGGGAAATTTTCGGGAAATTTTAAATCTCGTTACACGAGACGAGATTTCTTTTTGGCCAAAATTTTTATCGAGACGAGAAAACAAAAAAAAAAAAATTGAAAACGCCTGCAGAAAGTCAATGCAATACCCGCAATACAGGAGCGTGTTGTAGTTGCGTTTCCTTTGCGAAGGCGTTCTCATTTAATTAATTCTTTAAATGTAAATATTACTTTAATTATTTTAATAATATTACTTTAATGACATTTGAGAAGTTTTGTTAAGTGTAAGCAGTGTGAGGAATGTTTTATTACTATAAAAAGTCAAAACAAGTAACTATTTTATAAAAATTAATATTGCTTTTATTTTATGATTTATTTTATTTTAGGATAAGTTGAACTCTATCCTAACTGATATCACTATGTTTCCTAATCATAGGCATTTTTAATAAGTTAGGCGTGATTAATAAAAAAATGTTATGCTGATGTTTTTTAATAAAAGATTGTAAATATTCTTGCCTATTATCATTATTTTTGTATTTAGACAGTCATCTAACAATGTAACAAAATCAGGTAAAAATTTTAAACGTGCATTTCCCGTTGTGTATGAGAAGGGAAATCCCGTCTCGATCTCGTCTCGAAATTTTATGAGAAATAAAAAATCTCGTCTCGTCTCGTCTCGAAATAAAAATCCAATCTCGTCCATCCCTAATATTGAGGTTATAATTACTTCAACTGAGGGTCGGATTTTAGGTGTAACTGCAGGTAAAAAAATCAAATTGGTTGATTGAGGAGTTATTTTTTTAAATTTTTTTAAGTGATAAAAGAGTTCAGCTAGGTCACATGAAAAAATTAACGTCCAGTGTCTTGAAAGTAAAGATTGTGTAAATTAGGACGGCGTGTAGGATGATAGGAAGGTTCCCTCAACTCTGAGAGTCACCAGTGGTATTGAACTAAACCAATGGCAATCAACTGTTGAGTCTACTGTGCAAAATAAAAAAAGTGACGGTGGTGAGGAAATGGTTCTCATCCTCAGGCCCACCATTTTAATTGACACAATCTATACATTGTTTCAAGACCATTTTACGATTCTCAAATAAAGGATGTAACACAGAGCACATAGGTTTTTAGGATTTTTTGTGAGGGTATCAAGCTTAACTAAATGGAATCTAGTCTAATCTGGCAAAAGAAAAATATAGCATTTTTCAAGGTGGGCATGGGTTGATTAGAAAGTCAGATGCCTCCTTCCTCTTCAACTCATGTCTTCATTAAATGAAAACACTGTCAATCACAGTGAAATATTCTAATATTTAGTGCATAGTGTAAAGTGTGTCTTTCTTATGTCCGATTAGAATTGTTTCCCTTCTGGTAACACTGCTATCGTCACAAATATCCAATTTTTAAGTAAGTTAGACAGATTTAAATTTATTAAGAAAAGCTTATTTTGTAAAACTGTAATTTGAGCAGTCATTTATTGATTAGAACGACACGTAGGGATCATTAGCTTGTGTTATACAACTTGAATACAGTGTTTGTTACCAATACACTGAGAGAGTAAACTTAGATGAAACAAGATTCTTCTAGAACCAACAACAAAACTTACTGGTGTAATAGGAACTTGTTTTGCGACTTCTGTTGAATTTTGTATCCTAGTCTGTTCATCTCTGTTGACTCTGTTGTTCTTTTCTGAAATAAAAATCAATTTTACTTTAAGTTTAAAGTAATTGGCATTGCATGGAGGGAACTGGCAGTTTGTCATACCTTTTTCACAATATAGGAACTTATCATGGGAGATCACCAGGTATAATACCCACCACCAGGTATACCTACACTGCTCTGTATCTCACATATTTTCCTGAGGTATCATATACCACATTCTCCTGTAAATTTGTAGTAAATGTAAAAGAGACTATTATGATGGCTTTTCAGTAGTAGATTGTCGATGATTGAAACAAATCTACGGGAACACTACAATATACCTAGTTATGTAGATGAAGATTTCAACACAGATTTAAAAAGGTTGAGACATAAGTAGACCTGTTTGTTTGACTTATATAAACAATATAAAAGAAATTGAAGAATTAAAATTTGGATTTCAGAAAAAAAAAAAACATGATTGAGGAAAATATTTTAAACTTTTATCTCATCAGAAACTTGATTTTTATGAAATAACAATGGTTTTTTACATGTCTTCATATAATAATTAGGCCTACCTATTTCCTAAAAGTTGAGAAAATTGTGAAAGTTTGCAACATTTCCTAAAAGTTGAGAAAAGTGTGACAAGTGTGCAGCATAGTCAAATACAAGAAATGTTACCAATAAATATTAGAACTTAGAACTCATCTGAATTTCCAATTAGGTTTACAAAACCCACAGGATTTCTTATGTATTAAGGTCGTTCTAAATGTGCTTGACATGGTATAGCAATATCAAGTAGTTAATAAAATAGTTATTTATTTTAGCATTCCCTTAAATGACAATACTCCGTACCTTCATGTAAATTACACCCTAAATAACCTAAAATGTATAAACTAGCCAAATAATTTAAAAATAATACTTACAAAAGGAAAATTATAATTAATACGTTTAAAACCTACAGGCGCAATCAACAAAATTTCAAGTCATCAAATTACATAAGCATATCTATGTACAGCTGAATTATGCCAACACAAAATTATTGCAGCTAAGAAGCAATTCAACAACTGTTAAATAAATTAAAAGCGACTGAAAATTATGTTTCCGGCAAACTCACCCTCCTCATAAATATCATAACTTAAAGAGTCATCATCATCATCATAGGAACTATCCAATGAATCAGATGTGTCATCATCATCACTTTCCTCGTCTTCTAATGCAGCTTGTAACATTACAATTAATTCTTCATGGAAAGTATATTTTACTTGATAAGTATTGATACTATAATTTTTTTTATGTCAAGATTAGTTACCAAATTATTTATACAACTATAATAATAATGACAGGATCCATCTCAAAGAATATTTATTTAAATGTTAGTCTCTTACAATTCCGAGATTATTAACATTTAATATCAGTATTATATTTTGTTAGTAAAAAATTAACACCATGAAATAATAATGTTACAAAAGTGTATTGTTGTATCTATTTAATTATGTGTCCATCGTGAGGTATTGTATACATGTACGATCAGATTGTTGACTCAGTCAATAGTAATACAGAATGTCCTACAAAGGGGTTTAGACGTTTGATTAAATAATACTAGGCAATGTAAACTAGCTTCGAAGTTTTACACAATTTTTACAACAGGTTTTGAAAATATTCTGTGAAAATGTCACCTTCCTAACATTTGTAGAGACAAAATGTCATCATATTAAAAAATATAACTGATTGGCCTCAAGCAATATTTAATGCTATGATGAACTGTCATAAATTAAATATTATAATATATCAAAACAAAAGCTTCTTGAGGTATCATATACCCCATACTTCATTACATTAAGTTTAACACTGTTTCATTACGTTAAGTTTACATTAAGTTTTTGTATTCCTTAAAAGGAGTTTTTTTTTTATATTGCCTGAAGAAGAGTTGGATGTTTAAACTAACCTTTTTGATGTTATGATTGTGACTAAAAAGTTTTATTTCCAAATCAAGTTTAATCAATTGTGAAATTGAATTATTTTTTATGTCTATATGTTGAATATTTAAGTTAGAGTTTTGTCTAGTATATATTTAATATCGGGTACACCTAGCTTTGTCAATTTTAAGAACTCTCTTATTGACCATTCTAATGCATAATAGTTAAAACACTAATTGTGATAAATTATATTGTTATTCCACACAAACAAAACAAAAATACCAGTAATAACTCACCAACTCTGCTGTCTTCACTAGGTTCTGGTTGAATCTTCAGTTGTACTTGAGGCACGATCTCAATAGGTGTATTTTCCTCGTTCATTTGTCGTTCCTTCTCCTTAGCCTTTTCTAATATCCTGCAACAAGTGTACGAGTGGTGATTGCAACTAATTTTGTTCCATATTAAATTAAGATATTTTTATAATTATATACTGGTGGCCGTTAACATGTTCTTCCAGGATTTTATCGTTTGTCTCTCAAAGCGAGAATAGCTGTAGGCCTAATGCTTTAACAAGCAAAATTGGGCAAAAAGCAAACACCTGAGTTAGACCGGACATTTAAAAAGGAGAGGACATAAAAAAGCTATGGTAAAATATGGAGGGAACCCCTGAACAAAAGAGAACCCCTTGGACACTTAGAAGGTGGAAACATAAAGTAAAAAACGACATGAGATTGTTAAAAGCCAATGATGAATACACAGAGGATCCCAGGAAGTCGAGGTAGTTAGTATGTAGGACCAAGTATCTTCTAGGATTTAAATGTCCAAGGGGAAAAATATAAGCATTATGGGTATGTATTTAACATTGATCAGTTGTCTGACAACCTTTGGTCAAAGACATGAAAACCTTGTATCTTTGTAACATCAATTAGATCATTTTAAAATCACAATGAGTACTGGTAGTGGTTTCACAAACATCCGTAGAGATAAAACTACGCAAGTATTTTATTGCTAAACAAAGTCCCACAAACTTAGCATTCAATAAACCCAGTTGGACAAATTTGTTTGAGAACAGGTAAAGAATTATTATGCAAGTTCTAAACTACCCAACACTGAAGTTTATTAATTACAACCTGAGGCTAGCAAACTAAAAAACTCAGTAACTTCAAAAGTTAACATTGACTTTGCCATTTTGGAATCAGCACTTCTTGCGAACTGGATACCTGGAGACTCTATGATCAGCTATTTAGCCTAAGGAGTCAGTCGGTCAGCACAATAACCTATATTTTATAAAAAAAGTCAAGCATTTTTTTTAACCAAGACAAACTTCAATTGATCTATTTTATTATTATGGTATTTAAGAGAATCATGTACAAAAGTGGTGAAGAAGTAAACTGTGCCAAAATCTGTCTCAGCTTTAAATTTGGCCCATATTAAAACTCGGCACCCTTTCAGTCTACACTACTCTGAGTGTTGGGGACTGTACTGTATTGAGTTTTTTGCCAGTAGAGTAAACAAATGTTGAGTTTGTGTACCTCTGACTGTGCCGCTTGTTGATGATCAGGTCTCCTTTCTCTCTCCTTAAACTTTCTTGTTTTTTCCTCAGTTCCTCCAGCACCTTCACCATCTCTGAGTCTGCCACGTCAAAGGCTGTCTGACCCTGGAAACACACACATGTATTAAATATGAGTGGCCTTCAATCATTACAATTTTACACAAGAGTTAAAATTTCAGTTAACACTTGATCAGAGAACAACATGTTTTAAAATTTCAAAGGATCGAGAATCCATAAATTTTAGTATCCGCACATCACTAGTTGAAACCTATCAACTTTGGGTGGGTGTGTGAAATCTGACCTGTCACTCTCCCACCAATGTCTAAGAAGCTGACAACTAAGCTATCTATTAACAATTAGCTTTGTATACTAAGTTGTATTAACGTAAGTTGTATTACTAAGTTGAGTAATTTTACACAGCTTCAGATCCTACTTACAACAAGATTTTTAGTGTCCATGTCGCACATATGCTGAATCAGCATTTCACATGATTCCTTCTGACCCCAGTGAGCTGCTGCATGTAGGGGAGTCCAACCGTCGGCATCCTGAGTGTCTACATCAGCACCCGCCTGCAGCAGTAGTCTGGAACATAGTGAATGGTCAATACAAGGACTAGCACAGTCAACCAATACATGACATCAATACAATCTGAGCATAGCAACTTTTTGAGAAACCTTCCGATAGAGCCCTTTAGAACGGACTGGAAAGCAGTTGTTGTCTATATTATGTAGGGCTGTTGACTGGCCATATGGAAACTTGGTCAAACAGACTGATAACAATTTTGGGCAAATGAATGGGAAACTGCTTTTTCACACTTATGACTGGTTTGTCCATCTCTAACCCTAAGAAGGTTGAAAGTTCTAGAAAATGTGATCTTGAGGCTAAACGAAATTAAATAAATTGATGGCCTTCAGTTGTTAGGATTGTCCAAGGCTGATGGATTAAATTGAGGAGTACTACTAAAGGCTTTGAGGTTAAAATAACACTAGCTATAAAACAATGTTTTCAGGTGAAACAAAATACATTAGAATAACAATAGAATATCAACAGAAGAAGAATGTCTCAATTTTTGCTTATAATTTAAAACAAACAAGTACTGTGAAAATTA
The DNA here is from genome assembly GCF_028750875.1 of Macrosteles quadrilineatus. NCBI lineage: Eukaryota > Metazoa > Arthropoda > Insecta > Hemiptera > Cicadellidae > Macrosteles > Macrosteles quadrilineatus. The sequence goes on from NW_026542605.1 coordinate 3,750,212, forward strand.
ACATTTCTGAATCTTGTACAAACGACAACACCTACTCAATGACATTGATGTAGCCCTTGGCAGCAGCCACGTGTAACGCAGATGCTCTTGTCTTGCTGTGTAACTCCTCACGTATCTCTCCCATCGCCAACCACTCCCTTGCATCCTTCAACATCATACGCTCCTCCTCGTTGCGGGCCTCGTCACAGTCTATGCCTGCACACATAAATATATCATTTGACTAAACTGCATGTTCAATATTTGTATAATATTCATTCTATTAAAACGTAGTTTTTGGTCGCTTTAGGTGACAGTGAAATAATATTGTTTGTTTGATCATTAATCTCTTTTGAAAATTCACCAAGTGTTATCGTACTTGGAGTGCGATGCCTAGTAGGCAACAAGTTAACACATACAGCAAAAAATTATAAAAAAGGGGGTTTGATTTAACACCATGATGGAACACCATGTTAATATATTTTCTGCTCTCCGCTCTCTGCGCTCCTCTTCCGCTCCTAGGAAAACCCAGCTTTAAGGGGACTGTGACTGAAAAAATGTTCGAAAATTGAAAAAATTATTTCTTATCTGTTTTAACGTTATGATGAAATAAACGTACGATGAAATAAAGGTGGTCACATAAATTTTGATTAAAAGATGATTTTTCACAAGAAAACTGCCAGAATTTGTGTTATAGCTCGTGTAAAATAGCTGTTCTGAATTATATACAGTTTTAACTGCTTAGTCAATTCCTGAACGTCTAGGACGGGCTCACAGCTAGTATTCCTTTAAACTGTGATCCAATATTTGTGTTATATGTTGATAAAATTAAAAAAATAACTATTGGGGTAAGCCAAGAGCCCATTTGATGGTGAGTATGTTTGTATGATTTACCTTGCTCGTCTATGTGTTGTTGCAGCATATCCTCCATTTCGTCGGACTCTGCAATGTCCACCGGCAGTTCACCATCATTGTTGACTGACGCCACATTGGCCCCGTGCTCTATCAGGAACCTGCACAACAAACCAAACAACTACAGTGAAACTATATTGCAAACGTCAAGAGTATTCTTTTTGTCTTGTCTTGAAGGCACTCCACAGAATTTGTGTGAATTAACTTTCATTAATTTAGCTTTACGATACACTACATGAATTTAACTGTAGGCATCTGCAACCGTTATTACAATTCAAAGTAGTTTTCAGCGCCAACCACAATTGCTGCCGCAAGTGTCAGATGGAGATAGCGGCCAGATACTTTTTTAATACTTTTATCTGAAATGGCGACCATACAAAGGTAGGTATTTTAACCCAAGGATAAATGGAGATGAGTGTAGGATGAGTGGCGTGATTTTGTAGTCTTGTTACTTACCAATGTCGACATTCTTAAACACGGCTGTTAATTAATAGCTAATACAGCCAATGGCAACTAAGGGACTTACAACAGCTTATAGTGGAAACCGAACCACATTTTGGACTTATATTAGGAATTGGTTTAATTATCAGGATAGTACTGCTGTTTAATTATTAGGATAGTCGTAGTACTCCCTAGTGTGGACGTTAATCCACTCTAGGGAGTATTGCATATACAAATCATGCCTATTAATATCAAACAATTTGTGACCTCCAAGTAGCAAATATTTCACTCTTATTTTGAAGAGGCTTTTAAAACTGAATCTATACACAACATAAAAAAATCCTTATCAAATATTGAACTGTTATGGTGTATTAAGTGAAAACATATATAACATATATAAAATATAAATTTAAGGGATTTTGGAATGAAACGCAGCTGTCTATCATATCATTTGAGGGGATTCTTTTGCAAGTAAAATTTGTGTCTGAAAGAACAATCAATCACAGATCAGTGATGAACAACAAAGAGTAAAAATAGACAATAGTTCTTTGTAACAAACACAACCTAGTGTCTGCTATTTGCATACACTACTTAGAAAGGGGAGTGTTGCAGAGATAATAAAACATTGTTGATACATCCTCCATGGCCACAACACACTAAAGTTTGATTAGTCAACAAGTGTATTTTAAATAATGGTGCTGGTTTGTGGAATTGATTAGCCAGGAATTTTTAGAATTAATATGTGTGAAAAAGATTGTTGTACTGAGAATAAAATTGTTAGTCAAAAATAAAGCATTCTATTTGATGGATACCAACTAGGAAAACAGGCACTAGGGGAGCGAGCTGGCGTAGTGGTTAGAGCACGGGACTTTAGTCCGTGGGGTCCCGGGTTCGATCCCTGCCAAGACACCAATGGATTTTATCTAAGTGATAATGCCGCAACCCCTAGGTCTAGCCTGAAGTAATGTGAAAAACAATCCCAGGCTCGTGCCTAGCGTCCTAGGACAAAAAAAGTACCACATTGCCTATGAATGCCTAATCAAGTGGCCACAGCTATAGCTATTGACATGGCATTAGCAATTAGATGCCTTGAAAAACATTCTGAGTTTGTAGAGGGTGAAGAATCTTAAACTAAGCAGATGTAGGGCTTAGGCTAATTGTTTTTCGGCAAAAAAGTCCCTAATTCCAAACTTTCAGGAAAGTCCTACCAGTGGATTTAGAAATAAGCTTTTGAAAATGTTGTAGTTTTTATACATGGTCACGAACAGACATAGCATGTATTAGAGAATAGGATACAAATATTAGTAGATTATGATAATTTATCATTAAACAGTATATGTTATCTGACTAGTAACTTACTTGGCTATGCTGATGAAGCCGCAAGAGGCCGTAGCATGTAGAGGCGTCCACCCCTCGTTGTCTCCTTTGTTGACATCTGCTCCATGCTTCACCAGGAACTCAACCATGTCTAGGTTGTCGTCAATACAAGCCTGCAACATAAAATGTGTTTGTCAATACAAGCCTTCAACATACACCATGTTTGTCAATACAAGCCTACAGCATAAAACATGATTCTCAAAATAAGCCTACAACATACAACATGATTCAATACAATTCTGTGACATACAACATGTTTGTCAATATGAGCCTGTAAAAACATACAGTAGAACTCCAATTATCCGAACTCCAATTAACCGAATCTCCAATTATCCGAATCGCTTATTTCAACAATTTTAAAAACGTAAAGCTACAGTAATAAGTTTTGCAAAATATCAAAGAATTGTTATTAAACACATTTAGCCAATTTTGGACTTTGATGGAACACTATTGACTTAATAACATGTATAGAACACTTGTACCATGAGCATTGTAAACTGTAAAAATGTTCTGATTTAAATTATTATTAATTAAAAGTTCACTTAGTACCGAAAATGAGTATTTTTCTTTAAAATTCCCGGAATTTTGGTAAAACTCCGATTATCCAAATTTTTGATTATCCGAATGGGGTCTGGTCCCTATTGATTCGGATAATCGGAGTTCTACTGTACTTCTATTCAAGCCTACAACATTACTATAATCATGATTTTTTGTTGATGAAATAATGTACACATACGATATGTTTGCCAATACAAGCTAAAACATAAATGTTTATTGATGCCAACCTGCAAACAAACAACAGGTTTGTCGAGACCCCCCCCCCCCCCCCCCATCGATGAGTTTGTCAATATATGTCTGGAGCATACAGGTTTGTCAAAACAAGCTACTGTACAAACAAATACTTTTGTCAATACAAAGCCTACAACATATTTACAAGCCTGTAAATCTACAACAAGTATCTTAATGCAGCAGCATTTTAACTTTTTTTTAATTTCAATAAAAATAATGAAAACAATATATGAGTCATTCTTTTGATAAATTTATTAAAAAATGCAGTGAAGCCAAAAAATAAGTCAGATAAGTCAAACATTATTGTGTTTCAAAGTAAGGGAACTCATAATCGGACGAAATAATAATAAAGAAATGGCATGTGATAACTTATTTTATTCTTCATTTCAAGCTGTTATCTTGATTGTTAAGCTATTATGATAAAAATTTAATGAATGCTAACCCTACAAGACAATAAATGAATGATTTCACAGAAAATACCAACAGGTTTAAGATAGATTATATACGATACTCTGACTACCCAGAAACAACCGAATGATTCTTGGAGAAATTAACACTTAACTTAAAAAAAAACAGTACTGTCCAAAATTTCACAGATTTTAGCGAATTTCCCTATAGGGAAGTAGCTATTACCGTAGGAGGCAATAGTCGGTCCTAGGCCCGGGACCGATTTAATTTTTCATTTTGATGTTCCCAGAGGCCAAAAACACAATTCGTTCAGATTTATATATATGTGTATATATAGAGTTAGGATGTGCATGTGAATGCGATAATGGGTAATTTTTGTCCGATTTTGATGAAATTTGGTTCAAATGTGTAGGCCTAAGGCGGGATAAAATTGAATGAGTTCGCAAACCAGTATGATCGGACTATGGGAACAGGGTTTTACAGGAGGTTTTATGGGGCAAAAATTGGTTTTTCTCATTTTGACCCTCAAAACACAAAACTTTCCAATTTCTCTTTAGACCTTTTTAAAGAGCTTAAAGACAAATAATTTAATATATAAAAGTGTTTTTGTACCATTATTGGCGATGGAGAAAATTCATAAAAATTTTAAATTAAAAATTCCCATGTTATTCTTACGGAGAATATTGTAAAATGTTTTAGTTTGCTTGTTTATTTTGATCAAACTTGGCAAATTTATTTATTTTATACTAAGCTATTAATATTTTACTAAAAACCACACTTTATTAGTTTCCTTGTAGCAGCAAACCTAGGTACTCGTTAAACCTTATGTTATTTAAATAGATTTAATTGAAAATCAATTCAGACAAATGGAAATTCGCTTAGTCGGCAGGTTTGCTGTGGCGGGGGTATTGTCATTTACCTTGCATTTATATACCACACTTGTGTGACATAAAGCGCTGACAAAACATTATCCAAGATAAACCTCTACTGATTTGTAACTTACTAAATACCTAGCATAAGCTGATTGGCCAAAAACAAAGATACAGTAGAACTCCGATTATCCGAATCAATAGGGACCAGACCCCATTCGGATAATCAAAAATTCGGATAATCGGAGTTTTACCAAAATTCCGGGAATTTTAAAGAAAAATACTCATTTTCGGTACTAAGTGAACTTTTAATTAATAATAATTTAAATCAGAACATTTTTACAGTTTACAATGCTCATGGTACAAGTGTTCTATACATGTTATTAAGTCAATAGTGTTCCATCAAAGTCCAAAATTGGCTAAATGTGTTTAATAACAATTCTTTGATATTTTGCAAAACTTATTACTGTAGCTTTACGTTTTTAAAATTGTTGAAATAAGCGATTTGGATAATTGGAGATTCGGTTAATTGGAGTTCGGATAATTGGAGTTCTACTGTATTATAAAACTTACTATCAAAATTATTTCCAAGGTTATTACCTATACCTTTGACTATTAATACAACACACAAATAGCCAATCAAGGCTAGACAAGGGCTGCTGGTGGTGTTGGTTAGTATTCAGCGTAAATATCAGACTTGGCCTACAGCTAGAGTTGGCAGATATCGTTATGCCCCTCTGTGCTGTATTTACTTGGATTGTTTGGCTGCCAATGCATTCAGCCACACACCATCAAACAGTGCAATGCCACTGTGTCATTGTTCACTGTTCCCGGCTAAACATCACAACAGGGTTACACCAAACTGTGATGTGGGATTCAGACTTGTCTAAACAACTCTATAAATGTTCAATATAACAAGAAAATCATGATATGGTCAAATAAAGCTTTGGGCTAATTGATGTGTTTGATTATTTTATTGGTTTGTGACAGTGCTTCGAAATATACTTTTTTTAATTACTTAGATTTTTTCATTAATAGGAAGTGTTGCTTTTGAAATATTTTATCCCAAATAATCAGAACGATTACAAATAATTAATAGCATATTTAATACAGTAAACAATACAGTAGTAGTTTCACTGTACACTGCAAACGCAAACTACTTGGTTTCTGCAGACAAAAAATGTGGTTTTGATTGCAAAGGAGTTTTACAGTAATTTCATTTGGACCTGTGTATGTTGGGAGGAAACCTTTCATGAAGAACAAATAAACATTGAAATTCAAAGCAGTTTATCAATCGTTTATCAGCATTATGCAAGAGTAATATATTCGAATTTTTAGACGAAGCAAGGTGTTAAAAAGGCGTTAAACAAAACCTATCTTAAAAATAGGGAAATTAGAGTTAACTTTGATAGAAGTTTCAAATTATCCTCCCCCACTAACAATCTGGTTGTGTCACGTGCACATAAGATTAGATGAAGATTCCACAATAGGCCTATTATTTTTAAGTAATGGCAAAGATACAGCTAAAAAAATCCCAAAATATTTAAAGTCATGCTATGTTTTATTGACGATTTGAATTTCCAAAAATAAATTTTTTCAACATAACAATAATAATTCAAATTGCAAAAAGACTTAACATTCCAAACATTGAACCCCAGTTTTGCACTTTAGTAACCCAGCTGCCCGCTAACAACCAAACCACAACGTCACGTCGCTATCAGTTACTATCACGGACCGTACTCTAGTCCAGCGATAGTGTCGTTGTCACACGGTAAGTTAGCTTGTATTATACATATCTTCCGACAAACTCAAAAAATTAAAATTGCAACAAGAACGAAACATTCCAAACATCATCCCCAGTTTCGCACTCTAGAAACCTGTCAGCCAATAGCCAAACCCTCGTCGCTATCAGTTACGATCACAGACCGTACTCAAGTCCAGCGATAGTGTCGGTGTCGCAGATATATTACGGTTGTCACTAGAACAGACAACAGACGGTCCGCGGTCCCGTGTTCCGGTGAGTCACAGTCAAGTTGTCCGCTGGTTCCCGGAACGTCTGGACCAGGACCAGTTCCTTATACCGTTAACGCACAACTGTCTGTCTGCTAGCGATACAGTACCTCATCCCATGCGATATACGAGTGATTAACTGTGGCGATGATAGGGTAAACATTCCGCTGCCCACTTACACACTCGCAATGCGTTGCGTTTCCAAAATCTGATTAGTTGAGTGGTGAAGCTTGAGAAACTGCATAATCTTTTATTTACGAGTAAAACAATTCCCCTTGGCCAGAACAGATCTCACCATGTGGTCCAAAAACAATATTATCATGTAGACTACTATAATTTTATTATATTACGAATCATTCAATATCATTTTGTGTGTTTATTTATTTATCTTTTTTAAGAGCTTACCAATTATGTTCTTGTATTCTACATGAGATAAAAGCAACTCCTTTAAGAATATAATGGGGAGTGGAGTCTAGATATTAACAAAAATCTAGAACTACGAGATAGTAAAATTGTTTTTTTTTTTTTTTTTGTAAAAACACTTCCATTCGTAAATATATAGGCCTACACGAATGTCTATGTCTTTCGGTTATCTATATATGTCTGGTTAAGTACAATAAATTATTTTAATTGAATTTGTTATATATTCTGGACTTTGGAAGATATAACAGATCAAATTAATGCAATTGAAGGACTATTTCTTCGTATAAGAGACACGAACATACTTAGTTGAGTCATTTAGTTCGTCAGATTTTCAAACATTTGATTTCAAACAATTGTACTACAAACATGTTCCCAATTTACCAATAACGTTTGTTATATTTAAAACATGATGATTTTACTATTATTTACTTTACTTTTATTTCAAGTGAACGGAGGGACATACTAATTTTAAAAGCATGTTAGCGAATTTCCCTATAGGGAATTACCGTAAGTGGCACGGTAAGACCTAGGCCCGGGGCCGATTTACATATTGGTGTCCCCAGAGGCCAAAAACACCATTCGTTCAGATTTTTATGTATGTATATATATAGAGTTATATATTATGTGCATGTGAATGCGATAACGGGCGTCCGATTTTGATAAAACTTGGTTTAAAGGTGTAAAGAGGGATAAACTTCAATGAGTTCGCGAACCAGCATCGGACCATGGGAACGGGGTTTTACTGGACATTTCATGAGGAAAATTGGGTTTTCTCGTTTTTGACCCTTAAAATACAAAATTTTCCAATTTTTCTTTAGACCTTTATAAAGAACTAAAAAATACAAATTATTTAGTATATCAAAGTGTTTTGTACGGTTATTGGTAACGGAGAAAATAAAAAAAAACCCAAAATAACCATTACAAACCGCAATTGTTTTTGTGTTTTCTTTAAAATGCCCATGTTATTCTTATGGAGAATATTGTAAAGTGTTGTAGTTAGCTTGTATATGGATATATTTTGATCATACTAGGCAAATTTATATATTTTATACTAAGCTATTAATATTTTACCAAAAACTCCCACTTTTAGTTTCCTTGTAGCAGCAAACCTAGGTACTCGTTAAACCTAATGTTACTTAAATAGATTTAATTGAAAATCAATTCAGACAAATGGAAATTCACTTAGTCGGCAGGTTTGCTGCGGTGGGGGGTATTTTAAACACAAATAATCCACCACTTACCCCAAGACAAATACTTAATCTCGACACGAGTTGTACAACTAGTGTTTTGTTTTAATATGAATTTATAATGAAAGTGAACGCTCAACGTATTATTCACATGTCAAACCGCTTTTCCATCAACAGTTTTTTGCGCGTTTCAAGTTCTAGGAAACCTTTTCAATAATCATTTGTTATGACATACGGCATACCTTACGTAATACTTTGGTTAAACACTAATAGAAACCGCGTACAGATAAACCTAGTTAAAGTGGAGAACAGTAACAATACAACGAAAGTAAGTAACTACACTTAGATAATTTTAAAAAGTATTGAGTTACCTACAGAAGATGGGTTATTTCAATAGCAATTACACCTAATTAAACTTTTGGAGAGAAAAGAGCATTCAAGGGGATTTGCTGAAATGCAATGTATACACTTCGTAATTAGTGTTTTATAAATTGTGGGGTTTTTGGGATATGTAGTTAAGTGAGAGTTTTCAGACTTTTCATGTAACTGGACTATATTTAATTGAAATACTTTATATGTAGACCTACAGAAAAGGTGGACTCCGAACCATAAATTCTCGGTATATCGCACAGTAGCCTAATTGGCATTGCCGATTAGTTTAAGATTACAAACAGAAGTCCAGCACTCTAACCACTTGACCGGAGCTGAGCCCCTCGTTATGTTTTCGACATATTTCTTGCCTGGAGTAGATTATGTAGCACTGAATATTATGGTATTAATACGTGGATTGTAAACAGGACAACAACGAAAAATAGGCTATTCTAGCATTTTATCGACTTAAATAACAAGTTTATTTAAGGAAAAAATTCCAAAGGTAGAATAGAAAACGGAACTTCTCGAATCCTTTCGTATCATTCTACAAAACAAAAATATTGCAGTTAGTTTATTCACACAAATGTGACCGTAAGTGCAAACAAAAAACTGCTTGAGCTAGAGCTAGACAGCAATAGTTAAGCTGTTTACTAAAATAACGTCGTCACCTACGTAATCTCCACGTTATGTTTACGAACGTAACGTACCGTAACCTCCAGCACAAGCGTACGTTCATTTTGCACGCTAAGCCACTGTAATGCTTCTCAAAACAAAGATTTACTACTTGCATTTAGCCAAGCTATTACATTGGCAGTGGAGGGCTCTATTCATGTTAAGATTGTCGTCTCGACACCTCTTCATAAGCTAATTCGTGGTTTTCCACGCAGTTAATATGAATGATTTAATAGTGACACTTTGACTGTTCACAGGATAGTGAATATCTACATTCTTACCCTGATGATAATCGTAAATAAAGCGAAATTACATGTATTAAAAATATGGAAGTATGATAGTTTGAACTCGAACAACATACTGAACTAATAGAGGTTAAACGTTGCAAAATAACGTAAAAATAAGCCAAGCCAAAAATAAACTTTTTTCAACGACAATTTCCAAAAAATAAAACATCAATTCCTACAGATTGAAATCCACTGAGAGACAACAAGCAACTGTTTATCACCAAATGAAACATGTGTTAACACTATATACAAATAATGGTTGTATAACATTGTGCTCAAAGAAAGAAAATATCACGAAAAGGATGTTAGATCAGTAATAACAATATAATAGATAACAAATACATAATAACAAATTTGAACCCAAATAATCCAGAGATTGAGCAATCAATATCTAGGGAAAGTAATAAGTTTAATCGAAAAAGTTATTCCGGATAATTTACGTCTATGTTGCTAAGATAATATAATCAATTATTAAGATAACACATGATCCTGCCGACGTCTTCCATTCCACGGGCCCTCAAATTTACCATAATAAGTTAAAGGAAAATGATATTTATTGATTGGTCACCATGACAGAAACAATAACGACGTTAGCCTTATTTGTACAGAGAATAAGTACTTATTCCCTCGTCGGTGGTGATAGAGCTTAAATAAGGTGTTTTGGTACAATCGTAGATCAAACATGCGTTGGTACAATGAGATTAAATGTGTACTAGTTTAGTATACATTTTAACCCCTCAGGAATCTGCAGTTAAACTCCAGTCATATAAAATGTACGATGACAGCATATTTGCCCATTGGACGACGAATCGTGGCATTTTCTGTGGTCATTGACTTCAAACAATAACCTATGCAATGATAAAGCCACACGGATGTCACCGGTAGAAGAATTGAACGGGTCAAACGAAAGGTCAAAACTTAATCGTATAAGGTTTACTGTCCCGGCGACCACACCCAGACTTCAGCTCCCGCCAGATATTGGTTATCTCCCGCCGAAAATAAGGAGGCTCAAACACAACATTGTATCAGTCTGTATATAGGCCTACCAACTCCACCCACACGATTGTGAAACGTGATTTTTGTGTCGATGGATAGGCTTGATATAGTAGGAGATTTACCTTAATCTTCCCAAAGCGCAAACCTGTTGAATCAGTTTAGATTACCTAAGTACTGGTAATTAGAAGTGATATTTGAAACCGCATATATAGTATTTGTATCAAAGTAGTCTGTTAAGAGTTTATTATTAGTCTACGTTTATTCTTGGGTCAAGTAAAAATACATATTTAAAAAAGCCGTTCGTTTCGATATAGTTTACTCGAATAAAAGTTAATTAAATCAAAATAATCCAAATTAAGATTTTTTTTATTTAGTTCAGATAAAGTGGTTCTTCGACAAAGTAACAGTGACGAGTGTTTGCTGACATTTTATGCAAGCCTAAAATAAACAACGAAATTGTGCCATTTCTTTTGGTCACAAATAAGCTGGTACAAATTGAAAACACCACTACGATTGTTAAACCTGCGTCAAATTGATTTGTTACACGAAGCAAACACAATTTCGCTATTTATAAACGTAAAAATGTAATCGATTGATTAAGTTGGATGGTGAAATGTTCATCAATTATCGTGTCGCAACTGCAATGTCGCCGGGTCAAGATAGTGACGTGTAGTTCAATGAGTCTTTTATACGGTTTAACAATAATATTTACTAAACAGTATTGTTTATAACATAATCACTAGGCTAACAGTAACTTTTGCAAAAAAGGCAACAGTAAAACCATGATTATAAATTTGAAATAAAAACTTCACCAATATTTTCTGAATTTTTAATTTCATGAGGCCTTTTACCAGCTATGTTGGCATCATCAGACACATCACAAAACTGAAGGTTATGTTTATGTTTAAAAATACATTGATAAATTTTAAAGAATGTAACATATGGGTAGTTAAAAATAAAAATTATTCTGTTAAATACATTTAGCTAAAATTACAAAAATAAATTATATATGTATAAAAATTAAATATGAAGTAGAATTAACTTATAACTTTGTAAATTTAGAATTTAGTAATGTAACATTTTGAATTGGACTATTATCATTATTTACTAAATTGTCCATTTTATTTATTAAAAATGATTCCCATTCATTCGCCAGATTTTTGTTATATTTTTTAGTAATTAAGTATTTTTGATTGATATTGTGTGGTCCGTTTCCTAACAATGTTTGGTATTGCAGATTTTTCTGTTCTGTTGTGTGTGTTCTTGAATCTTGATAATTGAATTGATAATCTAGTTTTCACATTTCTTTTTGTTTGTCCAACATACTTAATCTCACAACTGTCACACTGAATTTGATGTATGCCAGATTTTGTTGTATTTTCTAATTTACTTTTTGGATTTCCAAGAATGTTTTAATTTTTTAATTGAGTAAAACTATGGGTGTGGATACGATGAGCACATCGAAAACAAATTGTTATAAACAAAACTATGTAAAAAACAAAAACCCATGAATCCTTAACCAAAGATTTGTTAGATTTTAAAGTAAGATCGTAATTGCAGTAAAATTTCGATTGTTACAAGAAAGATGTGATAAAAACTCATGTTAATACTACTAACGGATAAATTTTCTCAATGAAAAAGAACGTAAGAATCAGATGGACTTTACGCCTGGACCTACATGAAAGGATTGAAATATGTCTAGCAATACAAACAACATAAAAGATCAACTTAATTCAAAAATACAAATACGTCAGTTCAATTATTAATAAACAACGATGCCGATCAATGTAATACATTAAACTCTAGGAAGCTAAACAAATTTGCCTAGATGAAGTTGCGCTGGGTCAATTATTCACACTTTACCCAATAAATTGCTTACTGAAAATTATTTAAAAAAGAGGATTAAAAATGTTATAAGTATTTTAGCCTGGAACCAATACGATATCGAATAAAAATGGCGCCACTAAGTAAAGAATGTTACGGATCAACTGAGTGCAACAAACCAATTGTTTCATTTCAAGTCGAGGAGAAGGAATTTGATTCATTCATGTCTATGATTGTGCCAAATAGCGAAGAAAACTAGGCACACCTGTTATTGTGTTTCTTTATTTAAACGTGTTTACACATTATACAAAATATGTGTTATTTTGTTAATAAACAAGTTTTGGTTTTAGGTAATATGCCATCAAACAATAATTATATTTGCTTTCCGCTTTAATATCAAACACATCACGTCGTTGCTCAGAATTAATCGTGTTTTCGTATAGACCATGATTCAAGTCAAGTTAAAAATGAGTATACATTTTCATTTTCATTTTCACTATCTTTTAGTACCTTTATTACATTTTAAGCACAATTAACAACAATTTTTAACACAGTCAATTATGGAAGGGTAATTGCATAATTGTATGAAAGAAGAATTTGAAGCAGTTTGAAAGAGGTTAGTTACGGTCGATCCGTCCAACGTGCAGCAAGAAGCGGCAGAAGAAAACAGAATAGTTCGGGAGAAAACGGCGGACCGGACCGTGACCAGAAGGGAAAAACTGCATTAATCGGAAAAGCGAGAAGCGTGGCCAACGCGGCGCGCGCGGAAATTTCACCGGCGCGGCGGTCGACGCTCCTGGGTAAAAATACGCGGTCGGACACAGGCAGTATAGACATAGACAACACAACTGGCGGTATAGACAATACAACTAGTGTAGACATGTAGGCAATCCATCTAGCTCTTCAGATGTCAATACAAATAGAATAACAGACAAAACAACTAATGAATATACACTGTCAATATAACTACAGTGATAATGAATCGACTGTGGTGTAAACAAAGTCTCCATTAGTTAATTAATACTAAATTAAATCAAACAGATGTTTAACTTACAACTAACAATTCCCCTACTAGCCCAAAACAACAACTGAAAAACACTTAATTAATTGAATTTATTCTGAACCAAACCAACATTAGGTACCACGAATATTAATCAACAACCGACTTGCGACCAGACGTATGGCAATTGTTTGTACAAACGTTGTATTTATGCTTCATTATAATGATAAAACGACTGAGATGAGGTTACGCCCGGTATGAATTACGTAGTAAGTCCATAGTCAATTAAATTGTTCTATTCTTTCAAATGCATTTTCTAACAATGTCCAATAACATAACCAAGAATTTATCCGTAATAAATTACTGGAATGACAAAATACAAAGTCCCCCCAACAAAATACTAAATAGTTTAATTCCATTTCAACAAACGACCACAGAATTAAAATAGACTGGCGGCTATGCCATAAGCCTTTAAGCCATATTTCAGCTGATTTCGACACCGCTATTCCAGCAAAAACCTTTAAATACACAACACACCGACGGTTTCAACGTAAGGTTAAAAGTACTAAATTTCAGAATCTCTTAAAATCGAACTAAAACCAATACGGATAAACAAAAACAGACCTAACATCATGTCTGCGAAATATCGGGCCTGGTTCCCCACTACACTATTTTGGTCCGGTTTACAAGTGGCCTGGCGTTGGCGAGTCCACGGGAAACCCATCTGCTCGCTGGGCCAAAACAACCGACTTCGCGAGAACAGCTGATTCACAGCTGACTGCCAAAAAACGGAGGGAACAGATTAAAGCGATTCCCGGTAATTGTAACAGAGCTAGTCTAAGAAACACGAGACTTGCATAATGTGTTAGGTAGTGGTTTCTCCGCCAACTACAGTGTTCCAGTGTTAGGAATTGCAATTTTGTTGGTTGCAAGTTTTTATGCGTATTAAAGAGTTGGTCGAATTTTATATTACTGTGCAATAAAACTGTAAAGCCTATAAATATGGTTAAAATTAGAGAACTATGTAATTTTGAGATACACGTGATTAAGCCACTAAAACGATTGCATCCTAGATCTATTAGGCCCAATAAAAAAAGTCTTTGAATATAACACGGTAGTATTATTCTTTTCCAGAAAAGGATAAACAAAATATATGCGATAGTCGTACGGATTTCAAATGTAAATTAATTATGTGTTCAGAAATAACCAGGAATGTGTATTTAGAACCTTCGAATGACGGTTTGTGGACATACTGCGGGATAAAAAAGGTGTAATTAAAAGATTGGAGTGAGCGAAATATATTACAACAAATTATTTTATGTATATCTACCGTCTTCCATGCAATTCTAGAAGCAGAGATTAGGTGGGTCCTAAATGTATAGTTTAATCCATCTACAATCCCCACAACTTAACTAATACAATAATAATATAATAATATAAATCAATCTAAACAAACTGAAATTAGTAAAAAGGACAACCCCACATTATACACGTGCATTCTACCAAACAACCACCTTGCATCCATCCATAACTAAGTCTAAACTATAGTAATAAAAAAATTGAATCATCCGGGGTTTGTCACGAAAATCCAAAAATAATTATTTTCGTCACAATTCGGTCATTCAACACACGCACACGAGCACGCACTATGATCGTGAATAGCTTATCTTGACGAATGAGACAATTTATTATCCCTCTGCATCAGCCAAATGGTGTGAAACGGGAAACAATGGCTAACTTTTGTCCCTATCTCGCAGGAGACAAGAGACACATCTCTCGTTGCATTTATAGCCGCTAATAAATTATTAGACGGCAAACTCATCCCGATTGTTAAAAAACTAAACGTGTCCAAAAGACTTACACGTGGTTAGATGTGGTAAAATAGTCTTTATCTGATCCAAATTAAACGAATGCTTTGACACCGTAGGTTAGAGCATATTTATTCACGACAGAGATTAAAACGTCGATCAAAATACAAAAATTCGATCGAGCAACAAATACAATAGTTTACGCACTCGTGGCTGGAGAAGAGTACAGCCACGGACAATGCAACACCTTGTCAACACTCAACATAGTCCACAAGCGATCAGAAAACTAATCGAGAAGTCAATCCATCTAATAAGCATGATGTGCGTGTGTCTGTCTCACCATCACGCGAAACCCACTGGACCCAATTAGCTGAAATATTGCACCAAGATTAGAATCTACGTACTACGCCCAATATTACTGGCTATCCACGTATCGCTATTCATATAGGTCTCATGTTTTGATATGAGGTTTTTGTATGTTTATTACATACATTTGTCCCCTACATTTTTGGCAGGCTGTGAATGGTGCGGAGCTAATAGATAATAGAATTATTTCATATCAAGCACAAGCGTTAACAATTTAACCATAAACTTGTTGATAGCTAACTATGTACTGAGTCAGCAAAATATTATTTACTATAGTAAATCTTGGTACAAGTATGCAGGAACTGGTAATCCGCATAGTTTGAAGGTTTGCATGGGGGATGTTTCGTTACCATTCAATAGACCATTCGACAATCAATACAAAATGTCACGTTCTTTCAATTTCTTGATTTAATTTGCAATTTTCCTGTTGTCAAAACATGCTGACGGAGTGTTACCTATAAATACATTTGACACCACACACTCGGTGAATATTGTTGTACAATGATTCAAAATAGATATGGTGAATGGTTTTGCTTGGAGCGCGTCCAATGCCGCATCTCAGTCCAGTTACACTGCTATCAACGCGGCGGGAATCGCGAAACGTCTACTTGACGGGTTTAGTTGGAACTGGTTGAACATTTTTGTGATACCCGTGCGTCAACCAGAATAATACCTAGAACACTAGTGGTACGCAATACCCTCCTATACTATTTTCTTGTATTCATCACCAATGTTTATATCGAGCTGGTTTCAATCAGCTATTCACAGGGTAATATGAAAAGCATTTATATGTAAGCTAAGTACGTCATAGAAACCAGTCAATATTTACTAAAACTGGCATATCTATTGAGTGGTTAAAGTTCTCGCATAGATATCGTAAGGTTGTCGGATTAATCCTGAAAATGTGAGAAACCTATTGATAGTTCGAAAGTAGACTCAGATGTCGTTGATTATTGGGCTTTCAATGCATTGCTCCGGCTTAAGGAACAGCTGGTCTCACACTCCATTATTAACTTATATTTGGGCTAATATACCCATAGTCCAGTCAAGGAATGAGGTGTAGAGTGCGTGAGCAGGTAACTAAGCGATTCCTTCAGAAACTTGTTCAGGGGGCTTAGGGTGTTAACATACCAAAAGTCCTGACTCCTAGGTGGTGAGCCAGGGGGTGGAGGGGGGAAAAAGGGGGGGGAGAAATGTACGCATTTTGGGTTTTTTGATTATATCTCGAAAACTATCAACTTTTTGTATACTATAGTAAATTATAAAATTGAAGAAGATTAAATTTTCTACAAGAAAAGTATATAATGTGTTTATTTTGGTTCAACAGATTACGAGTTATAACTTATTTAATTGATATCTTATTAAAATACTCCTTCCATAAGAAATACATGTAAATTAGTATGCGAAATGGGGCGAATCCTATCCGCCCAAAGGAAATATAAATTATATTCTGGAAATCTTGACAAAATTTCCAGTAATTTGACACTTTAATCATTAAAATTGATCCAAAATTAAGGCGAGGGCGAGGTAACAAAATGTCGAGTTTTGGTGTTTTTTTATTGGAAATATAAAAAAAACCTTAAATCATCCCATTTTTAAACGCTCACCCTCGCTTTAATTTTTGACAAAGTTTCATGATTAAAGTGTCAAATTACTGGAAATTTTGTCAAGATTTCCAGAATATCAGTTATATTTCCTTTGGGCGGATAGGATTCGCCCCATTTCGCATACTAATTTACATGTATTTCTTATGGAAGGAGTATTTTAATAAGATATCAATTAAATAAGTTATAACTCGTAATCTGTTGAACCAAAATAAACACATTATATACTTTTCTTGTAGAAAATTTAATCTTCTTCATTTGTATAATTTACTATAGTATACAAAAAGTTGATAGTTTTCGAGATATAATCAAAAAACCCAAAATGCGTACCTTTTTCCCCCCTTTTTCCCCCCTCCACCCCCTGGCTCACCACCTAGGAGTCAGGACTTTTGTTATGTTAACACCCTAAGCCCCCTGAACAAGTTTCTGAAGGAATCGCTTAGTTACCTGCTCACGCACTCTACACCTACTTTTGGATCATTCATTGACTGGACTACCATATCAATCGGTCTTTTCATGGAGGCAACAGCAAGAGTTTGTTCCAAACAAGTAAATTAGCTAAAGGGCACGCTACGTACCTAGATTAATATAAGTGAAACAAAAAATAAATTCAATTTCTTAATATAAATGTAATCACAATAGTAACGAGTACGAAAGCCAATCAAAGTCCCGCCAAGGTGTGCATTTCGCTTGGCACAGTTCCGCAGAATCGCTTAGTACAGTTCCAAGGAAAAGCCTACATACATGTCCCAAAAGACATGCACGTGGGCAAGTCAGAATTTGACAGAGATAACTATTGTTATCATAATGTTACTTGGTATTGCTGTAAATAAGAGAGTGTGGCGCTAAGTTATGTGTAGTATATTTCATCACTTCGGTCTAAAACAAATAACTCACGAAACGAAAATCTCACACCTTGATAAAGTAGCTCCCAAAATAGTTTTCGTCTTTATTTAAATACCCCCGCCGCAGCAAACCTGCCGTCTAAGCGAATTTCCATTTGAACAAATGGTATTTTTGGCCCCTCGGGACATCAAAATGAAAAAGTAAATCGGTCCCGAGCCTAGGTTTTACCGTGCCACCTACGGTAATAGCTACTTCCCTATAGGGAAATTCGCTAAAAGGGGAAAAGGGGGTATTTATTTTCGTGGAATAAGCAACACGATACTATGATGTAGGCCTATAATATAATACACTATGTTACAATGATACGATACCTAGCATTTTTATCATCGGGTGCTATGATCTTCGTAAAATCAACGGGCGAATTTTCGGGACAGAAAAAAATACACTGGCGTATAAGCTCGAAACCCGTTTCTTAACAATTCAGACGATTTCGTAAAAATGTCCGATTCTAACATCTACGCATCCAAACCATCAAGAGATCCCCAAGGAGCATTTAGGCTCAAAACTTAAATCGGCCAAAAACGTGGCATGTTTATAAAACGCGTAGGTAAGAAGCTGGACACAAAAGAGTGGTCTGGTGTGCCAAGTCATTGTCGTCGCCTAGGTCTAGGTTAAACGTCCAACCTACACGCATTAACACTTCCCACACCTACGAGGTGAATCTAGCTATCAAGACTACTCATCTAGCATACCTACAACTCACAACTCACTGTCTGTCGGACCTCAAACTGCTCTAAAAGTCAAAAATATCTCTACCATGAGCGAGAACACTAGGCCTATAATTAAAAATTCGTACTTTAAAAATGACCACGGTGTCACATTATGTCACATATGAGTGAGGTGTAATATATGCTATGTCAGGTGTACTGGAGGCGCCCGTGATTCGCAGTCTAGCCAAGATTACGTCTATATAACTCAGGGCAAAGAATTGGATTTTAGATATTGGCACAATCTGTGACTGGCTCACTCACGTGTGTATTTTGCTAGGCTATACAATATGTGGGGTTAAATCTTAAAACAAAAAGCCTTATTGTTCACAAAGTTTCATGTAGCGAATTAATAATATAGATAACTACCATAATCTAAACAGAGCGAATCTAAACGAAGCAAATTTAAGCATTTGGGGTTTTTATTGTCATAGACACCAATAATTATTTCCTTCTAGGCCCCGAGGGAACGACCTATTCTATATTTTCAGGCTTGTGTTTAACATAGCAACTGTTTTATAAAAAGTACTTTAAAAATAAAGTTTTGAGTTCTCAAATAAACTAATACAATCGAATTTAAATTAGGAATTTAAAGTAGTCAGAAATTTTGTAAGGTAATGTCATCCTAAGGTAGGTGGTTCATAAAAACATAATCAGACTTTCAGATTAGAAAGATTAGAATAAATACTAAGCCGACACTTGTGTGCGTAGTTCTACACAAAAATGTGTGAACGGTACAAGTGAGTGAAGGGATCAATCGATCAATGATAGGTTTGATGAGGACGATCAGCTGGTTCTTGGACAGAACCAGATTCAACAAATCGGAAAGTGGAGAACGGCAACATGGGATCAACAAACTGAGAAGCAGTGAGTCATCAACACCCGGAATTTCCCTAATTCGAAACAAATCTGCCAAAAATGTCAACAATCTGTGGACTTCCAATCCATCAACACAAGGCAGAGCCTGCAAAAGTTGTTTAAGGCCAGACCGTGTACTATAAAACCAAATTCTCAAGCACAAGTCTTAGTCCACTGTGAAACTATGTAAGAGATGCTGACTTTTATCTTAACTTTTCACCTTACTTCTATAAAACAGAAAAACTCATATCCTATTCAATATTGGGTGCACAAAGGGGTAGGTAATGTAACGCAATGATGCCTTCCAAAGAAAAAAATGGGCAACATTTTAACGTGTATTCAACCTAGTTCCCAGCAAGCACCCTCCACCCGACAGCAGGACAAGGTCACATCTCTCGTGAACTCCTCAGCGCTCAGTTGGGCGCCGCGCCGCAGCTTCACATACACGTGGTTAGCGCGAATCTACCAAAATAACCTCCCTCCAGCCCGACACGTTAAATATATCTCTTCCCCCCCCCTCCCCCCCCGGCAACTCCGCTCTACAAACGAACTGATACACTTTCGATCGCGGTGATACATATGGTACATGGTACTTGGGGTCCAACAGTTTGAGGTACCCCGTTCCCACTCTACAAACTAACTTATAGACTTTCGATCTCAGTGGTACACGGTACTTAAGGCCACCCACCTTGAGGCCCCGCTCTACAACTAAACTGATACACTTAAAGTATTACATGGTAGTGTACTTGAGGCTATCAACTTGAGGCTCTGCTCTACAATTGAACTGATACACTTTCTATCTCAGTAGTACATGATACACGGTACTTGAGGCTACCACCTTGAGGCTCTGCTCTACAACTGAACTGATACACTTTCTATCTCAGTAGTACATGATACACGGTACTTGAGGCTCTGCTCTACGACTGAACTGATACACTTTCTATCTCAGTAGTACATGATACACGGTACTTGAGGCTCTGCTCTACAACTGAACTTATACACTTTCTATCTCAGTAGTACATGATACACGGTACTTGAGGCTACCACCTTGAGGCTCTGATCTACAACTGAACTGATCCACTTTCTATCCCAGTATTACATGGTACATGGTAGTGTATTTGAGGCTACCACCTTGAGGCTCTGCTCTACAACTGGGCTGATACACTTTCGATCTCAAGTAATACATGGTACATGGTACTATACTTGAGGCCATCAACTTGAGGCTCTGCTCTACAACTGAACTGATACACTTTCGATCTCAGTAGTACATGGCTCATGGTAGGCCTACTACATGTTGGAGTGACAAGACAAAATCATCCTAGTTTTCTAAGTTTTCTAATTCTAGTTAACAAAATCTTTAGTTTTCATGTCATAGTAATGTTATTTAATTTATCTACATTTTACAACAATTGTGTGAGTGTTGAAAAGAAAAGATGGTTTAATTTGAACGGACATTTATTGACGTATTTCATTTGTGATTTTTCTTTTTATACAACACAAAAATATATTTTATAGTTTATTATTTTAGTTTATGTTCCTTTTATTAAAGATGGACTCCCCAATACCAAATTGTTATCAGCAGTTCCATGATTCATTGTTATTGAAATAAACAATGTTTGGGAAGGAGGAAGATGTAGTTGTAAATATTGGACATAGTGCTATTTAACATTTCTAGCTTGTAAAACAGTGTTTCTGAAACCAAAAATGGAGTATTTCCGTCACAGTTCCTACAAACGTCACTGCACACTCTGTGACGTTTGTTGACTTCGGGCAACAAAAAAATTAATTTTGTGTAAAAAAAGGAAGGACCCACTGATATAGCCTATTTACCGCCCTCAATGTTTTAACTTAAAACCCTAGTCACTTTTTCTCTGTTATTGTAGTATTGTAGTTCATTTAAATGTTGTGAGCCTATATTTTTTGTCAACTTGGTTTGTACTGTTCTTATATGTTGAAGAATCTTGTAATTGCCATTCATATTCATTAATATAATCAGTTTTGTTTATAAACTATGCTGTTTCCTTTGTCAGCAGGAAGTATTACAATATTTTTGTTATTCTGTAAAGATGTGATTGCTTTTAACTCTAGTTTTGTAAGATTTTTTTTTTTTTTTTTGTTATTCTGTAAAGATGTGATTGCTTTTAACTCTTGTTTTGTAAGATTTTTGTTTTTGGGTAAATTTTAGATAAATTTTTCAATTTGATGATCAGGAGGTAATTGGTCAGGTTCCGAAGAATTTTCTTACAATTTTAATATAAGGTTAAAGGCAATTTACTGTCTAAAGTGGTAGAATTTTATTCATAATAATATTTTTTTGGGCAAATTCTAAAGAGTCGGATACCAAATTTTTGTGGTTGAATCTAGGTGTCGGTGAAAAGGTTCTTTAAACAAAACTAAACATTCTTCTTTTATAGGTTTGTACTTTGAAAGGTTTTCAATATGTGCTTCGGTTGATGAGGAAACACTAGTTGTAGGTTTTACTGACATTGGTGGAGCGCGATTTTTTTTTTTGTTGACAATATATATAAATACAGTATATACCTATATATGTATGTGTGTGTGTGTGTGATTGTGTGTGTGTCTGTTAGGGCGATAACTCAAGCTAAAACTATCTGATTTGGATGAAATTTGGTACAAACGTGTAAACCTATGTTTATTCGAACGAGTTCGCAAATCAGCATGATCGGACTATGGGAACGGGGGTTTTATGGTGTAAAAATTGATTTTCCCATTTTTGACCCAAAACACAAAATTTCATAATTTCTCTCTAAACCATTTTGTAGGGCTTAAAAAAATAAATAATTTTGTATATGGAAGCGTTGTATGTTCAACGGTTACGGATATAATTAAAAAAATAGTAAATTTCAAATTCCCACTAGTGGCTTGTCTGGACATAAGTCCCTAAACAGCTCAATAATATAAACAAATTATTCGAATATTTAAACAAACTAAGAAATATATTATCTATTTGTCAGAATATATATCCTTGTGTAAAAAAACAGTTTGTTGTTTGTCTTTGTGCCTTTGTTGATGTTATTTTCAATAAATCATTCAAATCACTAGGCCTACATAGGTTTAACTCTGCTAAAGGCAGCAAACATATAACTGTTTGTGAATAAATACTGGTTTACTAAGGTAGCTTTGGTCTTGTGTTTGATGGTGATAAAAAAGGCTTCCCTGATTGGATTTTTGGAAATTGTCTTTGTCAATTATGAAAAGACAAATAAAGATGTGTTGAGGTAAGCTTAGTTCTTGGCCAAACCCGCTAAATTACCCTACCCAGTTAATATTTCTAAGTTTATACTCCTTTTGTTAAGGTTTAACAACATTAGAGTACCTAAAGTAAAGGCATCTTATTGACCAAACTTAACCCTAGATTTTTTTCTGATCGACATAAAAAAACTACAATTAGTGTAAGTTTATGTGGTGGTACCTATTCCTCTTAAAGGTGCAATTGACGTTAGATATTCTATCAAATTAGGCCTAATCATCGGCTGATTCTTAACTCTTTTGCGAGCAACAGACAGTAGGCCTACCTGTTTAAAATCGACAAACAATATCGTTTTTTCTCCCATTGGAACTTGTCATAGTTTACTTACTTAATTAACAAATATACAGGGTGTCCCGGAACTCTCTACCAATATTTTAGGGCATTGCTTCTAGGTAAGAAACATACCTAAATATCATATTTAAATTGTCCGGAAGTCCTTAGTTACTCACACAGCCGCCATTTTGTTTTTTTCAGTTATTAATTTTTTTCTAAAGAATGGTTAAACATACGAAATGGAAACTTTACACAAACATTAATGACAACTAGACAAAGCTACAAAAGAGTTATGACGATTTTTCAAATACATAAAACAAAACGGCTGCTATTTAAAATTTTGTTTCTTAAATAACTCAAAAACCATTGATTTTATAAAAATTTTAAATGGCCGCCATTTTGTTTTATGAATTTGAAAAATCGTTATAATTTTTTTGTAGCTTTGTCTAGCTGTCATAAATGTTTGTGCAAAGTTTCCATTTCGTATGTTCAACCATTCTTTAGAAAAAAATTAATAACTGAAAAAAACAAAATGGCGGCTGTGTGAGTAACTAAGGACTTCCGGACAATTTAAATATGATATTTAGGTATGTTTCTTACCCAGAAGCAATGCCCTAAAATATTGGTAGAGAGTTCCGAGACACCCTGTATATTTTCTGTACGAACCTATTCCATCTTTATTCCTTGGTTATTTTCGAAGAGTAGGTAGTCGTTGAGGTTATTCCACTTCATACAAAATACTGATTAAAATCAACTATAAATCTCAAATTTAAAATAAAGAAAGTGTAGAATACATCTAGATCGTTTTGAAATAAAAAACAAAGCAGATGTTTTCCAATTAATCTTGAATCGTTAATTATTTAGTCAATGTGGCTGTTTCATGTTAAACGTTAAAAATAAAGTAGGCCTACACAAATTTGATGCGGCGCAGAAAAAAACTTCTCTTTGAATCCAGCAGTGAGAATTCGGTAGAGAAGTTCTTCCTCTCGTGTTACCGCGCCTCTATAGAGTTGCCAGGTGGGCGCGGGGCAGAGGCGCGGAAAAGGCGTCTGCCCCTCATTTGGGTGTTTTCGGAAAGTGCTGTGAGCCCTTCGGGCGTGTTCGGGTCCGAAGTCCACCCTAGTGTCGCTAGCAACCCGGCATGTGGCAGTGAAGTTTTGTTGACTAGTGTCGTCTGGTTTTGTATTGGTAACACCAGTCCTCTAAAGGTCACTAAACAGTTGATGAAATTCTCTGTATTCATGTCTTATCTAATTATTTCATGCTCCCAAATGCGCCTCTGACGTTTCTCTTCTTCCTCTGATTGGAGCAAGCAAATTAAGAAAACATCTTCTTCATCTGAACTCGACTCAGTCATTATACACAAAATTTCACTCCGAGGAACATACAGTCTTGTAGGCACTCTGTACTGTGGCTGAACTGGATAAAGTATGCCCGCACCGCCCCACGCTTCCGCTAGAGTTGTCAGGTGGGCGCAACCCCGGGAGAAGCTAAAGGAATTTTTTCTCCGCGCCATGCCAAAAAAAAAAAAACACAAATAAGATGGATTTCCACATCCCAACAAGAATTTGAAAACAGCTTACTTGCAAAGTATACAGTAAGAACTTTAAGTATTTGATCAATGCCTCACTAGAAAAAAAATGGGCAGTGCAACACTACATCACAGTTTGCTGGATTGTTACTAAAGTTGCCGCCAGATGTAAAAAGCCAGCTTATTTACCTAAAACATATGGGATATATGGTAGTGAGCCTATGCACAAGTGTGACGACATGGATCCTGCAGCATGACCTGTTTTCCTTTTTTTTAGGCTATCAAGGTTTTATATAATTAAAACATTTGACTTATAATAAATGAAGGGCTGAAGGCATATATCACACATTGATTTACCGAGGTTTCAAGGATATTATGAAAACTTTGAGATGTCAATGTATTCGAGATACCAAGGTTTGAGATATCGAGGTCCTGCAGCAACTTAACTTACCGGTATTGGTATAACAATTTAAGATTTAAAACCTGTGGGGATTAAATTCAAATTCGGATACCGGTAGCCTATGATTTATATTTAATTTAGATATAATATAACTTAAGTTCAGTGTCAGACGGTACCATCTACTACTAACCGGTAGGCCCTATAGCCTATTATTGGCATGTCGTTCATGAATGTCAGACAAGCTACCGACTACAAAATAAGGCCAACAGAACATCCTTCATCTTTTATCAATTTTGGAGAGCGCTGATATAAGTTTATATCACCGGTAGGCCTATAGGCTTAGTCTAGATTTGAAACTCTAAATTTACTAGACCATTAAAAATTTTTAAAAATTATTAAAATCATGGTAAAGTTCCACAGAGATTTTTACCATTTCACATAATGTTTCCCTACTTCAATTACTGTACCGTAACCAAAAAACATACTACTATAACCCAGAATGCCAACCGCATAGTAAAAAGCGTTAAGTACTTTGAGAGAGCTTCGCCTGTCAATTTGTAGGCAGCGCCACCAGCGTTGCCATGCTGGCGCTGCCAATGAACTGACAGGCAAAGTGGTTAGTTAACAAACAGAATATTGAACATCCCTGTTAGATTTTAAGTCTTGATTCGACCGCAAAACTCAATCAATTAGTTCCTCAATTGAATTTGTTTGATCAACATTGCTTTGCCTTTATTTACTTATGTTAATTGTTTTGCTATTTTTTCTTGCTTTATGTTGACAATTTGTTCTTTTTGCTCAGAATCTATTGTATTCCTGTAAGCTTGCTGTCTCCAGTTTTGTTTTCCACTACCTCATTAACACCGATTTATTTTCTAGGTTATGTTTACTAGCTCCCATGGCCATAACAGCCCGGTATTATGACAGTTCACTGCCACAGCCACCTGGATTTTACCCTAAACTCTTGTTTATAAAACCAGCATTAGTTTTGACGCATTTTCGTTGGTGAAACCAGGTTTCCTTAACTGTGGTTTAAATCATCGGTTAGTTTTAACCGAAGATTAACTATATCATCGTTAGCGAGAATTTGGTAATTGGGCCTTAAACACCCCAGTCCACTGTAAAAACGTGGTTGATGTTAAGTTAATCTTTCTCTACAAGAAAAGTCCAGGAGAAAATCCATATTTAGGCCTACATTCAATATTTAACTAAGTTAAATTGATTTTAATCAATATCAAAATAATATTTCAGTTAATTCCAAGCTCAGTAACTTACCTAACTTAAAAATATATTTTAGGCTAATATCGTAGGTTCTCTGTGGAACTGTAAATAGGCCTAGGTATAGGCCTAAGTACCCAAACCTACAAATTTGCCTAACTTACTTACTTACTTACTCCCTCGACGTCGTTGACCAGCTCTTGCTGGATAGACTGAGTCAAAATAAAAATAATAATAATATTTATATACATATTTACAAGTTTGGCGGCAGGTTAGACGCAAATTTTATAAAACTCATCTAGGGAGTACAAGGGTCTTGCCAGTAGCCACTCCCTCAGTTCGTTTTTGAAAACTGAGGCCTCAAGATTTTGAAAGTACAGTGGCAGTCGGTTGTACATCCTAATTGCCAACATAGGAAAGCTGTCCTTTTTTTTGTTTAGTCTGCAGAAAGGGATATCAAGGTTGGATTTTGACCTTGTATTGTGATGATGTTGGTCTTCTCTCAATGCAAGACTAGAGATGTTGGTCCTTACGTTGTTTAGGGTGATTAGAATGTACTGGCTGTATACTGTTTTAAGGATATTGAGTTTACTAAAAAGAGGTCTGCAATGTTCGTGGTAGTCAGCGGACGAAATGACTAACTTACAAATTTGAAGGGACTGTGTATTAGACTATTTTTATCCACCGGCACATCATAACCAACGGTACAGATGGTTACAAAATGGTTAAGTTTAGTAAATTGCATTAAGCCTAACCAATGGATGTGCCTAACCAAGGCTGTCTAAGTTAGGCCTACAGATGGCAGCTTGTGTTAAGACTTACATTTCAATTAATTAATTGGCAAATAGGCCTATTTACTGTATTTACACTGGGATATGATGTAATTTTTATATGTCTACTTACAGTGGGCTATTTTTAACGCTGAATCCAAAAATGCAATCAGTTTTTGTCGGAGAGATTCCCAAGTGGCCGTAAAACGAAGGTTAGGATTACGAATCTAAGGATAATTGAGCGGTACGGTACCTAAAGTAAAGGCATCTTATTGACCAAACTTAACCCTAGATTTTTTTCTGATCGACATAAAAAACCTACAATTAGTGTAAGTTTATGTGGTGGTACCTATTCCTCTTAAAGGTGCAATTGACGTTAGATATTCTATCAAATTAGGCCTAATCATCGGCTGATTCTTAACTCTTTTGCGAGCAACAGACAGTAGGCCTACCTGTTTAAAATCGACAAACAATATCGTTTTTTCTCCCATTGGAACTTGTCATAGTTTACTTACTTAATTAACAAATATACAGGGTGTCCCGGAACAGAAAAACGTAGGCCGTAAAACGAAGGTTAGGATTACGAATCTAAGGATAATTGAGCGGTACGGTACTGAAGGTAATGGTAATATGGCGTGGTATAGACGGGTCCGTACTGAGTGAGGAGTGAGGACTGAGTGAGAAAATCAAACAACTGTATACTTGATCTAATGCGGAATGAAATCAAATCAATTCGTTTTGAAACCAAATAATCAGTTCTTATTTAGGCATGTGAGGAAGGTAGGGCGGATTCGTGACTGTATTAAGTGTTTTGAAGTGAGGTTAGATTAGGAAGGTAAAGGTTAGCGCTTGAAGCATTTTTGATATTGTTATTCCATTGTGTTTCACCCACTATTTAATTGTGCAAAAACAGTCTGGAAGTACTTAATACAGTCACGAATCCGCATAAAGTCCGACCTATCTTCCTCGTTCCTCACAAGCCTTTTCTGACATAAAATGCGATTTAAACATTAAAAGGTTGGGTTGGGATAGGTTAGATTAGGCCTAGATTAGATTAGATTATGTAATATAATTTATTCGTTGCTGATACATTAAATTATGCACTGTGGCATGTTTTCACTTTTAGACACAATGAAATTATGTACCGGTACTATGGGATTATGCACTAAGTAAGTTATGGCACGTTCATTAACAGACGTTGAGGCATTAGTCAATGGTTGAGGATTGGAATGAGGACAATGATCATGTCGGCAGTGGCCTAGCTTCTATCACAAATCCTAAAAAAATACCTATTACTAATATTTTACGTGAATTAATTCTATTTTGTTTTATAATTTATGTTGATGTGATTAATAGTTTATGTATCGTAGTTGATTTGTTGTATTTTCTAAACAGCACCAAAGTCCATTTTCTTTTAAAAATCTAGTTATTGCATATTGTAACTCTGATTTTACTCTCAGGGCGTGGTTTTGTCTGTTAAGTATCGAATGTAAACAACTGACAGCTGTTTCCAGTCCACAAACCTTCCACCCCTTTTAGTGTTAACTTAGTCGCCACTAGAACTTGGACTCGTCCATACCACAAATATGTTAATAAATCGGTAATTATTTGGTATGTCTACAACGCGATATTATGTACTTTTTTGATGTCTACTTACAGTATTTTTCACGCTGAATCCAAAAATGCAATCAGTTTTTGTCGGAGAGATTCCTAAATGACCGTACAGTTAAATAATTAATATTAAGCTTCAGTTTTGTTGTAATATTCACATATTTGTGGTATGGACGAGTCCAAGTTCTAGTGGCGACTAACACTTAAAGGGGAGGAAGGATTGTGGAGTGGAAACAGCTGTCAGTTGTTTACATTCGATAATAACAGACAAAACCACACACGACGCCATGAGAGCAAAATCAGAGTTACAATATGCAATAACTAGATTTTTAAAAGAAAATGGACTTTGGTGCTGTTTAGAAAATACAATAAATCAACTACGATACATAAACTATTAATCACATCAACATAAATTATAGAACAAAATAGAATCTATTCACGTAAAATATCAGTAATAGAAGCAAGGCCACTGCCGACATGATCATCGTCCTCATTCCAATCCTGAACCATTGACTAATGCCTCAACGTCTGTTAATGAACGTGCCATAGTGCATAATCCCATTGTGTCTAAAAGTGAAAACGTGCCACAGTGCATAATTTAATGTATCAGCAACTAATAAATGATGTTACATAATCTAATCTAATCTAATCTAACCTAACCTAACCCAACCCAACCTTAAAAGTAATGTTTAAATCGCATTTTATGTCAGCAAAGGCATGTGAGGAAGATAGGTGGCATGTGAGGAACTTTATGCGGATTCGTGACTGTATTAAGTCCTTTGAAGTGAGGTTAGATTAGGTAAGTTAAAGGTTAGGTTATTATGAACCGACTCATTAATTTATGCTACTTCCAGACTGTTTTTGCACAATTGAAATAGTGGGTGAAACACAATGAAATAAAAATATCAAAAATGCTTACGCCATATTGCCATCAGTATAGGCCTAGCTCAATGAACCTTAGATTTGTAATGTTGACCCTCGTTTTACGATCATTTAGGAATCTCTCCGACAAAAACTGATTGCATTTTTTGGATTCAGCGTGAAAAATACTGTAAGTAAACATCAAAAAAGTACATAATATCGCGTTGTAGACATACTAAATAATTGCCAAATCTTAAGATTAATTATTTAACTGTACGGCCACTTAGGAATCTCTCCGACCAAAACTGATTGCATTTTTGGATTCAGCGTTAAAAATACTGTAAGTAGACATATCAAAATTAGGCTACATCATATCCCAGTGTAAGTAGGCCTAGGGTAAATATTTACCAATTAAAATAAACCAAGGTGGTAAGTTAAGCCCATAGCCCTTAGGCCTATAACTAACTACATAAACTGGGCTAGGCCTACCAAGGGCATCTGCTTTAACTTAGGCCAATAACTCATCAAAATAGGACTAAGTTAAGCTTATGTGTGGCCTTAAAGGTAAGAACACTGAAAATGAGTATTTTAAATATTTGCGTCCAAACAATCAGACAACTATATAAATTAGGCTGATCCTAACTCAGCGATAGGCTTGGCTCTCCTAAACCAAATTTGACACTTAAAACCTTGAACGAGTTTTCTCCCGTTGCTAACTTAAATAGGCTAGTTAGTTTCAAACGACCAAAACCTAAGAACTGTATCAAAAAAGGATGTGGCCTGTGTAAATATTATAATTATAAAATAATTTGACATAGACATACCTGGTGTAAAGCAGATAATCCATCAACGTTTACTGTGTCAATCACAGCTCCTTGTTCCAGCAAACGTAAAACCTCCTCCTTGTCACCTGCTGCACATGCAGCTAAAAACACACAATCCGCGGAAAACTTAATTTTTCTGGACTTTTCAGGAACAACAGTAGATTCACGATTAGTTTCTGATTCTTCCCATCGCCTTAACTGTTCGGCCCTTTTAAAAAGAGCTGAACTAGAACGAGCCTCCATTGACATTTCTACTACACGCCATACGTTCCTTGACTACTGAAAACGAGAACTAGGCCTAATAACTCGGGAGTCTGGGAGGGGAGCGGTCTATTTTAGAATTACATAGCAGTAGCAATAATGTCCGTTGTTCTATCCTCTCTGGTTCTCTGTGTATACCTCTTTATTTTCCTATGTTATCCTCCAGATTGACTTACCATTATACTAAGCTCTAGATTTGGATATCGAATTGGGACCATTGATTACAAATGCTGTGCTGTGAGAATACTATAGAACCATAGATTAATATTCAATCTCTATGAAACAAGAAATCTTTTTCAGTAGTATCTTAAATCAACACATTGTTTCCTATTTTTGGTAAATCGCACAGTTAAAATATATCAGTTTGGTAGGGCACTTCCCTCTTTGGTTTTAAACATATACTATACATGTATGGAAAGAGCCTAGAGGACCAGTACAAGATAATAGCATAGACTAACCAACACATAATAGCAATTAGCTCTCCGTGTACGCCTGTGCGATATCAAATTTTTAATGCTTTCCTAGCAAAATGTTCCTGAATGTATCAAAGTGCTCCAGTACGAGTTGTAACATTGCGGAACGAAAATACATAGGTGTGCTATTCCCGTCATATTCTGACGTCACTCAGATTGCATACAAAAGATCACCTTCCACCATGAGTTAGTAAGATTCTATTTAGGGATCTCTGAAGATTATCTTGATCCAACACAGAACGAACCTCCACAAAAAGTTGTATAATCTTGCCAATATCGTTTATAAACAGATTAAAAAGAATAGGAGCCAAATGTGAACCTTGTGGAACTCCCGGATGGCAAAGGAAAAGGCTGAGATATGGCACCATCACATTTAACCATTAGCTGTCCATTAGCTGTTCCAGTAAGGTAGCTTTCTAGTAGTCCCAGCAGGGCTCCACCGACTCCATAACCAGAGAGCTTGGCAACTAAACGACGATGGTTGACTTTGTCAAAAGTTTTTGAAAACTCCAAATAGACACAATCAACTTTGGTTCGATGCGGTAAGGGCGGCCATACACTGAAACTCTGGTGGCGAACTCTTGGAATACATAACAAGGTTGGAGACTGTAGATCGTCCGTGAAGAAACCCATGCTGCTCATCGACTATGTATTTCTTCGAGTGGAAGTAGAGGAAATCGAGAAGTAAGCTCTCAAAAACCTTTGCCATAGTGTACTGAATAACAATAGGTCTATAGTTTATAACATTCGATCTGTCTCCGGACTTGAAAATGGGGACAACAAAAGCCTTCTTTAAGAGAGTCGGGGAAGATACCCTGTCTAATCATGATATTGAAATAAACCACTAGGTGGGGAGCAAGAACAGGAGCACAATATTTGAGAACTAGAGGCGGTATATTGTCAGGGCCAGCGCTTTTGTTGGGGTTGAGGGTCATTAGTTTCTGAAAAACATCATTTACAGTTACGATGTACTTAGAAATACTAAATGCTCCATCCTTAGTCATAAGTAGGGATAGGTAGCACATCATTGCTGAAGACAGAAGAAAAGTGATTGGCGAAGGCTTCACATTTATCCAAAGGGTCCACAGCTACAGTATTTTCAAAAGATAAGATTGGCGGAATAGCATAGGGCTAGATTTGAGATTATTGATACGTATGTGACCAGAAGGATTTAATATTTGTTGGTATGTCCTCTTCAACTTTTCTCAAGTAGTTATCCTGACATATTCTGGCAAGGCCCTTGCATTTCCTTCTAAGTGTTCTAAATTGCATCAGATCAGAGTAACAGTTGGAATCTTTGTACGATTTGTGGGCAATTTTCTTTTTAATGATACGTTTTCTCAGCTCAGCAGAAAACCATCTAGGAAAGGTCGTACTTCTGATCTTTTTTAGATGGGTGAACTGTTTTACAAGATGTCATGTCCAGAGAAGTTGTCATTTGGGATTAATTGATCAAATTTCAGAGGATAAGTTAAGTTTTGGATCGAAAGAAAGATTCCATCCAGATCACAATTGCGAAAGTCCAATACAAACTTAGGAGGCTGGTGAGAGTAAGAATTATGTTATGTAAATGAAACAGAAAGTTCAGGATGATGCATGTCCTCGTCAAGAAGAGCGTCCTCAGCCCGAGTTGCAGTCTTGAAGGGAAGAGAAAACAGATCAAGACACACCCCACGGAGATTACGGGACTGAGTTGATTTGTC
Source organism: Macrosteles quadrilineatus (assembly GCF_028750875.1). NCBI lineage: Eukaryota > Metazoa > Arthropoda > Insecta > Hemiptera > Cicadellidae > Macrosteles > Macrosteles quadrilineatus. Next base: position 3,783,200 of record NW_026542605.1, read on the forward strand.
TAAGTCCATAAGCTGAAGCAAGGTCATTCAAATATCGAGGAGAGATTGATGTAGGGTTGTCGTCATCACTTGACCAATCAGTATGTGGAAGATTGAAGTAACCGAGCTACAGTATGTTATCCCAGGTGCTAGCAGATGATATCACTTCATCAAATGAATTGGAGAAATTTAAATAAGCACGGGATGGATGGTTTGGAAGAATGTAGACGCAGCAAAGGACAAGTGTAGAGCCGGGAAGATTAATAGAGGCAAAAACGCATTCAGCCGAGCATGTAGTTGGGGTTAATGCACTGCTCGGAATATCATTGCGTATCGCAATAAGAGTACCACCTCCATAGATTTTAGTACTAGTATTCGTGGAACGGTCGCACTCCACGATTAAATAATTCGTGAAAATGATAGTTTTCATGAGTTTTATAATTCAAATTCGATTTTACATTTCACATCTAAGATTTCACTTACGCAATTCTTACAGCATGCAGTTTATGTAGAGATGCACTTTCTTACAGTATGATGAAGTAAGGAGGAAAATATTGTTTTGTAGTTTGGTCAATCTGCTGAGTTTGTTATAGCTAAAAGAAGCGTTTGTTTTGTGGTTTGGTTGGCTGGCCTGGACTGGAAGAAAGCCTGGGTAGGGGTTGATTGTCAGTGTTGTGTGACTGTCATTAATTTATTACTTTCTTAAATAAAAAAGGTAAGTAAATTATTTTCATATAAAGTAGGTTTAATCAGTTGATGTACATATTATATCTTATGTATAATTCGTAATAATCTGTCAAGAAAACTATGTTTTCTATGGTTGCTAACCGACCTTGGCGTTGAAAAATAAACGGCTTTAAGTTTCATGAATTCGGTACTTTTCAAACGTTGTAACGTTTAACAACTTTTCCTATTATAATTACACACTGAAGACTTTTCCCATATGGTTCTTTGATGAAATATCAATCTTCGATGTTCGCTGTTTTCATAAAGCGTTTTGGGCTCTTTTCACCCTTTGAATCAGTGTACGGCTTGGCTATGAATGCCATCGTGCATCATGGGAGAAATGAAGTAACTTAGTCAAAGTTTAAGGTCAATTAATATGGTTACATTTTGTAGTTTTCATGTATAGCTTTTGCTATTCAGAAATAAATATTATATTGACAGTTAATGGGTTAAGAAACGGACAATAATAATTGTTGCTTAATGGTCTTTAAGCCGACCAAGTAGTAGTAGGCTAACTTAAGTTACCCTACCCTTCATATTTGACAAAATTACAGAAATCCAATTCCTCTAATAACTCACCCAAAGTTTTTTTATAATATTCACTCACAATCATTTTGTTATTATGATTGAAGCAAACCATTATACTGTAACATAACTTACTTGCATAAATAAACCATTGTCTTTGTCTTTTTCATAAAATTTTCTGGGAGCTATTTTCATACCAAGTGGCTTGTCATTAGATTTATGGGTGACCTACTTTAAACAGTCTTGCATCTTTTAGTTTTAGATTTTGTCTATAAGAACCTGTTGTTTTTCTTTGTGGAAAATATTTGTTGACAATTAAGTTATGCAGTTTGTAGGCTTGGTACTGTTAAAAATAAAGATGTCTGAGTTTGAGTCTTATGGGTCAATTCATGCCAAAACTGATAGGCTATAACTTAAGTTAAGTTAGATTCCTGTATAGTGGCCAACCAAATAAAAAAATATAGGCTAAGTTATATTTTACATACCTACCTACCTAACTTAAAAAGCTATTAGTAAACTTTTAACCTAGCCTATGTCTTAACTTGCATTTTAGCCTAAGTTAACTTAAACTTAGTTATGAGGTATGATAACTTAACTTTAGTTTATTGACACAACTTTATTTTAACTGACTTACTGACACCCTCTCATCTAATTCCTTGGAACTGTTACACCAACTTTACAAAATTTAGCTTACGTAGCCTAATTATAAGTTAGCTGTCTATTGGTCGAAACTTTCTATTTTTCATTTTTAAGCTAGGTCCTAACTTAAGTTAAGTACGTTAACTTGAGGACGCTAAAACCATTCTTCATCTTTTGAAGAACCTTTAAAATTTACAGTCAAAACATCACATAAGTTAAGTAAAAAGCCTATCTTCCAAAGTTTTAAATGTATAATGTAACAGTTTAGGCCCACCAAACTTATCTTAAAAACCTAATTAAACTTCTTACCTAAAATGATAATAGGCCTAGGCTAATAACAACTCTCAAGTTTAATGATTCTGTCTCTAACTTACTAAGCTAACTTAAATTAGTTAGCGATGTTAGGTAATAAATAATCTACAGCTAACTTAAATAAGGTCTTTTAAATATCACAATTTTTCACATTGTTAAGATTTTATTTAAGTTGTCTAGGTAGGCTAAGTTACTAAGCTAACTTCCCTTTAAGATAAATATTTCATGTTCAAGACCTATCATGGTTTTCCATGGCAAATCATCGTAACAGACTGCACCGTTTTGCTTAAAAACTCATTTTGTGACCTACCAAGCCAAAATTCTAACATGTGTATTTTTTAACATGGTAAACCAAGACTAAGTACTTAGGAGCTTTGGAATCAGTTTTGATCTATGCTATAAATAATCCTTAACAACCAAAAAGGGGCACACATGCAGTCCAACACTTAAAAGTCATTTCATTTAATCACAAACCAGATTAAATTGGAATGAAATTGTATCAGGCCTTAAACACCAATAAAATTACTTAAAATCCAAAGCTTTAACACGTTAACTGCCGCGCTGGTCCGATCGGGTCGGCATAACCAGGTCGGATGGAATGACATGCCAACCCGATCGGGTCGACACCTCAGGAATGTAAGGTTTCACTTTTTGGCCGATAGATGGCCCTCACTGACAACTAGCGGCGATCAAGCGTACTGCAACAGCAGAGTATATCCCGTTCCTACTAGATAGCGTTGATTGAAGCTTCTGATGATTCTACATATGGTTTAAACAAAAATGTCAACATAGTCAAAATGTGTCGACCCGATCGGGTCGGCGTAGCTGTTTTAGATGGTTTCATCATTACTTACGATTGAAAAATGGCAATTTCGTGTAAAATAATAAATTTAATGTTCTACAAGTTGCTTTACTTTATGTATCATTGTAATCATTACTAAGAATACTGATAAGTAACTTGTATTAGGTAGGTATTTTTTATTTTGATAAAATTGTAAAAAATGTTTATTTTAAAGTTGTCGCTGGGTTTGAAATAAAAAAGTATTTACAGAATAATCTTATTTATTGTCTCAGTACATTAGTCGATAAACAAAAACTAAACATTGTTTGTTATAAATTTTTTGTTTCTGAAAGTATGCTGCTGAAAAAAATACATTTGTAAAAGAATAAAAACGTATAATTACTTAGATTCAAAAAATCTAAAACAATGTTACAGTTACCGGCACCTTCTTGTGTTCCTGTCTCTTTAGTCTACTAGTGAATGTTCATAAAACAAACAGTTCTTGCATAAGTAAGGCTTATCGAATGTTGTTACCTTTTTTAACTTCTTTGCTGCCTGCCGTCCTCCTTCATTCATCACTCTTTTGTAACACAATTTACAGTTCTTTCTCGATCGCCTTCTGTTTTTTCCTTCCCCAATGAATGTCTCAGACTCGGATAAGTAGTGATGGCCAGTTTGTCGAACGGGTTCTACAGCAGCATCTTGAATATCCAGGAGAGCATATACACTATTTTTTCCCTGAATGAAGTGATAGAGTCCGGTTTTTTTTCTATTGTTAGTACCACTTACATTCTCCTTATAAGCAAGCCAGGCATTTACCACGGCAGTACCTAGGATCAGTTCTTCTGCAATTTTGTGGTACCAACGCATTGATTTACGGACGGCAGTGCTATATAATAATCATCTTAATAACTTATACAATCAAATTTCTTATAACTTATGTGTACATTGCACCCTACATAATAAGATTAGGCTACATAAAAATACAATCAACTTAAACATTACCAATAAATTATTTTAATCATAATTTAATAACTTATCAAATTAGCAGTTGATAGATTCACTTAGGCTGTAAAAAGGATTTTGAACAAATTTTATTAATTCAATAAAAAAAAAAAAAAAAAAAAAAACAGGGCTAATAAACTTAAAAAAAATTTTGCATTGCCAGACAGTTTATTGAAAAAGCCAATTGAGTTGATTTTCAAGGAGTCACCCAATTTATCCAGTTTCCAGGGTCTTGGAAATGGGGTGCCAGACTTTTTTTTTTTGGGGGGGGGGGGGGTAGAAGGAGTGCAAGAAGACCCTACAAAAAGGGTGGGGCTCCAAAAGAATTTGGTATCACCTGGACGTTTTTTAGAAATTGGAGCTAGAATAGAGAATTTTTAGCAATCTGGAGGCATAAGACTTATTCCATCTTGAAAAAATTAAATTAATTATTATTTCACACTGATTGCTCTTAGTGATTCCGACATACTGTACCCTTATTATCGTGCAATAAGTTAAGTTAAATGTTATAATTTACTTTTAGGCCAATAATAAGTTTCCTAACTTATCTGCACGTTTTGGATGGGTATTAAAATTACACGTCTGGTTGCTTTGAATAGTTGAACCGACAGACAATTCTAACAAGATTCAACACCATCAATGAGAAACATTGATAATTTATTTCTCTTTTGAAAAGTCAAATTTGCTCAAACTTGACAGTAACTTAATTTAATCACAAATTAAGTAGGCCCCCTAAGCCTACAGCCTACTTACAGTCGATCCCACAAGACAGCCCAGGCTGCGTCTAGTCTTAAAAAGTTAATATCCAAGTATCGCAATTTTACATGTTGTACTTGAATATGCACACATTGTCTGCATCGATCTCTTATAATAATACATTTTCTTCAGACTGACTCGTATGTCAAACATAGTCCTAACCAACAATAAAATAGGGTATACCCTACTTTAATACTTTTACTAATAGCATACATACTTACTTACTTGAATACTTGATTCCTTCATCTTTGACCAACAAAAGTTGGATAGATTGCGTCAAAAAAATAGAAAACTTATAGACATTCTTAAAAGGTGACAGCATGTATTAGCCTACTTTAATTTCTGTGAATGAATAACAGATTGAACATAGGTACTCTGTAAAAAACTGTTGTAGGCCTACACTGTATTAGACTGCAGCCTACCATGTTTTCTTAGCTTGTACTAATCTTATAGATTTTCTCCTTCGATAATACTTCAAAATGTTTCTTTTCAGGTGCAATAAAGATGTTTAGTTTCCACAAACCAAAAGTCTACCGCTCAACATCAGGCTGCTGCATATGCAAAGCAAAATCAAGCAGGTAATAATATTTAAATCCAGCCTAATGGTATTTTTGTGAAAAATTAGGCTTTGCCTAGCTTTACCTAGATGTTTACAATTGAAGCTATTAGCCTTTAAAGACAACCCTTTTTAGGTGAAACTAGATGTACTAGTCCAGATTTAAAAAAAACATATTATTTTTGATCACCTCGTACAAAATATTTCTGGCAAGTTACACAGTTTGAAAATATAATTAAAACTGAATTTTGAAACCTAGCAGACTTCTTCTTACTTTCTCCCTCTAAGTATACCATAGTACAACTCCTATTACTCTATAAATTACAGTTCAAAAGTTATTGTAATATATTTATTTTAAATAGTGCACCCCCCATTGCTGTACAAATTACGGTTCAATAGTTATTGCAACTTTTGTGATTTTCCCTGTAAAATATCATAGTTAGGCCTACTCCCACTGCTTACCCGGATGATAACCATGGTGGAAGGAAAAAACATAGCTGTGCTATATCCCCTCATATGCTGACATCACCCAGATTGCAAACCCCATTTCACCATTTAGAAAAAGTTATAAAAACAACATCAAAACAAATTTATATGGCAATACAATCAGGTGATTTTTTGTTTGCAATCTGTGTGATGTCAGCATATGGCGGGAATAGCACACATATGTTTTTTCCCTCCACCATTTATGATACCGGTTGTTGACAAGTTAATGGGAGAAAGTATGTGTCAGATTTCTGATACCGTTTATTTAGTTGTACATTCACTACATTAATACAAATACAATAGGCATAGTCAACACCATCTTCCCCATCTCAATCTCTTTCTGTCCCTCCTTATCCCTTTCTACTTCAATTAATGTTTGTCACTTGTACCTCCTATGTTAAATTTGTAGCCCGGAGGTTTTTTTATCAAAATTGTCATAGTTGATGTGAGCCACCTACAGATTGCGCTGATCAAAATTACTAAATTCTGTCATGTACACAAATCTTTTTACCGAGTCAAAATTAGGGAATGACTTATGGAGCTATAGCAACTGTTATGACCTATCAACCTGGTCAGAAACAAAAATTAAGGTATAAAATAGAATTTTAGACACTAGTAGCGCATTCTATGACTGACTGGCTCACACAACTACGTTCTTTTTTAGTAAAAAATTGGCGACAGCTGGTCCATATAGATGGGATGTCTACTTCAGTATCCAATAGTCAATGTTTGTACATTACAAAACCTTTTTTGATCACAAAAATACTGACAATGGACTTTTCTCAATTCTAAAATAGTAGCTAATTTGTGTCTAAATAACTTTAGGAAATGTATACCTAAAATTAAATTTTAGGTAGCCCACAATTCTCATTGCACTAAATGTAACCTAGAATTTTATTATTATTCAACTCATATCCAAAAACCTATATTTAGCCTACTCTGTGGATAATGTTTCTGTTTTAGTTATGATTTTTAAAGTTCTCATAAGAAATGGGTTTCAAAAGCTGTTGTGCTGTGTTCTCCCTCAAATTGAATAATTGATATTAAAAGGTGGATGGATAATAATACCTACACTATTATTTTTCCAACAAACCAGAATAACAATGTGCATTTTAGCGAATTTCCCTATAGGGAAGTAGCTATTACCGTAGGTCTCATGGTAAGACCTAGGCCCGGGACCGATTTACTTTTTCATTTTGATGTCCCCAGAGGCCAAAATCACCATTCGTTCAAATTTTTATATATCTATATATAGATATCTAATATATAAAATTCTCGTGTCACAGTGTTTGTCTGCAAACTCCTCCGGAACGACTTCACCGATCGTTATGAAATTTGGTGTGTAAATTCTGTAGGTATGCGAATAGGAAGTAAACTATTTCCCGTTTCGAAATTCTTAAAAGGGCTCCGCCCCAGTGGCTCTGGAGTTTCCCATGTTAACCTTATGGGAAATGGAATTAATGAATCTTAACAGCTGTTTCAATTAAACAAGTTGGTTCTGTTCTATGATGTTCAATGGCATTAAAGTTACAAGGATTACCAACAGGGTGCAGCACTATTATTTCTTTTACATTTATGACAACAGCTAATTTGCAACCAAAAGGTGAGTGAGCGTAGCGAACGAACTTCAACCTGGAGGCGAGTGAGCGTAGCGAACGAGCTAACCTAAAGGCAAGTGAGCGCAGCGAACGAGCTCCAACCTAAAGGTGAGTGAGCGTAGCGAACGAGCTCCAACCCAAAGGTGAGTGAGCGTAGCGAACGAACTTCAACCAGGACGTGATTGAGCGATGCGAACGAGATCATCTTGAAAATTAAACGTAACGGTACTTTCTTTCCATCGGTCTGTCTTAGGGGAAACCTATAACTTAGGCGATACGAAGTTCGCGGGGTCAGCTAGTATATATATATATATGTGTCCATCCGCACGATAACTTGAGTAATTTTTGTCCGATTTTGATAAAATTTGGTTTGAAGGTGTAAGGCGGGATAAACTCGAACGAGTTCGCGAACCAGCATGATCGGACTATGGGAACGGGGGTTTACGGGGGGTTTTATGGGGTAAAAATAGAATTTTCCCACTTTAGACAAAAAAAAAAAAAAATTTTGCAAAATCTTTTCAAACCATTTTGTAGAGCTTAAAAAAACAAATAATTTAGTATATTGAAGTGTTACTATGCGCCTAATGGTTACGGAGAAAATTCCAAAAAAATGTAAATTTTAAATTCCCATGTTATTCTTATGGAGAATGAGTAAACTGTTGTAGTTTGCTTGTTTATGAACATATTTTGATCAAATTTAGAAAATGTTTTTATTTCTTACTAACTATTAACATTTTACAAAAAAAAGTTTTACCCTCCCTGATGCAGCAAACCTAAGTACCTGTTAAAATAATTCTATTTAAATAGGAAATAAATGTTAAATTTTTAAGTAGACATTTTAGTGTAAATCCAATCAGACATATGGAAATTTGCTTAGTCTGCAGGTTTGCTGCGGCGGGGGTATTTTTTTAATAATGGTTTAGCTCTAGATGATAAACAAGTGTGCCACACAATGAGAGGAAACTCACAACTCATTTTATTTTTCCTAAGTGGCAACATTTTTTAGACTAGGTTGCCCTCAGTATTCTATTACACACCATTATAATAACCTATCAAGAAGTTGATATTTGTATTTCAGTATATTGTAACCTAACGCAAGGTTGTGTTCCACTTCATTATAACATTTTTCTCAATGTTTACATTTTTCAGTTCATTATTTAAACCTATACAGTAATGAAGTTGATATTTGTGTTTCAGTCCATTTCAACATAACTTAATGTTACTATTTGTGTTTCAGTTCTTTATAACATAACTTGATGTTAATAGTTGTGTTTCAGTTCATTATAACATAACTTGATGTTACTATTTGTGTTTCAGTTCATTACAACATAACTTAATGTTACTATTTGTGTTTCAGTTCTTTATAACATAACTTGATGTTACTAATTGTGTGTTCAGTTCATTATAACCTAACTTTTGTTGATAGTTGTGTTTCAGTTCATTGTAACATAACTTGATATTAATAGTTGTGTTTCAGTTCATTATAACCTAACCTTTGTTGATATTTGTGTTTGAGTTCAGTTCATTGTAATATAACTGAATGTGTTAATATTTGTGTTTCAGTTCACGCTTCACTGATAGCAAGAAGTACGAGGAAGACTTTGTAGATTGTTTCCAGCTGGAGGAGAGGCGTGCGGGAGAGGTGTGCAATGCGTGTGTTTTGTTGGTTAAGAGGTGGAAGAAACTACCACCCGGAACGCAACGCCACTGGCGTCATGTACGTTTGTCTTTTGTATTTTTCACTCCATCCAGGCTTTAGTATCTTGTTTGTTTATATATTTTTTGTCATAAGACATCAATATAGATCTCTGGAGAATAATGAAGAAACATTTAAAACAAGATGTCTTCTAAATTGGGTAAGGGAGGAGCGAGCTGGTCATAGTGGTTAGAGCGCGGGACTTCAGTCCAAGAGGTCCCGGGTTCAAATTCCGCCAAATCACCAATGGATTTTATGTAATTGATAATGCTGCAATCCCTAGGTCTAGCCTGAAGTAATGTGAAAAACAATCCCAGGCTCGTGCCTGTAAGAAAAAATTATAAATAAGAAGATAAATTGTAAAACCAAAGCCATTTTAAAATAAGTTTATGTGTTTTCAAATAATCTTCAAACAACTGAAAAGACTTCTCCAATAACCACAGTTGTAATTTTAAGTTGGTGGTTCACTTGTCCAGCGATAGTTTATTGTAATTTATTACAAGTAAGCCTACTGTGGGGACAAATGGTACACATATAGCTTATGATAAGTAGATTATAATTGTACTATTTATAATCACCGACACATTTTGATGTAATTAACACTTAGGTATTTTTAGGTTGTTGATGCAAGGGCCGGCCCAGGAACAAAGTCGTTTGTTAAGATCAAGTCGAAGAAAAATGCCAAACATAAAATCAAAAGCAAGAAACATATTGAAGAAGAAGAAATGGATGAGGATTCTAAAAAAGCTATAGAAAACGATGAACAAAATGATTTCGCAATGAATGACATATCAGGTCAGTTTTAAGTTTTGGTGGTAAATAAAACTAGGCCTATTTATGACTAGACTTTATATCTTTGTGCAAATCCTACCCTTGGTTTGTTTACTATTTGAAAGGGCCACCCCCTTGTTCCTCTATTGATACAATACTCTGGGATTTAATGCTGGTCGTTTAAGTTAAATAGACTTGTTGGTTAATGTTATATCAACCACTACCCCACTAGGCCTACTGTTATTTTGGTTCTAGTCTAGCTGACTAGTTCCTTCAAGCTGTAATAAATATTATTACCTCCTATTACTATTAACATTGACTATTAGATTCAAGGTATTAATTAAAAGTTATGACTTATTTTTTTAGTAGTTTTCATGAAAACCCTTTAGTAGTAGACCTACATTTTTGCTTCCTTGATTAACTGTAAACAAATTATAGTTATTGTTAAAAAAATTTTACTTCTATAAATATTATTGAGCTATCTCACTATTATTAAATGGTAGTTCTACCTATGAAAATGTCAGGTACTTACTGTAGATGAGTCTTTATTCCTTGATAGATGAACCATTTCAATGCAATGTCTCCAACAATAGCTGTATCCTAAAATGTTAGACTCACCTTTTTATATCGCTAAACAAGGACTCAATAAGATATCCTTTAGTGGTCACTTGCTAACAGCCTACTGTCTGTTGATTGTCCAGGAGATGTAGAGGCGGACTCTGAACCTGCGAGTCCGAGGTCTGTGGAGGAAGAGGAGCCGATGGAGATGTATGTCCGAGGTCACAAGCACATCAACACCTCACCACCTGTCAGCAGCTTCCTGGACATGACGTTCTGGAAGAGGTATGTACCAACAAACAGTGTAATAAACATCACTTCTGCCATTTGTGCATGACTATTCATAGTCGATGATTATATTAAACCACACACACTAAGGCATGAAGGTATACTTCCTTTTAGTAAAAAGAAATTCCTGTACCGAGCTTCCCTATTTCTTTTACTCCTAATTTTTGGGGAAGTATAATTTAATTTCTGTGTACTCTTGAATAAGTTGATGTAACAAATTAGTTAAAAGTTTTATTTGTTTTCATTGACACATGACAAAACTTGTAGGTTATTTGCAAGCCTTATTATATTTTCCATCCAGAGGAAATCCTTTTGCAAAAAATCCCTACCTAAAAATCCTGTCTGAAAATAATACAAATTCAGAATTTAGGTCTTGATCAACTCAAGTTAGAACTACACATTCAATTCTCATATTAAATCTGTAGCCACTTTTAGAAAAAAAATGAGCATAGACAAATTGCTGTTGTCAATTATTACTGATTTGTGTTGAATAAACCTAGGAAAATTGAAAGGACTATACGTTTTGAATTATAGCACTTTTTTTATCAAATAAAATATTTAACTTCTACAGGATTAAATTGACATTTGAAGGCAGCGCTCCCTATGAGTGGACCATTCAACTAGGAATGAAAAAATAGCTGCAGCTGGCCCATATAAATGTGATGTCCAAAGTCTCTAAAAGTTTATACAACTTAACAGTAATGGCTACAATTGTGGCAGCAGAAGGGATCACAATAAATGGTGAATGTGTTTCAGGGAGAAAGTGTGCTGTGGAGTGATATTCAAAGGACCGCATGGTCAGGTGATTGTAGATCCCCGATTCCTCAAGCCTTGTGTGTACAAGCGTGCGCACGCACACACTCACGTTGCAGCGCCCACCACCACTGCCACTAACACTACTGCTGCTGTCGCCACCACCGACGCCTCGTCCACCAAGATCTATAGCGACAACTCATCAGACTCGGGCTACGATGAATCCTCCAATCCGGGTGAAGTAGTTCAACCCGGCCCTAGTAATAATTAACGTTGACTGCGCCTAGACATCACTTTGTTTTAAAGACCTAATTATTTCATTTAACTGTTTTCTGTTATGTATATTAAAATCGACAATCAAATTGTCCGAGTGATATTCGTCGACCCGGAGTCGCGATACGATCGACACCAATTTTAAATAAATTTGTACTTAACAACGGATAGATGGAATATTTAGGTCCGGTTTCGATGATGTTGCCAAACAATCACGACTTCGAGGGTCCAATCTTTTATATCGAGTATGAATCGAATGGCTCTGCGTGTTTATAAGATAATCCGGACGAGCGACAGAGACCAACTGTCGCAAGTCTGACTACTGCCAACTAGTGTTTAATATGTTACCATAAGCACAGAGGAGTCGTAGCAATAAGCACATGCAGTATTACACAATTGTAGTTCCTATCACGACTTCTCTCTCAGGCTCAGCTTATTACGTACAACCTTAACTTCACTCTCGACCTTTTCAGTAGTAATTTGGTTACATTATTTCTAAACTGTGAAACATAAACACATGATTTTAGTCAGGCCTTTTTGTGACTAAGTTACTGTATTTTTCTTTAATCATTAGGTTAGTTCACCTCTCATTTTACTACATACAAGTCCAGGAATTGAAGCCAAATAGTACTGTACTGTAAAATAATCGCATCGTCATTGTTTCCCAGCAATACAAATTTACAATTTACACCATTGTGCTTTTGCTTTGCTAAATGACAATGACTAATAGATTTTTTAAACTTCTAACCTCACCTTGTTCCTTTGCCATAGTTTTAAGTTTCACCTATTTCCTTTGCTAGCTGTGTACACCCGTGTGAGTCGAGTGACGTGCCTTGTCCAGAACATGGAGCCTGAGAGGGAGGCCATCTCTGTTGAACGTTGGATCCCAGGTTTATGTTAAGATGACACCCAAAGAGAAGAGTAAAGTTTGTTTCCGAGGGATTGCGAGATCTCAATGCATAATATTACGTTATAGTAGATATACTGAATGTTACATGTGTTAAGTGTTTGTCGTAACTGTTGTATTTGAAACAATAAAATTGGTTTGTCTCTATAATACCTTAAAGACAAAAAAAGTCTATAAAATTCCAGTTGACTGAGGGTGTCTGATTTACAAATTGTATATATGTGAAAAGCGGTTTTATATGCATTATTTTTAAGATTAGGAAACTAATTCTAGTCTGAAAGAATAGTGCATAGCTAAATAATATAGATTAGATGAATGTTGTGCACACGATTAATGTTAAGTGAGATGTCATAGTATATTTCATATCTCGCCTCCGTCTAGCATTGTGTTTATGCTTCGGTTGTTTGTGGTTCGTTGCTGTAGACGACCGTTACTCCATTTTACTAAGAGTTAAGCTGTATTTGTGTTGTGAGTCTGAACTAAGAAATCTTTTGTGTTGTACACCCACCTCGTAGCATAGTCATGGCTATTTCCAAATGTTTGGTTGGAACTTGTCCCGACTATTAATTATAGTCAGACTTATTTGTGATTCATTTTCTCATGTTTCGCACGATAGAGTATGCTTAAGAATTTTTTATGTCAATTTACTACTATGTGTAGAAGTTTACCCATTTTAACAATTGGATCTGATCAAGTTTTTGAGACTTTTCTTAGGATAATGGGAGTTTAAGGAAATTTATAATAATAATCACTTAAAATAAAAATAAATAATTTTTTAAAGTTTAAACTGTAATAAGTGTAGGCATTTTATATTAAACACACATATCAATGTTGGCCATTCCTCGCTCTCTGTCCTATTCAGGTTGTCCCTTCAAATTGTTTAGCAATAAAACATTGTTTTTATAATCCCCAAACCTAATTATTGTAAATTTCCTGGAAATGTATAACAAATTGGCATTCCATTTGACATTGAATCTAATAAGAGAAAACTTAAACTGTAATTAAATTAGTTTGGGTTTGCATGCTCAATCTACAGCAAAGCGTTCACTTAATGGCAATTAAATAAAATATATGAGATATTAAGATATGAGATATATTTGGTTTTGAATTAGTTGTGTAGTAGAATGTTGATCATAAGACTAAATCACTAACGTAAGCTTATTTATTTTAATGACTGAACTCATCCCATCAATGTTTGTGTTACAAAGTTTTAAGTAGGCTTATCTTGGAAGTTGAAAGGGATTTGTAATGTGTAGGTAGGTCAACTTGTTACTTATCATTCAGGGTCCGGTTATTTAAGTTCTCTTGCTACTTATTATTTACATAACATTTCTGTTATAACTTAAATTTATAAAACTACTAGCTGACCCGGCGAACTTCGTATCGCCTAAGTTATAGGTTTCCCCTAAGACAGACCGATGGAAAGAAAGTACCGTTACGTTTAATTTTCAAGATGATCTCGTTCGCATCGCTCAATCACGTCCTGGTTGAAGTTCGTTCGCTACGCTCACTCACCTTTGGGATGGAGCTCATTCGCTACGCTCACTCACCTTTAGGTTGGAGCTCGTTCGCTGCGCTCACTTGCCTTCAGGTTAGCTCGTTCGTTACGCTAACTCGCCTCCAGGTTGAAGTTCGTTCGCTACGCTCACTCACCTTTGGGTTGGAGCTCGTTCGATACGCTCACTCACCTTTAGGTTGGAGCTCGTTCGCTGCGCTCACTTGCCTTCAGGTTAGCTCGTTCGCTACGCTAACTCGCCTCCAGGTTGAAGTTCGTTCGCTACGCTCACTCACCTTTTGGTTGCAAATTAGCTGTTGTCATAAATGTAAAAGAAATAATAGTGCTGCACCCTGTTGGTAATCCTTGTAACTTTAATGCTATTGAACATCATAGAACAGAACCAACTTGTTTAATTGAAACAGCTGTTAAGATTCATTAATTCCATTTCTCATAAGGTTAACATGGGAAACTCCAGAGCCACTGAGGCGGAGCCCTTTTACGAATTTCGAAACGGGAAATAGTTTACGTCCGATTCGCATACCTACAGAATTTACACACCAAATTTCATAACGATCGGTGAAGTCGTTCCGGAGGAGTTTGCAGACAAACACTGTGACACGAGAATTTTATATATTAGATATTTCAATTTTACAGTAAACCCATTTTCATGTTTCTAGCTTAGAAAATTATAAGTAAGTTTATTGTAAAATTAAAATATTTTAATCTGTTGATCTCATATCTTGAAATGATTTGGTCAGTACCCCTCCGGAACTATAATTCTAAATAATGACTGTTGAAATGGGAAAACGATGTTTAAACTTCCAGGCACTCATACAAATCATGTAATCTAATTTCATCCTTTTGTAGATGATTAAGTGTAGATGATCAACACCAAGACGACGATGTTGTCAGTTTAGTTGTAGCGTGATCTCAACCTTTACCAACACCGGCGCTAGCGTCGTCTTGCCCCGCTTACCTTGGTGTCAGTTGCGGAACTCGAGTTGTCACTGTTGCTAATGAGTCGTCCGTAACTCGACTCGTGTGATAGCGTGGGGTTTACAAGCCGAAGCTCGGCCACTAAGGCATCATGTATTATTGTAAATACTAGTCGTAAGTGTCTTGTGTATATGTCTTGTGTTCGCCACCAGCATAAAAGATTATTTATTATCGCAGTTTAAACAACTGAAATAATTTTATCCTTTGTTAATAGAGATTGATATTTTATTATTTTAGCGCAATTTAAATAAATTTTGTTACTTAAGTTATTGTGTAGTTTTAAAAATCAGTTGTTCGTGTGAAAGAAGTTTTTATTTATATAGGCTAAAATGTTGAATTTTTATCCTGTAGTTTTATTTATTATTTTTCAATAGTGAAGTTGATATTCTTGTATTTAAACCAAAACACTTCCTGGTGATGTTAATTATATCTTCAGAATGAATCAAAACCATTAGGATATTAATTACTGCTTTTAAGTTGTTAATTAACCTTCATTTGATGTGTGCGCAAAATTAACAGTTGAGGCTGTTACAATTTAGTGTACACAATTGCTATTTATAAAGATACCATTTTTACTCTAAATCTGAATATTTATCAATGCTTTCACACAACAAATCTTAAAATGTACAAACATTTTGTGGTTGCATTTACACAAAGTGTTAAATTTTAAGATCGGCTTTTAGTAGCATAGTTTGTTCTTAGATATCTATTTATATATTTATTATAAGATCATTTTCATCGGTAGCCTAAGTTACACATTATTATTGAATGGATTTGAAATTATATTTTGATATGTTTTATCATTCGGTCATACTTTTATTATAAATATGATTAACTTTGTTAAAAGTTGTGACAAAATAAACTGTTTATAAATTTGCATGAATATATATTGTTCTCAATTGAGTTTTAGGAAATAAATTACTATTGTCTATATTTGTACCTTTTTTATTTTTATCCTTTTCCACAACAAGTTTGTTTTGCACATAAACAAAAAATATAGAAATAGTTTGTGCAAGTTTTTCTTAGAAATTAGCAGACTCAGACTACTAGTAAAATTTATCTTTTGAGATGTATAAAAGAGAAAAGAATGTTGAAAGATTTGTTTTAACCCATATTTTTATCTTTAACATTTTTCCAGTGAGTGCATCAGGGGAGTTGGATACACCACAATTACTGTAGTTAGAGCAGACCCATTGATGTAATTTTCATTCAGTCTACAGATAATTTTCCTTTCCATCTCAGTGTGTAATATTGTGAATTATTCAAAAATCAAACTTGGAATTTATTCAGACATAACAATAAAGCACTGATTAACATCGCTTGTGTTTCAATTAAAAGACTTTCTTGTAATGTAATGAATGATTTTAAGAAATTGTCATTCAACAGAATATGAATGTTTCACAATGTAACTAGGACTAACTAAACACAACAGTACATTTAGACACATCTGATATATTACAGTGGAACCTTGATAAGAAGACCCTCGATAAGAAGTCACCCTTGATAACAAGTGTCATTTTCAAATCCCCACAAAATTATTTTACCCCTAATCACATGTTATTACAAACCTCGACAAGAAGTCAACCTTGATAACAAGTCTTATTTTACAATCCCCATGAGAGTCTTGTTATCAAGGTTCTACTGTATTACAATAACAATGTATGGGAAGAGTCAACATTTTTAAGTTAGTTAATTAATATTATAGATTTATCACAATTTTGAAAGTTAATAAAATAAATAATCTTTACTTACTGATGGGACGTCACAAATCTCTGTCGTTTTTTTGCCTCCTCCACTCTTCTCTATCCTCCGCCATCCAGATTGCTCCTACACACTTTATCACATCCTTCCTGACTTGGTCATACCATCTTAATTTAGGCCTACCCAACGGACGTCTTCCTCGTTTGTATGTATGGCCTCACAAACCTCCTTCAGTCTTGTGCCTTTCTGTCTTTGAAGTGCATGACCTAACCAACTAATTCTTTTGGCTTGTATAAGCACTATTATATAAGGCTCTTTGTTTAGGGCATGTAGATCTATTTTTTCTTAAGCGCCAAACTCCTCCTTCATAGACTGGGCCGAATATTTTCAAACACCATCAAATGTCCTTAATTTCTTTTGGAAAGGACCAATGTTTCACTACAATAACACTGGCTGTATTATGGTCTTGTGTAATCTTAATTTTTAGCTTCTTGATAAAAAAAAGTGTTGTACAGGCCCCCAGGTTCCCATTGGAATTTGCTATTTTACTTTGAATCTCTAGATCTACAGAATTTGAACTATCTACATGATTAGGGTGGGGCAATGAGAACGCCACAATTTGTTTTAGCTGTCACATGTTAATTGTTGCAACAACGAATGATCAGCTGTGCTTAAAACATCAATTAAACTATGCCATTTTAGTAAATATTATGCCCAAGGCTATTAACACTGAGATTTTGATGTGCAAACCTATTTTTAAAATAGTGGTTCTTGTGCAAAAACCCAGAGATTGTTTGTACCAGATTCCATCCTTGGTCAACATGGCACTGTTCCAGATTGGAAAACAATGGTGAACTGGGTAAAATTATTTACGATAAACGCTTAAACCTAAAGAATAATCGGTGGGTGCCGCAAAACTCTTTGTACACCAGCAAATGTTGAAAGAGTGCGAGTCGCAGTAACTCAAAGTCCAAAGAGATTTGCCAGGAAGCTGTTGTTGTTGAAAGCTTTACGATGGCTCCTTTTTTTTTGGAAGGGGGGGGGGTTTCTAATAAGCTACTTGAAGTTCGAGGTTTTTCAAAGTCACCCCACAGATTTGCTTGAACCGAAGCTAAGAATTGTCCAAAAACTAAAGTGATTCCTGAAGAAATGCTGGAGGAGTATTTGATGGAGTTTTTAAGTGCCTAATGTCAAGTAGGACAAGGACGTCACTTGCAGGATTTTGTTCTCAAGAAATGGAAAAATGACTTTGTTAAGTTAAAATGGCAAAAGACAAGCTGTGTTTCAATGTGCTATTTATATCCATAGGGTGAATATTATTGATTTTGTACTGCTTACAAATTGGGGCGTTTTCATTGCCCCACCCTGTATGAGGACACCATGGCAATCGTATCGCGCCTAGGTTCCCCCACTTTCTTTTTGACGTTCACGTACAACATTTCAATTTCAACAATCTTTGGAGTTCACAAAATCAACATTTAGAAAATAAAAAAAAAACAAAAAAAAACAGCAATTTGAAAGTCAAGAAAAAATCTAATATTAGTAAACTTTTAATAGTAGGCATTACATCATGATTGATTTGTAGCAAACGGATTGATGTTTAAATTAATAATTACAACTTACGTCAATCAATCCAGTAATATTTATGGAGGACGCACGTTTTGACCTTTAGATCATCTTACTAGGTAATAACCTTGTGCAACAGCGAAGCAGAAGATGACCTAAAGGTTGAAACGTGCGTCCTCCATAAATATTACTGGATTGATTGACATAAGTTGTATTTATTAGTTGGCATGACAGTTTAACAATGAAAATCTAAAAAGGCTCTCAGATCATAAAAAGGTTTAGCAGCCAGCCATTGGAACATTTTCTGTTTTTAAGAGTGTTCATATACAGGGTGTCCGGTCCAGTCATAAGTGTAAATAAAATTTTGCATTAAACTACATGGTAATGGCGACATAATGACACACATTTGAGGTTCCCAACTTCAACCGTTAGAGAATAACAAATAAATTACGATTTTTAAAAAATTATTGTAGTTATTATGAAAAAGGCTACATTACTCTGTTTAAAATGCACTAATTGTTAATTTAAATGTCATTTTCAGAATCCGCACAAAATTTTAAATGGATATAACACATAATCGTTGGGGTACGGAAAATTATTCTATTAAAATTTCTTCGTTAAACAGATTATTTTTTATATTGACGAAAATTTAAATAATATTCAGCAATTTATTTCTCGGTTGCCCTGTTCCACTGAGTTTATAAAATATTACAATAGGTCGGCCGGTTAGAAAGCGTCCTCCTCGTAGCATTGGTGCGGGAGAGAGATACCGAGCTGTGGGAGTGAGACGGACTATGGCTCTTCCCCCACTCCACTGCCACCCCACCCCCAACCTTTTATAAATATTAACAGCAATTAAGTTATACAGCTGATCAAAATGTAAACAATTACGTTCTTCATAACTTGAGAAAAATAGGTCACGAATACTAAGGTCCTGCAAAAATATTGTATAGCCGAAATCGCATCAATATTTGAGCATCATGAAAATGTTATTATATCACTAGCAACAGAGCCCGTTGTGGTTAAATACAACGGTCTCTAGTAAAATAATGGTTGTGAAATCCATACACCACTTTACTCACTAATATTAATGGTACAGATTAAGCACGTAACATTAGAATCCCATACTTACTACAAGGAACTCACTTTAAACACAAATGCAAATTGTTAACAACATTTAATCAAAGAGAAATCAATTAAATAACAATATAACAATAAGCTGTTAAATTTTTAACACATGTTTTGAATGTTTAGATTATGCATACTGGTAAACCAATTATTGCCATCTATAAAAATTATTGGTTTGTGTGAAAACAGCCATTGGCGGAGAGGGGGAACATACCCTCCCTCGCCGTTACCTCCCCTACATGCGCTAAAAATCTCGCGCAGGTCGTTTTCTAACCGGCCGACCTATGAAATATTCCTCATTTAAAGGGCTTTACAATGGTGGATAATCGTTTTTACCTAATTTAAAATTTCCTAATGTAATTCAATCGTTATTGTGAAAAAACATGGTAGGGCAAAGAAAAGCTATTGTAAAGAATGATACATTTAAGTGCAGGCAACAAATAATTTGTAGTTTTTTTCCCACATGCAACGCTCAAGTTTAAGCTAAGAAAAGAAACACATTTTGCATAGGTCCAAGGATTTGAGCCTCGTGACTTCGAATCCAGAAAGGAGTTCTGCCGCTGGTTTCTTCAACGTGATATTGTTGAATATCACTTCCTTAAAAAAATACTATGGACTGACGAATCACGATTTACCAGAGGTGTGATAAATATTCACAGCATGCACCTTTGGAATAATGAAAATCCAAAAGCCTCCAGAGAAGCTTCTTTTCAAAAAAGTTTGGGATCAACGTTTGGGCAGGTGTGATTGGAGATCGGTTTAATTAGTCCTCATATCTTCGAAGGAAATCTGAACGGTGATTTATATCTAGATTTTCTTCAGCACTCTCTACCTCAGTTGTTGGATGAAATTGATCCTGAAATCATGCTGACAAAGAGCTAAAATCATATTTCAGCAGCATGGTGCTCCACCACATTTTACTGAAAACTTTCGGTTATTGGCTATCCCAAAACTACCCGTCATGGATTGGACGTGGAGGAAGTGTGACATGCCTCCTCAATCTCCAGACTTGAGGAGGTTAGATTTTTTTGTTTGGGGTTACATGAAAAGTCTAGTTTACTCAACTGTTGTAAACTCTGAAGTTGAGTGACGGGAGAGAATCTTTGAGGCTGCTCGGAAAGTAAGGGAAAAATTGACGTACGAGGTCACAGTTGGCGCAATTCGCAAGCGAGCTAGGGTCTGCTTGCGAGAAAAAGGAGGGCACTTTACACCTAAACTTAGATTTCACTTAATAAAAGTTGTGCTTCGGACAAAGTATGTCATTGATTTGTTTTAATGTTTTAACCCTTTGAGTGCCAACGTCCGGGGAACCGGACGTTTTTAAAACGAGCCAAAAGTGCCGACGTCCGGCCGACCGGACGTTTTTAGAACGAGCCAAAAGTGCCAACGTCCGGCTGACCGGACATTTCGTAATGATCGAACAGTTGTCATAACAACCGAATGGATACTCGGATTCTTTTAACCCATATATTAACATTGAGTCGAAAGTTACTAGATGCGATACATCGATTTTCGTTGGTCAAAATATCGAAAATTCGATTTTTACGAAATTTTAACCTAAAAATCGCCAGATCGCGCTCGGCATTTTTAGCACGACCTTCGGGAAAAATAATCGGCATTTTTTGGGCGTTACTTTTATTTCTCGCCTGCCACTCTAAGGGTTAACTATCCTTTCATATTAAAAGTGTGTATTGTGTTTTTTGCTAATGTATTGTTTTTTTAATAACAAATTTTCCAAAGTCTAAAAAAAAAACTCTTTAGTTTGATGGAAGTGCAGTATGGTCAATCATAAATTACACAAACCCTCGTCATCAGTGGTCAGCTCATAAAATAGTAAGTAAAATTTGTTATTTTTTACAATATCTCTTTTGGCTTAACCGTGATTTTTCACAATGTAGTGCGTAAAATTCACCATGGAATGGCAGTAGGTAAAAGTTGTTATACATCATTGTAAAGCCCTTTAAATAAGGAAGTTTATAGTAATATTTGATAACCTCACCAGAACTCTGCAACCGAGAAAAAAATTCTAAATGTTATTTACATTTTCGTGGATATTAAAAATAATTTGTTTAACGAAGAAATTTAAATTGAATATTTTTCCGTACCCCAACGATTATGTGTTATATCTATTTTAACATTTTGTGAGGATTCTGAAAATTACATTGAAATTGACGGTAAGTGCATTTTTAACAGAGTAATAGGCCTATAACCTCTTTCATAACAACTACAATAATTTTTGAAAAATCTTAATTTATTTGTTATTCTCCAACTGTTGAAGTTGGGAACCTCAAATTTGAGTGAAAATTTAAAAACGTACGTTTTCATGTCCCTGGCCTTTTACTTTGTAGATACTGGATTTGTAGTTTATTATTATGTGTTTTTATATTTTTTGGGACGGGGGCAACATGTTACACACATTTATTTAGTTTTAAATAGGTTCTAGGTATTTTTTCGTATTTTTAAAGTCTCGAAATTCACGACCATGACGTGTCCCTAGGGTACATTTTCCAACTTTCACCCTTTTTTTAGACTAATTATTCATGCCGAAATATATAAAGCCATATTTTTATGTCATCAATGGTTATTAAACTTACAAAAAAGGAGCATATTATAATTTTATTGTCATTGCAAACTGACTACCATGACAAAATAAGTCTGTCCCTTGATTTGGCGTCACGACCATTTGGGAAAAAATTTCAACTTTGGAGCACGACAGTGGCAAGCCTGGCGTCGATGGAGTCAGTTGGTTTTAGAGACTAGTTCGGGTTGTACGTCAGGATTGTAGTGCCGGTCGTTTCGAGTTGAAAGGAGGAATTACAAGATTAATAAAGGAAAGATTGTGTTTTTTGTAATTTTGGTGTGTCCATGACCGTACGTAGTCATTCGATGAAGTAGACATGGTGTTAATTTTTGTTTATAAGATATTTCAATTGCTAGATTAACCTAGAAGTCCACTTTGTATCCTTGAACATGAGGTGCAGGGCTGCCGCCAGAACAGAGCCAAATAACACGTAATTTCACGACCAAAGTTTCACGACCATCGCGGGTTTTTTCACGCGACCAATCCAGCCTTATGGATTAAAGTGTGTTTGGTCGTGACAATAACTTGAATATAATTGTAAATTGAACAGTTTAGTTCAATTGAAACACATATTTTTATTATAACTAACAGTATAATTGAAGGATTGTTTAGAAAGATTTAGATTATTTCAGACAATTCACGACCGTACCGCTTGTCCCTGACCATCACGTTTATGATTTCTATCATAAAAATTTCAAAAATTAAAATATCGTCATATTTTAATGTTTTATACACAGAAGAAGCACACCTCTATACAAACATAACGATTTTTTGCGTCTCAGGTAAGTTTTTTCGGAGTAATACAAACTTTAAAAAGATTTTATTGGCTTTTTTTCCATTTTTTGAGTTTTTTTATTTTTTCTAGAAAAACCAAATATACCAAAAGCTCTGTGACCTTTTTATTGTATAATGGCCATAAAAGTAAATTAGTTTATAGCAAAACATAGTTATACAAATAATATTAACTATTTTAATATTCATTTAAACGTCCGTTATGGTCGTGACAGGATTTTGTGTTTTTCCACTAAAGATGCTCTTTAAAAAAAAACTACCAAAGATATTGCGTCACCATGGATATTTTATGAAACTTCAAATGGTAATGAAATAAAAAAACTAATAAAAGTTCTGAAAAAAGGGGAAAAAATTTTGCAAAGTGCTTTTCATGAAAACGTACGTTTTTAAATTTTCACTCATTTGCGACATTCTGTCACAATTACCATGTAGTTAAATGCAAAATTTTATTTAACACTTATGACCGGACACCCTGTATATATATGTGAGAGACAGTATAGTAGATATAATACCAGAATATGACCCCACTTTCGGCGTTTTAGAGGCACTTTTAGGGCACTTTTTATAGGGGAAAAATGAGAAAAAAATGGAAGAGCTTTTTTTGGCCACTTTTTTTAAAGACCCAGCTCTCGACCTATACACCCCTATATAAATTTTCTACTTTTGTTAATACTAAAAATCACGTCTGGAATATGGCTAATTTTTTGGCCACTTTTTTAAAGACCCGGATCTCGTCCAATACAAGCCCATACAAATGTTCAAACTCCATTAAAATTTTAAATCCACATCCATTCACAAGTATATTCTCAAAATCATGCGAGGTGTGTGCGTGAACTCGGGCACGCTTATGGCTATGCGTAAACTATGCCCGACTCAAATGAATGACTGTGAGTGTAACCTAATGACCCCAATCAAAACCAATTGTCAACATTCTCTGCCTGTCTGGCGCCAGTCTGTCTGGGGCAGGTTTAGACAATTACCAAATATGTTTGATTGATTGACCTCAATTATTCAATTGTTCAATTTCAGTTTGTTCAATTTCCATTGTTAAGTTCTAAATTAATTTAGACAATTTTGTGGTATATAAGGGGGGCATTCTACGGAATCATCACTAACTCTTCCACCTGGATCTTCTTGTTTTGGTAAGTCTTTGACATCTAAGCTAGACTATTGTAATATGTTGTCGCGTGTCGGGTCATGGGATCAATTGGTGACGTAATTGATGCTTGTACTCATAGGCCTACTCTGTATTTCTTTTAACTTAGGAGTGTAGCTAATTTCCCGAGTCCATTTTTCAAAACTTAGCTGAATTGAGTCACTAAGGAACTTGTAAAAAATGTATATAAGTCTATTTTTAAACACTTAGAGTATTTTGAACAGTCACTAAGGAACTTAAAATGTATATAAGTCTATTTTAAAAAACTTAGCCAAATTCACTCATGACTTTGAGTCAAAAGTTTGCACAAGTTATTATTTAAAAACTTAGCCGAATTATACTCACTATATAATTTTGTCGAGTTCCTTTTAACATAGGTAACATAGTCTTCTCTATAACTAACACTCACTCTGTATATATGTAGACTCAGCATTCTGAATTGCTAAAAAGTATTTTTACTTAAGATTTTGGATTTAGTTTTGATTTAAAAAATTGCAATTGCCAAATTTTATTGTATGAAATTGTTTTGAATATTAAAATTTAAAATTCTGATTTAAATTATTATTTCCCATTAATTGAAATTGTCTAAAATGTAATTTCCATCATATAGAAGATGCTAACTTTGTTTTTTAGTTACATGTCAACTGTGTGCTGCTTCTCTATTCAAAAAAAGACTTATTTTGTTATTACTATTTTTAAGTGAGTCAAAATTGTGCACAAGTTATTATTTAAAAACTTAGCCAAACTTCATGCACCGGGGGACTTTGAGTTAAAAGTGTGTACAAGTTATTATTTAAAAACTTAGCCAAATTCACTCACGGGGGGGGACTTTGAGTCAAAAGTGTGCACAAGTTATTATTTAAAAACTTAGCCAAACTTCATGCACCGGGGGACTTTGAGTTAAAAGTGTGTACAAGTTATTATTTAAAAACTTAGCCAAACTTCATGCACCGGGGGACTTTGAGTTAAAAGTGTGTACAAGTTATTATTTAAAAACTTAGCCAAACTTCATGCACCGGGGGACTTTGAGTTAAAAGTGTGTACAAGTTATTATTTAAAAACTTAGCCAAACTTCATGCACCGGGGGACTTTGAGTTAAAAGTGTGTACAAGTTATTATTTAAAAACTTAGCCAAACTTCATGCACCGGGGGACTTTGAGTTAAAAGTGTGCACAAGTTATTATTTAAAAACTTAGCCGAATTATATTCACTATATAATTTTGTCAAGTCTCCTTTAAAATAGGTAACACTTACTCTGTATATATGTAGACTCAGCAATCTGAATTGCTAAAAAGTATTTTTTATTTAAGTTTTTGGATTTAGTTTTGATTTAGAAAATTACAATTGCTAAATCTTATTGTATGAAATTGTTTTGAATATTAAAATATAAAATTCTAATTCAAATTATTATTTCTCATTAATTGAAATTGTCAAAATGTAATTTCTACTATATAGAAGATTCCAACCTATTTTTTAATTACATATATAAAAATGAAGACTACATGTCAACATTGTTTTGCATCGCTCTCCAAAAAAAGCAACCTGATTCGCCACTACAAGGTAATACATAAAATGAAGGTGAAACTGTGCAAAGTTTGTGATATAATCTGTGATAATAACATGGCTCTAAAATCTCATATATTACAAACTCATAAGACTTGTAATTTCTGTAAAAGAAATGTTGTTGGTCATTTTAAAAGACATGTAAATTCTTGTAACAAATGTCCATATACAATGATTAAATTTGTTGGTGAATCGATTAAAACTGAACTTAAAAGTACTCTTCAGTCTTGTCCTCTACCAATAAAATGGACTTTAGTAAGGAGAATCAAATTTATAAAATATACAATAGATCAAAATGGAAAATTAGTTAATGAGAAAGAATGTATTGCAGATTTTAGAAGCCTTACTACCTTAACCATTGAGAAGAGAGATTTAAAGCCTCAAATTGAAAATGCCCTTTTAAAGATTGACGCTTCCATACACAAATATCAAGCCGAAGGCAGTGGATGGATTTATGACCATACTAAATATTGGCAGTTGCACGTTTACAAGTATAAGCCCCTAACTCCAAAGTCATACATTCCCACACCAAAAAGTATTAAATTGACAAAAGCAGTTTTAAATATAAAGAATGTTGATAATAAATGCTTCCTTTGGTCAATTTTAGCAGCTTTACATCCAAGGAATGCTAAACATGCTAATAGAGTCTCTAACTATGCACCCTACGTAGGTAAGTTGAACATGACAAATATAAAATATCCCGTAAAAATATCTGACATAGATCAATTTGAAAGAAAGAATAATATAAGTGTTAATGTATTTGGAGTTGAAGACCAAAAATTTATATATCCATTAAGAAGAACCAAACTGAATAGTAACACTCATATAGATCTATTATTATTACAACAAGGTCGTAAATCACATTACTGTTTAATTCGTGATTTTAATAGGTTAATGCTACGGTCAACAAAAGATAACAGTAAAAAGCATTTTTGCAAGTTTTGTTTACAACATTTTTACACCAAAGATAAATTGGAGTGTCATATAACATATTGTAAAAACTTTGATGTCCAACGAGTGGAAATGTCTAAACAAGATACATTACAATTTAAAAATTATAAATATCAACTTAAAGCCCCATTTGTAATTTATGCTGATTTTGAGTGCTTTATAAACTCTAACAACCATACTCCATCTGGATTTGCATTTGTCGTAGTAAAAGATTCTAAGATTATTTCTGAAGAGTTATATAGTGGCGAAAATGTTATGGATGTGTTTTTCGAAAGGTTGTTTGAGACTTATGACTTCATTAAAAATCAAATGGCAATATATATCCCCCTTGTAATGACTCCTGAGCAAGAGGCATCTTTCCAAAACTCAACACATTGTCATATTTGTGAAAAGCCTCTATATTTTGATAGGGTACGGGAACATTGTCATTCAAATGGCCAATACCGTGGAGCTGCCCACAATGATTGCAATTTAAACTATAAAGTAACAAAGAAAATACCAGTATTCTTTCATAACTTAAAAAATTACGATGGACATTTAATTATGCAACACTTGGGAAAGTTTAATCGTAAATTAAATTGCATAGCCAAAGATATGGAAAAGTACATTTCATTCTCTGTTGATGATTTAGTATTTTTAGATTCCTATAACTTTCTGTCCCTTCCATTATACAAATTAGCTTCCAATTTAAATACATTTAGATTCATAGACAATCCACTACTACAACGCAAAGGCGTATTTCCCTATGAATATATGACAGGACCAGATAAGTTTGCAGAGTCTCTACCTCCAATTGAAAAATTTTACAGTACTTTAACTAAAGAACATATCTCTCCCATCGAATATGAACATGCTAAAAATGTCTGGACCCATTTTAATATACATAATTTACAAGAATATCATGATTTATATCTTAAAACAGATGTATTGCTACTGGCTGATGTGTTTGAGACATTTAGAGACCTGTGTTTAAAGGATTACAAACTTGACCCCGTACATATGTATTCACTTCCAGGACTAACATGGGAAGCTTGTCTTAGAATGACTGGTATAAAATTACAATTATTTCAAGATATTGACATGCATTTGTTCATAGAAAGTGCAATCAGAGGAGGAGTCAGTATGATTTCTACACGTTACGCTAAAGCCAATAATAGATATATGGGCAAACATTATGATCCCAATCAAGAAAGTGTGTATTTAATATATTTAGATTGTAACTCGCTATACTCCACAGCTATGTGTGAGACACTACCCGTGGATGGATTTCGTTGGACGAATGAGATAGACTACAAAAACAATCAAAATGATGAGTTTGGATATATCTTAGAAGTTGATTTAAAATACGATAAAAGCTTACATGATTTACATAATGACTATCCATTAGCACCTGAGAAAATGAATGGCAAATTAATACCTAATTTAAATGACAAAACTAAATATATTTTACATTATAAAGCATTACAAAAATATGAGGAATTAGGTTTGGTTGCTACAAAATACTATAGAATTTTAAAATTTAGACAATCAAAATGGCTTGTACCCTATATTAATTTTAATATTGAAAAACGCAAATGTGCTAAAAATGATTTTGAAAAAGACTTTTACAAATTGTTAAATAATAGTCTCTTTGGTCGAACAATTATGAACCAACGCAAGTTTCATGATATATATCTCAAGGATGAGTCACTATTAACAAAATATGTCACTAATCCAAGGTTTGACTGTAGCAAAAAGTTCGATAACAATTTACATGCTATACATTTAAATAAATTAGTTGTAAAGTTTAATAAGCCGATATATTTGGGAATGACCATTTTGGATATTAGTAAAGTAATAATGTATGATTTCCACTATAATTATATGTCAAAATTTAAGAACAAAAGATTTCTTATGACTGATACAGATTCTTTAATGTATTCTATAGTTACAGAGGACTTTTACAAGGAAATAGAAAGTGACTTGCACTATTTTGATACCTCTGGATATAGTAAAGACCATTTCTTATACTCTGATAAAAATAAAAAAGTCACAGGCAAGTTCAAAGACGAATTAGATGGTCATATTATGTATGAATATTGTGGTTTAAGACCAAAGTTATATTCTTATATTCCTCTAAAATGGTTATATGAAGAAGACAAGCAAGCTTTAGAGGTGAAGAAAGCTAAAGGAGCTGATGGTGCCACAGTTAAACATCTCCTTAGACATCAACATTATTTGAACTGTCTTGCAACTGGGCAAGATTACTATGAGAATGTGACAAGAATTAAATCTACAAATCATCATCTTCAAACCTTAACCATGAACAAGAAAGTACTATCATTTGACGATGACAAGAGGTTTATTCTAGAAGATGGCATCAATACGCTTGCGCTTGGTCACTATAAAATTGATCAAACATAAATCTATATTTGCCATTATTCTTTGACCTTTCTTTGTCTATTACAAAAAAGCCATATTTAGTTTTATCCCAGCATTGGTGGCAGAGATTTCTAAATTGGTTAAATGAAAAGTCATTACCAACATGATTGTTATATACATGTTTTAAATTTAAATCATCTTGTTTAAATAATATTAGGAAATTTACATTATCACGTAAATGTTTGTGTACTTTGCTGTAAGATTGACACAAGTAAAAACAGTTAATATTTTTATGTCGACCCATTGAAAAAAATTGTGTAATATTTTGACTATTTATGTCATCAAATACAACAACTGACTGTGATTTTACATCATTTGGTGTGATTTCACAGTCAGTACACGTGTGTAATTTCACTTCGTCACACAAACTAAATATTTCAATTATTTTTTTATATTTTTCTTGTTCTAAAGATTTAGATATTAAATATAAGTTTGTAAATTTTAATCCTTCCTTTCTTACAATTAAATTGTAAATTACAACCGTCTTCCCACTTCCACTTGGACCACAAATAACACATCGAATATTGGTAGGAAATAGACCCAACTTCTTTGGTATATTTTCCTTAGTATGTACTATTTTAAATTTATGTTTTTGTTGAATAAAAGACATTTTTTATATAATAAAAATGGTGAAAAATGATAATAAGAAAACATGTAAAAAAGGCAAAGGTTTATTCTTAAAGCCTTACAGGGGTCGAGGGCTATTGAATACTCTTATAAATAATCTTCCATTTCCACTTCACATACCATCATATCGGTACTGTGGACCTGGAACGAATATACGTCAAAATCTAGCCAAAAATGTACCTCCAAAAAATAAGTTAGACTCTTATTGTAAAGAGCATGACATATTCTACATGAATAATCCCGATACCGCTGCTCGGAACAAAGCAGACATGAGATTAGCAGACTTAGCTTGGACTAGAGTAACGGCGAATGACGCAAATCTTGCTGAAAGAGCTGCAGCTTATGCGGTGACAAATTTGATGAAGGCAAAAGCAAAAATGGGAATGGGATTAAAATTTAATAAAAAAGATGGACAACTACCAGCTGTTAGAGGCCGCAAAAGACGTGCCTCACTTCCGGGGGGTGTACCTAAAAAACGAGCTAAAAAATCTAACACCAAAAGTAAAAGAGTGCGGAATAGTTAATTTAGACAGTTCATCTGGCACACATTGGACAGCATATCGTAAAAATAAAGATATTGTAATTTATTTTGACCCATTTGGAATCCAACCTCCAAAAGAAGTAATTAAATATTTTGAGGGACATAAAATATTCTATACAACCGATCAAATACAAGATTTAAATAGTTCTATTTGTGGAATTTTATGTTTATCATTCATAAAAAATTTTTGTTTATAAAAATGGATTCATTTACAATAACATTTTCGGGTACAGAGCCAGAGCTAAAGTCAGTGTTCTTTCCTCCCATAGAATTAAATGATGATTATGTAATTGGATTAGTTGATTTTCAAAGTTATAATTCTATATTTAATGTGAAAAAACCTCTAAATACTTTAACATATTACAAAGTAGAGAAAAAAACATTACCAAAGGGAGAGATCTTAGTTGATGATTTAAACCAGTTATTAGATGGTAAACTTAAAGTTATAATACATAAAAATGGAGAAGCATTAATTAATACTAAAGTCAAACTTTTATTCAAAGGGCTTATTCCAAAATTAAATAAACTTAAAGGCAACAAATTAACCATTGGAGAAGGTGATGATGTTTTCTATTATGACCACAAAGCTCCAGTTACAATAGAAATTTCTGAAGGAACATATGAGGTGGTTGAGCTTGCAAAGGAAATTCAAAAGCAAATCCCAGACTTTTTCCTTACAGCTAATAATAAAACTATGAAAGCGACATTACTTTCTAGCCACGTGTTTGATTTTACAAAACCATGTTTAGGGTCTGTTTTATTGGGATTTAAAGGTGTTTCTACTCCTGGTGTACAGTTTGAATCTACAAATAAAATAAACATTAATAATGTAAATGTGATTAGAGTAAAATGTAATATTGCAAACGGGTCCTATTTAAATGGAAACAAATCACACACCATACATAGCTTTTATCCAGAAGCTCCTCCTGGCTACAAAATTATTGAAGTTCCAAGAAATATTATATATTTTCCTGTAAATAAGAGAAGTTTAGATGTTGTCAGTATTACATTTGCCGATCAGCATGACAAGGCAATTGACTTTAATGGAGAAGAAACTACAATTACTTGTCATATAAAAAAGATATGAGAATTTATAAGAATTTATCTATAAGTATACAAAATGCTAGGTTCCTACGATCAATAGGACTAAAGTTAAAATTTTCTATTAATAAAAATGGAAGATTTTCTAGACGTTACAGGGAAATCCCAATTCGACGATAGTGTGGTTAAAATTACAAATCACTCCTATGTTCCCCATAACACTTTAGCAATAAATAATTCTGATGAAATTCGAATATGTATTAATAATCAAGATTTGCTAACTCTCCCATGTAGGAGTTATCTGTATATTAAGGGAGAAATTGAAAATCATGATAAAGGTCATTTTATAAATAATGCATTTGCATTCTTATTTGATGAAATTAGATATGAAGTCGCAGGTAAAGAAATAGACATTGTAAGAAACCCAGGAATTTCTAGTCTTATGAAAATATTGAGCTCTTACAATAAAACAACTAAATTGTCAAATGTGGCATTTGATTCTGACACGAATTTAAAAGAGTTCCATAAAAGTGGCAAGTTTAGTACTTGTTTGCCATTAGAACTGTTAATGGGTGTATTTGAGGATTTTAATAAGGTATTAGTAAATGTCAAACAAGAATTGGTGTTGAAAAGATCCAAAAATGATTTGAATTGTATATTAACAACCACTAGTGCTCCAGCCAGTGGTACTGCTGATGCAATTCCCAAAATTATACTTAACTCAATTCAATGGGTGATGCCACATGTAATACCATCAGATGGGGAGAAGTTACAATTACAAAAGATGTTATTGCAAAATAAAAATTTGCAAATTGCATTTAGAAGCTTAGAGTTGCATGAACTTCCATCATATCCCAATACTACAAGACATACATGGTCAGTAAAGACATCTTCAAGTTTGGAGAAGCCTAGGTATATTATATTTGGTTTCCAAACAGCTAGGGATAATAGTGCACGAAAAAGAACTGATGAATTTGATCACTGTAAGTTAAAAAATCTCAAAGTATTTCTAAACTCTGAATATTATCCTTATAGTGATTTAAATCTCGACTTTGAAAATGGAGATGTCTCTAAAGCTTATGAGATGTTTATGAGGTTTAGAGAGACTTACTATAATACTATCCCAGATCCTATGATTAGTAGGGCTGAGTTTATGAAGAAATATCCACTAATTGTAATAGACTGTTCTAGACAGAACGAAACAGTGAAGGAAGGAATTGTTGATATTAAATTAGAGATTGAAACTGCAGAAAATGTACCAGCAAATACATCTGCATATTGTTTAATAATACATGATAAAGTGTTTGAGTACAATCCTTTGTCAAATGAGATAAATAAAATGTAAATAAAAGATGAAAAACATTCAACAAGAATTGGTTGACTCTGCAAATCAAATACGAGAGAAATATAGAGCTTTAAAACGTGGCAAGTTTCTAGAGGCTGAAGAGAGGTTTCAAACATTCCAACCTTTAATAGAGCCATTACAAGAATTAAAAAAAATCGCCAAAACAGAGAGGCCTCGAATGGAGATTCTCCCAATGACTCCATCTAGAATACCAATAATACCAAGATTACAACCATTACAGCAATCCACCCCACAGAAATTAGATTTTGGTCTTTTAGCATCAGACTATTTAGGAAATTACCTCAGTAAAAGTAGTATGACAGACACTACATATGGTATTAGACGAGAAGCAAATAAATTTTTTATTGGAAATAAGGAAGTTGACATTGCCAATGATGATGTTACAATTGCAAATAAAACCTACAAGGGGACAAAAGGTTTGTGGCAATTGTTAACTTTAAAAGAACCTGAGGATTATACTCCGGCTGATTTGCAAAATTATAAAGAAATTTTGGAAGCTACAAATGGACATTTAAAGAGTTACAAAGATGGTGCACCAATTTCAAGTAATAGACATACTAAATATCTTAATATAATTAAACCTCTATTTAAGTCTGTTGGTGAAGGTTTGAGACAAGTGACTGGTAATAAAATAGACTATATTTATTGGGATGATCCTAATGAGCTTGTAGATAGGTTAAGACTTCTTTGGCTAAGTCGCCAAGCCGGTAACTCAGGAGTGGATAATGAAATAGATTCCATTATTGAGGAATTGAGAGAAAGTGGAATTATTTACTAAATAAAAATATGTTTATAGATAAATTTTATCGTTTATATAATCCATATAATAAGCCTGCAGAACCCAGGGCTAGTAGTGAACCTACTTTAAATTTACAAGACGATAGTTGGAATGGTTTAAACCGTAAAATTGGTAACGTTAAAGATGGGGAGTTTGTAGATGATGTATCAACTTTGGGACAGACATTAACTAGAAAAGGTGATGTCTTCTTACAAGGTAGAACTAAATATGAGTTTTTAGAATCTAAGAATAAAAATTGGAATGCTAAAAAACAGAAAATTACTAATGTGGAAAAGGGTGAAAGTTTAGATGATGTGCCCACTTTACAACAGACTTTAATACGAACAGATGGTGGTACATTTGTACAAGACAATAATAATTATGAATTTTTAGAATCAGAGAATGGTATTTGGAATGCTAAGAAACGGAAAATTACTAATGTAGAAAAGGGTGAAAGTTTAGATGATGTGCCCACTTTACAACAGACTTTAATACGAAAAGAAGATGGTAAATTTGTACAAGACGATAATAATTATGAATTTTTAGAATCAGAGAATGGTGTTTGGAATGCAAAGAAACAGAAAATTAGTAATTTGATGGAAGGTACAGATAGTAAAGATGCTGTGAATGTTTCACAAGTTCCAAAAATGGAAGCAGGCTATTGGAGTTTTAATAGTAAAAGGTTAGTACGTGTTAAACCTGCCATTGATGACACTGACTGTGTTATAAAAGAACAGACTATAACTTTTGATAAAAAAGAAAAATGTTGGGATGCCAAAAAACAATTTATAAGAAATCTACCAGAGGGGGAACATTTGGATGATATTTGTCTAATGTCACAATCTATGCATTACAATGGATCAAAATTTGTATATGGAGAAAAAAATTTTAATTTGATGGAATATAATCCTGATTTATTAGTTGCTGACCCCACATCTTTGAGTGGATTTAAGTATATAGATAATAGACCATATATACCAGAAAACTATGTATTTAAAAGAATGGAAGATAATCTATCGATTGGGGCTAATGGTGATGTATTTAGAGTTACAGGAAAGGATGATGTTATAAAAAATGAATGAAATTGCATACGAGCTTCATAAGCCTGCAAGAAAGAATTTCATTAGAAGGTCTTTTAAAGTATTGGGTATAAACGAAACCATACAAATAGATTTAGTTGATATGCAAAACTATGCTAGAGAAAATTCTGGCAATAAATATATTTTAACTTTAATAGATACATTTTCTAAAAAAGCTTATGCTGCTCCACTAAAGAATAAGACAGGGTTAGTGGTTACAGAAGCCATTAAAACCATTCTACCAAAGGGGGTTAAAAACATTCAATCTGACAATGGAAAAGAATTTTTTAATCAATATTTTAGCAAACTAATGAAAAAATTAAATATTAATCACTATCACACATTTTCTACAACTAAGGCTGCAATTGTGGAGAGGTTTCAGAGAACTTTAAAGAATTGGTTATATAGAGAATTTAGTGCTCAGGGGAGTTATAAATGGTTGGATTTACTTCCAAAGTTAATTCGAAAATATAATAATAAAGTGCATAGATCTATAGGAATGAAGCCTAACCAAGTGAATGTTAAGAATAGTAAATATGTGCATGAGAGGTTGACTTCTAAAGTAGTGCAAGTTAAAAAGCCAAGATATAAGGTAGGTGATAGCGTAAGGATTTCCAAGTATAAACATGTTTTTAGTAAAGGTTATACTCCAAATTGGACAGGGGAACTATTTACAATAGCAGAAGTTAAGAATACAAAGCCTGTGACTTATATCTTGAAAGATGAAAATGGCAATATAATCAGGGGAGGCTTCTATACAGAGGAGTTGTTAAAGACCAAGTATAAGGACATGTATTTGGTAGAGAAGGTAATTAGGAGAAAGGGTGATTCGTTGTATGTCAAATGGCTTGGGTTCCCAAGTAGCCAGAACTCATGGATTTCCACTAAGGATGTCCAAGGGAGCACATCATGAGCCGGGCATAGTTTACGCATAGCCATAAGCGTGCCCGAGTTCACGCACAAACCTCGCATGATTTTGAGAATATACTTGTGAATGGATGTGGATTTAAAATTTTAATGGAGTTTGAACATTTGTATGGGCTTGTATTGGACGAGATCCGGGTCTTTAAAAAAGTGGCCAAAAAATTAGCCATATTCCAGACGTGATTTTTAGTATTAACAAAAGTAGAAAATTTATATAGGGGTGTATAGGTCGAGAGCTGGGTCTTTAAAAAAAGTGGCCAAAAAAAGCTCTTCCATTTTTTTCTCATTTTTCCCCTATAAAAAGTGCCCTAAAAGTGCCTCTAAAACGCCGAAAGTGGGGTCATATTCTGGTATTATATCTACTCAGTATAGATGTAGTAATTGTATTGACTCATTTCATGCCAATATTTCATAACTTTTCTTGAATTTTTACACTCAGACATAGTGAAGTTTTATTGGTCACTTAGGGAATTCAAGAATAAATCTTACATTACAAAAAAATATTTATGTGGTAAGGAAAATAAAGGTAGCACCTTAATAGTTTGGCCACATTTTAATTCACCTCATCAAATATGTTTATAGGCCATATTCTTGCATAGCTAAGAAAAAAGTAGTTACAATTAAACAAGAACATTTGATCTTTTAATTTAACATCCAACCAAGTTATTTTATATCTTTTATGCAATTTAAGAATAAAAGATTTAAGTCAAAGTTTTATTTTATATCTCATAGACAACGGCTTGCACACTACTTTCTAGTACACGACAAAAAGAAATAAAGTGTTTGTTAAAGCTGAAGCATTAGGTGAAGTCAAATCTCAAAGTTTGCAGGAAATATTTAGGAAATAAAATATTCACAAAACAGTATAAAAGCATATATTTTTCAATAAGTATAGACAAAAATGTACAATACACAACCTGTACTGTGTATTCATCATAATACAATGGAAACCAGGAAATATTAAATATATACTTTATATATAATATAGAGCTCAAGTATTTGGTTATAGTAGTGAGGAGCAGGCGTGCATTTCGAGGTTTTTATCACAGTCTGGCATTAGTGCTTACACGACTCCTTGAACTACCGAAAACAACTTTATTAAAAATATACTACCTATATGTACACTTTACAAAAATTAGGCTGAATTCATGGTTCATGTTAATGAACACAAAGTAAAATATAAAAGAGGTTTGCCTTGATTCATATAAATAATTTTAATGATTAGTTAAGCTATTCAATTCCCAAAATAAATTATGACGGATTAATAAAAAAAGATTTACGAAGGCATTGCTTAAATTTCTTTCTTGAATCCATGAAAACCTGGTGGTTACAGGAAATTCAACGATTAATCAATACTAATACTTCAATTCTTTCCTCAGTACGTGAATTGCCTAGGAGTTAATTTTAAAAGGGCTGGAACTATGTTCTAAAATACTAATATTAACATTAACCTAATATCTTTAAAAATTGTTCATGTTAAACAATCAAAATATATAAATCTAAATACCATTGGTAATTACTTAAAAATTACTTAGGACAAATAAGTTGTGTATAATTTTTAAAAAGCACCAAAACAACAATATAAACCTTGCGTCAAAACATGTCTCACTCAATGAAACTAGTTTGCACAAAGGCACTTAATTTGAATTAAAATTTGTTAATACAGTATTCCAATGTTATCAATAGCTGGGGAAAATATAAAATCATTGATAATAGTTTTAAGCTTTTAGTAAACATGACATTACACAAATAAATAATCACAATCATTACATTTTCTACTTCAAACAATCCCAGATAAATTATTTCACAACATTCTACCAGCATTTTAATAATATTTGCAGTTAATAATTATATTATTACGCTACATTACTAGCACATTTTATGCACTCAGAACAAATTCATCATATTTTTACAGCAGTAGCAATCAAGACATAAAAAATCGTTATCGTAAAATTAACATGAATGATCGTGTTTGAGCTTTATCCATCACAATAAAACAACACAACAAAGAGACAACAGTGTGTTATTTGTTCTTTGTTTTAGTTATAAAAATAAATTGAGCATATCAAATAGAAAGTGCCAATAAACATAATATTATGTCCGGATTAAGCTACCATTAACAACCTCAGTAAACGAATAAAACATTTTTTGGATGGCTGTGGTTTAAAGGCTATTGAAGTAAGTAAAATATTAAAACTAGATTGCAGACTCTTTTCTTCTCAGCGATGTGAGACGGAGACCTTTGGATAACATTTCCGCCTCCAAATCCTTATCTTCCTCCTTATACCTGCAAAAACCAATTGTGTAAGC
The DNA here is from genome assembly GCF_028750875.1 of Macrosteles quadrilineatus. Lineage (NCBI taxonomy): Eukaryota > Metazoa > Arthropoda > Insecta > Hemiptera > Cicadellidae > Macrosteles > Macrosteles quadrilineatus. The sequence goes on from NW_026542605.1 coordinate 3,820,828, forward strand.
CTTTAACAATACTGCTTAAGCTTTACTGTTCAAAATTAGATTTCCCATATTCACAAAACCAGTTGTGAATTATTTTATAATTCCTGAATGGTAGCCTATTCTTGTAGCGAAAAATATCAATTCTAGTATTTGTCATAAAAATCAATTACTATTACATTAATTCAGTTGCAATGTTTTCCATTTTTAATATTTTGTATATCATTCAATTGGTTGGTTTTTTATTATGTTTTTTATATAAATTGTATTTTAACTTTGGTTTTTATTGTAAGACTCCTATTGGGTCAAGGAACTAAAGCTAGCTAGTTTGGGTGGTTAAGGATTAAATAATTGGATGTTTAAGTAGGGTTGGAAGATAATCATCAGTCATGTGGGTCTAGAGAATTTCAAACTAGTATATTGGACAAATAGTCAAAGAGTGCCCTGCCCGTGTTGAGAGTTGGTTTGCATAACCAGATATCCAGCGTCCCATCCAAATCAAATTTAAGACAATTCCATCAGGTTTTCCAGGTTCAAAAGTGACTAGTAAAACCCTACAACCAGAAATAACGGAAATTCAAGAAGAACTAATTTATAAAACAAAAGTAAGAAAATTAAGATGTCTGAAAAATACCAATCAAATCAAACAAAACTAGCAAACGTGCATTGTTATTTTTTGCAATTGGATACCAGTAGCCCACAAGTTTTGCATTGAACAATGTTATTGTTATCAATTTTCACATTATCAAACATAAAACATTTTGGATTTGATCTTGGATTTTAGTTTTAGTTAATCATGGTAACCAAAGACACAAATAAAATCCAGTAATTTAAAATTTGGAATCTGAATCCTAAAAATCGAGTCATAAATCAAGGACACAATTTCATATGTGATCAAATACAACCGAGAACCTGCTATGAAATTTGGTTTTATTCTTGAATTTCATAAGGTTCTTACACTTAGAATAGGTTCTAAATAACTATTAACACTTGTGTACATCTCAAGCAATCGCGGCAAATTCTGTTATGATTTCTTAGGATCACGACCACATTTGTGATAATCACTTGCAATTGCGATTGCAGCAATGTCGTGATCATTACTTACGTTTGTGGTAACGCCAGCATAGCATTAACGTCGTGAGCCTCTTAAATGATTAAGGCAATGTACTTGAAAATATCTCGCAATAGGGGCAAAACACATGATGATTTCCCGCAGTCACGGTAATGTTTTTGACTATTTCTTACAATCACGGTAACATTCGTTATCACTTCTCGCGATCCCGGCAAACATCCATAGTCCCAGCAATCATGTCTTTGATTAATTCCCACAATTGCAATAACTTCCAAGTCTCGTTATCGAGGTTTTACTATATTTCTGAAATGAAAGGTTAAGCAGCAATACCTTATGCCTAAACTAAATTTAACAATTGAAATAATGACGATAGACATGAACAGATTACACAATGAACACAAGCCTACTATTCAACAAAATTAGTATAAAGAGCAATAAGTATTCATAACCTAACTATAAAAAAGCTAGACAAGTTAATAGCTTACCTAAGCTATCTATGTGCGGCATGCGACTGACTACTAGTGCTGAATGATAGGAATGGAAGGGGGAACATGCTAAACCCAAGCATAACTACAGCTGAATACAAAACGCCAAGCTTTAGTAAAAGTGAGTTTTGTGCACATGTGAGAAATCTAGCAAGCTTGCCATTCAACCTTCTGTTATTTATTGTTAACAAGTTAAATGTTAGCCATTACAAAAATATGTGAAATATAACACAGTTAAGATATTAGGGTATGCCTTTTTCTGATCTTCATTGTCCAGAGATCTAATAGCCTTAAAGCATTTTTATTACTAGATGGAAACCCCAACAGCTAAAGGTGGGCTCTTAACCTCTGGGTTATGATATATAATCACATAGCAAATCTCCTTTGGGAATTAGCAGGATTTTAACCCGTCCTAAACTATAACTATAAGAATTGCTGTGCTTCTATAACACAATAGATGAGGAGATTTACTTTGTTAGTCAGTTCTCCACAAATGTTCTAATAGTTCTAAATGTCTTATTAGCTAAAGTATGAAACAACGTTGTGTTTAATTGTTTATCAGAAAATATTTTACCTTTTTGTAAATATTGTTTAGTTGATAATTTAAATTTCAAAAATGTAGATAAAATTTCTTTGGCTATTCTTTTTCTACAATTAATTGGTTGTAATATAACTGTCACATTATAATAGAGAGCATATGGCCATACAGGTCAGTTGTCAACTTATGGTATTGAATTTTAAATTTGTAAGAATGACTTTTTCTAACAAATTTATCAAGTATCGATTTTGAGAGCTATTTTGAACTGAGAGTTTTTCAAGCTCATTCTAAACTTCAAAGAAGTGTTTGGCAAAATAATCTAATCCCACAAAATTTCTCTTAAGTTACACAACATAATACAAGCTTTACGAGCTTTATTTATTAGTTTTTACATCTACACACAAACATCTATTATGCATCATCATTACACTACTACATTAACAACCATTAGTGATTGGAGTGAGTGTTAGTGTTATGGTAATATTGTTTACAATTGTTAATACTCGTACAACAAGAGTATATATAGGTTCATTATGCATTCAACTACACAATCCAGATCTATAAGACATTAATCACATACATAAAACAAATAACAATATATATATATATTTAAATACCCCGATCAACATTTGCTTTATTAAAAAATCTTTTTTTGGCTATCAGGTTAGTAGTGAAAACTGACATAAAGCAATACTAATTATAGAAGACACTCAAAACCACCTTGCTTCATAACGCCCAACCAAGTATAAGAATAAATTACAATAATAAATAAATAAATAGTTAATCAACAACAAAATAACATTAAGTAGTAAAACCCAGAATGCATGATTTTCATTTGTACAATATTACAACGTAAATCAAATAAAACAATGGATTTACAATAAAGATAGTCTTGTGTCAAACACTCGATTACTTTAAATTAAATATTTAACAATTGTTTGTCAAGAAATATTGCTTGCATCTTAACTGACACCACGTTCATGATAAAATAAGACCATATCCTAATAAGGCACTGTTTATCACCATTACAAACAATAAACAAATGTCTGGTTCTTTTGGTAACCGTAAAAAACAAAGTTTGGTAAAAATGATATGTAATATAATACTTTGTAAATAGTTTACACGTTATATGAATAAAACTATCTGTATATATTCTTCAAAATTTTACTAGTACCAAAAGATGTTTATTAAATGTTTTAAAAATCCTCCAACAATTCTTAGAGTAGCATAATCTTCGCGATTATGCAACTCGGTTTATGTTGTAGGATGTATAATAGCTATACATCATCACCCCAAACAAAACCGACACAAAACCTCAACCTGCAAAGAATTCATAATTTGAAAATTTTACCCTTCTTGTCCAACAAATACCAAGCAACAGTTCATGCATTACCCAGATAGATAAGAAACGACATAATTGGCACAAGACCACATGGCCACCGTAACCAGTAGAACCACCAGTGGGTGTGGAAGGGGGGAGGGGAGAGAAGAAGGTATTGGAGGAGAGGGCCTCACAAGCCCGCACCTTTGCCGATCTTCTTCCAGCTGAGTTATGAGCGAATCCCTCCTCTCTACGATTTCTAGCATCTCTCGTAGAATGCGACCTTCTGACGCTACCTCTTCATTTGTTTTTGTTTTGTCTGAAAAATATTGGAATCATTTATTCATTATGAAGGCATGAAATTATACATGATGTCAGACAATGACACATACTTTTATCTACACAGCCTAAACCCCTAAGGTTTCATCAAGGTTCTTATTATAATTTGAGGATTTATCTCATGTAAACTTATGTTCACATTTACAGAAATGTATGGAATGTCATATAGAATGATCAAACTTTCCCACAGCATTTCTGCGTTAAGTTTTGTTTAAATTGTTAAATTTTCAAACTAAAATCTTTAAAACTTTTGATTAAAAGGCCTATACCTTTAGTCAATGTCCTTGGAGCTGGTTTTAGAAAACTATAATTTTTCAGTTTTTTTTTTAATGTACTACCTCAAAATAAAAAAAAAATTGTTTAGTTAAGTGATGTGTAGATATTAGGCAAATTTACAACGTATATCTCACCATCCTTGGCCAAGCTCAGTCGCAGCTCCTGTTGTAGCCGAGCGTGTCTGTCCTCCAATTCCATCTCCTGTCTCCGCACCAGAAGCTCCTTCTCATACCTCCGCAGCTCACTGCGTTCCCTCATCAGTTCAAACCACTCCCGCAGCAGCCCCGAGTTCTCACCTCCGCTACCTACAACCAGACAAGGGCTATACTGTCTGTACAACTTAAGACCTACTATATTAGTCTGTGAATAAGGTAAGCAGAAATTCAAGTGGAAAGGGGATGAGTTGACTGTTTGAATGAAACTCCAACAAATCAACTGAAAATTAGCTTAGTTTGCAGGTTTTCTGCCTCAATATTCTTTTGTATAATTTATTTGTTATTTTATGAATGAGAACACATTATACCCAAATAAATTGATACCAACCAAAGTTAAAATTGTTAAGACTACTTAACATTAATTATTTATATATATGTTGAGGAGGTCACAATTGAAACAGGTTGGAACACTAATTTCATAATAACTAAACCGACCAGCTTGACGCTACCAGCCTGATTCAAAATCACTGGCGACAAGGTGACCTAGTATCAAAATGACCTGCTTTCCCCCACGATTCAATCATGTCATTATTCGGAGCAGGTTGACATTGGGTCACCATGACACCAGGTCACCTTGTCATCGGAACACCTTCACACCTGAGCAATTAGTTGCATTCATTAGTGTTGACCTTGCAAACTCATTAATATTAATAATAAGAATAATCTTTATAAGTATACATTAGATCATCGACAAAGTTAAAATCATGATCATAAATCAATCAATCGTCAAACAAAAAAAAAAAACAAAAAAAAACACTTTCAATATAATGAAAAAACAACATTCTATGACTTATTGTGTATCTACTCACTGCTGTTGTCTGCCCTGATGGCCTTCTCCAGCTCCACTCCCCGAGTCTCTAGTTCCCTCTGTTTGACCTCCAGCTCCTCCAGCTGGCGCTGAATCTCCTGCGCCATCCGTAACCTGCCAGACACACAGATATTGTCATACCAAAACACAACACCTATGATACGAGGAATAAATAACTCATTAGTAGTGAGTGGCAACTAAGAAATTTCTGTATTTTAATTAATTTTCATCACAATAGCTAAAAGTTTCATTTGTCCATCAAAATAAAACATGTTTATCGTTTTTGCATTGAAATTGTCATACATTAATGTAAACAAATTTTTATCGTATGGAGTTTTGTGGAAGGATATTTCCAGTAAGATATGGGTTATCCTTGCCTAAGAGAACTACCTTTTTAACCTGATAGGTGGGCTCAGAATCATCAGGCAATGTCACTATCACATAGCAAAAAAGTCATTGGTAATTGGTGGGATTTGAACCCTGGTACTCAGGAAAAAAAGCTCCATTCTCCAATCACTTGACTAACCAGCCCCAAAATCATTATTTGAGGATTTAAAAACAAATCTTTGATTCAAATTATTTTTATCAACTCTTGTAATTTAGTTTTTTTTCTACTCATAAAAAGGAACAAAAATGTTCCGGTACCAACTTAAAATTGTTTGGCTGACTTTTTTTTATTGCTGTATTAGATAAAAGCTACTTATTGTAGATTGAAGTATTGTTCTTAGTTTTAAAGAGAAATTAGCTGCTTCCAGCTATACAAATTCAAAATTAAAGACAAAAGCCCATAGAGATACTAAAATAATATAATTTCTTAAAATTAGACTATAAAACACTGACACAGCATATGCACATCAGCAGAAAAGCCCTATTTATCCCAAAATGCCAAATTAAAATCTTTTACACTGAGGAAGGGTGACAACATTTTTAAAAGACCCTAAGAATCTTTCTATAACATTTTGGAACTAAACCAGTACTTCATACTTCTTTGTTGCTCCTTATAACTTATCCCCTCTTTCTTCTACTCTCATTTTCATTTTACTTTGTAAATAATATACATTAATGAAGACACAAAGAAGTGTTGTACATAAAATGTACCTTCAATTTAGGTTAGTATATCTGGGATAGCATTTCATTTTCTTTTATAATGTATACATAAAAATCAATAAAAGCTAAATTATACTCTTAATTTTAATTTAGAATCTAAATTTTGGTTGGACATTCAAAATATTCTTCACATAATATGATCACTTTGTAAAGTTGAGATGACAAAACACCCTGTATACAACATGTCTTATTTGCTTCAACAAAATATGAATTTCACTTATAATAAAAAAAACAGCTGAATTTCCCAACAAGCGTTAACACTGAAGCACTGGAGAGTTTATTCATCAGAATAAAGTTCAGTATTAGTGAAAGAAAAGACCAAACAAGAAACCCAAAGTTGAAACAATCTCTAAATCTTTGAACATTTCAACAAAAATAGAACATCAATTCCAACATCACAAATAACAAATGGGTTCCGTAATACTGTTATCTTTAACTGTGGATAAAACTAGACATTCCATTTCCATGTAAAAGTTGTAGCCATTTATAGAGAAAATTGAAACGCATTCAACATTACGGATTCATGTTGAATATGCCAATTTGGAACCAAACCAAACTAACCTGTCAACTTGTTGTGACCTAAAGCATCTTTTATGTCATATAAACTACCTCAGTACCCAAAAATAACGGAAAAAATAAAACTTTAGACCATATCACACACAGTGAATGGCTCATTTAACTATGTTCTATTTTGAAAGAAAATTGGCTACAGCCCGTAAAGATGGGATGCCTACTTCAGTATCCAAAAGACTATAAGATCATACCTCTTAAGGTGAGCTTGCCTCTCCAGTTTGCGTGACACTTTGTTGCGTTTGCGCATAGAGTTGTTGTCGACTGTTGCGCTGGCGTGCGACTCGCCTTCCTCTGGCTCGGACAGGCTGTCTTCTGGCAACAAACCTAACCTATACATGCGTCTCTAGCACCCGCATACTGTTAGATACACTCTAGCCTGACAGGTTATGACGACACATTGAACACAAACGCTAACTAATGAGAAATGTACAGCGAGATCATGATGGTACATTTGCTCTGAGATATGTAGTTTGTTGAAATTGCTGAATTTCCCTTTGAACTAAATATTTCGACCATATGTTCAGAAATTAAATCACATTTGCCACTCTATTTGCTTACTCTTGTGTTGCAAAAACTCATTTTAGCTTTATATGTTGGCAAAACCCTGTCTGAATAAAACACTTAAAGGTTATGTTTATTCCATTGAAACATAACAAATGTGTGAGCAAGTATGTCACAACTCCTACCCTTTTTTCAGCCATGAGCCCCAACAGACTTACTTTTTGTTATCAGTATTAGTTGAAAAAAAAAATCAATTTCTGTCACTATATAAACTTAAAAGCATAAAATTTGTACTTAAAAGACATAAAAAATTCTCACTAACTCACAGAAATTCTTTATACTTTACTTAGGATTGAATACCAACTTAATAAATAAAAGTATGGTATGTTTATATTCAGGCAAATTGTGCTAGATAAGCTAAAAGTTCAAACATGCCGAGGTAAAAGTAGGAAGCACAGTTAAGCATAAAAAAATTTGCGCTCATTTGTGAATACTTTTCTAAATAAAGCTGTAAATGTGAAAAACTGTCAGAACATACTGAATGCCAAATGGCATAATTTTGAAGGCTTGATTGACACGATCATTTGGCCTTTTTTTGTAAATATTTGTAACTACAGGGGTTCTCAAGGTAGAGGACCAAGAGTTAGTGAAAAGATTTATTCTTAGTGACACTAATCAAGGTGAAGAATAAAATTTTTTTTAGCATAAATTGCCGAAATTGGTGCCTGGGAATTCCATTTGTGTGGATGTAGATCCCCTAACATTTATGTATCTTTTAGTTAACATTGCTTTTTTTATTAGGTGTGTAAAACAATAAAACAATCGAATCCTATGCTCACTATTATATTCACCTCGTAAAATATAAGATTTAGTGTTAGAAACTTCTTGAACAGTTTAAAATAGATTTCATCTATTCATAAATAAAGATGTTATTTCATCTTAAATACCTGCTAATGATGAAATATGTGAACTAGAGTTAAAACTAGGGACATGATGAAATTAAAAAAAAAAACATATTTGCATGCAATCTCTCTATGAAAAGTATGCCCAGACAAGATGCTAACCAAACTGTTCCCCAGAATGTTCTTACCTGATTGTTGGCGCGAGGAGGGATAGTTTATAGGTGGAGGAGGAATGGGTGGAGCTGCTGACTCGTCGATCAACTTCCTTCTTGCTTCTGATTCGCTCAGGCTCTTGCTGAGCGCTATTGGTACGTTTTGTTCCTGAAATTTAAATCTTCATCAATTTCACTATTTAGTTTGGGCTGCAAACACAAAAAAAATAAGAATGAAAAATGGAAAAGATGAATGAAGGGTTGGTGAATTTATTTGATTTATTAACACGAATATTCATTAAAGTGATTCTTTGATACTAAGTTATTTTAGTTAATAAAAAGCTAAAAATTTAGCTTTCATTACTTGTTCTATAGATTCCAAATATTTGCATTACTATTCTTCAAAGATAAGAATCAAACATTCCATTTATAATTGTTTGTTGTATAAATGGAGTGTGTAATATTTAAATATAAAAACCAACACCAAACTCCATAAACATATTTTCTTTAACTGTATTAACAAGTTACAATTAAGTAAAATATTTCAAAAGAAGTAGTAACAGAGAGAAAATTAATGTGTAGATAGAAGTAACAGCTAGGTATTGACTATTAAAAAAATTAAAAAAACACATATAAGTTACACAGTGGTTTTTTATTTTTATTTCAAGAAACAAAAGACAGAGTGTAATAATAGAAGAAAACGTTAAGCCAATGTGAATGATAACAGAATGAAATGAAAATGAAGACAAAAACCAAAATATATAGAATAAATAAATCAACAGTGTGCCAAAGCAAAAACAAAGAGTAAATAAGATTTTGTTAAAAAAACACATATAATCCTTACATAATAATCCTCTGTGTCTGAATTGTTGGCCGACTGGAACATAAAAAACAATACAGAATGAAATTGTGAATGTTATATTTGATTTGGAATATAATAGGAAGTTCCAGTAACAGGATACTATGGAAAAAACGGGTTGAAGAGGAAGAATAATTATTTTTATTTTTATTCAAAGTGATTATAGTGTAAACTCAAGCCCCACTCTTTGGCGGTGCCGATTTTAAACATTTATCAAAGCTTGCCTGTTCTTCTTTAAAGCTAATTTGATGTACTTTTAAATTCTTTAATAAATAACTAATCAATGCATGCTCTTGAAAATATTTTGACAGTTAAAATGCATATTTACTTTGATATTCCTTGAGATTGTTATTAGGTTCCATTATTGGTTTAAAAAATGTTGTGTTAACATTGTTCCTTACAAATAAGTAAACCGAACTAAAAACAGCGATATGAACTTCAACCTACTTACAGTGCGAGTATTGCTTTAGGCATATACTTTAAAAATCGTATTAGTAGTGATGTACATTCGTTGTACATAGAGGTGAGCACAGATGTTGCTGCGCTAGCATGGTCATAATTTTATTTTTAATGTATATAAAAATGTATGGGGAATAAGGCTTATTTATCAAAATATCAGCATCGACATTGTAACGTAATTCTTTGTTACCGGTACATGTCCTAGGATTGGTTGGTAACGAGAATTGCTGTCAGGTACTAACAATCAATTGGTGTTCTTTTAGACATAATGGTAGCAAAGTTCTTCAGATGAACATAATTCATTCATTCAAAATCCCTTTTTCCAATCTGCCTTTTGACTCAGACAAAAATAGGCTAAATAAAGTACGGAAGTAGTGGCACAGTTCCAATTGGTGAGTAAACAATGGACATTCTCAAGACTCATACCTTTGATTTGTCTTTGTTTCTGCTCAGTTTGAACTTTCCAAACTTGGAGTGACTAGATGAGGATGCAGGAGCAGACTTGGGCGGTGACAACGACGTCGGGGACTTCTTGTGGAAGATAGACGACACAACCTGTATGATGCTCTTCCTCCCGTCCCGACTTTTGGACTTCTTCCCTTGACTATCCAGCCTTAACTCGTCCTGACCAATCACAATTATAAAATACAGATTTACCAAAAGTCCAACTATGAAAAAAAATTTTAAAACATGCTGTGTGTACATACTCTCTTAACTGACCCTGACTCCAAGCCTAGGTCGGATAACCTAAACGGTCAGTTGAAACGTTTAACTATGTAACAATTAACAAATGTAAAATACTTGATTAATCTGTGATTTGCTGATTTAGATTGTCCAGTTGTAAGTAATATATCTACAACTGCATACATACGACTCTATGTATTACTGCAGTGAGGATGGTAATGGGAATATGTAGATAGATTCCTAGAATAGGTCAGTTAAACATACCAGTTTTAACATTCTTGACAGATAAATTGACAAATATTTTTGCTAGGCAGAGGGAGTTAAAGGGTTGGTTAAGAGACAATCTCCGGTATTTTGGTTAAGAGACAATCTCCGGTATTTAAGTCACTACACATTATTAAAAGTCTCAAAGGTTTTAGTCAGAGAAAGTTAAGTTTATTCTAAACAAGAAATCACCCCTAAATGCTGGATCTATGCAATACTGAACGGTTTGCTCCATAAAAATTTAAATAATCATTCCAATTATGTTAGAACATTATGTAAAGTGTGTTTTTTATCTATTATAAGGAATAAAATTGTTTTGTTCACTAAATTATTTATGGTCTGGTGGATATTTGACGGGTAAAAGGTCAACTGAAAAAAAGGGACCTATGTTTATCTTAATAATACCTGTTTTTATTAATTAAATACTTAATCATTCATTTGTACCTCAAATCTGAGACATCACATGTAACAATAAGATCTTATTACTGCCAAACAGTAAATTTAGTGGCTCAAAACTAATTTATTTGTTTTATTTTTTAAAATTAATATTTAAAAATAAATTATGTTAACTATAAAAAAAAACAAAAAAACATTATATATGACCATCATCAAATCCTCACAGATAACATACTATCTGTAGATAATTTTGTAAATATTTTAGGAAGATGCATTGCTTGTATATTTAATTTTGTATTGACAATATTGACAGTTTTTGTACAAACTAAAACTTTCAAATATAAAAGTATATGATGCAGAACAAAAAAACTTTATTAGCCAATTTTATTTATTTATCACTCAAACAATTGTGTGATATGTGAGTGTGTTTCATACTTGTATTGAATTGAATGAATTTATAAGTAGAAATAATTAACCTATCTGGAAACCTACCTTGCTTAGAGGAGGAGGGGAAGATTCTAGAGGTCTCGGACTAACTTGAGGAGATGTTTTAGAAGGCACCAAGTCTTCTTTCTTCTCTGAATTTATTTCAGGAATTCGAGAGTTGATGACAGTGAGGGACTCATTTGACCGAGACAAAGAGATCTGAATACAATTGTCTATTGAAGCGGGTTCAATATGGCTAGAAGCAGGAGATGATTCGCTTCTTTCAAATTTCCTTAAAGAAACTTTCTCTTTTAACTTCTTGATCCTCTCTTCTGGACTCAATCCCAATTCTTCGTCAGAGAGCATTTTGGCTCTCGCTCTTGCAGATGCCCGCACTTGCTCTCTATCTAAAGCCTTTAGCCTTGGAGGAGGAATGGGAGTCTTAAAATTGTGTTCACACTCAAATAAAGCTTTTCTAATGTCAGGAAGAGAGTATGCTTCTGGGTTGGTCAAAGGGGTAACAGGCAGGGCTTTATTTTTATTGGCACTATTTTGCAACCGGAAAGAAAAGTTCATTGAAAGCGGTCTACTTTTAGCTGCTTGTTCTTTGAAAGAGGTCATTGGTGTAAAAAACTTTTCAGTTGAAATATTGTTTGGTGTTTCAAATGCATTAGGGGTGAGCTGAGAGGGGATTTCATTGTGATTTTCTTCTTTTAGTACCTTGTTGTCTGTTTCGTTTGGTATTGAGGTTGCTGAACTTAATTTTGAACTAGTATTATCAACTTCATGAGTCGATTCTATTTTATCACTTGGTATACTGATAATTGAGTTTTGAGATCCCAATCGAGGACTGGGCGTACTTCTTGAGTTCCTCTTGAGCTTCCGATCTTGGGCAGACTTTCCTTGAACCATCAGCTTTTCTAAAACCATTTCATGTATTAAATCTTTTTGTTTTGATCTTTCTTTGGAAATCTCTTCTAGCTTTTGTGAGGTAGTTTGAGGCTTTGCTTTTTCCACGACTATAATTTCTTTATCCTCTTTTAGAGTTTTTTCTGGTGATAAAAGGGAAAGTGATGTCTTACTGGCACTGTGTTTCCTTGATTTTCTTATGTCAATTGAATCTCTGACATTGCTGAAAGGTGATATTCTACCTTGCAGAACTTGTCTTCTGACATATTCCTCATATGTTTTATTGCTGAGATCAGGTGTTGGGGTGGACTCTATGACAGGGGATTCAATGACTGGATTGACTTCAAAGTCCTTGTGAGCATCAAGAGGGCTCTCCATGATAGTGACAGCCTCACTGTTGCTTGTTGTTGTGTCGCCACCATCTTCTGCATTATCAGGCAGACAGTTTATTGGTGTATCAGCAGTCGGAGTGATGAGATCTTCATCATCCGTTGTGGGATTTACAAACTGAACGTAGCCACTATTCTTCAAATACTCATCAGTGCTACTTTCTTCTTCGCCACCTGTATCCATGAACTCAATATTGTCTGTATTCACTAAAAGATTAGAAGTTTGAGGCACTTTGTCCACTCTACCACACACGTGTCCGAATTCATCGTCAAAATCTTCAGTCCTTGCTATTTTGGCTGCAGCCCCTCTAGAGTTACGTTTATTTCTCGGCTTCTGATGCCTTCTGTAAGTAATATATTGAGGGTTTATGTTGAACTCCAAGTCTTCTAGATTTTCTGACACCCCGACATCCTCATCTCTCGCCCAGTCTGACAGTTCAGTTTCAGTTAAGGCAGCCATGAGGGACTCGTTTTGTAAGCTTTTGTCATCATCTCCGACAGAGATTGGGGACGATGGACTACTTTTACCACTTCCTTTACCGTCGGTCGATTTATCTTCAGACACATACAGCTCTGCTGTGGTAGGAACTTGTTTTAAAATCTGCCCTCTCTCAGAGAGCTTTTCACTTGTGCTAGGAACAGATATTATTTTTTGGAAGGTACTACTATCTTTTTCTTTTGTAGGAACAAGATCCACCTGACTTCTGTTGGAGAAGAGAACATTCGGCAGGAAGTCTGTTGGTCTAGTGTGTTGGCAGATGTCTGGAACCACCATATTGAGACTATCGAGGGCTGCAGGTTCCTCAGTGTCAGCTACATCAGGTTTACTCTCCACTACTGGAACAACTGCTTCGTTCTCTTCTCCGTCTTCCATCAGCTCTCCTCTTGAGTTGTGGATTTCTACTTTGGGAGGAATGTTCACCTGCCCCTGACTCTTGTGGTCAGACTCTTCTTCTAGGGAGCTGTCATTGTCTGATGAGAGGGAATCGCTGTCAATATCTTCCTCCTCCTCTTCTTCTTTCTTAGCCTGAGGCAAATCTGGCACAACAATCGAAGTCTCGTGGACAGGACTCCTAGGTCTACTATCTCCTTGGTCAACTGTGCCGTTTGTATCCTTTGATTCTGTCACACATATTTCTCTGGTGGTATTATCAGACTGCTGAGAAGACTCTTTAATTGTTTCTGTTAAGGTTGGAAGATTTTCAATAGGCACCGTTTCCTTATCCTTGAGCTGACATATGTGGCTAAAGTTAGCTACTCCCGGGAGTTCTTTTTCCTTTCTCCCCAATTGTGTTATAGAAGGAGAGACGTGGATTTTATCTGCACCTTGAAGAATAGCCTGCATTGTAGGACTTGGCTCTGGAGCTGGGTTTAAAAGTTTTTGTTGCTCTGAAATGTGGCTGACAAAACTTTTAAACCTTGAGTCTAATGTTGATGCAGAGCCGGACTTCTTAACGTTTCCTGATAAACCAGAGGGACCAAGTAGGTAACGTTTTTTAAGCTCCAAAGATATTTTTGAAGCGATGCCTTCAGTAGAATGAGTCCTGTTCAAGAGATAATCACCCCTGCGAGGATTAATCAAAGGAGTTGGTCCATTATTGTTGTTTATGTTGTTCAAACTTGGTCTGTCTGGTATCAAAGGAGTGAATTCTAGTTCTACATCTTTCTTAGTCTCTGGAAGCTTTCCATTCACAGGTTTGTTGAGCATTTGGACTTTCCTTGGCTCCTCCAGACGACCTGAGAAACAAGAATTTTTATTGGAAATTATCAGATCTAAACAAATTATATCTGTACTTCATAACCATTACCTGGACTAGGTCTTATATTTAACTTACTTAAAGTCCACTTATTTTCCTATCCAAGTTTAAAAAATTAGGAGCATTTTATGGAACTTATCAATGCATCTACAGAAATTGTGTCAACAAATAATAATTTCCAATAGTAAAATATGATTAAGTATTACTGTCTTGAGTAAACTTAAGAATGTAGGCCTACACAAAATTCATAAGACAGCATAGACAAATCAATCTATTCTTAATTTTATTTTGAAGGCAATATTGCTGCTCCTTCAAAAGACCATCTCAAAGATTTGGACAAGAATATGCAAAAAGCACTAAAAAGCATTTTGACACAGCATGGGAGGAACAGACTTTCAAGAATCACTGTGGATGCCACCACACTATTTGTGTCAAAACTAATCACATCACTTTGGTTGAAGCGAGTTACATTTAAATCAAATGCAAAATATTGTGGAAAATTAAAAAGTTTTTAATAGAAAAAAGACATCATCAACAACACAAACGTAAACAATGTATTACCTCGTTTCACTTGAACACTCTCGCTGATGACAATATCCGGGATGTTTTGTTGAGTCGGAGTTGTTCCGTCATGTTCAAACTCAGAGTCTGTTGAGATTTCCGTAGCTGAGTTTTCAACCTCTTCCTCGCTAGACTCACTCTCAGACGAGCTTGTGTATTCGTCTGACGCCACCTAAATCACAAGGTTACAAGTTTGTTATGAATCAGGTAAACAGCATATCCATATAAATTAAATGAGTAATTATTATTTCGTGATATTAAACTTGGTTTTATATTAAATAGCCTACTATATTATTTTATATTAAACTTGGTATTATTATATTTTTCTAGATATAAAAATTAAACAAATAGAACATGTTTAAATATACTTTTGTTTTAAGATAAACTGGTTTACAAACAGCCTGATTTCAATTCATTGTAATCCCTAATGTTTTTTGAAGTGGTGTAGGAATGTACAATGTGTGTTGGTTGAACTAAATAAACATTTACTTACTAAAAATATATAAAGGTTATTGACACAAGAAAAATTAAAATACTGTACATCAGGGAACTGAAAAATTACAGAATTGAGACAGAATATGACAGTTAATATAAACAAATATAAACTATCCATATATAAATCCCAAAGTACCCACGAACTTTTGAGAAAACTAAAACTCGCACCCCCATAAACTATATACTTAAAATGTTCGTCATGATGAGAAACCTTGTGCAAAACAATCCATTATTTCATAAATTGCCCTTTAAGGTCGTAATTCCTTTCTAAAGGTGACTTTCCATATACCTCATGTTAAAAATACCTCAGCTGTATTTGTTAGATATTCGTTCAATTTAATACCTTATTAAAATCAGTTGTGATTATTTTTTTCAATTACTGTATTCAGTTTTGTTTATTTCAGCTTAACTTAACCAATCAATAATTTTATTAATACTTATGAAGTTAAACAGGGTGAAGGGGTAACAGATAGTAACAAATAACAGAATATATTATAAATTAGCTCTACCATATCATGCGTATTAATTTTAGGGGTGCACAAAAACTAAGTCTCGAGCTGTGTTATGCTTGTAGGAAAAAATTGATTAACATGATGTTTAAATTAGTGATAATTTCATTATGTTGAAGATAAGTGAACGTTTGCAAGCATGTTTAATAAAAATAGAATAGTTTTCAATCATGTGTGAAGATTAAATAACATGTTTTAACAGCATATAATGGTAGTATTAATAAGGTCTAAAGTATTATATTGTAAAAGTTTAAAATAATAATTTAGGATGTTAAAGTTAATAGAAACTAAAGAGGCTTAACATTTAGTATCTGCAAAGATAAAGACATAGCTAGAAAGATTTTGAAAAACAGTGTATTTATTTTTCTATATTTTAAAAGTGTTTAGTTGGATACATTAAAAAAGCAAATTCAACCAGCAGGTTTAAGAAATATAAACTCTATGATTACTTTCCCACAGTTTTGAATATTTAAGAAATCACATATACAAAATAATTAATTAAGTTATAAAGACAATCTTGAACTGATTCTAATAAACTGAAGTTGCTTTTTGAAATTAACTAGAATTTGTTTTATTCAGGAAAAAATATTTTAAAATGTATTTGAAATATTTTAGATACATGGTGAGAATCTAATAAGTTAGTAATGAATCCACTAAAAACCACCCCCACACAACAAAATTAATGTTAACAACTTTGGAAGAGTATGGAAGGAAGGCAAAGGATATGAACAATTTACTTAATAGCTTGGTAAGTTATTAAGTCTAAAACTATAGATTATTACATCAACATCTATAAAATATAATGTATGAAATTAAACAGAGCAGAAATAATGGAGATTACACATTAGAGAATACAATTTAGAATATTCTTTATATATAGTATTAATATAACCGACTAAAAGGAGATAATACATAGTTAATTCATATAAATGAATGAGTCTTATAAATATATTATACAGTAGATTTCACTTTGATAAAATCAACAGACCGTACAGTATAAAAACAGCGCCCTAGGAAATTAATATTTAAAAACTCCTAATATATAAAAAATAAATACCACAGCAAAATACATATTAATTTTTTTAAGTTTAATGTGTAAAACGTAGCCTTATTGAAAATTAGACATTTTGATTCAATTAACTTGAGAAGAGGCAAAAGTTAACCTTTACATAGGTGAAATCAGCAAATTTCAAAATTATTCAGGTAATTAATAAGGAATTAGTAA
Organism: Macrosteles quadrilineatus; assembly: GCF_028750875.1. Classification (NCBI taxonomy): domain Eukaryota; kingdom Metazoa; phylum Arthropoda; class Insecta; order Hemiptera; family Cicadellidae; genus Macrosteles; species Macrosteles quadrilineatus. Next base: position 3,838,026 of record NW_026542605.1, read on the forward strand.
GAAGCAAAGTAGATTAATATCTATGCTATTTAACTATGGCATTTAATGTCTAGATAACCATTTCCTAATACAGCTAAAAGTTTGAGTGGATATTTCCCTAACCTGCTGGTTTGTTGTTAGTTCTGAAAACAAATCAAATTCACAAACACAAAAGTACCTGATATTTTAATGGTGCAAGTAGAGAAAATCTGATCTGTGAACCTTTAAATTTAGATATTATACATATCCTAAAGTGCTCATCATCTAGCATGCCATCAACAAATATGCAGGCATTATTAGCACATGTAATAGTTTATTACATTAACATTAATAAATAAATATATGAAAAAATTTGAACCATTTAAACATATAATATTTAGATGTTTTTTTCATTCTTTGCCAATACAGTATTTTTTTTTTTTTTTTTTTTTTTTTTTTTACTATTTATTGTATTTGCTATAGTCAGCATTTTAGGAAATTGAGATTTTAACTCATTGTAGGATGTATGTTATTCAAATAAATAAATAAAATAAATATATGCATTTGAGAAAAATAAATAGATTTAAAAAGTAAAAATAAACTAAATTATGAAAAGAATTATATCTTATTAAAAAACTTAGATCAATTAAATCCTAGAAAAACTGACTTATTTAAAAAAGTTATGTTTTGTTAAACCGGATAACATTTTCAAATTCAATTATTTTAAATTAAGCAATATTCAGGAATTCATTTTTCCATTGTCTTTCTTTTTCTTACAGTTTAGTCAGCAATTATCATGATGTTCATACTATTGATAACCTAACCAACCAGTGAAACTTGAGAAATGTGAGAAAGGAAAAAGGTTTACAATAGACCAAATACAAGAAACATTGCATTGTAAAGAACTTCAAATACTAAAGTATAAAATACATGTTTTATGAAAAGAGTCTATGAAATAATTGAAGAAAGAATAAACTCATGTCATTCAAGAAAATAAAGCTTTACTTAAATAAATATATAATAGCAGAAAAAAATAAATAATCTTAGATAACATATAATTTGAAAATAAAACAAATCTATTCAACAAAAATATATGTTAAAGAATAATTGACAGATCAATTAACACTCAAAATAGAAGAGCTCATAACAAAGAATTTTAACATAAAAATAAAACTAAATAACAAATGAAACTTGCTACATGAGACAAAAATGACTAGATATCTATCACAGTATCTTAACTGCAGTAGCTGTAAAGCAAAGATTCAACAAAAGAAATGTTCACCGAAAAGCTACTTTACTTATGATTTTAAAAAGCTTGGTAATTAATAAAAAAAAATTCTAAAAGTTACAACTATTTTGAATTTAAAATCGCCAGATTAAAAGTACAGCTCTAAACTTCACATAACAATGCACTCTTTCGAATTATGTGAAGTAGAAGGTTTATCTTTGCCTTTTACAAGTTTTGTAGCTAAAATTGATTTGATACATTTTTCCGAATCAGGACTTGCTGTGACTTTTTCTTTAATAAAAGATAGTTTTTTAGCAGGATCAGTGGGGATAGGAGTGGCTGGGGATGCTCTTGGAGTTTCATACACTGATGGATTTGAACAATTTGCATCCTTTTCATACAAGGTGTTACGGGGAGTGTCATAAGATGAGACATTGCTACTTTTATTGTCAATCTTTAATTTTGACAGCTTCTTAATTGCAGCTCTTAGATTTGTTTCAGGATCATTAGGATCTATCTTAATTTTTCTTGAGGACAAAACCGGAGTAGAGTCCGGTGACTTTAAATGCTCAATTCCAGATTCCACTTTGACCGGTTTAAGTTTTCTTAAAGGAGCAATAGGGGTAGCCGACGAATCAACTTTTGCCTTTTCTTCGTTTGTAGGCTTTGGTTTTCTCAATGGTAAAACTGGTGATGAAGTATTAGAACTTAAGTTACTTTTTTGAACTAAAACTATTTTCGGCTTGGACAAGGGGATACTTGAGCTTGTTATTCTGAAGCTGTTCATCTTTTTTCTTGGGGATGGGACAGGTGGGGTCGAGGGTCTATCAGTGTCAAAGATAAGTTCTGGAGAGGAAGTGAAGCTGGAGTCTCTAATCACATCGGGAGGGATACCACAAGGGTCTGCGTTAGGATCGTTAATATTTTCACTATTACTTTCATTATTGTTATTCACCTCGGTGTCTGAGTCTGTTTCGATATCCGGCGCCTCCAAGTGAACTTCTTGCCTTCGCAGTTCTCTCGCCTTAACTTCTTCTTCTCCTTCTGTTGCCGTGTCACTCTCTTCATCTAAACAATACCAAAAATGCATTTTTTACAACATTTTTAACATGTATAAGGCAATATTAAATAATGACTGCAAACTAATTAGTATTCTGCACACAAAATATACTTAACAAAAAGCAATAATATTAATGACGGCTTAAAATTTGTCTATGTCAGTTATAATAAATTGAGTAAATGGACTCATATGAAAGCTAGATTAAATCAACTCAATATCAGGTATACAAGATTCAAAGAGTTTGAACTAAGAATGGACAAAGACATCAGTGATCTTGCTAGTTGGAAATCATACACCTTTCAAAATGTAGACCATTTATATTACCTCATAGTAAAATCACTAGAAATGGCACAGATGTAGAATAAGTTACGTTACAAGTAAACAAAATTAAGTAGAAACACTTTTTTAATACGAAAGAAGTCGTATAGCTAACTACTGAAAAGGGGCCAAATCACAATCTTGAACTCATATTTAACTATTTTATGACCTAGAAACATGAAAACCCAGGAAAAAGATATTAGCTAAACACAAGATTCATGAACACAATTTCTGAGGACCTTAGTACAAAAATAAAGACGAGAAGGAGAGACAAACATATCATACAAAAGTTTGGACATGAAATCACAATAAATTAGGAAAGATACAAATTGGCAAGACTGAGGTTGTTTGTCACCTAAAAAGGATGAATGGAGGAAGAGTGTCAAAATCGATCTAAAGAAAGAAATGGATTAAAAGAAAATGCAGCAAAAGAAATGGCAAGATATAATATACCCCCGCCGCAGTAAACCTGCAGACTAAGCGAATTTCCCTTTGCCTGATTGGATTTAAACTAAAATTGTCTCCTTAAAAATATCACATTTCTCTATTTAAATAGAATTAGTTTAACAAGCACTTAGGTTTGCTGCAACAAAGATGGTAAAAGTTTTTTTTTTTAACTAACAATTAATTAATAATTAGTAAGAAATAAAAATATTTTCCAAATTTGATCAAAATATGTTCATTAACAAGCAAACTACACAGTTTACTTATTCTCCATAAGAATAACATGGGAATTTTAAATTTACAGTTTTTGGGAATTTTCTCTGTAACCATTGGGAGAATAATAACGCTTCAATGTACCAAATTATTTGTTTTTTTTTTCTACAAGCTCTACAAAATGGTTTGGAAAGAAATTGCTAAATTTTATGTTTTTTTGGGTAAAAAATGGGGAAAACCAATTTTTACCCCATAAACCCCCGTTCCCATAGTCCGATCATGCTGGTTCGGGAACTCGTTCGAATAAATGTAGGTTTACACGTTTATACCAAATTTCATCAAAATCAGATAATTTTTGCTTGAGTTATCATGCTAACGGACACACACACACATATATATATATGAATTTGAACGGATGGTGTTTTTGGCCTCTAGGGACCTCAAAACGAAAAAAAATCGGTCCCGGGTCCAGGTCTTACCATGAGTACTACGGTAATAGCTAATTCCCTATATGGGAAATTCGCTAAAAAGAGAACATTATGCTATATGGAAAACAACCACAAAGAGTGGCAGAGGAGGAGATAGATTTAAAAGGACAAAGATGGAAAATACACATTGGCACACCTAGACGTTGGCTTTAGCCCAATAGGCTAGACTAGACATATATGAAGGGACAGTTTCCCAAAGCAATTTTAAGCGCACCAAAGATTGGACATTTATACTTGCAATAACTTTTCTTGAAGCACCAGTTACATACCCTTCTTCTAAGCAAACGTTCAGTACTTTCAGCTGGATACACATGAAAAAGGAACAGGTTGACATCCGAAAAATCAGGTAAACTCGCCTACCTGGACCACTGGAAGATAATGTGTAATGGACAAGAGCTTGCTATGCCCAAGAGAAAAACGAAAAAATGTTCTCAGGAGAAATTAAAACAAGAAAATAATCCAGAACCAGTAGACAATGCAGAAGTGTTGGAGGAATCCGAGGAATAGTCAAAGCCAGATCTGAACAGTTAAAAGTGACATTTCATTAGATAATTAAAGTGAAGAGAGTGAACGGATTAATAAATTAGTTAAGAACGGAAATAGTTCTGTATATGTATTTGTTATATCTGCAAAAGCAGTTAGAGAAAAATCCTTGGTTTAACCATCCTCTTCTTAAAAAAGATTGTAGTTTTTCATAATAAATGGACTCTGTATACAAATAAAAAGTTTATATGCAGAAATATAAAAAAGTAAAAAAAAATGCTTCAAGTTAAGTTCATTTTAATTAACAAGTTTAAATTTAATTGAATTGAATAGTATTTAAGTACGGTCAACAACTTGTTTCTTATTTCTACACCCACCGAAGGAACAAAACCATAGCTTTCAAATAGAAATAGTTTTAATATAATATAAATACCTCGTCACAGCTCTGTAGTTACTGTAGATTACAGCTGTTTCGGCATTAAAATGCCATCATCAGATACACATACATCCACCTGAATTGGCTTCGTTAAACTGTACATATACACGAACACGATAAAAACACAAAAACACGTAAAACAAGAGACAGGCCTGTCGCGTACATGATTGCTACGAGTACGGAAGCTGACTGGACAACTGCTAGTTCGTTCCAGCTGTGGCGGTATTATCTGCTGGACTTTGATCCCTTGTCTGTGGCTTGCTCCGTTTGATAATGTTATTAAAAATGGTGTGGGATTTCAATTGTAATTGATCGTTTAGTATGGGCTCATTGCTGCTTTTTATTTTATGAGCTTTATAAATCTCATATTCTTCAAGGGTATCTAATCTATTTCCATTAATACCGCCACAGCTGGAACGAACTAGCAGTTGTCCAGTCAGCTTCCGTACTCGTAGCAATCATGTACGCGACAGGCCTGTCTCTTGTTTTACGTGTTTTTGTGTTTTTATCGTGTTCGTGTATATGTACAGTTTAACGACGCCAATTCAGGTGGATGTATGTGTATCTGATGATGGCATTTTAATGCCGAAACAGCTGTAATCTACAGTAACTACAGAGCTGTGACGAGGTATTTATATTATATTAGTCATCAATCCAGCTCAGGGGCTAAACCATGTCTATTGAAATAGTTTTTACTAATATTGTTTAGAAAAAAATTATGACACAACACAGTTAAAATTTTAAGAAAAATAATGTTTAAATACTTTTTGTTTGGTTAAACATATACCCAACATAAATTAACCTTTGGTTGCCCTATTTGCAAAAAGAAATATTCATGATGGATAAAATAATGTAAAAGCGTTTTAACAGAACGTGATTGATACGGTCAAATCTGAATCTCTAAAATCCAGGGAATGAAATTTTCAAATTTTTCCCATTTCTCTCATTGCCTTCCACTAGTCTGGAAATATAGAACCAGGTAAGTGAAATTGCCGATCAAATAGATGTTGAGACATTTTTTACATTTGTGAATTCGCCCCGACATTTAGTAAATGCACCCGGGGGACTTGAGCTGGTAGATGAATGGATCTGTAGGTATATGATACTGGGGAGCTTACCCTCACTGTCGTACTCAGGGTAGCTGAAGCGGTCGCGAGAGTCGTCAGAGTCGTGACAAGAGCCACTCTCCTCATCGTTGTCCGCTGCGACGTTGTTGCTGTGACGTCTCGTCCACTTCTCTGCCAGACGCAGGGTCTCATCCTTGGTCATCCCTACTCCTACGTCCACATCTAACGCCTCCGCGTACGCCTCCTCTTCATCACTGTCACTGAAACACAATAACAATGACACTATAATAGTCATACTTGCCAGTTGTTTGTCTCCTATCACATATTGAGGAATACCCATGTAACTCAAGGAATCAATAAGAGTCAAAACTGTATTAGACTTACAATTAATATACTTTAATGATGTGACTTAGCCAAACTGAAAGGACAACTTAAAGCGATCTATAGCATCTTTTATGTCACATCAATTATCACAGACACAAAAACCAAGGGATACAATAGAATTGTATACAGTAGCACACTCATCAAATGCCTCATTCAACTAGGTTCTTTTTTTTAAAAAAAGAAGGCTACCATACAGATGGAATGGCTACTTCAGTATCTAATAGTAAATACTAAAACTCTGGTATCCAAGCCCTGAGGTGAAGTACCTAAGGTCAGACGCATCGTCGCTGGACACTTCGGCAGCCGAGGCTCCAAAGTTGCGGTCGGTCCACTCCTCCTCGTCCATCTCTGAGACAGCGTCCTCGTGGTCAGACGCCGTCTCTCCGATACCTGACAAGTTCTCAAACTCTATCCTCTCAGGCGTGGCTCCTAGGTCATTCATATCCTTCTCCTGCAACTGCATGACCTGTAACCGAGCACAGATGTAGGTGGAAGTTTAAACAAGTTGCTTATTCATCATGCAAGAAGATAACTCAAAATAAAACTGGTGTGAGTTAAAAATAAACAATTATTTTTTCTCAGTTAAGTTTATCAGAGATCAAAGTATTTTGTTTTAATAAAATATTTCACAATGCTCAAGTCTACGAAATACCACGTGTTAACAAGTTTTAAAATCAGCGGGGACCAGGAATTGTTTAGGAAAATTAATTTTTGCACCAATAATCTTATATTCATTTCAATGAATAAATGACAATTCCTTATTAACTAGAAACAAACCCATAAAAACATGCTTCTCTTACCTTACTATTAAATTATACAAGACGATATTATAATAGACTCCCTCTTATCCGGACACCTTTTAACTGGACATCGGTTTAACCGGACTACACTCAGCAGAAATAACATCTCTTTAACCGGACTACACTCGGCGGAAATAACATTTCTTTAACCGGACAATTTCTATCAGCACATCAGTTTAACCGGACTAGATTGGCAGGTAGTGGCGGTACTGAAACAACTGTTTTCTTGGGAAATATTTGAGACCAGTGATCACGTGTCTAAATACAATGCTCTCCTAAATTTAAGTCAAATACTGTATATAGTATGCAGTAAAACGGTCCATTTTAACGAGTTTTTGGGGACCTCGGTTTAACCGGAAAAACCGTTATCAGGACAGGCCTCGGTCCAGAGGAGTCTGGATAAGAGGGAGTCTACTGTAACTTTGTCTATGGACAAAAGAACATTTTAAAAGCTGAGGAAAAACAAATAAATAGCATTGCATCTCCCAAGAAATCAAAATTTAAGTTTTGTTTTAATTGTGTAGTCTAATAAAAAAATAATCATATACAGTATTTGAAACCAATAAGTTGCTAAAATAAAAATTAAATCTTATAATAATAGTGTTGGTTGAAAGGAGATGGCCTCTAAAATAGTAACCAGTAAACTAAGTATGGAAAATTAAACAAAACAAAAAGCGCTTTACCAATAAAATCAACGTTATATTTGTTTGGCTTAGCACTAATACAACTAAGACCTCATGGACTGGCTGTTACAGATGGTTCAAATGGTCATCAATGAAAACTGAAAATTAATCTTAACAAACAAACTAATTAATTTACCTAGACTTCAAGGTAAATTGTTAATTTTTAATACAATTTTATCACACACTAAAGAGATTGCTCAAGAGAAAAAGGAAAGCAAGACCTAACTATTTCAATAATTTCTGTAATTTTAATTATTTCAAGATTGGTTCTTACCGTTTCTGGGGTCTTGGGTACTCGTCTTGCAATATTTTCTTTGTTATTTGCTTGTTCCTCTTTTCTCGTTCGAGTCATGCCATAATGATGTACACAGAAAAATTGGCTTCCAAACTTTCCATCCCTGTCGTAGGAGTAATTGCCTGAAAAGACCAGTTATTTATAACAGTATCAAAAAGAATGCATGCAACATAACATTGATAAAATGACAAATTGATGAATATCAGAGAATTGTGTGCAACTAGACTATAAAGGTGACTTTTATTATTGTTTTTAGTGTTGGATAGTATTTAATAGTTTCCTATACTATGATTTAAGAGACTAATAATCTTCTTCTGTGCTCCCTTCCTGTCCTTGCCGAAGGGAAATGGAGATGTAGCAACGGAGGCATTAGAATGGAAGCAGGAGAGTGGGTAAACCCAGAAACACATGAAAAAGAACATGGCTAGAAAAAAAAGGAGAAAGGCAAAACATGGGAAGACATCAAGAGGGGACCAGCCAACAGAATCAGGTGGAGAGGAACAGTCAAGGCCTTATGCTCCAGGAGGAGTTAAAGAGTCCTTGGAGCCTAGACGTTCTAACTCATAAAGCAATTAAAAAACTATAATGAAAATGTCTAATCCAACAGTATGCTAGATATTTAAATTACAATCACTTTGGTATTTGAACAAATATTTTGAGATGCTTAATAACTCTTCAGCAGCTGTTTGAAAATAACCAAATTTACATTGCTCTTATGGCAAATAAATCCAAGATGGCCGTTGGATTCCATGGAATCTATTGGAAATCAATCCAAAACAACAATGAAAATTTATAATCTCATGGTATTCTAGATATTAAAATTATAATCACTTTGGTGTTTGAAATACTATTTTTTGATTATAATTCACTCTTTAGCAGCGGTTTGAAACTATACAAGATGGCCGCTAGCCTCCAAGGACTCTTAACAGGATTAAGTCAAAGAAGACTCTTCCTGCAGCAAAGAATGAATGCAATAATTAGTATTCATTGTATGTTATATTGTACATAGCTGTGAGTTGTAAGTTGTAATATTTTACAACTTAACACGTTCAATGCGGGTAAAGCACCAGCACAAAATTATTGCCTTGATATGAGCTGAGCCGTCGAAGGAGGATGTTGTTTTTCGTTGCGCTGTATGAAGTAGTCCTTTGTGTTTCCTCGGGCGGCATCGTTCCTGTTGCGCTTGTTTTTTCTTATTTGTGTGTGTGTGTGTGTGTTTTTGTGTTTTAGTGTATTACATTACATAAGTTAAGTGTAGTGCAATATAGGGGTGTGCGAGTACTCGAATCTTCGAGCTTTTTGGTCGAGCTTTTCATTATTCGGCTCGGCTCGAGGCATTTTGAAAAAGCTCGAAGTTCGAGCCGAGCTTTTAATACTAAGTCAAAACTAAAAAAACACTTAATTTGGGTCGTAATTGAAAACAATGTTATCACAATTCTACGTTAATTGTTCATGCATTCGAGGTTTGATAAGCACGAACCTCAGCTCAGTCAAGACGCAATGATTATCGATTGCTAAAGCTAAATGCTTTTTCCTAAAAACATAATGATTATCGATCGTAATTTTGAGGAAATAGGAAAGAGACAAACTACCACCTATCACTTTGTCTTTCTAACACAGCTATTCGTATCGTAATATACAACGCAGTGCGAGTGCGTAATTGGCTAGTCGCTATGACGACACATGGTTGCCGTGACAACCTACAGTGCGCACTGAGCACTGCGCCTTGTGTGGGAGGGGAGATTATACCAACAAACTATTTCAGGAATTCTATTTTGGGACGGATGAAAGATAAGGAAGAAACAAAAAGTGGTCACGTGTGCAAATGTAGTGGGCGACACAATAAGGCTGTAAACGAGTATTGTCATGCGGTTGTTCCTTGCCTTGTTTGTTTACTTTTTCAGATTCCTTATCAAACGCCCCTATCTGCTATCTCTCTTTCTCTCTCTCTCTCTCTAACAATGTACTGATTAAACAGATTGTAGTTGAAGACTTTTCTACTTTTAAGTTTCCCTGCGGTTATTTTAGTTCAATCAAACCCATAACCTTTCTAATGTTTATCAAAATAATTAATTAATCTGTTTTGTATTTTATTCCCTTTAATCACCCCCTATTTACCATCTATATTTTATAGAATAAAATGTTTGTTTATAAAGTTTGACTGGCCACACAATTTTGTACCTATTTTATTTTGTTTAAAAGTAACAGTTACTTTGATGGTTATATATATATCAATAAGTGGTGCGGGCTGTAATGAATGCTTTTTATTATCAAAATAAGTAATGAATTATTAATTTTTGATAATACATGGATCATTGAATACCATAATGTGTTGTAGTTTCCTATTTGTAACTTGCAAATAATAATAATTGATAGTTAATTCTGGAAAATGAAAAATAGTGATCGCATTCATAAACCTGTTGTCAAAACAGCAACGCGGGTGTAAGGGTTTATTGTTTCAGATGCAAGGGTGTTTCAAGGACAAAGTGTTGGGCCTCCCGGCTTATGGGGGGAGGGGGGCGGTGAGACTGTGTGAAGGGGAGGAAACTGGTTTTGGCTATTTATTGATTAGTTCCCCGACCCTTCTAGATAACAAAATTGAGTGACAGTATTAAATCATCGTGTTCTTTATTTCATTGCTTGTTTACTTTGTGTGTTATTCTATTAATTTTAGTGTTTTGGTCTATTTTCTCTATATGTCAATTATCTATAATATTAAAACGAAACAGGGTTTTTTTATTTCACGATTCTGAATCAACCACTTGACAGATTTTCATGATTTTTGTGTTGAAAGAAAGATAATTTTGAGAACTAGGGAATGTCGAAGCCATAATTTTAGTTTAGGGTCCCAGTTTTTTAGAGATTAAGTTTTAATTTTCAAAAAGTCTAGCAGCCGACGGACGAGTTAAAGTAGTTTTAGTGGTGGTTTAACTAACAGCTGGTTTCTAACTGTCATTGAAATGTTTATGTTACAAGTTGTTTGTATACAAAAATATTGATCGTCAGAGTTTGCCTACACACTAATTCACTTTAAAATGCAGTTTATTACCTACCGTAAAAGATCTATGTTATCAGGAGATTGTGTAATTTTGAACTAAACATTTTAAACGTATAATCAAGTTTTGTCAAAAATGCAATCCGTCTAAGTATAAGTGCTTAATCCTTTAAGATATAAGTGGTTTACGTGTTGATACATCTTTTTCTAGATGTTTGAATATAAGTATGACTGCATACAGTACACATGAAAATGTCAACCGGTGTAGTATGTCTCCAGAAATCTGACCAGTAAGCTGCAGGGTGTCAGTAGAAACCAAAATCGATTCATACCATATCATAACTATCCCAGTAGTACTGTATGATTCAGAAACTTGATAAAGGGGTACATTCCAAAAGGCTCAGATCTCGGATGGGCTGGGCTGGCTTTGCATGGCGGAGAGAAGATACTTCAACTTTTTAAAGTGCATTCCAAGGAGTATTACAAGGTAGACGACCACTTGGAAGACCAAGTAATGAAAGACATCTTCAGACTGGTATCTTCCTTAGAAATGGTACGGGATAGAAGAGAACGGGAGGCCAGGATCATTTTAGAGGTTTCAGTGGCCAAGGTGGTAAAATAAGGTACGGTAAGTGATAGTAGGCCTATGCAGTGGAAGGTGGTATGTAGCTACTGTACTTAAAGCCAGTGTGTGTGAATCGGCCACCAAGTTGTAAACTAGCTGTTCTGAATCATACACAGTTGTAATGGACTACTCGATTCCCGTACGTAGGACGGGCCAAACAGCTCGTATCTTGTTTAATATATAAGTTTACTTTTTACTTGTCTCTCCACCTTTTTGGATCCAAACCAACCATGTTCTTTTTTTGATTAATACGATTCATAAAAATTAAAATATTTTGTGCATGGAAAACAAAAAGAATAATTACGTGTTTTTAAATTTATTTTGTATTTATTTATACAAAATAGAATTAAATATTCATAGTAGTTACAATATGAATATACATTATGTAATCGACTTGCTAGTTGTTTTGTCGTCATTCAATGTCGCATTGCTGTTCTGTTATGAAAGACAATCTGATTGTCTCAGTCTGCACTGCATATCAACACGAATCAGTCAAAAACGACGTACATAAATTTTTCCCTTCGTCACCGTAACGACGAGACAACGCCAACTGTAATGATGGATGAAACCTGCCTGAAAGAGGTTGATTCCACAAAGTTCTTAGGGATGCACTTGGATAGAGTGCTGAACTGGCAAAATCATGTAGATAGCATCTGTCCAAAAATTGCAAAAGGGGTTTTTGCCTTGCGTAATCTCAAGCCTTTATGTTCAACACAAGTTTTGGTCATGGCCTATTATGGCCTCATTCATCCCCATCTTTCCTACGGATTAAGATTGTGGGGGGGTTGTGCCAGACAAAATTTTAACAGGGCATTTAGGCTTCAAAAAAGAGCCATCAGATTAATTGCAAATCTGAGGCGGAGAGAGTCGTGTAGACAAGCATTCAGGGAGCTTGGAATTTTGACCCTACCTTCCCTGTATATGTTGGAAACGGCTGTATACTGCCGGTTTCAACATAAGCCTATCCAAGGCACTGCTGTGCACAGCCACGGGACTAGAGCAAGGGAAAGTTTTCGCACTGTCCAACACCGAACAGCTGCATTTGAGAAACTTCCTTCTCAAGTAGGTGTCAGACTCCTCAACTGTCTTCCTGAAAGGCTTAAAAGTCTGGAAAGTTCCCTTCTATTCAAAACGAAACTGAAGCGTGACTTAATAAATCAGGCATTCTATTCGGTGGATGAGTTCACTGCACACCGTTGGAGTTAAGGGCCACAGTATTATATTCCCCAGGGGTTATGAGTTAAATATTTTAAGGTTTTCTTGATAAATGTATAATGTTTTTTTAGTTTTCCTCCATTTCTTAATGTATTGATTAATTTGTTTAAAGTTAAATTTAATATAAAGTGTAATTTTATAAAATAATCCCTATGTAATTATAAATAATAGAATCACACAATGTAAAAATGCTACACAATGTAAAAATTGTAAAGAGCAATAAATAAATAAATAAATAAATAATAAATAAATATCTCGTCAGGCCTTCAATCGATATCCTTTTATTTCTTGCATCTTAATTTAGTTCAGTTCAGTTCTTATCGTGATTATCTACTATTTTATGTCTTGACAATTCTCAATGTTTTTAAACATATTAAAATAACATTGTGTTTATTTAAAAATTGACTGAACATTATTATTATTATGCACTTTTTTAAGAAAAAAAGTTTAATAACTTAGATAAGGTGACGCTAGGAAAAGCTCGGCTCGAAAAAGTTAGAGCTCGAAATTTTTTTAAAAAGCTCAGCTCGGCTCGAGGTTGAAAATCACTATTCGCACACCCCTAGTGCAATAGTGAATGATTATGGCTAGTTCTTCACGGATTGATGAATTTCTCACTGAAGATTAAGTAGGAGATACGGACAAGCACCGTTTACAAGACAAACCAAGGATTACTTTTGGTGTCACGTGCGTCGGTTCTACATGGCAGTCGTACGATGCGGTGCATGACAAGTATTCCTGTGACGAACGATGACGTTATATCTTGACAAAAATTAAAAAAGTTGGCGAAATAACACCAGATCATAATCCAAAACGACATTTGGGAAGTTAATTTGAGTTTTCATATCTTAGCCGAACGAGTGATATAGCCAATTTGGCTCCGCATTGAACATGTTAACCAGGGTGTCTAGTTTATTTCCATTATAAAATTCAAGACTAATTCCAGACTTTTCAAGACTAATTCCAGATTTTTCAAGACTAGTTTTTTTAACAATTAGTGGGTGTTGATACCAAAATGTATCGATTCTCAATTCTTGATACCGATACCAATTTTTATAGCTTAACCAAATTTTCTAAATAATACCACGCCAACCCCTGTCTTTGTCATAAAGTAGTATTATGATAATGTGGTGTTTTCAAGTAAAGAAATAATGCAGCAATAAAAGATTCTAACTAACAAATTTGTTTTTTCATCATGAAATCTTCAGCGTACCATACGTTTAGACATCATCATTGACTGCAGCGGTTACAGAAACGTGATCGTCGTCGTCCGCGATCACAGCAAAATCATGAACATTTCCCGCGGCTGTTTTGACATCACCGTCATCTCCCGCGGTCACGGAAACGTTATCGTCTACGTCCGAAATCACTGCAAAATCATGACCATTTCCCGCGGCCGTGTAGACATCACCGTCGTCTCCCGCGGTCACGGAAACGTTATCGTCGACGTCCGCAATCACGGCAAAATCATGAACATATCCCGCGGCCGTGTAGACATCACCGTTGTCTCCCGCGGTCACGGAAACGTTATCGTCGTCGTCCGCGATCATGGCAAAATCATGAACATTTCCCGCGGCTGTTTAGACATCACCGTCATCTCCCGCGGTCACGGAAACGTCATCGTCATCTCCCGCCGTCACAGAAACGTCATCGTCATCGTCCGCGATCGCGGCAAAATCATGAACATTTCCCCCGGCTGTTTAGACATCACCGTCATCTCCCGCGGTCACGGAAACGTTATCGTCGTCGTCCGCAATCACGGCAAAATCATGAACATTTCCCGCGGCCGTGTAGACATCATCATCGTCTCCTGCGGTCACGGAAACGTCATCGTCATCTCCCACGGTCACGGAAAGGTCATCGTCGTCGTCCGCGATCGCGACAAAATCATGAACATTTCCCGCGGCCGAGCAGATATCATCGTCGTCTCCCACGGTCACGGAAACGTCATCGTCGTCTCCCGCGGTCACGGAAACGTCATCGTCATCTCCCGCGGTCACGGAAACGTCATCGTCGTCGTCCGCGATCACGGCAAAATCATGATCATTTCCCGCGGCTGTTTAGACATCACCGTCATCTCCCGCGGTCACGGAAACGTCATCGTCATCTCCCGCGGTCACGGAAACGTCATCGTCATCTCCCGCCGTCACGGAAACGTCATCGTCTTCGTCCGCGATCGCGGCAAAATCATGAACATTTCCTGCGGCTGTTTAGACATCACCGTCATCTCCCGCGGTCATGGAAACGTTATCGTCGTCGTCCGCAATCACGGCAAAATCATGAACATTTCCCGCGGCCGTGTAGACATCATCGTCGTCTCCTGCGGTCATGGAAACGTCATCGTCAACTCCCGCGGTCACGGAAACGTCATCGTCGTCTCCCGCGGTCACGGAAACGTCATCGTCGTCTCCCGCGGTCACGGAAACGTCATCGTCGTCTCACGCGGTCACGGAAACGTCATCGTCGTCTCCCGCGGTCACGGAAACGTCATCGTCGTCGTCCGCGATCGCGACAAAATCATGAACATTTCCCGGGACGGAGCAGATATCATCGTCGTCTCCCGCGGTCACGGAAACGTCATCGTCGTCGTCCGCGATCGCGGCAAAATCATAAACATTTTACGCGGCTGTTTAGAGATCACCGTCATCTCCTGCCGTCACGGAAACGTTATGGTCGTCTCCCGCGGTCACGGTAACGTCATCGTCGTCTCTCGTGGTTTCGGAAACGTCATCGTCGATCGTCGTCGTCCACTATCGCGGCAAAATCGTGAACATTTCCCGGAGCCGTGTAGACATCATCATTATTGGCTTTCGCGGTTACTTAAACGCAAGACGACGATCGCGGCAAAATCATGAAAATTCCCGACTTTGAAATCAAATTTAAGACTAAATCCCGACTTTTCAAGACCATTTTGAAATTCAATACTAATTCCCGACTTTCCCGATTTTCCCGACTACTAGACACCCTGGTTAACTATAGGTAGTACTGAAACCCAATAGACGGTTTAATGTGACGTTAGTAAAGAGATGTCTGTTGTTATTCTCTTACCATCATGTGAATATGAACGTTCCGTTACGATAAGTTCAAGATTTAGCAGATAAAGTTATCTGTTTGTTTAGCAAGTTCATGTAACGATTTTACACTAATGGCAACATTTGACAGCTAAGGTTTAGACCTACCGAGCCTGAGGATGTTCTTGCAGTATTCGCAACGGAAGCAGCCCCTATGGAAGAACTTGCCCTCGGCACTCACTCTCTCCATCACATACACCCTCTTGGCACAGAAATGGCAGATCTCCGAGCCACCAGTCGTGGGGAGGTTCAGAGCTGCTTTGGAGTTCTGCAAAATTGAAAATTGCCAGAAGAAATCATACCAAAAAGTAATGTACTAGTGATGATCAAATCCGGACACATGGACAATCGCTGATCCAAATAAATTTAATAAAAGTGAAATGTTATGAAATACAATATTGAATCTACTGTGAAAATCTATTCCCACTATTATTATTATTTTTAATTCTATTGTAAAACTTATACTTTAATACTTTACTTTGAAATGACGACCATACAAAAGTGGGTATTTTAAGCCATATTATGAATGGAGATGAGTGTAGTATGAGTGGCACGATCTTGTAGTCTTGTTTCCTTAACCGGACACCCAACTATACCACCAACTTTTTCGGGACTAAGGCCCGATTTCACCAAATTCACGAAGATTAAAGAAGTTAACCAGTCAAAGTTGGGTAGTTAATTATCTAACGACGAGTTAGTCTAAACTAGCTCTAACGGCAAGGGGTGAAATATGATTTTGTCAGTTAACTCCAGTTAGAGCATGGTTTAACGGCAGTTTAAGTGTTTGGTGAAATCGGGCCAAAGGCAGACATATTCCTTTAACACAGCTGTTACTTAATAGCTCATACAGCCAATGGCATCTAAGGGACCTACAGTTTATAGTGGAATCCGAACCACATTTTGCCTTGTAATTAACGAATTGGTCTAAATACAGTTGACCCAATTTGGTCTGGACTGAGATGATGGGATTTGGAATTTTTTGAAATATATTATCAGAAGTATTTTTAACAGCCTGAATTGACAGAAAAATTAACCTTTTGTCATCTTGTTTCCACAGTGGTTGATAATAATCAACACCAGTTCAGGTAATGGTTGTATTACCCGGATCATTGTTTGCTGTGTATTTTCTAACTGAATTCTTGTGTTTTGGTGATTTTTAAATATTCAGCTTTATTTATTGATCCATGTAAAACAGAAAATTTACCTACTAAAACTTTTAATGCAAATTGGAAAGTCTTTAAAACCAACAATTTGATGGGAAGTAACACACTCTAATTTGTTAATTATTTTTTAAATGTATTAAAAGGGGATTTATGTACAAGATTACAGGTTAAATAAGTTACATATATTTTAAAAATCTAAATAGTGTGAGCTTTTTCTATTCAGATCGTCGACCGTAACTGATTTCTAAAACTGTTCAAAACTCAACAATTGAATCAACTTACAGACTTCTGCAGCACTGGTTTCTCCGGCTCCTGGTTCATATTGGCCAGATGGGCAGCCATGGCCGACACCTTGCCTGGCTCAGGCACACTGCGTTCCTTCATGTGTCTCTCTATCTTCTTGAGAGTGTCTTCGATCTCACTGCCCTTGTTGTTCTTACCGTCTTCTTTGGTGAGCCTTCGAACCTGCCAAACAACCATAGCCATAGTCAAGAATCTTTATTCATACATACATAGTTATACATAGTTGTACACAAATTAAGTCAAATAAACGAAAGCTAATGATTTCTAAAGAGTATTAGAACAGGCCCATAAAATATTCTTTGAGAGGTTTTATTTTAAAATATTGGGTTTTTGTTCTGTTTAATTTTCAAAAGAGGGAATTAAAAAAGGTATATTCTGAATTGACAGTCTTTTCGTGAAGAGCTCTTCATGAAGAGAATTTATGATTTCCATATACGTTTTTGTTCTGTTTTAATTTTTAAAGGAAGGAATTTGAAAAATTCATGTCTAGCATTGAAGGCATTTCTCTTTAATTGGTGGATTGAAACTAGGGGTCTGCGGTGCACCGAAAAAGTCGGTACGGTACGGTACAAGCTTAATTACCGTCATCGGTTCGGTACAGCATTTTACACGGTACAAATTCGGTTCGGTACAGCCTATTATAATAATAAATTACTTTCAGTTTACTATCGTAGTCAACAACGGCAGTTGGTTCCGAGCACATAAAAGTCTTATCAGATGTTTGTTTACAATCTTCATAATTTATTACTAGCGTGATGGTGCAATAAAAAACCCATTAGCAGTCCCAAATCCATTAACATTTTATCACGACAATAATTGTTGTATTGAAGTACTTCCAAGAACTGTTGAGTTTTATCACTTTTATTTCTTTACGACTTTCCCCAATTCTGTTTTATCATAAAAATAATAGTTTTATGATGACTGTTAAATGTTATCTCTAACTTAATCAGTATTTTCGTGAATATTGAATTTGCCGCTGGCCATTGCCTACTGCCATAAAACTGTTTATAGCTACATATTAAACTTGTAACTAATCTACAATCTTATTTTATAAATTAAAATATTTGTTATGGATATTTTATCTTTCTATTGACGACCATGGATATATACAAACTTTTGTCGTGATTTTAATTTCAACATCAAAATACAATATTGCACAATCGTGATATTTTAGGCCATTGACCTTTATTATGCATCCGGTATTGCTGTTTCAGAAGAGAAGCACGTTGATAAATTATAAATTGATATTCCCGTAGTTAAAAAGAATTATTTTATAAACCTATAAAACAAAATCATAAAATCTTACATAAAGATAACAATAACGGAAATTGTAAAAAGGGTATAAAGATAACAACGTCTTTTATTCTTTCTCTTTGTTCTTCTATTTCTTGGGTTTCCCTTCATCACGCATTCAACAAGTTGCCATGGTTACTAATCACCCATGTCGTTATCAGCTTTTGTGACATAGCTCACAGCAGGGGGTAAAACTTGACGAAAATCGGTAAATTTTTACCTATTATTTAATTACCAATGAATGTACTACTTTATTGGTATTGTATTAATAATCGGTCCAAATGGCAGATTTTTGTCAAATTTTACACCAAATTTATTGAAATTTCAAGGTGAATATTAATAAAACAATTATTACAGTACCAAATATTTGTATTCATTTAAAAGATTGATTTGTGGTATTGGGTTCCCCACTGAGTGCAGCTGAGCGGCACTAATGAGGGTCGGACCTTCTTGGGGGTGAACAATAGACGGCTTATCAGACCCTCCCCTCCCCCGTGGTCTGGAGAAAGCATGTAAACAAACTATTGCACAAGCGTGACTTGACATTGAGCTGCTTCAACTATAATTTTGTAAAATGAACTGTGATGTTTCAAAATAAAAAACAATAATTTGGGACCATACTGCTTAACAATAATGGACTGCAATTATTGTTGAACATTCAATCCATTTTTAACAAACTAAGATTATACGATTCAAATACAATTATAAAAATTATCTTGGTATTTTACTTGGGGTAATGAAGTTATGTAGGCTAGTGTAATTCTCGGTTCATCAAGGTTCTACTGAATTATGTTTGGCAGTGAATAAGTGTAGAATGCAATTTATAAATTCAGGGATACACACCTTTTACACAGTTATAAAGTCTAATTGCCCAACATCAAATCTTACTCTGTGATAATCCAAATTTTAGTTTCAGAAAAAAACTTTGCAAGAATTGTATCCATCTTATAACTTAACTAGTTTTGAAGCTGATAAAAAAAATGGTCTTTGCCATTACTTCATCATAACCTCCAGTTTTTCATTGTCATCTGCTGTGAACAGCTGTCAAAACTACACTGTCTTCTACTGAATGCTTTTATATGTTTTTAAAATTAAAAACAACTAGACATTGTGTTGGTTGGAAATAATTTACCAGTTTTGTGAAATTATCTTGTCAATAAATGTTTCAAACATGTTTATTCATAAAAACCCTTATCCTATTTTTAAACTGCTTTATCATGGCTATTCAAAGTATCTCAGAGTAAAATAGGTAAAGCCTTTATCTCAACTGTGATTTTTCTTGACACAATCCTCATAGTAGTAAAAGGTTTTGTTTTAATAATATGTGGTAGCCTACAGTAATTGTTGTTAGAAAACCATGAATGTAGGATACTATCCATTTTCATAGTAATGTCTATACTGTATTAAAGTTCAAAATAATGGTTTAGATACAGTTCTGAGAAGAAAACCGCAAAAATACGGGTAGCCGCGTACCGTACCGATTTTGTACCGAGAACCGAGGTACAAAATATTGTACCGTACCGAACCGTACCGACCTTAAATTTTCTGTACCGCAGACCCCTAATTGAAACTTTTGTTGTTGACAAACATAATACAGTCAAGAAACATATAAACCATAACAGTGAGGACTCTTAAATGTTTGTTTAAAGTAGGGATGGGTCGATTCTGATTCTTGATACCTCGATACCTTCGATACCAGCGGTATCAGAGAATCGCCGATCCTCGATACTTCCCTTCATTGTACTAGAGAACTGATTCTGAAAAATGGGGTTATGATGCAAAACTCAACAGACGTTGTAAAGCTAGGCACATCATAGTTTCTTTTGGAATACTCTTAAGTCAGCCAATATAAATAATTCCGTTTATTAGCTTACATTCGTAATGGTTTAATAATCCAAAATAGTGTGCCTTTGCATTTTGGAGGTTAACCCAATCATTTGTTTTAGCAATTTAAATTCACATATATACAATAAAAACATTCGTACAACAAAAGTAACTATGCCATCAGCTGTAACATTGTTGAAAAGATCTCAAACATCTGGTCCTCCCCATTGAGAAATTTAACAGTTTGATGTTAGGGTAATGATTTGAAGTCGCAACCTCTTTATGCTTATTAAAAGCTACTCCCACAGTTCAGTGTCTTCCTAAACTTAGTAAAGGGATAAGGTTGGACAACAATTAGACTCAATCTCAATCAAGTTGATTAAACAAAGTATAAATTTAGCTGTAGCTTGCACTAACTGTGGACTATCTAACCCGATCCTTTCAACCGCCTCTAAATTTTCAGTTTACTCTAATGACTGTTTAGGACTCAAATCAACACAGTATAACCACAATTAAGTTAATATTAATATGTTTTACCTTATCTTCATACTGTTCCCTGCTCCATTTCGGGACTTTGGGCTCCGTACGACCTTTCGAGCTTCTGCCAAATTTATTTTCTGTAATTTTCTTTTCAATTTCCTTCACGTTCCAATCGGATTTTTCAATTTTCCCTGAAAACATTTTGAGGTTAAGAAACATTGATACTCAATGCTAATTAGATCACATATCTCACTAAACAGTATTTCACTTTCATAGGTAAAGAAAATTTGTGTTTAACTGCAACACAATATTTTCTGGATAAATATTATTCAATCATAATATTTTATTTATAAACCAAATAATGTATTATATGTGAGATTAACTTTATAGGATAAAACTAATTATTTTTATTTACGAAGAAAATTGGTTGTTTTCTTGTTTTATGGTTGATTGTACATTTCATTTAGCATGGATGCTATTGATGAAACTAGTTCTACCATATGAATGGTGCAACTTTTAAAATTAGCGATTCTTTAATAATGGGAAGTATTAGCGTTCAATTAGGGGTATACAAACAGTGATTCTTGGTTCAAATTGAATATATAATAATATTTGTGAATAATGTTAACAATATTTGTAGAACTGTTTGAACTTTTTAATACTCACACTCCTTAGACTTCATTTAATAAAAACTACTAAATTTCAACTGAAAATATTTGCAACTGGTTAACGGCCAACCAATAAAAATTAATGGTCCAAAAACAAATCCTACCAATAGCTCTATGAAGATCTTTTGGCTTTTTGTCATATGCTCCTTTTAATTGGTCTTCAATGTGTTTCACCCGGCCAGAAAACTCTTGGTCCATAGAACCTCGCCTGACTTCAGCCAACAATCTCTGTTCTTTATCCTGAAATGTGGACGGTGAAATAAAAGCACTTAAAAGTAAAAAAAATAAAAAGTAAAAAATGTATTAGTAAATAAAAATCAAACCATAATTGAAAAGATTTTAAACTGAAATATTATTGTTCAATATGCAATGTGCTTACTACAGTAATAGCTGAAATATATCAAGTTTGGGGGTCTCAATCCCGGGCCTTCAATTCAATCCCAGGATTTCGGGATTGTATCAATTCCGGGATTATATTATATTAACTTTTGAGTCATTTTAAATGAGCGTGAGTTAAGTTATAATTGTTGAGTCCTCTAATGTTTTAAACTGGCCTTAACAGTGTTACACTGCGAAATTTTGCTGTTTTCTAAGTAAAGAAATATCACAACACGGAACTTTCATCAAC
This sequence comes from Macrosteles quadrilineatus, assembly GCF_028750875.1. Classification (NCBI taxonomy): domain Eukaryota; kingdom Metazoa; phylum Arthropoda; class Insecta; order Hemiptera; family Cicadellidae; genus Macrosteles; species Macrosteles quadrilineatus. Next base: position 3,860,148 of record NW_026542605.1, read on the forward strand.
CGTCTTTCTTATTTACAGTGTATAAATGTTGATATGTGACTTTTAAATCAAATAAACACATTAAAAAATTACGAGCAACTGCACTCGCAAGTAGTACATGTCAAGTTAATATGGAAACTAAATGAATCAAAATATAAAGATAAAAATATAATATGGGAAGAATCATGAGTGGCATCGTTAAAATTTTATGTTGACTGGCAGCAATAAAACAATTAAAGGTACTGTACAAACAATAAACCATCTGCTTATGTAGTAACGTGTGTGTAATTTAGGATTGTAAAAATGTTATCACCACATTTGGAAAGAAATACAAAGATAAAGTTATAGACCATAAATATGCAATCTTAATAATGAAATAATAAAATTTCATAGCGTTTATAGTTAATTGTTAGGCTTTTATTGTTATTAAGGGGAAAATATTTTAATTACTGATTGCCATGTTTTGTTTGCCACATAAATTGTGTTGTTTGCGTTAAATGACTAAAGTAAAACTCAAAATAACCTATAGGCGTGCTGTAATTATTTTCCAACTAATATAATAACATTTACACAAGGTAAATACATTTTGTCAAAAAAAACATGAAACATAATATATTTACAGTACGTTCACCTATTGAGTTTGATGATAATTAAACCGTGCAATAAAAATAGATCACAGTTTATACCATATTTCAAATATATATATATTTATCGTCCTAAAAATAAACCGTATTTTTGTATAAGTGTTATTGGACGTATTTTTATTTATTTTCCGTAAATAAAACTCCTCAAATTCACAAAAAAATAAATACAAACATAGGTTTTGAAATTCCAATATTCCCGGGATTAAAAGACATCAATCCCGTGATTTATAGATATTAAAAATCGAATAGGATCCCGGGATTGAGACCCCTAATCAAATTAAGAAGGATTTTTAGAAAGTTTATTTAATTTAAATCAGTTGCTGATATTTTGGAGTTATGAATAAAAAATATTTAAATAATGTTAATTAAGTTTAAACATAATTATCTCCATTGAAAATAACATTTTATTCAATTCATATAGCTCACACCAGAAGTATATAATGCTAAAAATGTACAAAACAGAAACATTTCAAATCAAATTTCAAAATAACTAAAGAAAACAAATACTTTATACACATTAGTAACAACACAAAACATGCAATGATTTACTTAAAATAAAGTAACGGTTAAAATGTGAGATCGTACAAAGACTTAAGCATAATCAAATAACTTCTCTTTTGCACCCTCAAAAACAATTCTTAAATTCAATTTTTTTTACAAGATAAAAGACACAAAAACATAATTTTAACAACCTTTAATTAAGGTAGTACACAAATTATTTATATCCAACTCATAAACTGAAAAAAGTGTATTTCACAATCATAGATCAAGATAGATTAAGATAGATTAAGAATAGATTGAGAAAAATAATTTTTATATTACTCCAAAGGGAGATAACGATAACAATTAATTGATTATTTCTTTTGAACACCTTTGTTGCAGAAATTATTGCTTCAAAATGAACTATGAAAAACAAATCCAAACGAAGACTTGGTCTTGGTAAACAACACAACTATCTGAAAAACATAAAAACACACAATGGTTAACACAAAATAGAAGACTGAAGTAAATCGCAAAACCACTAGTATTATTGACACACTGAAATGTTAACAAAAAATATAAAAACACATGTAGGGTAAACAGGATTATTATGTGATGTTAGCAGCGTTTGCGTTGGATAATATTAGAACATTCCGTGTGGTGAAGCACTCTCATTCATCGCAGTTTCGCTTACGGGATACAATATCTTCATTTCAATCTCTTTCACTCGATCACGAAAATCAGGTGCAGTCTGTCGGTAGACGAAGATTGAGTAATCTTCGAAAGGTGTTTTGTCGTCGTCATCGTCAGATTTCGCATTCCCACTCAACATCTGCATGCTTTTGTGGAACTGCTGAGTGGCCTTATGTCGAAGATACTGCCTCCTCATGATCCTTTCCATCTTCAACTTCTCCAATTCTTTTCTACACGCATCTCGGTCCTGTTATTCAACTAGATTTCTGAACAACTTGTCTACAGGTTGGGAATCAGTTGTGGACAAATAATTAATGAACAAATGGAAGGTCTAAAAAGAAAAGGAGGAAATGAGGACGGCCCACAAGATTTTTAATACATAAATTATTCATAATTGTCATTGATATTGTCTGGAAAGATGATACTTTATTGATCCCTTGATTATTTTCTGCTCTGTTCAGGTAACAGGGTACAGTAGACCGAACCTAGCTGAACTCGCTTTAACCGATAATCAGATTATCTACCCTTGCTCGTGAAATATTAAGTTTGTTTTAACCGACCTTGTTTTGAGAGCGGTTTGTTTAACCACCGCTTTCTAGGAATCTTGGCATTTCCGCTCACATGCTCGGCGATGGAAACAATACGCTAAACTACAGTATGTTACAGGCTATAAATAAACATCCTGTATTGTAACAAAATGGTTATTCGTACTGTATCTTTAATTCCAACGATAAGTTCTGTTCTGTACTGTATTACAATGGATTTTGAAAGTATCAATATTAATATTACTAAAGGTATTAAAACAAGAATTTTTATTGACTCTTGCCTTGGACTGTAATTTATTCCACTGAAAGTATTTGACTTAACCGGGCTTGGATTTATTTGTAACTTTGCTGTTGTCAATACTTAGTAAAAAAGAAAATAAGGATAGTTAATTTAGTATATAATACACGCACGACTTCAGAATAATGATTATAGAATTCTAAATAAATAGCACACAATTTTTTAAGTATTTAGTGATTGCCTGTTTTACCTGACCTTTTAACCCTCTATCTGGCGCTGGTCGATTTTAGACCACTAAAACGTGAGTTCTCAGTGGCGCTGGTCGATTATAGACCAAGATGACATGGGTCGGGTTTTTCTATTATTAAAATATGAAAACGCAATAAATCTTATACCATTAGAAAGATGAGATTCTGAGGATTCATTTTCATGCATAAAACATTATTCAGTGAGTATTATGTAGCGAGAAACGGTAGTTTGAAAAACTAGAGAGTTCAAAATAGATTTTGGCGGTGGAAAGTTTTGGTCACCTGACTACAAAAACAGCTGTTTTTGGCGATTGTCAATTAAATTGTATACAACATTAGTACATAATCTGAAACTACAATAAATTCCCTACAATTCCCTGTGAATCTATAAGGTTGATTGTAAAAATTTTATTTGTTTTTAAAAATGTCATAAATATTATGTTTTTGTAAAAAAATCTTCAAAATTATACATTCCGACGTAAATTTCTCTGACATTTTAGAATTCAACTAAATATAACTATATATTTTCAGAAAGATCTTTTTATTACCTATTGTACAGTATCATTTCATTTTTTGTTGATGCATTCTATTATTTCCTACGTGACAAAAAGAAATTTGTTAGTTTTTCAAAAAAGAAAATACGTATGAAGAATTTATTTTTTTATAATTTTATTTTTATGAGTATTTAAAAAACATTGATATTTCTACGTAGGGAATCATATTTCACACAAACTTTACATTTAGATAAAATGTGTAAACAATTATTTTGTGGTTTTCTTGTGGGTTGCTTTTGAAATTTCTAATTTGCATAATCCAAAAATTTGCAAACCTTTTGCTACTACGCCTAAACGCATTGCTAGAAAAAGAATATTTTTATATTATTATATTATAAATTCATCACTGAAATAGAAAATATATATATGTGTGTACTTATATTCACAAATAAATGTTCTGTGGCAAAATATATGATACCACTACAAAAGCGCCAAAATATACCCGCCACTGGTGAATAAAATGACCGCCAGATCTAGGGTTAAGCATTCGGACTTAGGTCCGGCTCCGTTAAGGTCGGTTAAGAGGGGGTCTACTGCAGTTAGCATTGTACTTTTCTTAGAGATTACTCTCCCAGTAAAACGTTAAATTATTCATACACCCTTGACAATAAGAAAAAGCTGTTGTCTACTGTTATTTTTGCAAAAATGAATTTCAATGTACCACTCTTTAATGTGGGTTTGTTACCCCATCTAGAGGACATTGCCCAGATGGAATTCAAGTTTTAAATGCAACGTTATCTTCCGTTGTAGTAGGCTATAAGTCATCATCATTTATGTGGTGGATTTAATAAAGGGAGGATCTACAACCCTTTCCAGACAATTGACAATTATAAGTCAAAAGGAAAAGACCACAAGAATGTTAAAAACCAATTTTGTCTAACATATTGGTTTTTACTATTCAATATGATAAAAGATTGGGAGCCTAAAACTAAAACTCTGAAACAAACAAATTGTAATGAATAATAATCAAAATACCAAATACACAATGGCATCATGCGGAAAGAGACAGTATTTAAAAGAACCCCAAGAACCACAACAGCCAGAAAATCTGTCTGGAAACAAGCAGGTTTTATGTAATACTTCAAAATTTCAATGATTTCAACTCCTAAAAAATCCCGTACATTGACAACTCAAGTAATTCTGTATAGAGGATGGAAATGTGGTCTTTTCAAGTCGGTTTTGTTAGTTGTGTTGTGTTTGTATAATAGTATTGTTTTTTATTTATTAAAAATCAGAATAAACTACATCAACACATTTTTTTCCTCTATACACAATCATTTTACGACACAGACGCTTACTTTACAAACTCCCAACAGTTCCAACTTCTTGACTCTTTCCCGGCAAGGAGTTCTTCTAGTCAACAAATATTCCTGAATACATGGACTTAAATATACTTTTTTCTCTCTGCTCAACCCTTCCAAGCTTTTTCTCACGATTCTTTCAACTATTTTCTTTTGCCGTGTCACTTGCATGTCCTGTTATTGCAAAAATGTTGGTGACAATTAATCAATGATATACTGACAGCTCAGTATTTGATAAATTCCAAGTAAAACCAAACAATACTACTTTGAAATTGTTAAATCAACTTTTGAAATCATATTTAAAGGAAAAGTAAAGTAACTTACTCAGTAATTGTTTTGGAAAGGGGTACAGTTCAGCTTGATAACAAAATATAGTCCCTTTTATAATTAAGTAATCAGTAACATAAAACATATTTTAAAAAGTCACACATGATGCAAAACACAACCAAAAAAATACAGCAACAAAAAATCTGCTTCTATATGAAAAAGTTCATATACGCGTGTCTGAATGTGACAAAGTGCTTTACAAATTTTAAAATGCAAAGAGTTGGTAATGAAATAGAAGGCTAGTAAATATGTTGAAAAAAGATATTTAGTTTGTAATCAAATTGATTTTAATTGTTTTTTTTTGTCAGAGCTTTAACATTACAATGTACACATGATGGTAAATCACAATATGGGGGATGTTATCTGAGCGGGGTGGTGGAGGGGGTCACGGAACTTACAGCCAATGAGGCTCTCTCTAGTTGGCGTTCTAGACATCCTCCTGGAATATCTTCGTTGAGCTCTATTCGTGGTAATCTCCTACGCTAAACCGCCCCACAGAAACACCAATACACATCTTACAGCACTTAATATTATTCCAAGGCGTAGCTTAATTTGTAAAAAAAAGAGAATATCTACATTTTTAGGTATTATTTCTGCAGCAGTACAACTTTTTCTTAAGAATAGCTGATTGTTATCATATTTAAAAATTAAACTCAAATTTGCAAAAAATAACTAAACTGGAAATATTGTCATATGTTCTTTAACATACAGATATAAAGACACTTTTTTATCAATCTCCTTTTCCCATAACAAATCAAGTAATATGTCCTGTGCAACTTTTAAAATAAGTTATACCATATACTACACTATTCTTATTCATATTTGGACAAAAAATGAAGCAAACCTAAAAACATTTGGTTTGAAAAAAATATAGAAGTTTAAAGTTATCTTATATTTCTTAGGAAAAAATTAGTAGAAGAAATAAAGTATGTATAAAAGGAGATACCCCCGCCGCAGCAAACCTGCCGACTAAGCGAATTTCCATTTGTCTTGATTGATTTTCAATTAAATATATTTTAATAACATTAGGTTTAACCAGTACCTAGGTTTGCTGCTACAAGGAAACTAATATAGTGTGTTTTTTTTTGTAAAATATTGATAGCTTAGTACAAAAAAAAATATTTGATCAAAATACAAAATATATCCATAAACAAGCAAACTACAACGTTTGACAATATTCTCCATAAGAAAAACATGGGAATTTTAAATTTACAATTTTTTTAATTTTCTCCGTTACTATTAACCGAACAAAAATACTTTTTTTTATATACTAAATTAATTGTTTTTTTAAGCTCTTTAAAAAGGTTTCAAGAGAAATTGGGAAATTTTGTGTTTTGAGGGTCAAAAGTGAGAAAAACCAATTTTTACCCCATAAAACCCCCCCGGAAAGCCCCGTTCCCATGGTCCGATCATGCTGGTTCGCGAACTCATTCAAGTTTATCTCGCTTTACACCTTTAAACCAAATTTCATCAAAATCGGACAAAAATTACTCAAGTTATCGCGTTCACGGACGTATATATATATATAAGTCTATATATATATATACATATATAAAAATTTGAACGAATGGTGTTTTTGGCCTCTGGGAACATCAAAATGAAAAAGTAAATCGGTCCCGGGTCTAGGTCTTACCGTGCCACCTACGGTAATAGCTACTTCCCTATAGGGAAATTCGCTAATATACTTGGATATTAGAAGATATTAAATCAAGACTTATGAATCTTATAAGAAGTGAAAAGTGTCGTACCAGGCTAGGAGAGGCTTTGTCGCTTCGTCGTTTGCGCGCACGCCGAGGTGTCGTGTCTGAGTGTCTCGGGTGTCTACGGTCTCGTGGGGAGGTTAGTCGCGTGTGCTGCGTCGTCCGCTGGTGTGACGTGGACAGCTGGGTCAGATTACGCAACTTGGTGTTCATCATGGTAACATTGTTCTGTTCCTTTAACAACTCACTCTCATCCTAGGAAAAAAGAACAAAACAATAGAGTCATTAACATAATAACAGTATCAAAAAGAATCTTGAAGATAAAAAAGTAATCAGCTTATATGGATAAAAAACTGTTTATAACTTTGTTAATACATTTGGTAGTTGATAACTCTATATTTATCAAAATAGTCCTGTGATAAAAAAAATTATATGGATATGATTAGTTAAGTTAATTATAATCTGACATAGTACACCAAGAAACTTAGTAAAACAAAATAAAAAGTTAAATTTTCTATTCACCCATAATAGAGGGGGGATATTTTATTCAATTTGCAGCATCCTTTATACCCTGGAAGTAAAATTGTTTGAGTAAAAGAAAACTAAAAAAAAAATAAAAATAAAAATAGTTATTTTGCAGGGTAATAAAGTATTAATACATATATTTGAACAATTACTATACTGTAACATAAAACCTTTTTTTATTACAAAGTAAAAAAATAAAAATTTAATACACTGTATACGATGGAAAAAAAGAATTAGACATGGAATATAGAGGGAGTATGTGTAAGCGATTGAGAACTTGAAGGAGTGCAGGTTTTTATAAATTATATATAAATAATTACAATTACAATTACAGAATAATTACAGATCGCTTCAGGAGGAGTATTTGTAAAACAAAAGCAGGAGTGTAGTATAAGAACTCCGCTCAATAATCCAGTGTGCTTGGTTATCAATGTTTTGCAAGGCTACTCACCAACTTAGGGTGTTTGATGTGAGGTATCTCGCCACGGAATGTGTCATAGATCTGAGAGAGGTAGGACAACATGGCGAGTGTGTCTGGTACTTCACACTGCTCCATCTCCAGGCCAGTCATAACCTAACATGTACAACTTTGTCAGATAACAGTAACATACATGTCTGAAATATACATTAAAATTTTACGGAATTGGGACATTAATTTAACTCTTTGAATAACATAAGCGAATACACTCATGCACCATGCACACAGTGTAGTTTTTTTATTTGTATCTGTAGCTAGTTATCAAAATACTTTCTTTGCGTTTGGGCATTCTCCCACTGCTATATGCTAGGTAGTATGGAGTCGCACAGTTTGTTATTTTTTAGCTTATAGTTAAGCATTGTAAACTTGGTGTTTATGTGTGGCTTTCCATTGCTGAGAAAATTTATAAAATATAAATTTCTTGGAACTTAAGTCCAAACAAGTTTAAACAATATACAAAGGGTTAAAATCTCTCCTCCAGCAATTTTCAAATTTAAATCCAGCAAATTCCAATGCAACATTTAAATTCAATAGTTCCTGTAAATTTCCAGCAGAGTAACAGATTGTTCTGGCAGGGTAACAGAAAGTACAGTAAGTAGAAAACCAGGTCAGGCCCAGGGCCGGATCTAGCATTATGGCGCCCCTAGGCCCAAATAATTTTCCGCCCTTAGTCTGGCCACAGCTATCATGCCCATAGGCCTAAGTTAATTGCTTGAATACCACTCCTGGTCGGAATTTTATCATTGCAAGTTTTTTGAAGAATTTACTCGTTTTCCTTAATAAAGTGCAGCCTTAAACACTTCAGCAATTTTATGCTTTTAGTAAATGCTCACGTTTGTGGGACTGAAACAATACAACTCAACCCACCGAGCATTCCTGCAAAAAACATGGCCATTGATTCCAATTTCAGGCCCAAAAACATGAACTCCATACAGTTCGTGATACCATAGATTAAACATACTCCTTTAGTAGATTTGTCATCATTATGGACTAGCTGAAAACAATTCTTGTCATTTAAACTTAGTTTATCCTAAATAAAACGATGTAATCATAAACAATAGGTAGTTTCCTGGTTATATTACAAGAAATTAAAACACACATCATAGAACTAACCCTAAAATAATAGAAACAAAAGTAGGCCTATGTCAAAACTAACGTCCAGTGTCACCAACATGAACTAGACATGAAAAAATTTGAATTAACAATTTGATAGCTAGTCGACTTAAGTTATATTTAATCTACTGCATCTAGGTTATATTTCCAAAGCAAAACAGAGCAATATTCCGGCCAACCCTATCGATCCTTAGGTCTGAGGAGAAAAATACAGCATTAATGGTGCTTTGGAAGGTATTGAATTTGTCGAAAACCTGTTGCAAACTGAGATTAATATTTTTTCGTTAATTTTAAAGATAAATTATTCATTTTTTTTATATATTCAACACATATATTTTAACTTGATCCTGCAGATTGTTGTAAACTAATCAAAAGATTAGTCAATAACTTTTGTTTTGTGAGTTATTTGTTTTTTATGTTTGGTGGCAACAGTGTCTAGCACGCATGCACCCTTATCACTCCGATCAGTAGCACCGAGCCAACGTAGTGGCAATACGATTCGGGCGCTCGACAACATCCCTACAGCCTATTTCCGTACCACTGTTCGTTACCAATGTTTTAACAAAATTTATGCGTAGTTCTGAAAAATAGTTTAAATCTTCTAACAATTATTTCATCCTATAAACTTCAGAATCAGAATGCTTTATTAGCATGAGTTTTTTTATCAACTATAACTACTTTTTTTTTTAATAGGTACCTATTTAAAAAAATATGTCTTCCTCTCGGCCTTGCGCCCTCTGAAAGCTTGTGCCCATAGGCCCGGGCCTGCCGGGCCTATTGGGAAATCCGGCCCTGGTCAGGCCGGGTCGAGTAAAACATTGGTCCTTAGGTCTCAGGTCAAAATTAACTAATGCCAAATGAAGTTGCTTTGAAAAATATTTATGTGATACTAATGAATTGGTTCATAAAATGATATTCAGGATTTCTCTTAAAGGGGTAGCCATTTTTGAATTGATATAACAGTCACGTCAAACACACTATACATTTGAAACACTACAGTTATAACATTTAATTTATGATATATGCATATTATATGTTTAGACTACTATAGTATCCAACGTCTATGATTATTAATTTTGTATATACTCCAGAAATGTGTTTCTTTTTTTTCAAATCAAGAATTAATTGAAAATGATTTTTCAATGACAACTATTTAAAGAAAGCGCACCATTATTTTAAAGTTCCACCATTTTGTTCTGATTGGTAAGAATCAAGTGGGGCTGGGAGGTATTTTTTTTTTACATATGCGTTTGTTGCAGCTGCAAAAATTCCAAGTAGCAACCTCGAAGTTAGCAAAAGTTCGAAATTAGCAACCTCTTTGTGGGACACCCTATAAAATCAATGAACCCAAAAACTTTTACAAGCAGACTGAAACCTTTCTTGGTTTAAAATGCTGATGGTGATGGGGAACAATTTCAACTTTAATGAATAAAGTTGTTTGTCTTTCTTTGCGGAAAGTAAATAAAAGAAACGTCTTATAACACTTGAAACATATATTTACGCTTATACTGTTACTCACAAGACGGTAAATATACAAAAAAGATGGTAAGTGGTGATCAATTTCGATTGGACACTCCAATCATCATCAGACTCAATAGGCTCTTTCTTGTACCAGAGTTCAAAAGTCATGGTTGGATAATAACGAGCATCAAAACTAGGGTTTGGAACTATTTCCTTACAAAAAAAAAAAAAAAAAAAAAAAAAAATGACAAAACAAAAGTATTTAAAACAAAAAATACAAAACATAGAGGGACATACCGGTGGAATGCCCAGCTCCCTCTCCAGTATGTCGAAGGCCAGCTGGTTGTTCTTTGCTACGTCCTGTGGCACGAGAGAGTGGAAGTCTACGAGGTCCGGCCTGTAGCGGTGGATGATGGCACACAACGCCAGACCATCCTTGAATGAGCTGCTCATGTCGTTGATGTGAACACTGTCATACAGCGCGACCTGCTTCTTGAGCCAATGTAGCAGAGTGTCGGGGTGAACCTGAGTATCTACAACAATCACCAAACACTTATCATGATGAAACAAGATGTCAGGGGTTAATCAAATAACTTAAGTCATAAAACAGCACAACATTGATAATTAATTTTTTTAGACAACTTATTCAGAGAGACAATCATTGGAGCAGATTGAAGAGATCCTTTATAAGAATTAAATATCAGTGTCATGTTTTGTGAACTTTTATTTTGAGCCTGAAATCAATAAATTATCAGCTAGCTTAAAAACACCGAATTAATTACAAAAAATTCACATGACTACAAGAGGTATAAAATCATCAGTCGTTCCAGACAACTGAATATTGTAAAAAAACAACTTTACACCAATTGATTTATTTACTGTGGATTACTTTTAAACTTTTAACATGGTAAAAATACAGTAGTTACCAAACAGTGCTGTGTACAATTCTGTATTTGGAGATTGTACAGCCAATATTTGGCAACATTGATATTTTAAACAATTGAAAAGATCTATCATATTCAACCAAACCTATAACCAGTTTATTAGCTAATAGCTACAAATATTGTTTGGAAAGTACAATCTATCCATTCCGATGACAATAGACTAAACAATTACTCATTAAATTTTGTAGTATTGGTTAGCAAGTTTTTTTTTATTCTCATACTAGAACCATTAAATTACAAATGACAATAGAGACACAAAGCAAACATATAGATATTGAAATACGAACATTGACTTTGTTATAATTTCTTTCTGAGACTAGTATAAAAAAATGCATGAATAAAAAAACAATTCAACAAAGTCATGCTGAAAAAGCAAGCACTGGATATTTGAATAAACAATACTTTAACCCATGCTGGATTGAACACAAATCACTGGGTTTTATATAAAATTTTAAACAAAGTATGACATTTCAGGGATAAACATATTCCATCAGGCAGGTAAAGGGGGGAAATCACAAAAAAGCTCTCCTGAAGCACATGAAGAGGTACGTTGACCACAGGGTACATCGGACAAAACCAAAATATGAAACACTAACCCCTTCTGTACACCACGGCTGCACCCCGTCAATGGAAAAAAGATAGATAAATTATCAATATGAATACACCGTATCTGCTGATAGATGTAAGTGAGGATATGAGACATTGCATTAATAATATACAAACCCTATTCAAAATACATTGCACATAGAATTGCTTATGCCATCCTCGAGCGCTGGATGCGCTGCATTCAGTCTTCCTGTTCAAAACTTTAACCCCTGCTACAAGAAACCTGCAGACTAAGCGAATTTCCATTTATCTTATTGAATTTTCAATTAAATATAATTAAATAACATTAGGTTTAACAAGTACCTAGGTTTGCAGCTACAGGAGGGTAATAAAGTGTGTTTTTTTAGTAAAATATGAATAGCTTAGTATCAAATAAATAAATTTGCCAAGTTTTATCAGAATATATCCATAAACAAGTAAAGTTTACTTATTCTCCATAAGAATAACATGGGGATTTTAAATTTTTAATTTATTGAATTTTCTTTGTCACCAATACTTGAATAAAAAACAATTCAATTTACTAAATTATTTGGTTTTTTAAGCTCTTCAAAAAGGTTTAAACAGAAATTGATAAATTTTATGTTTTGAGGGTGAAAATGAGAAAACCCATTTTTACCCCCATAACACCCCATTCCCATAGCCCAATCATGGTGGTTTGTGGACTCATTCAAGTTTATCCCGCCCTACACCTTCAAGAAATTTCTTTTAAATTTGAGTATTGAAAGTGACAAGCATGATTGTCACAACCAAGCTTAGAATTTGTCTCACTCTGGTTTATCACAGGGCTGATCACATCTGTAAATCTTTCAACACTTAATTCTTAACCCTTCATTGAACACTCATAGCGATAAAAATAACTTTACTTCGTAGGCTTATTCCTAGATGGACCGCTCATAATAAGGAAGTGTATTTCATGAGATAAACACAATCTTAACTTTTTATATCTCTTTAAATAAATATAAACTTGTCAGATACTAACCTCTCTTTCTTCGCTTCTTAGGCTGGTCTTGTAGAGCCAACGAGGGAGCAGCGAGTAAAGCCTCTACCACCCCGGCTGCATCTGACGTAAACAAACCGCGGACCTGTCCACAAACAATGGTTGTTTTAATGAGCTCAACAATATTTAGATAATTTACAACTTTAATAAAACTTAACACTCCTAGGTTTTCAGTCTAAAGTCCACTGCTATCACTATCAAGTAAGATTCATTCAACTTACTTCTGCAGAATGGCCAGATATTAGGAGGGTGTCCTGACATAATACTCAGCAAAATTCCGGAACAAAATCAAACTATCTTGGGAAGATAAATAACTAGCTTCCACCAATTAGGAAGTTTTTTAGAAAGTAATGTCCAATGCCTGAAAATTCATAAGTATTCTGGGCAGGATTTAACATATTTTGGGAATATTTCAGAATGCAATCTTATCACAGGAGAAGTTTGTCAAGTTTGCAAACCCAAAAATATATAAATAAAGATTATAAGATTCAACAAGTAATTACAAACACAAGGGATCAATGTCGCAACAAAGAGACTGTAACATATCGAATGCCAAATAATTTAGAGGTCAATTTTACAGTTTAAAATTGATATTTAGACTATATCATTGAAAACCCTGTGCTTTGAAGAGAAAAACAACACAAGTTGCGATGAAATCGTCAGCGTTTACTGATACACTGACTCACCTGAACCGGCATCACACACCGACTGTTGAGGTTAGGATACCTCGTATGCGGGTCAAGCGTGTAAGATGTCGCGTCCCTCTGCAGGTTCTCTGGCGTCGTCTGCGCCAAGATGCGGTAGATGCTTTCACGCTCTGCAACCACCTGTCACAATATACATAGTTGGTGTATCATAGAACTCGGAATAGGTAATGATATAATAATAATAATTTGAAAGGCTATTAATGCTACTAACAAAAGGTTGATGACAGTAAAATTAGCCAGGGTTTGAACCATTCTCTTGCCAAAACATAAAATATACCATTGGCATTAAATGACAGGAATAAAATAAAACAAATGATACAATCAAATGCATAATAGAATAAAAACAATCCATATAAATTCATCCATTTAACCCTCCGAGTGTTGTGTCGAAAAATCGACACATAACACACTTTGTGTAGTGTTTTGTGTCGATTTTTCGACTCACAAACACTGTTTACGGCGAAGGCTCTGTGACTGACAAAATCGGATTGAACTGGATCGAGTTAGGTATAGTTTTATTTGGCAGATTCTAAGCTTTCTCCCGAGGTCTGTCTCTAAGCGCTTTTTTTTCTTGAGCCGATCATAATTGTAGCAGACAGCTGACGTGCGTATTTGCAAACAGCTTGGTTAACCTCGCACCGATGACTGATGTGTTTTATTACGTTTATCATTGTTTTAGTGTTAAAAATCAAAAGTAGTGATATACGTGGTGCATTATAAGAAGATTTAAGTGATTTTGAAGGGCTGGTTGATGATCCTGAAGAAGTAGGTAGTGATATTGATGTAAATTGTCAGCCAGATTCCTAGCTATGGTTAGGCTATGCATTCTTAACTAAACACTATGTACTGAAATCTGTTTTTTGCCCATAACTTATTTATTTGCAAATCTACTTCCTTATATTATTATATATTTGTAATCCTCATAAAATTTAGAACAAAGTGGCTATTTTCAAATATTTATAGGCCTGTAATTTATACAATTTCATTGAGCGCAAACTTATTTTTTTTTTTTTGAAAATTTTCCAAAATATTTTTTTTTTACCTAAAAATTTTTTTTGGAACAAATGTTCCTTATGTTTTATGTATAATATTGAAGCCCATGATTTTCCAAACAAAATGGTATATAGAACAGTATAATTAACATTGTTTTTAAGCTTCTCAGATCCGTTTTAATAAAACCTTGCAAATGCGCAAAAAATAGGCAAACATTAAGGCCAAAACTAGGGACACTCGGAGGGTTAACTAACATCAGGTCTGATTGAAAAATGATTTTTTCACTATCATTTAACTCTTTTAGCCGTGAAGTGACCAGTTCAGTGTTCAAGTCCATATTTTTGCCATTTTCCACAGTTTAACGAATGTTAGGACTATGAACTATTTAATTGTTGATATGTTTGTGAAATTTGTTTGACAGTTGCATGAAAAATCTATAAAAAAATCATAGTGAGTTTTTTTGATTAATTATGTTTGAATTGTAATTGATCTATATAACTTATAGTTTATCTTCGCCTGTGGCATTTATTTTAAGTTTTTTTAAAAGGAAACAGTCCAAATCCATCTTATATATTATCTAATATCAACCTTTCCGTTAGGTAGTATCATTAATCGATAGACCAATGACATAAGGCATCTGGGTCTGGAAACAAACTTGCTTGGAATCAAACCAGCGACCTTCAGATATGAAGGCGAGAACTATGATCACTCGGCTATACAGATAAGTATACTATAAATTTGAACTAAAAATTATATTTAGAGTACACAATTATTTAATAGGTAACCTAAAGGTTTTCTGTGTAGGAATATCGGAGGTGTACTCACCTCTAAAGGGTTGTTGCCCAAGCCCCAACTCCGAACGGCCCAACAAGCATCCATGGAGGATAAGAACCCTCGGGCACAACCGGACCCTGTCGGCCAGAATGGCTGAAAACAAAACAAAGGTAGAGTACAGAAACACTACAGCTAAATAAGTTATACGCAGGTATAACGAATGTAAAAAAACCAAACATGTAGTTTTAGTGTGTACAAAATAACTCTGAGATACTAAACAAAATATTGTATTATATAAATACTAAAATAAAAGCAAAACAGTCTGTGACCTCCTATAGCGACACTAGCGCTAGCAGGTGTGATTCAATGGACTACTTAGGTCATGTTCTGTGTTCTAGCTACCTTGAACTTGCTAAATCCAGGCAGACTTTTACTTGTATATGCATGCTAATGGATTAAAGTGAAGGTGTATAAGTCAATCAGGTCGTACAAAAACCCAGTTGACACTTCAAATCTAAACTGTACAGACAAATTTTAAGTGGCAGATAATCCATGATATTGCTTATTTCACACACCATTGAAACTCGCATCACTCTCCTTACCGGACTTTTGAAAACAAATCAACGAAAGAAATGTTCAACTCCCTTTCAAAATAACAAACTAATCATGGTCAAACACACCTCAAGCAGACTGTCCCCGACCAGTGTCATGAGCAGTCGATGTCCCCACCTCTCCACCACTCGACTAGCGTTCTCTGCTGCATACATTGAGGTAAAGTCAAACATCGCCACGTCCGCCTGGCCGTAGTGGTTCACCGCAAACTCGAGATGAGGTAGCTTGTAGTTGGTGGAGAAGTCCGCTGCTTGACGAGCGTACTCTTCCAACGCCGCCTTGTCCACGTTGTCCGGTGACAACAGTTTGGCAGTGTCAGGATAGTCCATGAGAATCACACCTTTTTCGATGAGGCTAGTTTTCTTCGCTGTCATTACAAAGTAGTGCGTTTCGTCCTGGAAAATTGACACGGTACATTGAAGAGTAAGTAGTAGGATTAGAAATCATCAAATTACGTTTAAATATTTTACCTAAGGTCAATTTCCTTAGTTGAAAATGCTGTCAGTGACAGTGGGATAGTCTAATGCTTTGTGTATATAGTGTAAAAAGTTTGTGTTTCTTGTGCCAGTTTGGACTTTTTCCCATTCAGCCTGCTATTTTCACTAAAAATCTTAAGAACCTAGGCCTTTGTGCTCAATGTTCCATCTTTGACAAATAAATAAGATAAACAATAAAGTGTTCACTATTCAATCCATAAATCCTAAATAAAATCTATTACTTTTAATCTCAGATTGCTTCTTCAAAACTAACTTTGAAAAGGAATTTTTTTTAAAATTAATATAGACAGTTTTTCTCATTTAGATTTGCTGTTTCCTAGATAGCTGGGTCAACAGGCCTACTCCACTAAAATGAGGTATTGTACTATTAGTTTATAAAGAGACCTGAATTTCAACCTTGTCATCCAGGATTGAAATATCAAACTCACATGCTCAACTTAAAAACCTTTCTATGAAGCACCACCTTGACGTTTACCACAAATCTGATACTCTACAGTTGTAACAGGTATTCAAAGTGGTTTTACCTTGTAATAGACTATGTTTTCGAGATCAATGCCAGTCGTTGCGTAGAGATCTTTGAAAAACTTTTGGTTGAATATGAATGCCACACCACTGATCTCTTCCACTCTTGCCTCTGCTTCGGAGCGTTTGTTGATGAAGTTGGCAGTGATCGCTATTGCCAACTTCCCTCTGAACTCCTTCCGCTTGAAGCCTGATGAACAGAAGATATGGATAACACAGGATACTAACTTATATCCAACCCATAGAAAATTTGTCACTGATTAACAATTAGTTTTGGGTAGGCCTACTTAAGTACTTTAGAGAAATCATATTTAAATGCAGTGTAAATTTGGCCGTAGGTTGTTTTATAACTCAAAATTCAAAATAGTTAAACAAATCCAAACAATAATATATATATCCATATACATATACTGCATATAATATATATGTTTATATATGTCTAAGATCAAATTTATAATTTGTTGGGTAGAAGGTAGAACCGTTCCTTAATTGTTGAGAAACAGTCTTGTCTGCACTTTTTAGCTAACCTTTGGTTTCTAATACAATGAATTATGTAAGTGTTGTTAAAATAAATTACATTTGTTGTTACTGAATCAAATTTTACGGGACTATTTAAGTATACTACTTAATGAATTACCAAGACTTTAAAAAACTTTATTTTTATCACGGTCTTAAATGAACAAACACCAACAGTTCATTGAAAAAAGTAAAGCACTAATTTTTTTTTGTTTATTGTCCAAACACAATTTACATAAATATTCAAAAATTTCTATTTTTAAATGACTGCACACCAAAAACGCAACAATTTAGAGTGCTGAATCCACCATCATTATCTTCACTTAATGACAACATAATAAATAATAAATGCATACAAAAAACCAATTTTAGAAAGTGAATGCAGTTGTTACCTTCAAGAGTGTTTCTCCGACCGTCAGCACCAATGAGAACGTCAAACTCATACTGAGATACAGGGTGATCAGCAGGATCAGTTAGAGCTCTCCAGCCAATTCCTGCAAACAATGACAGCAACTAGTGATGTGTCCAGCCCAGAAACTCCAATCCAGTAAATAAGTAAAAGACACAAATTATAGAATAGACAAATTTATAGTTCTATTTTCAATAGTTTTGAGGGTAAAGTATTTTTACGTGCTATTATTCATGTCCAGTTATCTATTTCTTTTGATTTCCTTTTTGTGTACAGCTTAAATGTTTGTAGCCTACTCGAAACCTGACAGGTTTTTAAAGTATGATCTAGGCAATTTAAAAATGTCTATTCACCATGTATCTGATATGTAATATTTGTAGCCTAACTTAATAATCTGACAAGATCTATTACTGTATTTCATGTTTAATGACCATATAAAGAATCTTGAAACTTAACAGGAATCTTACATTATTATCTCAATTGTGAGATACTATCTTGACCGCAAGAGATAATCACAACAATGCAGTGACAATCGTGTAAACAGTATTGAAAATCAACTACACTTAAGAATTGATTTTATTTTATTTTAAAACAAATAAATCATTAGTGATAATATATTTTCAGATTGGGTTATATTGTATTTTACAGAAATTGTACTTGGATTCAAGACTTTTAATTCAAAACACGATTTTGTAGAATTTGTGTTATTCTGTTAATGAATTCTGGATTCAACATTCTTGAATTTGACCATCACTACAGCAAACCCGTGAGTTTTAATTTCCAGTTTCCTTCACAGATTTACCAGTCAGTGAGATGAAAGTGTATTGTTTTTGTGACATGCTTTTAATTTCAAGTTTACCATCCCAATGTCTTTATACTTCTTTGGCACCCATCCCATTTAGCTGATTAACACGTTCACTGTGGGCATACATCCGATCAGATACGGGCCGAGCGGTGTTCAGATGCTGCCATAACCGATTGGATACGCTTGGCAATGCCTTTCGTATATCTTCGTTTTTGCCCTAGCGTCAATCGAATGCGGACCTATACCACGTTAGCGTGTAGTGGGTTACTTGCTTTTGGTTGTGGTGTAGGTTGGTAGTAAAATTTCCCCATAAAATCCCCGTCTGGAAAACTTAAAAATCAACTGTTGTCCCGTCTTTCTCCCTCCAATTGGCAATAAAATGTGACCGGCTGCGTTCCAAGCTGTACTGCTATCTGTGGGTGTTGAGCGAACTACGTTGACTCTTGTGGTAAAGCAGGACATCACCGAGCGTTATTTGCTATTCGTCATATCGAAATTTGAAAGCCAACCACCCGGCAATCGGGTTTGTTCGTCGCTGCGGGCTGCGCCGCACTGGGGCTACGCCTGCCATTTGATGGACCGCAGCGAACGTGTTAAGCCACATCCTCCAAGGTTAAGCTAGAATTACAACAAACTTTGTTCCACAATACACCAATAAAGTTTAAAAGAACATATTCTGTAGATGTACAATGAAGGACTTACTCTCAGTCTGTTCCTCGGGAGGCTCCAGCAGAGACTCAAACCCTACACCTTCATGGATCTCCACTCCAAATATTAGGGCTACTTTGAGTAGGATACATTGCAGCTGCCTAATACCTGAAACAATAACAATGTTCACAATCATTAGTGATAGTTATACAACTCTGGTAAACCTTAAATCCTAGATTGGGCTTGCCTCTCACATTTCTCTACAGAGTAATAAAAGATGTGTGTGAAAAATGTACTAAAGATCGACTGTTACCCATGTTTTGTTATGTTACATAATATCATAGATTAAAGGAGTAAACATGTCTACGACTTTGATCCATGATAATATATTACAAAATAAATATATTTACAGTAATAAAAAAGTGCCAATGGTAAGAAAAGATTTGGAGCTTTTATATTGTATCCACATACTTCTAACAATTATCTCTTTGCTACAGATGATTAATAATTAAGTATACAGTGCAATCTATAATGGAGCACATCAGACTACTTAGCCTCAGACCTGACTTGAAATGACCTGAACGCCAAGATGCCAGACACCAGCATCAGGTTTTGAGTATTTTTAATTTTTAAGCTTTTTTACCAAAATTATAGCACTTGTCAGTTACAGTCAGCAACCATTTAAGATGACACATATATCTGGTAAGTCAGATTTGATTAGCTACCGCACAGATAATTAAGATACAGAGGAAACATTCAATGGTACACTTAACGATGGCAGGACATTGACTCGGAAATCTCAGCTCGGGCTTCAGTAGTTATGTTGCGCCATTGAACAGCACCGCAAGAAGCGCGGCCAGACGTTCATGGCAACTGCCTTTGTAAACTACCCATACATGCTAGTAAAAAACAATGAGTGGGCTTTTACAGAACAAAGAACAATCATGCGACTGTGGTTTTAGAATTTTAAAGTAACAATTCTATAATGAGTTAAAGCAGTTTAAAATTGCGGTTTTTCGTCTACATTCAAAGAAGATTTTCAGGCTTTATGGTACAATATTAAAAATATTAAAACCCCAACACTCTAGACAATTTAATCCTCTTCAAAATGTCACCCTAACTTTGATTCTACGTTAAGTGTAGCCTTCGGAAACACGGTTGCCCCAGACCCTTGCGTTTACACAAAACGGCAGAGGTAGGGCGGACCCTTAAGTAATGTCTAGCACTAGTCACTAGTGTCCACCAACTCCACCTCCTCGCTCTCATGTACATCAACGCTTTGGTGGAGGAAAACCCTGTGCCCTGTGCAATAGAAATTTCTGGAAAGCGCTCACCACTCGGGTTCTTCCTAGCTTGTCACAAGCATATTTCCGGCACAACATACTAGAGCTGAAAGCGCACGGTCGTTCCATAGGCGAGTTTCCTCT
The DNA here is from genome assembly GCF_028750875.1 of Macrosteles quadrilineatus. Taxonomy (NCBI): domain Eukaryota; kingdom Metazoa; phylum Arthropoda; class Insecta; order Hemiptera; family Cicadellidae; genus Macrosteles; species Macrosteles quadrilineatus. The sequence goes on from NW_026542605.1 coordinate 3,880,891, forward strand.
GTATCATACTTCTCTACGGCTACCCTTAACTTCAAAGTAAACCTTGAAACTCCCAACACGAAACCGGTGAAACTCACTAATGTGGTCAATGGAGCCAGCGCAGAACTTCCCGAAGAACTTCTTAGCCCCAAGGGCTCGCAGGTCTTGGATGACGAAAGGCCACAAGTGAAGCACGTTGTTTCGAGACATTCTGTCCCTCTTCTCAACCACCACCACCTTGGCTCCCAGCAGCTGACACTCTATGGCTGCTCTTAGACCACAGGGACCTCCTCCTATAACTAGCACCTGCGGCAACAACACTAATACTATGACAAATATACAAAAATTAATACCTACAATGATAATTATTGTTAAAATAGTTGCCGATTTAATACTGAGAAACGTAAAGGGCATTTTTATGGATCGAAACTTGAGCAGTCCTTAATGGTTGGCCTTTCAATAAATGATCCTGTCTCCTATCTTAGGAATAGCCAATCTTAGTCATTAAATTTAGATGTATCATTTCACTTTACTCACACTTCATTTATTTTCAGCTTAAGTACTAATTCCCCAAGGTGACGTCAAAGGTAATGATAATGAGTAATTACAATTCATTAACTAGTATCAAAGTCAGATTTTTTTAGTAAAACTCTTGCTATTACCTCATGCCAAATTTATAAATTTTTAGTTTTGTCACTAAACTGAAGAAGCATGCATCTCAAGCAGAAAATGTTTGACCCAGAATAGTTTTATTGACCCCATGAGCCTAAACCCCAACAGAGCTAGAAAAATAAATTTTGTAAATGTGATATTGCTATAATTTGTTACCCCATAAGATGTATTCTAAAGCTGATAGTAAAGTATAACTAATTTAACGTGCAACTGATGAAAAAGAGTGCCCCTCAAAACATCCGCTTTTCTTTTATAAGTGGCAAAGTCTATCCCGCTGACTATGCCACCGACAGTTAAAATCAAATTGCAATACAAAGATAACTGAGGTGTACGTTAAACCATCTATAACAGCAACCCAGCAACCGGAAATACAACACCTAAAACCGCTTCATCACCAATCAGACATTAAATTTACAATCACAGCTTTTAAAAAACAATGCTGATAAAGTAATCCCACAAAGATCTAATAACAGTTTACTATGGATTTCTAGTTCAGACCTAAGGAGAATAATTTTCTTTGTTACAGAAGGCCTAATGAAGAAACAACTACTATGACCTCAATACTCCCCCAAACCTCAAAATAAATAAACAAAGACTTAATTAGACTATAAAGTAGCAAATTTTGATATGGTAATTGCTCACCCTGGTGTTCGGACATGCTTTGCCTCGGTTGTAGCATTTGTGAGCGGCTCGCTTGTCAAATTTGATCCACAGAGCTTGTGCCTTCCACGATTTCAAATTTGCCTTAAGCTTAGGGTAGAAGTTGGGGAAGTTGGTGGGCTTGATGTGGAGAACATCACAGAGGTGGCGGAAGTGTCCCAGGATAGTCTTGAGGGTGTTGGCCGTGCAGAACTGGTCAAATATGTCTGCAGCCAGGGCCAACTCCTGGGACACCACGGCTTTGTGGTGGCGGTCCATCCCCACCTCTACCTGCTGTAAAAACACACAATGTTAGGGTTGAAAAAAATATACACCATTTATAAGCCATTGTTTGACCAAAATAAATAAATGGTCAGCTCAGACTACATGACTAACTAAATATGCGTATCATGCACAAATGTGCAGTGGAATTGTCTCAATAAGATGTAGGTGGCAAAAAATCCGCCTAGAGTTTTGAGGATCCTGGGAAAACTGGTCTTATGTCTTGAATACGCAATTTGTATAACTAACACAGTTTCTGATTTCTGATTAGGGTAATATGAATGATAATAAATTTTCTCGTTTAGATCTTTCATTTTCTTTTATAACACAATACTATTACATTTTTTTGCTATTGCACAATACGACATAATGTATCTATTCACAATCATTTATTACCAGATAATATATTACCGAGTTGTATTGGGTTTAAAAATTAAAATAGCTCCAAGTTTCACAATGTATTATTTTAAGAGATACTTAAGAGGATTTTAGATGTATAACTGTATAAGATTACAAAAGTGTGCATGGTAGACTTACACTTATCAAACAAAACAAAACACATCACCCAACCTTGCAAATCATGTATCAACTTGAAGCTAATATTTTTTAAAGGTCGTAATTATCGTAGGAAATGAAAAAGCGCTCTATCAATGCACTGCCGTGATACTGTGATAGCCCTGAACAAACAATAAACTCGGAAACTGGGGTTCAATGCCTCGTTTTGCTGTATCAAGGAAAGGCGATCAGGAGGTCATCAATCAAAGCTTCGGAAGTGGCAAGTGTTGACGCGAGGTCAGTATCCGAGGCGAGGGAAATATTACAAAAATATCGCAAAAAGTATGAAACTAAATTATTTATTTATTGTGACAAAGAAAAGTTAAAGGAATATTCATAGTCGATAACCGCTCCCAGATGAATAAGCATTAAATTGACTAACACAAATTGTACACTATGATACTGTATTGCATTAATTTGCATTTACCCTATATGAAAAGTAATTTTGATTACGTTACTTAAAAAAAAACTGAGGAAGAAAACGTAATTATAAAGAAGACAAACTTTCCTTAGTACCTTATAAAAATAGAGAAATTGTATAATGCCAGAAAGATAACATGACTTGGAGCCTAAAACAGATCAAATGATTTTGACAATATCTCCATAAGAATTGCGATAAGTAAATTTGTGAGCAAATCGATTACACTTCAACTTGGTTTCTTAAACCATAGGCCATAAAGTCAAAAAGATTTGGTACATAATTGTAAAAAAAAATCCCAAATCTTATTGAGAGGATAAAACTGTCACTCTACTCTCCTTAAAATCCCGAAAGAAAAGAACAGATTTTTACAACAACAAAACAGAAGACGTACAACTTCTATTTTGTTATAGGCTAGTAGTTAAAAACGAACTTTGAAAAATTCTATAAATTGTTTGGTAATAAATAATAAACGTTACTGAAAACGTAACGTTATGAAGTACGAAAACAAATTACATGTTTCTACGAACCGATAAATCTATTTGGAACTTATTGAAACCATATTTGGAATATTATACAAAAATAAAGTGAAAACGTAATTAAAATTGTATTCTATAAAAAAACCTTTCGGAAAGTTAATTCGTCGAAAATAAAAAGATACAGAGTCTTATATATACTCCAGACAGAAATAAATTTAAAATCACTGATTGTATGCCTACAACAAACTGTCAAAACAACAAAAGAAATGTTATACCGTCGAAGTACCACCGTCAACTATTCTATGCACTTTACCACCAAGGTCCGTTATTAAGTAGAGCAAGAACAGCTGAACGTACCAATGACAGGGGGACAAAAGGCGCAATTGAGCCACCATTGTCTGCGCATGCGCCGAGATAGCGCCGCTACGTCACCACTTGCAAACTGAATGAATGCAACTTTACTTTACAGGTCTGTATTACCGTTTAATTTTTTTTTCCTTTTGTGTTGTTTATTTTTTGGAGAGAATCATCTAATTTGATCCAGCGGTTATACATTACACTACCTTGACCTCATGATATAGACATTATAAGGCAATCTACAATCAAACATCAGCTGAGCGGTTTGAGGTTGAAATGCATCCGAAGGTCAGCTGTTAGTTACGGGTCATGAGTCATGGGAGATGGTAAATGATCCTGAGAGAACAAACAAGATAATGCACCGAGTGTTATTATAAACCTCTCTATGTGTATCGAGTGTCGAGACTAGAGATTATCCAATCTCCAAGGCACCACCATTCGGCCACCATATACTAGATTACACGTACGTTATTTCTTTTAATTCCTCTGTATTATGTATTATAGAAATATGAAGTGGTATGAAGTTGCACTCGGATTTGTATTAAAAAACAAACCCCCTAACAACCAACCTTAGGTAGGCAACAATACAGAATGAAAACCTCGCATAAATTATAGACCAATTAAACACAACTTAATCATCTGACTACTTATATTTCTTCATCCATGCAATTAATTAATTGTCAATAAACTAATCCATGAATTAATTTAGCAAATTTGCAACAGAAATATATTCTATTTGTAATTGCAAACGCCAAGTTACATTTTAAGGTAACTGATTTAAAACAATTGAAAATATTGAAGGATCTTTTTATTCCACTTAAAATGACGATTTGACTACATAGAGTAGACATCCATATCCATTCCCATGTTAATATTGTTGTCAATTTCAGAATGAAAATAAGCGTAGTATGGGTCAAACAGGGCGTGCTGTCAATCACAAATATCTATCATATACACACTAACACACTAATTACGATAACACATTCTGAACAATTTGAGTACCTATTAGCATAGATAAAACATACTTCCTTAGTACATTTACCATCCTTATGGAACAGCTGAAGCCAATTTTATCGTTAGTTCTATCCGGTGCACTAAAGAGGTAGTTTTTTGTTTACAATTTGATTCTCACTATTTCAGCCTTTTAAACACACGTATAACCAAATAAAACGATAAAATCATAAACAATAACTCATCCTCTAGTTATATAACCAAAAATTGAAAAACAAATAATGAAATTAACTCTAAATAATAGAAACAAAACCTCCTCGCCACTAGTGTCACCGGACATGAACTAGACACGAAAAACGAGCTAAAAAATTTACAATGGGATGGAAAGTCTACTTGTGTTGGTTAGAGTATGCTTTTAGGCAACATAGCAATAACTGTCCAAGTATCGGACACTAAGCTGCTCATTATATAAATTAAATTCAGTTTAAATGAAAAAAAAACTGGCAACAGCAGGTGGTAGGAAGAATGAAACAAAACAAACCATCTCTAGAACCATCAGCAAGTTAATTTTAATAACTCCCACTGAAACAGTTAAGCGTTTTAAACGTGCAACAAAAATAACCACACAACAATGGGTTGGTCACTTCCGTAATGTAGAGCGTTCTCGTCCATGCGCAAGCAGTGAACTGTGAAACGAATACCACCTGAACAACGATCATAGCTTTCAGGGCGGTCCATTACAGCTAAACTTAATTAGTAATTAATGAGGTACATCGCTGTGCGTCAGGTTAGGTTTCTTCACTACAGATTACTCATTCATTCATAACTGAATAATTCTAATATCTTTCTCTACAGGTTGTGTTTTGATCGTTGATGTTTTGTCAAGATCGCAAAAAAATATGGTTTAATAATTATATGTGGCGAATGAAATCCTGTTTAACTTCATGTTTCGATTGCAGAGCGATAACATTTTCAAATGTATTTTGTTGTATATCAAACATCAGACAAGTTATATAATTAATTGTAAAGTTTACGAAAGTATAGGCCTATTGTCACGCTTTTATCTACAAAACATTTTGGAAATTTACTTTCCGATGGTGGTTCAAAAATATGAACACATCATTTAACAGCTGTTTGTTATCACAGTTGTAATTTTTTTATTACTTAAAAAATAAACAAGCTACATGCCTGTCAGCCTGCCTGTCTATCCACTAGCATAGGACAAAATTAGATTTTTTTCTACAAAGATAATTTAAGTATCCAGTTACTATATTCTTCCACATTTTTGTTTCAATATCGACCGAGAGATCTGCTCCCTGAGCTTCCGAAGGTACGCTATTAAACTTGAATTATTTCATGGATTGGTTTCCATTGCAATCAACCAAAATATTCAGGTTTCCATAAGAATATCAACAAATTCACATTCGACCTTCGGTCCATGTTATGAATTTACAGTCGTAATTTCACCAAAACAGCTGATTAATAGCAAACTCTCCAGAGTTATCTTCCTTTTGAGAGTCTACAAAGTTGGCTGAGTAAAAGCTGATTTAAAAAAGCCTATGTAGCTTTTATTCAACGAATTCTTTTGTATGGGCTCAGACTCTGGGGTGGGTCTGCTGAAGTAAATTATGTATTGCTAATACAAAAAAGAACAGTAGGAATCCTAGCAAATGCTGAGTATGATGCCCCTTGCAGACCTCTCTTTGTTAATGAGGGAATCATGACCGTTTGTAGTTTGTATGTTTTTGTTTCAGTTGTGCAAGTAAAAAATGATCTCCAGTCAATCAGTCGTAGGGGTGATCAACATACGTACAATACCAGAAATAAGAACAATATTGATGTACCATTTGTTAGGTTAAGTAAAACAAAAAGAAATTCTAGCCAGTTAAGCATGAGGCTTCTTAACCACATTTCATGTACAACTTGAAACCAAACCAAAAGAAAATTCCAAAACAATCTTCGGGGTACTTTTATTGGCTTTCTCACTTTATAAGACCCGCGATTTCTTCGACATTCCAAAGAAGACAGTGAGAGAGTTTTTCAAAAGTAAGTAACGGATTGTTTTAACAGTAGTTTTGTGCATGGTTTGCTTTTGTTTGCTGTGTGATTTTTGCGTTTTAGTTTTAATTTATATGAAATTTGTATATTGTTATGTGTTTTGACGATGTCTATTGCATTTTATGCCTAATGGAAGATAAAGCATTTCATTTAATTCAATCCCATCCCGTGACCAGGACATCGGCGATGTCACACACCGTCAACTGCTGCTGTGGTCATTGTATTGTATCAGACAGTTTAGTGACAGTGGCGGTGTGTTCCGGTGCCACCCACCCCAGACAACATCCGTCCATACATACACAATGTACCGAACCTTCCGTACTATCAGGGCTATCATGAAAGATTGATTGAGATTCACTAATTCCACAGCGTCGGACGACAGATCGTCTAATTACTCAAAGTAGTCATCTCATCTATTAAACACTCACCCGCTCATATCACTTTATAACGCACTCTGGTGTGTCGGCGTACATGTCGGCGACATGTAGGTATTTTCTAATAATTTGCTTTAAACGAATAGTGATATTTTTATGTTTTTGACAAATTAAGCAAAAAGGTGTTGCTGAGTTCCAAATATTCATGAATATTGTAGACACAAATTTATTGTATATTGCAGACGATATTGAATAGGATTCCGGCTTAATAGCCCAATAATATTTCAAAATGAACCGTAATACCTAGATTTTTACAGAGGTCTGTCTATTCTTCGACCTATGTAACGAGATATCCCTGGTAAAAATTCTGCGGGCGCTCTTGAATAAGTTAGGCTTACCACGCAGCTCTACTTTCAATATATTTCCCATATAACCGTTCACATAGTTTCATAACGCAATACAATGTCTTATTCTGTACTTTCATACAAGTTTGCTTTTTATTGCGAAGTGTTGTAAATATTCCCCCAACTGAATGTTGGAATGTTGGTAACATGTTGAAGTTAAAATTTGCCGGAATACTGATACAGTTATGGTGAGAGGTGTATTATGAAGTGGTGGCCCTGGCTCGCTAAATAAGAGATGAACGTTCGTGTCAATGTCAAACATCGCCGTGTTGCGCAACACTAAGGCGTGATCGCGTGTTGCTCCTACCTCTACACACGACATCCTCATCCTGAACATCCAGGACACACAGTACCAACATCTCCCCAACAGATATCTCTACATACGACATTTTCATCCTTAACATCCAGGACACACCACAGACCAAAGCAACCATTCTTGTGTCACACATTACCAAAATCACTAAAACCGTTAAATAAAAAACTAAAACTGTAACATTAAAAGATTATGGATGGAGACTTCAGAACAATAGTCGCCATTACTTAACGGACTTTAGGGATAGAGATTTTCTTTATAGCAAGCATCTGATTGCCAGTGACTAAAAAAACTATTATTACTGTTTTTTACTACCGATATACGTTGTTATTCCAACGCCGAGTTAAATTTTAGAATTGAAGTTGTGGTATGAACCGCCAACAGAGCTGCTGCTGCTCTCAATTTCTGATTGACAACCAATTAAAAATAAAAGGACTTATTGTAAATATACACTAGAACCCTAAGATGAATAGTAAATCCTATCATAGTGTTAAAAGTTAAGGGGAAAATATGAATTTTCCAGTAATATACTTTGTCAGAAGGTCATTCAACCATCTTCAATTTCAATAAAAGACTGGTTAACGCTTAACCATACAGATGATAGCCTATGCCTATTGTCTAGCCTACCCTAGTATCCAGGAATCAATTATATTATTATTTACTTGTGTCTTCATACCACATCAAATATAACTAATTCAGTGTTTAAACTACTGAACTTAAAATAAAAAGCAAATAAAACAGATCACGAGAATAATGTCTCCTTACCTCAATAATATAGAACTTCACATCAATCTGCAATACAATTCGAACACACCCTTAAATTACATATTAAACACGAAATAAGTCACGCTAATCTAGCAATAACGCATTTAAAATGTCACGACCGTATGAAAACTACATTAGCCTGAGTGTATAGCGGCTTTGGTGAAGACTGACCATGACAGAGCGACAATGTGGAGTGGACATTGGACAGGCGATACTACAAGCGGTACGAGACATCATACGAGCCAAGAGGCCGTGTAGCCTGTAGCATAACAAACACGACCTGGCCAGGACCTCCTTACATCGTGTAACACGTGGAACATCGACCTACAGGCTGGCCAGAACTAGACATGTGATCGCAACGAACAGCGTGTGGTAAACACCACTCATTTAGATTGGATAAGGGTGGTACAGTCCGATGACTCTTCATCAAGCAGGTTGTATGAATATTTAATTCCTTCATTATTTCAGCGAATTGCCCTAAAGGGGAATATCCTTAGGCTTCAGAAGGACAAAACACCCTGTTCGTTGAATTGTTATACAATATGAAAGTACTGTGACCAAATTGGCGAAATCTGTCGTAGAAATACTCTGAGTTTGTCAAGACATACATCAAACACGTTAACACTATTTATTTGCATTATAGACCAGTTAGAATATGATTGGAAGGGTTTTACCCAGAAAATAGCTTTGTTAACTTTTCCATCAACATTTAAAAATTTTTAAATCAGCCCAAAGAGACAATATTTAGTACTGTGTCACATTTTTATTCAAGAAAGCAGTTATTAACAGTAATTTCAGGAACTAGTTACATATACAGTATATTAAAAAATTTCAATAGCCGGTATTGTTTTCCATGTTATCATCGAGGAGAATAAATGCAATTGCGACTGCTTGCCAATGAATATTGGAAGGTATCTCTTAGTAAAAATCTAAACGTTTATTTGTATATCGTTGGAAGATTTAAAAGATTAATAATACAAACAATTGTGTACACTACTCCTAACATTAAACCTTCAGCAGGCTAATCATCGACGTAACCAGTCATATGTCATGCATGACTATACATAGGTAGGCCTATTGGGCGTAAATGTACAATCTAGTTTAAATTTTCTTCATTCTAGGATAAGCTTGAGTTTTTAAAAACAGCAACACTGTAACAAAAATACTGGTACACTTCCATATCTGTTGGCACAAACAACCGAATGAGTAATATTGATTATTCGATTGTTTAATTCGATAAATCGTTTGGTTAGTTAGGTTAGGTTAACCTTACCTAACTAACCAAACGATATATCGATCGATATTTTCATTCGGTTGTTTGTGTCAAAAGATATGGAAGTGTATGTATTACTACTAAAAATAAATAAGTATTCGAATCAACCGTTGCTCTAAACCAATAACACACTACTCAACAGGCGAGTACTTCAATGACACCGTTTTCATGACAAATCCAAAAACAACTGTGACTCACCGAAATCCTTGTTCACAACAACTCGAGCATCATCGGCAATCCCATCCATCAACACGTTCCACTTGTGCCAGCGACGACCGAGGATGGGTCTGGACCTCAGCCAGCATATCGCGGTCGTATTCGGCTCATGTGCATCAAGAGACAATACAATAGTTAACGGGACATACAACTCTTTATACGCACTCATGGCCCTTGACCAAAACCGCCGGAAAGAGGTTCCAACCTTCCTTATTATCTAGGAAATGTGTTGGGTATCGACACACTAAGATTGGGCGGCTAGAATTCGAATGAAAATGTATTACAAATCTGTCAATACAAGCATAGGTTAGGGAAGCGATACAAATATTTTTTAGTTTAGTTAAAGGTATTATCGGGTAAGTAAAAATTTATACTATAAATTAAAGTAACATTTTAAACCAAGGTCTATATTCGATGACAAAACTCTTAAAAGTAAGAAAATTAAGGCTAAGTTTTTGTGTATTTATTCTGATTTGCGTTAGCAAATATTTGTTGATATAATCAATTTAGTACCTATCTGTGTTAAGAATACATTTTGGCGCCATATTAGGAATACAAACATATCTAAACGTTTTGATCATTTACTATGATAGTAAACATACACAACCAAACAGAAAATTATTAAGACGCTATAATAATGTAGGGGTAACTGACAAATGGAAAGTTAAGTTTTAGTATTAATAAATCCATAAAATACCTAAATATTATGTTATTAATATTTGGACGGACACATATAGAGCAACTTCCCAAAGTTTCATGGCGATCGGATGAATGGTTTGGCAATACATGAATGACAGTCGGTCAGACGACATTAATTCATTTTCATAAATATAAATATCCATTTTTATGCAAAATATTACTTCAATACAAATTCACACAGCGCATTTTCTTGGTCTAGCATTCTCTGTTTTCGAACTAATACAGTAGTATGTAGTATAAAAGGGGCCCTCTCAATATTTTATGTTTATTACGCACAGGGTAATAATGAAATTCATGTAAATAAAAAAAAAATACCACAGTAACGATTGTGTACTTACTTTACACCCCGCATTTTACACTTCCACATAAACGCTGTTAATGGTTGACACTTCCACACACAAACACAAGACTGTACCAAGTGACGAAGTGCATCACATCACTTGGGAGACAAAAAGAGTTGTTTAGTGTCACTTGGACATTCCTGAGTCCCACGCGCATACAACCGACCGCCATAACAGTTACTGGACTGACGATACTTTAAACCCAACATTCCTTACATATTGTTGGATTTTCAAACAGCTGGTTTTAAATGTAAAATTTGTCTCATGCCACAGAAAACGTACTACTATACGTTTTCTGTGCTCATGCTCACAAAACGCTTAAGACACAGACAAGCCCCAATGTTGTGAGCGGTTGCCTACACAAGGAGACAACAGGAGACAAATCGTTTATGCAAATGTTGTCTAAGTGAATGAACAAACTCGTTATTATTCATCACACCACTTGACGATGCAGACGCGACAACCCTCCTCGTTCCCGCCAATACCACCAATACATACAGGACCAATAGAGTCAACAGAATCTTGGTTGTCGTCCTCGGGAACAGAGGATTTGGCGTACATACACTCATAACAACGCATTAGACTGAGTGATGAAGATATAAATAACTACATGTACACATTTACTAAACAACCCGTCTCGCCATCCCTTAAACAAACATTTTCTCAAATAACTGTACCATGAACTAACCATCCTTTACGACTTTACACTAGATAACTCTTTTAGGAACCATTTAAAAACCTTTTGAGATATCCAAACACCTTCCCATATTAAACATAATGGAGACCTACAACGTATAAGTACACATTTTAAACCGTGGCCAATTTATAAGTCTCTACGTCGTCTGTTGAGACCAACACAGTTGTTCGACCTTATAATATGACTGGAATGATAATACCATAGACTAACAATACTCAAAATATTTTTCGATTGTCTAAAACCTAGGGTGAAGTCAAAGGACATTTCAAAAGCCAAAACTTCTCTGCAAGGTTGTTCAAAGAAGGCGGGCAGATCATTTCTCCAGACCATGGTGATTAACTCCACAAATCTGTACCGCAAGTATTTATCATTTAATCCTTGGGTATAGACGATTTCAAGACTTACAACCGAAGCTAAAAACTTCTAAACGAGATTTTGCACAGTAAGCGAACAAGTGATTTTCCCCGTCCAGTGTGATTAACTCTGCAACTCTTGCTCTGCCCCACATCCCTGCCCCCTGCCCCCTGCAGTCTGCAGATGAGATGAACAAGCCGTTATTGAGACAAGTGCCGCCCGCAGACACCGCTCACTGCTGTCTATTTATAAAACATCCTGTTTGCGTCAATCCGTAACGAGGCAAGCTCTACACTGTACGAACATCACTATTACAGGCTTCAACCCTTTCATAATTTGTGTTAAAAATCACAGATCCGAGATGAAATGTAACCTTCAATTCGGTGCGAGAGGGATGGATTTGATCTAGATTCACAAAGATTCGAAGGATAAAGATCGCTTTATTTTAACCGTTTACAATCTATTAGTCCTAAATTCCACTGGCAAAAGTGCCACACAAAAATATTAACTAAATTAAAACATACCTCGTCTTGTAATTCAAATAGTGTTTTTTTTTTAATACTACATGTTTTGCCATGTTGGCATTTTCAAGTGGTACACAGAAACATTGAAACATTATACTACCCGAATTGGACTTGTCAAGTTGTAGAAATTTACATTCAAACATAAAACTGTATTTACATTTAACACGCACGAACAAAACATTTTCATGTAGGCCTACAGCACTATTATTGCACCCCGATCACGGCACTGACAGAGACAGAACTGGCAGGAAAACTAGAAGTCTCGGCTCCCCTGTTATCAGAGGTACAAAGGTTGACTTGCTTGTGTCCAGAGCTATGAGAGATAATTGTATTAAATATTGCATGGGAATTGAAATTTAATTTTTCATTTAAAATATGTTGTTTAATTTCTTCGTTTTTGTAGCTATTGTATATTTCAAACTGTTCCAGAGAATCTAGCTTATTCCTTTTGTTGAAAATGTGTAACATTTGTAAGCTGTTTTCTATTTTGTCTACAGAATGATAAGTATCTTTTAAGTGTTGGGCAAACGTTGATTTTTGTTTATTAGTTTTGGGGTCGGGGTAGTGTTCCTTGAAGCGTTGAGTAAAAGTTCTGCCAGTCTGTCCAATATAAAAATTAGGGCATTCCATACAATTTATTTTATATACCCCGAATTTAAAATTTGTTTACCCGGTATGTTTTAATTTGGTCTATATTAAGCAGTTCAGGGGCTAAAAAATGGAATTTAAAAATATTAAAATATTAGGGCAACTTATTAAACAACATGCTGAGTGCTTATCCGAGGACATTACTCCATAGTGCATAGTGAATGAAGGAATCAGCAATTTACATCAGCCTTTTCAGCCCATTCTATCGGAGGCAATTCAACTTACCTAATTTTCAATCTAAAACTGGTAACAGCTTCTACAAGGATGTGCAATGTATATATTTGTCCCCTTTCAAAGACCTTGTATTTCCAACCGGTAAATGTAGTAATTTAATTCAGTCACTAATTCCACAACACATCTTTAGCTCAGTAAAGTTTCTGCACACATGTCTCTAAAAACAATCTCATCACTACTTGATTCCTAAGCAAAACACTGGGGAACCTTATCTGTTATAAGCAAAACATTAAACAAAGACTGGTTTTGATAACTCGAAGGGTGTCTGGGAATGTTGACTGTTGACAAAGAGGTAACGGCAGCCGCTCATTACGGCACACCACACGCTAACTGGTGACACCTAGTGGTCGATATACACCAGCAGTGGTGTCATTTACACGTGGGGCGGGTGTCTGAGTCTGCCGCAGCTAATAAGATTAATCATTCGAATGACAATGACATTCTACACGACACCTCTTCCTTCCGAGGTGGCATTTGTTATTGTTGATACTTGACAGAACCCTAATGCAGCCACGGTGGATCTGTTGGCAATCTTATATTGTATCAATTATATCAATTATTTACGATTGGAACGCCACTATGTGTGTATTTTAACCAAACTATGAGTGAATGATGAGGGAGGATGAGTGGAGCGATCTCGTAGTCTTGTTAGTGACTAAGGCCGACATTCCTTAAACACAGCTGTTAATTAATAGCAAATGCAGCTAATGGCAACTAAGGGACCTTCAGTCTATAGTGGAAGCCGAACCACATTTTTGCCTTGGTATAATTGGTATTGTATGTAAGTACCTTAAGGTAACTGTAAACAACCTTTACAAGCCACCTTTGGGTTGTATTGACATGGGTTCACACAGCAAAATCGTAATTATAGATGCATTGCATCCAGTTAAACATCTTCTATGAGTATTAACACAAGACAAAGCCGAGTCGGACTACGAACTCAAGTCAACAATGTTGTGTCAGTCCCGGCATCGCCCCCCAAAAATATCAATTTTATTTTGTTTCCGTTGTACCAGATCACCCCTTGCGTTACTTGTTGTCTTTTATTTACGCACAGTCCACTGGAGTACTGGGCATCCCGGACGTCCAGTAGGTGATCCTTCCTTATGTAGAGGAGAAACTCTTTAAAATGTCAGGGTAGTAAATAGGGTAATCAAGTAATGTAGCATCCTACAACTAACACCACTTCTCCATTTCAATCGACACAACACATGCGCTTGATGGCTGACAACTTGAAATTTCATTCAAATCAAAACCACAATTAAGTCTTCAAGTCTTTATTGAGATTTAAATATTGACTCCGCTAGGATTTCTGTCGTTAAACGCAAGGGAGCGTGGTATATTACCGCCAAGTGTGTGGGACGCGCAGACGAGATCGTAAATCCACCGCGAATTACCACAGATGAGACTGAGTCACTTGGCAGAGCAGACTCTGAACGTTCTTTGACTCATCCATCTCCACCGAGACAAAGAGCTAGAGAGATTAGCGGCCGACGCCTCAGTACCATCCTACGATAACAACTGATAAGAGAACTTATGCAATCTTACCGAGAACTAGTCATTCTTGTTATTCTATTGCATTTTTCAGAACTGTTTAGAGTTACGTCGAAATCAGCCACTGTGTGCTAAGGAAACAAAAAGAGGTAAATTTGTATGGAGCAAATGTTGACGGTTTGAACTGATTTTCAGTAAGTTGCGTAATGGTGAGAGTAATGAAGATAGTTTTCTTGGTAACACCACATCTTATGTTTATTTAACTTGATAACGTTTTTTGTCCATTGTCAATATTAAGTTAAAAACATTAAATAATTTTCATACATGTTCAAATATTTTCCCTTTGGATCATCAATAAATTTTGCAACCTAATTTTCTCGATATATATTATTAATATACTCTCATAAGATCTACCATTATGAAAAGACAACTTTGTCAAGCAAATCAAAATACTTTCAAAAAGGAGAGGAAAGACTTATAAGTTACCGAAATGTTCATTTGTTTGTTATTCACTTTATTTACAACACTGTTTACAGTATCCACAATAGATTTCCCTATTATTCACTACCAAAGTTCGATATTCAATATAGCGTTCTCGGAGAGGTTACAAGAATCAATGACTCATCATGTTGTATAATGCAAAGACTGTTGTTCAGTTGGGCCTTTGCCAAACTGCAGGACCACATTTTTACTTGCGGGATTTATTGCAAATGCGGGACATTTTTCCAGCATGGGTTATAAAAAAACTGAATGCTAAAATAGAACACAGCATTTTGTGTTCATCGGCTAAGGATAGCATATAAGCAAAACGAGGCGAATATCTTATAGTGTGGGATAAAAGGGGGTACCGTAGTTAATTAGTAAATGCGGGATATGTGATTTATTGTAAAACTTATCGTTAAAGTAAAGGGTAATTTCCCTACTTGAGCAACCCGTCCTTCAAGTTTCCTTAGTTATTTCCTCGATCTCCGTCCAACCAACCTTGCCACTTAGTTTCCTAGTGATCATAAACGGAGCTGTACAAAATATACATTTATTACGAGAGACAAAATATTTAATGCCCTGTAAATAAAGATTAATTGTGTCTTATTTTTGGTTAATAACATAAGACAATTTACGTGTTATAGCAAAACTTTTCATATTATACCAGGGGTTGAGGGATAGTTCAATACAACCATTCGTCTAAAAATGTTTACCTAAGGCCAAAATTCAATGGTTGTTAAATTTAACAAAAAACCCCATCTATTTGCTAAAAATTTTAGTGTAGATAATATGTTAACGAAACAAAGTTATTGTAGAATCTACTGACATTTTACAAGAAGTTAACAAACCTCTTATTTAAAGAATTGATTAAATTTTAATGAACGTGTGAATTGCTGCTTGAATTGAAAGAAATAGTAATGCAAACTTATAGAATTAATCGCAATACAATAATATCAGATGTTTAGGAAAGTTGTCTAAAATCCGAAAAGTGGACAAAAAATTATGAAGTGATAAGTAGGGTGGGGCGTTGGACAACCTTCACTATAATCACTTATGTAATGCACTCAAGTGATATCACTAGCTCGTGGCTCAAATAATTGATAACTGCTCGATGAGAACAATAGAACAATTGCAGAGAATACTTTGTATATTTATTGAACTCGCCATTTATATAATAACTACATAAATGATGCAGTTCTTAAAATTTACTGGCTGTTCGCAATTAAAATAGTGTTACAAGTTAGTAGCAGCAATTAATTGTGCGTTCAAGCAATAGTATTCTAAATACTGTATATGCTTCCGGTCAAGTCACACAACATCACAAGCGACTCAGTGAGTAAATTGAAGACTCAATTCTTTAATGCTACACTCAGAAGCACAAAAGGTTTTCACTTTTTAAAACATTTCCATTGAAAAGTAGCTCGAATGTATTATATGATCGTTATATTGCATGTAGTTTAAAGCAAACAAAATTGACTTGTTGTAAAATATATTAGTAGTTTATATTGCGAGGATTTTAGAGGTTAAATGCATCTAATCAACCAAAATAATAATAATATCAAATAATGATATTCCTTACAACATACACGATGAAGTGAGTAGTTAATCAGATAACATTTTAATGAGATTGGAAGATTATGGAAACTAATCAAGGAAATCATATCAATAAACAATACCATGATACAAAAATAAATAAACTTAAGTAAGTGATTATTGTTTTGATACGATTAGTTAGGATAAAAAATAAGATTGGCAGGAAATCAACAACATTTAAAAATTAATTTAATAACACAAAAGTAATCAAAACCAACACAACACTTGATTAAACTCCTTACAACATGATGACTACACCACAAAACAAGTGATTTAGTCAGATGTGTTATTCTGTGAAGGCGTAATCCTACATAGATCCTCGTATTGCTGTATCACCACAGGATTATTGTTATCATCCTCGGGCGTGCAAACATACACATCATTTGTCCAGAACTACCCAGCAGATCTGGTAAACAAATGAAGTGATTTTAGAAACACAACTTTCATCTTGCGTCATCAAACAACTCTAACGACTGTCGACCTTTGTGGAAGGGCACGCGTCGTTATCCGTGGCATCGTGTGGTGTCGATTGTGGAAACAAGAGATAACAATTGCATTCTAATTAGCGATCAATTCTACCCAATCGAGAGATCAGAACAGATAAACCTGTACGCTAGTCATAAACGTACTTCATTTGAATGTAGAGAATTCAGGTGGGGGTCAGTTATGCAAAGTTTGGTCAAAAATCTGACATTCATTTAACGAATAGTTAACGATTGCTCTTTACTATCGACAAACACATTAGCTTGTCATTACTTACCCCAAGAAGCCCTGACTTGGGATAAGCAGGACCAACCTAGCTTTGCATCAATGGAACCAATGTTTACGATACAGTTTGTATAGTTTTAATTGTCTATATGTCAGTGGGTTGCTTGAATTTACAACCGAGAAGAAGGAGCTCCAACCTAGATTAGAGGATTTTCATTTTACTTTTTATAATGTTGTCACTAATGTTCCTGAAAGCACAGAAAACATACTACGGTTATAGTAGTATGTTTTCTGTGCTGAAAGTCATTCAGTTTATTTTATAACGTGTGTTAGGGGACGCGTTGCAGAAAGTCAACAGTCCCGGAAGGTCAAATAATTTATACCTGTGCCACTAGGTCAAAAACTACAATGTTTGCAGTGTCTGTAGATCAAAAATCCCAGTAAGTCAAATAGTACAGTCCGAGCTAAAAACGTGGTATATGTTAAAGCAATTGACTTATTGGGAATTTGACCTAATGCAACAGCAGTTTTAATATAACGAAATAAGATAAAATATAAGTTCAGTTTCGCTGAGTCAACAGTGCCGGAAGGTCAAAAGTATAATCTGTTAAAAACAACGATAGTCCTCTCGACGCATGACTTCAATAATTTCGCGTTTTGGTGTACTTAAAGTTGTGCTAAAATTTTGAAAATTGGCACAGAGCTTCTTGGTTAGTCCTACTCGATGACTATTTTGTTGAAACTTTAAACTATTTACCGATCTAATTAATACAAATTGATATGTATGGTGAAATAGTTTTTAAATCGTGATTTCTAACATGAAAAAGTTAGCATGCGAGATTTTTTGTTTGTTTTTGGGTTAGAGAGGATTTGTCTGTGGCAAATTTGTAGCCAAAAGTGTGTTGCGTAAAATATATTTTTTTGAATTTTTTACAATCAGTGGTTCAATAGATAACTTGGGTTGAAGAGGACGGCAAATTTAGCATTTCGCAACGCATGGAAAGAACTACATCGGACGATGCGACTGCTGATTGGACTTTTAATTTACAGTTCTAAGAACAAGAAAAAGATGAATATACAGATCACCAGTACATTCATATTATTTATAAAACATCTTTCTGTATTACCAGCTTACATTTTTCACTTAAAAGAATACATCATAAACAGGGTGTTATAAAAATAAGCGAGGAGATACTTTACCTAGTAATTCCTTGGGTCAAAATAAACAGAAAATCAAGGATAACATTTTTTCCAAAATCGTTTCGTTAACCAGATATCCACCATTTTGTATTTTTTACATACAAATATTTATCTTTGCACTTTTCCAACCGATGTTTATGAAACTTGGTATGTATGTTAAAATAGGAGAGACCCATGTTATAAAAAAAGATTCATCTCGATTCACCCTAAAATTTCAAAATTTAACACTTAACTACAATATAATATACTTTACTACACCACAATATCTACGTATCACCATAAATCTTTAACAAAATAAAACGTTAACATTTTTAAAATCCAAAGTAAATCAATATAATCTTTCTTTTTTGAAAAATATATTTAAAAAAAAAGCGATGGTAAAATAACGACAGGCGAGTTTCGATCTGGGTGTTTCAGGTTTGAATCTAGGAGGATTTAACATTAATTAGGTAACATTAATGTTTAATCCTCCTAGGTTTGAACTGATTGAGAGGAATACATGAAACCGAAGGGGGGAGGTAGCAACAAGTGCACTAGTATTTACTAGTGTCCAATTACAATTTCATGGATTTAACCAAAACCTTTTCTATTTCACTTATTTTCAGCTGTTAAATTTCAAACGATACGTTTTAGCAACATCATTAACGTTATTATCATCATCATCGTTTGAGTTTGGGTTTGCGGCAATGTATTTTTATGAATAAAACCTTTAATTTGATACCAAACTTGACCTCTGCTGCTATTAATTGACTGTATGCACTATTAATTAACAGCTGTGTCTAAGGATTATGTCGGCCTTAGTCACAAACAGGACAACAAGATCGCTCCACTCATCCCACACTCATCTCCATTCATACTTGGCTTAAAATGCATACATTTGTATGGTCGCCATTTCAAAGCAACATGGCTACATTATCAATGACAAACGTGGAAAACCTTATACGAGTGTGAGTAAGTCCGAAAACAGAGTAAGTCCGAAAACAACTCTAAAAAACAATAAGCAATAAATTGCAAGAACCGTTGCTTATATCATTGGGTATACAACTGACGTGTATACTCAATGCTTATATCGAACGAATGTACATCGTGAGAATTTCCATTAGTTGTTCCATTTAGTTGTGTGTCCATTAGTATAATAGTTTAGTTGACTCTTTTAAAGTCAGCGGAAATTGTGATAATTTAATCCATTTTACCAAACAATAAAAATTAATGGACAAAGTACTGTATTTCATGAGCAATCATTGAAAGGGCCGATTGAAGTCCTCATCAACCAAAAGAATGCCTACTAAAGCAAATAAAATTGAGACGAACATGTAATGCACGAAATCAGGTGGTTCTTAAGTATGTGAAAAAATTTATCGCTATTCAAAAACAGACGGAAAACTTTTAAACATATTCGTGATAATGGGTGTAACATGGCTACATCATCAATGACAAACGTGGACAACCTTAATACGAGTGTGAGTAAGTCCGAAAACAACTCTAAAAAACAATAAGCAATAAATTGCAAGAACCGTTGCATATATCATTGGGTATACACTATCTACTGACGTGTATACTCAATGCTTATATGTATCGAACTGTTATATGTACATCGTGAGTATTTCCATTAGTTGTTCCATTTAGTTGTGTGTCCATTAGTATAATATTTAAGTTGACTCTTTTAAAGTCAGCGGAAATTGTAACTGTTGAAATAATGTTTGTGTAGTACTTTGCAATCCTACCAATGCTTATAGAATCATACGGTTACAATTTTCTGGTTAGAATATGTCGCATAGAGTGGTGACTACTGTATCTAGTTTTTTGAAATTCAGCCGCCATTTTCCAAAATGGCGGTCAAATTTGAAATTTCTTATGGAACACCCTATATTTTATCATGTTTTCGGATAGAATAGGCAATTTAAAAACTTTTTTACCCTTGACATTTTTTCGATAAACCCACTCGTTTAGGAGTTACAGCCTATGGAAAAATGACTTCCGGTATACATTTTACATCATGTAGCTCATAAACAAGTAAGTTTATAGCAAAAATGCGAATAGTAAAAAAGTCTAACAATTGCATCCACATTCCAAAAAGACCATAAAATTCATTAAAAATATGAATCATATTATTTAAAAAATGGCGGCAAACTTGAAAAGTGGAAAACGTTTTATTTTATAGTCTTTAAGGAATGTAGATGCAATTCTAACACTAATTTACTTTTTGCAATTTTGCTCTAAACTTACTCGTTTATGAGCTACATGATGTAAAATGTCAAATCAAATCAAATCATTTATTGTCCATAAACATATATATACAATGCATAGACAAAAGTCACCAATGTCAAAACAAAAGAAAAAAGAATACAATTTCAATGTATATAAAACAATATTACCTCTTAGTGTACAAACCTGGGCTCAACTTAGATCACTCAAAATGTAGTTTTCCAAATTGTTATGCCGAATCGGTTAGATCTGAAATTTTTGATGAATACGGTCTTTTTTTAACTAGCCAATTCTTCAGAGCAATTTTGAATTTAGTGCCTTCTAATTCCTTTATATTGTTTGGTAGGAGGTTGAAATAAATTGACCCCATCACAAAAGGACTTCGGCCAGTTTTGTTGAAATTCCTCCTCACACGGTGAAAATCATCCTTCCGTCTCGTGTCGTACCTGTGGATTTGACTATTTTTATTTGTGTGCTTTACATCATTTTTCACAAGCATAATTAATTGATAAATGTATAGTCCATACAAAGTGAGGAGATTTAAATTAACAAAAATATCTTTACAAGACCTTTTGTACCATACTTTGGCTATCAGTCTGATTGCTCTTTTCTGGAGAACAAAAACTGTATGTAAATTACAGTCGGGAGAACTTCCCCAGAAAATAAGGCCATAAGACAAGAAAGGAAATATGACACCAAAATAAATTCTTCTTAACGTATCTGTATCTAAATAAAAAGATATTCTTCTGAGGAGGCTGATTCCACTTAAAAGTCTAGATCTTACATGAGATATATGATTCTTAAAAGTTAAGGTCTGATCTATATATAGTCCCAAAAACTTACAGCACTCTTTACTTTCAAAGATCACATCATCCTTAACTAAATCTATCAGAGGAATGCCCGTACTACTCAATCCGAAAACTACAATTTCTGTCTTATCTAGGTTGACTTTGAAATTAATATTTTCAAAATATGAGCTGGCTTTATGTACAAATTCGGCCATGCCCTGCTTGAGTTCATCAAAAGACTGAGCCCAGCATACACCTGACGTGTCGTCAGCATACATACTAATTTCAACCTTATTGATAGCAGGAAAATTACTAACATAGATATTATACAGATAAGGGCCCAAAATGGACCCTTGTGGGACTCCTGAAACAACATTTTTTTTTTTTTTTTTTTTTGTACACCGCAAGTCTTTTTTCCATTGGCTGTACTTAATTAATCTGCCATCCTCGTACCGAAGAATTAAATGTATCAATGGTCAGCATTACACATAGTATAAATAAGCCAACCATAAGTATGTATTTGAATTTTCTTCCAAATGCTGAATTTGTGTCACAAATGCTGAATGTTACAGCTGTTATGTTAAGCAAATTATATTGTACTAAAAGCTAGCTAGAAGCATTGACTTATTGGAGAAGGTTAGCATCGGCTGCTAGACGTTTTAAAAACTAAAACTTAATTTATAAAAAACTGGGACACTAATTTTAAATTATGGCTTTGAAATTCCCTAGTTCTCAAAATTGTCTTTCTTTCAACACAAAACTAATGAAAATCCATCGTCTGGTTGATTCAGAATCGTGAAAAAATCCCATTTACGTTTTAATAGTATATATGATAGTTTGGACAGGTTTCAACCCTTCCGAGGCGTAATACATTTACACAGTTTATATGTAGACTACATTATAACTCATAAAATAGTTCTACAATTCAATGGATCTCCTTTTACAAACGTATATAATAACCAGAAATTTTCAGATCGTCCTTGCGGGTATTTTATGCCACAAATTTTGACGAAAGGCTATACCTATTTACAGTGTTGACCAAACAGTTGGCAAGAAGCATTAATAGATAAGCTATGTACCAAATATGATAATTTTAGCTCTATTCTAATTATGACAAAACACGAAGTAACTAAAAGCGAGTTTTGTTGGTGTAGTAAGCGTTGCAAGAGGTCTACTTTACACTGAATCGACGTTCACTTTTATTGCTTTTGATCTTCCGGCACTGTTGACTCAGCGAAACTGAACTTGTATTTTACCGTATTTCGTTATATTAAAACTGCTGTTGCATTAGGTCAAATTCCCAATAAGTCAATTGCTTTAACATAGACCTCGTTTTTAGCTCGGACTGTATTATTTGACTTACTGGGACTTTTGATCTACAGACACTGCAAACATTGTAGTTTTTGACCTAGCGGCACAGGTATAAATTATTTGATCTTCCGGGACTGTTGACTTCCAGCAACATTCCCGTGTTGGACGTTGGAATTGAGATAGGTTTATCTACAAGTTAGAGCTAAACAATTAGGATATTCAAGGTAAAACTAGAAATGATAATCAGTGAAATGTAAGTCGACATTTTTATAGGAACAACAAATGGCTGACTATTGTTACATTACGTGCAACGTTAACACAGAGATTATATAAATTTTCATTATTAATACTTGAATTAAGTCCAGCACTAGATGGTAGTACTGTATGTGCTTGGTTATTTATCTTTTTTCCAATCTACAACAGCACTGGCTAAATGGAATATGTTTCCCGCTACAATCTTAATCCCAGGAAGATATTATATTACTTTTTCTCCCCGATAAATGGTAATAATATCCTAATAACAAATATCTTGCAGTCTAATCAACTATCATAAGGCATTAATTAAGTATATAATTATCTTTCCTCAACCTCATTAAGTAAAAATTATGTTTACAAAATACAATATAATTTAATTTTTATGGAATGGCTTCTGAATCACAATTTTTTTCAAAAAAGAGTTTAAATTACCTGTATCCGTCAAGTGATCGTAGATTGTAGCATTGACTATAGTCAATGATAGTAGTTGTCATGAAACAACTATAGTCAACCAACTACAATCTAGGATCACTTGACGGATACAGGTAATTTAAACCTGTTGTTGTATGATTTAATTTCTAAACCTATTTAACATAGCTTTTTACCATCGTACATAGCTAAATAAAACTTCAATCTCCCGACATCATTATGTTATTCCAACAAGAAGATGTCATTTTATCATGGTAATTTAAATATATAATTACACATTGCACTTCATTGCAGAACATCTAAATCTCGACAGTTATATGTAGTCAAGTCATAGGTACTACAATGTACACAGTAATGAGTGGGCAGCTAGTGGGAGGGTGGCTTGTTGAGGCCACTGTCCTTGTCTGTCCACTTCACGATTGTCTGTGTAGTGTGTACACATAATGTATACAACAATCTCACTGTTTACCACAGTCAAGTCATAGGTACTACAATGTACACAGTAATGAGTGGGCAGCTAGTGGGAGGGTGGCTTGTTGAGGCCACTGTCCTTGTCTGACCACTTCACGATTGTCTGTGTAGTGTGTACACATAATGTATACAACAATCTCACTGTTTACCACAGTCAAGTCATAGGTACTACAATGTACACAGTAATGAGTGGGTAGCTAGTGGGAGGGTGGCTTGTTGAGGCCACTGTCCTTGTCTGACCACTTCACGATTGTCTGTGTAGTGTGTACACATAATGTATACAACAATCTCACTGTTTACCACAGTCAAGTCATAGGTACTACAATGTACACAGTAATGAGTGGGCAGCTAGTGGGAGGGTGGCTTGTTGAGGCCACTGTCCTTGTCTTTCCACTTCACGATTGTCTGTGTAGTGTGTAAACATAATGCATACAACAATCTCACTGTTTACCACAGTCAAGTCATAGGTACTACAATGTACACAGTAATGAGTGGGTAGCTAGTGGGAGGGTGGCTTGTTGAGGCCACTGTCCTTGTCTTTCCACTTCACGTTTGTCTGTGTTGTGTGTACACATTATGTATACAACAATCTCACTGTTTACCACAGTCAAGTCATAGGTACTACAATGTACACAGTAATGAGTGGGTAGCTAGTGGGAGGGTGGCTTGTTGAGGCCACTGTCCTTGTCTGACCACTTCACGATTGTCTGTGTAGTGTGTATACATAATGCATACAACAATCTCACTGTTTACCACAGTCAAGTCATAGGTACTACAACGTACACAGTAATGAGTGGGCAGCTAGTGGGAGGGTGGCTTGTTGAGGCCACTGTCCTTGTCTGACCACTTCACGATTGTCTGTGTAGTGTGTATACATAATGCATACAACAATCTCACTGTTTACCACAGTCAAGTCATAGGTACTACAATGTACACAGTAATGAGTGGGTAGCTAGTGGGAGGGTGGCTTGTTGAGGCCACTGTCCTTGTCTGACCACTTCACGATTGTCTGTGTAGTGTGTACACATAATGTATACAACAATCTCACTGTTTACCACAGTCAAGTCATAGGTACTACAATGTACACAGTAATGAGTGGGTAGCTAGTGGGAGGGTGGCTTGTTGAGGCCACTGTCCTTGTCTGACCACTTCACGATTGTCTGTGTAGTGTGTACACATAATGTATACAACAATCTCACTATTTACCACAGTCAAGTCATAGGTACTACAATGTACACAGTAATGAGTGGGCAGCTAGTGGGAGGATGGCTTGTTGAGGCCACTGTCCTTGTCTGACCACTTCACGATTGTCTGTGTAGTGTGTACACATAATGCATACAACAATCTCACTGTTTACCACAGTCAAGTCATAGGTACTACAATGTACACAGTAATGAGTGGGCAGCTAGTGGGAGGGTGGCTTGTTGAGGCCACTGTCCTTGTCTGACCACTTCACGATTGTCTGTGTAGTGTGTACACATAATGCATACAACAATCTCACTGTTTACCACAGTCAAGTCATAGGTACTACAATGTACACAGTAATGAGTGGGTAGCTAGTGGGAGGGTGGCTTGTTGAGGCCACTGTCCTTGTCTGACCACTTCACGATTGTCTGTGTAGTGTGTACACATAATGTATACAACAATCTCACTGTTTACCACAGTCAAGTCATAGGTACTACAATGTACACAGTAATGAGTGGGTAGCTAGTGGGAGGGTGGCTTGTTGAGGCCACTGTCCTTGTCTGACCACTTCACGATTGTCTGTGTAGTGTGTACACATAATGTATACAACAATCTCACTGTTTACCACAGTCAAGTCATAGGTACTACAATGTACACAGTAATGAGTGGGCAGCTAGTGGGAGGGTGGCTTGTTGAGGCCACTGTCCTTGTCTGACCACTTCACGATTGTCTGTGTAGTGTGTACACATAATGTATACAACAATCTCACTGTTTACCACGGTCAAGTCATAGGTACTACAATGTACACAGTAATGAGTGGGCAGCTAGTGGGAGGGTGGCTTGTTGAGGCCACTTCACGTTTGTCTGTGTTTGTCTGTGTAGTGTGTTATTGTTGTTGTATACATTATGTGTACAGTGTACACATAATGTATACAACAACAATATCACTGTTCGGTACATCTATACTCGCCTCGATTGAGCTGGTTTTAAAGCGGAGTTGATATTCCCATAGATTAAAGGCGTAGACACTACTCCTTGTCTATTCCTTTAATCTATGCTATTACACACAGGACGTCTTTCAACAATGCTTGTCTATTATAACGTGGACAGTTAGGTAATTTAATTTCGATGTTACTAGCAGAAAATAAGTTGTAGAATCGGATTGACTAATTTTTGTTATCAGAGTCATGCAAGAAAAGAGCCTATGATTAGATTCGGCATGTGTTTGTTGAAGGAAGAATTTAAAAACAGTCTTAGAAAGATGAATACTATGGATGTACAGAATTCGTCCCCAAGAATTGGAAAAGTTCAGTCTACTTATGACTAGAGAACCGACTATTTATATCACACTTCGCCACAACATCGCGTCCCCAGGATAGCTGGTTATTTTTATATTTGCATTTATTTAGAACCTCTGGAAAACAACTCTACACAGGATTGCATCGTATTTAATTGAGCGGAGCGAGCGAAGCGAGCGAAGCTCTTTGGGATCAACTTCAATGCAAACAATATAACACCATCACTCAATAACGGCTGAACACATTTTAGCCAAACTTAACAAGACTACTTAGACTAATAATGAGATGGTTTGTAAACAAACAAATTTCAATTAGATAATGCTAATGCAATTTAAAACGAACTTAAAATTTCAAATTTTTAACATTAGGCTTATGGGACTAAAGTAGTTATGACAGTTTTTTTGTTTACAAGAAAAATGTAAACAAGAGAATCATAAGGTATTTCTGAACTTTCTATACTTTTATTTTTAACGTTTTTTAACCATTCCTATGATTTTAATAAGCAAGAAAATGCTGTTAAAACATTTTTTTAAGGCGCGGAATTCACTGAAAATCGAAAAAATATACAGAACTACTTTCTCAATGCGCGGAGCTTAAACAAGGAGCGGAGGGATACGGACCAGTGACTACTTTCTTGGGAACCTATTTGTGTTGCCAGCTGATTAGAAACAGCCAATGTTAGAAATCAGGATTTAATAAGCGATATATCGAACCGCATCGAAATCGGTATTTAATCCGATAATACCTCATAGGTTATATCATAGATAAAAGGAGTATAGACACTCCTTTTATCTATGGTTATATTATGTTGAATTACATCGACGGTACAGTAAGTTATTACACTTATTGATAAAACGCAGATTGAACACTGATCTAATTTAGGCATGTGGGGAGGTAGGTCGGGGTTTATGAGTATTCGTGACTACATTAAGTGTTTTGAAGTAAGGTTAGATTAGGAAGGTAAAGTGTAGGTTGGTTATAGGTAGGTGATCGGGTTGTTTATTTGTGTTGCACCATATAATTTTTGTCTTTTGGAATGGAATAGTTGGTTAAGGGGAGTCGCTACTGAAACTAGTGATTTTTAATAAAATCCTTTTAAAAATTATCATATATACTTTTTTAAGTTCATTTAGTCTTAGAAAAAGATTTACTGCCGTTAAAGTAAAAAAAAAAAAATTTTTACATACTTTTTGGAGTTTTTTAAGTTTTTTGGCGGGAAAAAATGGGGTTTTTTAAATCTCTTATAACTATTTAACTACTGAACCAATTTTATTGTTCGATATCTTATTTTAAAGAGCAAGGAAAGCACATACTTTCTGTGCATACTCATGTTATTTTCTCAATTAGTTTATAAGTTATGGCTTCAAAAATAAGTTTTTGAAAAATGTATAGGTTATAAATTTTTATAAATTTTTTTTCATGTACTTTTATTTACCCAATTACAATATCCATGCACAGAAAGTTGATTTATAGTATAAACAATGTGTGGTAAAAATTTCATTCATATAGCTTCAATAGTTAAAAAGTTATAAGAAAATTTTAAAGTCGCGGAAAACAGCGGTTGAAGTTTATACGTTGGTTTATACTAGGCCTAGTTGATGCCCCAAAAGAGGTGTGCGCGCTTCACTTAAAATATTTTTTTCACAGTGAAAAAAATATATATTATACCAAATGTTATGTTTTTCTGAAACCTTACAATCCATAGAACAAGATAAAATACCCCCGCCGCAGCAAACCTGCGGACTAAGCGAATTTCCATTTGACTGATTGGATTTACACTGAAATGTCTACTTAAAAATATAACATTTATTCTTGATTTAAATAGAATTAGTTTAACAAGTACTTAGGTTTGCTGCATCAGGGAGGGTAAAACTGATTTTTTTTGAAAATGTGTAGATAGTTAGTAAGAAATAAAAACTTTTCCAAATTTGATCAAAATATGTTCACAAACAAGCAAACTACAACAGTTTACTTATTCTGCATAAGAATAACATGGGAATTTTAAATTTACAATTTTTTTTTAATTTTCTCCGTAACCATTAGGCGCATAATAACGCTTCAATATACTAAATTATTTGTTTTTTTAAGCTCTACAAAATGGTTTGGAAAGAAATTGCTAAATTTTATGTTTTTTGGGTCAAAAATGGGAAAAACCTATTTTTACCCCATAAAACCCCCCGTAAACCCCCGTTCCCATGGTCTGATCATGCTGGATCGCGAACTTGTTCGAATAAACGTACTTTTACACGTTTGTACCAATTTTCATCAAAATCGGATCATTTTTGCTCGAGTTATCGTGCTGACGGACACATATAAATATATATATATAAATATATATACCCCCGCCGCAGCAAACCTGCAGACTAAGCGAATTTCCATTTGACTGATTGGATTTACACTGAAATGTCTACTTAAAAATATAACATTTATTCCCGATTTAAATAGAATTAGTTTAACAAGTACTTAGGTTTGCTGCATCAGGGAGGGTAAAACTGTTTTTTTTGTAAAATGTTAATAGTTAGTAAGAAATAAAAACATTTTCCAAATTTGATCAAAATATGTTCGTAAACAAGCAAACTACAACAGTTTACTCATTCTCCATAAGAATAACATGGGAATTTTAAATTTACAATTTTTTGGAATTTTCTCCGTAACCATTAGGCGCATAATAACGCTTCAATATACTAAATTATTTGTTTTTTGAAACTCTACAAAATGGTTTGGAAATTAATTGCTAAATTTTATGTTTTTTGGGTCAAAATTGGGAAAAACCTATTTTTACCCCATAAAACCCCCCGTAAACACCCGTTCCCATGGTCCGATCATGCTGGATCGCGAACTCGTTCGAATAGACGTAGGTTTACACGTTTGTACCAAATTTCATCAAAATCGGATCATTTTTGCTCGAGTTATCGTGCTGACGGACACACATATATATATATATATATATATATATATAAATATATAAATATATATATATGAATTTGAACGGATGGTGTTTTTGGCCTCTAGGGACCTCAAAACGAAAAAAAAATCGGTCCCACGTCCAGGTCTTACCATGAGTACTACGGTAATAGCTTATTCCCTATATGGGAAATTCGCTAAAAATAATAAAAAAATCAAGTTTTTTACAAAATTGGTAGTTTTTCAGTAGCGACTCCCCTTAAGGTTAAACGGGGAAACTATTTCAAAAATGCTTGCATATGGTCTTAACTTAACAAACCATCTACAGTATTCTAGCTTTGACTTGATATAAAGTCAATGATTCTAGCATAGCAAATTATTACATACAGACCAAAAGAAAAGAGAACATTTGGATTTGGACCTTTGACCATAGCAAAACTAACATATAATTTATGGAATGTGAAAAGTTGTATATCATTATATACTATTCTGTAATATTAATAATTGTTCGGCAAATCCTCATTTTAATGGCTCGGCTGAAAATGGAATCTGCATTTTGTGAAACAGTAATTTGGTAACAATTCAGTCATTTCAAATGTTGATAACAGTAGCCTATCCTATATAAATACGTACTGTTATTTGATTGCCAAGCCACGGACTATACATACAGTACGTCCAGTTACAACCGTGATAAGTAAACCTGGGCTTATAGAAGTACACTTTTAACCACGGTATGGATAATTGTCTAGGCCTGTCCAGAAGTAGGCTACTAATTTCTAATTATATTATCTACATTGTATATTTAAGGCATGTCTTCCCTACTTATTATATTATTCTGTTTTCACTTAAATCAGCTGAATGCGATGTTTACTTATTACTTATGTTTATGCCTACATTTCAGCCATCTTATTTTATTGTTCAATAAGTAAGTCTTTTTGCAGTTTTTACGTTTTTACACATTGAAATACATGACTGATAATTCAATTTATTTTAGTCTTTTAAAGGCGTTTTACATTTGAGTCTTACATTAAAATAGCCCTACATTTTTCGTAGGCCTATGTTTTATCTTTGACTATCAATACAACTAGACATTCCATCCCCATGTTGAATTTGTAGCCAGCATTTTCATCAAAATCTACTGTATTCAATGGCCAATGGTATTATTAAGGCCAGTATTAAAATGCCGTCACTAAATGTCCTAATAATGGCAGAAGACCTACATTCCAGTTACATTACAATCATATCCTCCATCAAGAATACTTGGTATTAACAATCATAAATTATTTCCAGCAAAGAAAGCTAAGTTTAACCGATGATTATGCTGCACAGTTGAATTTAAATGTCACATTTCCTCTCCTGTTGTTATACAATACTCGTTTTAGCGAATTTCCCTATAGGGAAGTAGCTATTACCGTAGGTCTCATGGTAAGACCTAAGCCCGGGACCGATTTACTTTTTCATTTTGATGTCCCCAGAGGCCAAAAACACCATTCGTTCAAATTTTTATATATCTATATATAGAGATATATATATATATATATATATATATATATATATATATATATATATATATATATGTGTGTGTCCATCCGCACGATAACTTGAGTAATTTTTGTCTGATTTTGATAAAATTTGGTTTAAAGGTGTAAGGCAGGATAAACTTGAAGGAGTTCGCGAACCAGCATGATCGGACTATGGGAACGGGGGTTTATGGGGGGTTTTATGGGGTAAAAATAGGTTTTTCCACTTTTTGACCCTAAAAACACAAAATTTCACAATTTCTTTTTAAACCATTTTGTAGAGCTTAAAAAAACAAATATTTTAGTATATTGAAGCGTTATTATGCTCCTAATTGTTACGGAGAAAATTCAAAAAAATTGTAATTTTAAAATTCCCATGTTATTCTTATGGAGAATAAGTCAGCTGTTGTAGTTTGCTTGTTTAGGAACATATTTTGATTCATTTTGGAAAATACTTTTATTTCTTACTAAACTATTTGTAAAAAAAATCTTTTTTACCCTCCCTGTTGCAGCAAACCTAAGTACTCGTTAAACTAATTCTATTTAAATAGGAAATAAATGTGGTATTTTTATGAAGGCATTTTAGTGTAAATCCATTTAGGTTAATGGAAATTCGCTTAGTCTGCAGGTTTGCTGCGGCGGGGGTATTTTAATAGGTACTGTTTTTTATACTTAAATACTTAAACCAATTGTAAGGGTGAAAAATGAAGTCCAATGTTTTTGTTGTAGGCTACAGTTGAATTTGAATGTTAAATTTCCTTTCTCTTTTTTATACTTTAATGCCCTTTTTGGATGGTAATATCAGATTCCAACTATTGTAATATTTTCCTGGTCAAAACTACCATAATGCACTTCTCGAAGAGGTAAATTTGAATTCTTATAATTTTAATCTTTAAAACCAGCATTAGTAAATAAATCTATTGACCTTTTTTCATTTAGTTACTTATACAAATATCAAATCACGTTTGTTCCGCTCAACTGGCTTTCACCTCTCTGAAAGCAACCCTAGTTTAATATGTCTTTAAAGCAGTAAAAAATAGTTGAACGCATACTTTGATTAAATTCCATCAAACAAATCTGGTGGTTAAAGACACATTAATTCTAGAGCCTGGTGAAGCCATCTTGCTTTTTTTACTGTGCAATTTTAAATTTAAATTCTCCTACTGCATAAAAATGTTGGCAACAGGCTGAAGAACACACGTGGTCATAGAACACCTCAGTCCGGTGGGGTTCCGGCTCCCTGGACTGACACATCACGAAGACGAACAAGTTCGCCAATAATAACTACTGTAATTCAGATTAACATTGAACACTTTCATCAGGCGTAATATCCACAGTGCACCTGCTGTTTAGCAAGATTAGTTTACAAAAACATCTGATCCCTCTATTTTCCAGAAAACAAAAGTTATATATTTGTTTATTCGTAGATATAAATTGTGCGTATTTATTTGCTTATTATTTGCTTAGTTGTACAAGAGTTAAATTATGCTTATTTCTATTTAATTATGAATCCAAACCAACTACTTGATTCGTCGCAGAGGTGGTTCTATTTGCAGAGTAGATCAGCCCGTGGCTTGCCATGCCTCACGAAAACATGCAACTTAACTTGTTAACCTTCGAACAAACTTTTCCAATGCAATCAGCATTTGAATTTACCGAATTAGAACCTATTTTACCTGTTGTGCTATAAGCCTAGTAATCAGTAAAACAAAGTTAACAGTCGAAAATCCCTATCAAAGTCCCTTTTCAGGATATATCTAACAATCTCTGAAACTAGGCGAGAACACTAAGAACTACGGATCACACCGATAAATTAACATCAAAGTAACGTGCAATCTTAGTTTTAAAAGTAACACGTTTAAAAATAAATAAAATGAAAAACATCAAAAACCCTTTCAATGAACTGCCTCAACAATATCGAATCTCTTTGACAAAGAACACTTAAAAACTTGACAGTCTCGAATGAAGTGGTTTAACCAGAATCACATCGTAGTCTCAAGTTGTGTACACTGGCTTATTGAAAAGCGCCAGAGAAAAGACGGGTCGGGCGACGCAAGGGATGGAAGTTTCATTACACTTAACTTTTGAAAGCAAACTTTAACGCCACCCCATGTGGGTGGACTCTCTCTCTCTTACTTGATCCCTGCTGATCAAAATAACATCGATTTTTGAGGATGTATAAAATGTGCAGTACAGTAAACTTTAATCAATTATTTGAGGTAACTGTTTATTTAGAGTTAAGCTCCAAATCAGTGATCTCTCACTGCTTGAGGATTAGCCATACAGGAAAGTGAACGTAAAACAACACGATCGAAACCGCAGACCATCCAACACGTTCATGACATCAGCTAACGACAGCATGACACAAGCTAAGGTGAGGCTAGCCAAGGTCGATAGCAGACGAATTGTACCAGTTTATCCCACAACACGGCACTACAGATAGCTGTTATCTGGTCCGATACCAGTTGGAGTATCGACAAAAATTGGCGCGCAATAAATTTGTTGGGCAATAGGCTTCGAGTGGTTCGACGAAATGATAAATGGATTGTCGCCTACAGTGTGTTGGAGTTTGCTTGGAATGGGCTGGTTCAATGAATTATACACTGGTATCATAAATTAAGCCTAATCTACTAAATATTCTCAGAGTGTAATAGCAATTCAAAATCATCACTACTTACTCTGCGCTGAGATACGAAGCAGAACACAACCTACTATGTGGCACCTTCACCTTACACTATTGAACTGGCAATAATGTCCGTTGAAATACACTTCAATCTTAATGAGACTGAAGAGGACCTAGTCCTTGGAAGCCCCCAGTATGTATAACCCTGTGAATCGTCAGGGAAGCGTCACCGTGAACACAATATGCAACTAATGGAACCCAGAAATGTCTTACACTCACAGATAAATTGAGAATTTTGAAAGCTAATTCAATCGCAACACTATAACTTAAAACATCTAAATACACTATAAATAAGTTCAGTTTTAGTTGACTCCTAAAAAGTATAGTTTATAATGACCTGGATATAAGTGAAGCCATTATGAATGGCTTGTTTATCAATACATTTACCAACTCACGGCTTAAGCGGACTATAACGATAAAGCTATCAGTAAATAACCTGAGATAAAACGGTATTTGGTAACTAACGTATCTGTTTTCATTGTTTAAGTCAACGTAGTTCTAATATTTGGAACCTCTGGTTGGTTGTTTTGAAAAGGAAAATGTATAGACCTACATCGTAAACATGACAAAGAAAAAGTTTAAATGAACAAATACGTATGTATATTTGAACCACAACTTAACATTTTTATTCAAGAATTATTGTATTTTCTGCGTGTTTTTGTTTACTTCAAACGTTTCAAATTACCAAGTCAAAAGAAAAAAAGGACCACCATAAAGTCTACAATTAGTAAGTCTAGAAAATTAAAACAAAGCCCATTGTTTTAGATTGAAGAGATAGTTCAGTGACGATTAGTTCTTTATGAGCATCAAAGCTCGTATTTGTAAGCGAATGAGTCACTAGCCAATGACTAAGTATAATGGAGGTCAATGGCATCGTTTAATTGGTCTTTGCTCGCGTTGGTTAATTTGCTCGACAGCTTTTATTTGTTCGCGCATATCAGTCAGTCCGTCTATCTAATTGACGATACCAAAAAACGTCGACTTCGAGTGGTTCGTAATCATTCCTCGACAACCCAAATATTTGAAAAACAAAATGTATACCGTCACAAAATACTTACGCCATGAATAGCTAGGCCAACATTACTTGGATGAAATGTCTAGTATGGAATAGATCAACTAATTGTGTAATTTACATACACAGAAAACAAATTAACTGAACAATTCTTGTCTAATCTAATTGATGTATTTTAAATTTTTTCAATGTTGGGTAAATTTGCATGTAATTCCTCTGAATTACCACAAATAAAAATTATCTAACATAAATTTTAATAATTGGCTTCCGAAACCAATAAGTTATACCCATCGGTCTAACTCGAAAGAGACTTGAAAAGTTCGTAAAAGGAGTTATTTGCAGATACGTTAAGAGTTTAAATCTTGTTTGAACTAACACAAGTAAGACCCAGCAAGAGTACAATAGTTAAAACTAATGTTTAAATTGGCCTTTTTACCAACTCTAGTTACCATGGGCAAACAAAGATTGCAATCTACTCTAAACATTGCCGTTCACATTCTGAGAATCAAAGAAAAGAATAACAATGCAGATAGTTTGTAAAGAAGTAAGAAAGTTCCAATTTAAAAGATTAACTCATAAACCATCTTTTTATTAGCCTTAAGATCTCGATTGCTGGTGAGCAAACGCTAAACTTTCGTTCATACGCAGCCTGAAAAGAAAACAGTTGATAGTTTCTCGTGTGGTGAGATATTGTCTGAGAATATAACCATAGACTTTGTAACAAATGGTAAACGTCAGTTATATATCGCAATTTTCTAATTGTGTAATTTTTCGAAAATTACATCGTATACAAAATGCAATGACCGATGCTATGTCAATACTTTACACCAGTCTATCAATTTGACTCATTAAGCTAGTTTTCGCAGTTTTTGGTGAGATCAAAAATCAAATACCCAACGCGTCACACCTACAAAGCTTTTTGTTCTTTTTCGTGAGGAGTAGTGTTGTAGACATGCATGATCACGCCACACAAAGACGATTTCTTACATTTCAAGCAAAATTGTGTTAGCTGACCCAAGCTGAGAAATCACCACTGACCTCAAAGAATATTTTACAAAGCGCCAAGCAGTGTGGTATATGTGGTGGACGTGCGAAGGAGGGCGTGTTAAAATTAAACCGACGAGGCAGGAGTTCGACGTGCAAATTTAGCCATGATACCAAGCCGCCTCATCTGACACTATTGTGTTGTACAGGAAGTGGATTATTGATGACTACATGTTACTCTACCTCTTGCCGTGTCATCTGAGTGTTGTCTTGCAATTAGGATTAGGCTGCAAATTGACTAGCGGAGTGAGATACTGGTACAAGTTTACCTACTACAGGTATTGAGGTCGTTATACATAATATATTTCTTGTGGTAGTTACACTTCCTTAGACAGGATGGATAAACACAATGTTTGATACCAAACAATATTTTCCTGGCTGAGAAACAGAATGTTCTATCAACACTTTTAAATCGCTTGAATATCTTTTTTGCGATAATTCACCGCCGATAAATTCACTGTGATTAATTATTTCAGTTTTGAATCATTTTTAATCTTTCATACGCCATATTTAGCTCGTTTAATGGGTGAATTTCCTGTCTTACGAGAATAATACGTCTTATTTTGGAAAAATCTGTATATAAATAAAGTAGGCCTAACTAAAATTTAGCAAAGCAAAAGCCCTCGCTAATGGAAAATGCATCGGTTTTCTATCGCGCCACAAGCATAAAATGTAAAAGTGATTACCTATTTAATATAAATTCACATTGAAAACTACTTATGCCTCGCTTATCTTCGCTTAAATCATTTAAAATGCCATCAGAATGCTAGCAGTAATCGAAACTAAAACACATTTGAGATTTTTTTAAACCGTACGATTGCTGGAAATAAATTTGTAAATATGAAACAAAGTTTACAACGAGTCATTGTGGTTAAATGATTTTGTCAAGAAGTTATAATTTAGGATAATTAGATTGTGGTCTACTTTTTATGACGCACTTCCGAACTACTTCCTATTCCTATAATGATATTGTTGAAATGATTTCACTTGATCATGTTGCACCCAATTAAAGTAGCCTAGAGCAAGTTGCGTGGATGTAATTGTTTCTAAAACCACACATAAATAGCGTATACTCCGCGACCTGTGTCTAATGATAGGTAGGTGTTAGGCGCAAATGATTATACAACAAGTTGAATAATTGGACCTACATATACATAACCGTCCATAGTGTTGTGCTAAACTATTAATTAGCTAACCCGCAATGCAGCACGAGGCACGCACAATACAGCGTATCCTCATACTCTCCTGTAGCTACTGTACTACAAAGGTACTACCTTAATTGGTAACTACGTACTACAGGAACAGCTGGCAATGGCAATCTAGGGAACATATTCCATTTCAGTAAAATTTGTACGTCTTAGATTGCTGCAAAATCTGTTAAGTATGTGGAAAATTATATTGCTGTAAATGTTGTAATGGTACATTTAAATGGCGTTCATTCCATAAAACTCACAGAAATATACAGTTCGGAGTTTCAAAAACCGTGTAACAAATTTGGCGAACATTTAATTCTGTGAAGTGAACAGAATATCGGCAAATTTGATAAGTACATTGTATAGGTAACATTATACTGCTGTAAAATTTGTAAGGATATATATGCTTTAAGACTATACAACTATATCGGCTATAAAACTATACAACTATATATGTAAACTCATAACTGTAGGCCTATAGGTAACATCTGAATAAATAAACAGTGTTACAAAATTAGTTGACATGCATTGCTTTGGAGGGATCATTATATACGTCGACAATGTATAATGTACACATAACAGTACTGCACACACAGCTTCAAAAAATTTAATTCGGTATAGCGTGCTAAACTAATAATAAAGACAATAAACATTGTAATAAGTAAACATAGTGGAGTATGTTGGATTAAATATTTTAACTAGTGTGATTTGTTATCCATCTACTACAATAATCTTTTGAAACGAAATTGTAACAAACTAAAACTTACTGCGGGTTATTCATTCGGAGGTGGTCGTGTGATTGTTTCTTTACCTGCAAACAAAATTTGCGTGTTAGTGTTGAAACAACAAATGTAACAGGTAAATTATCAAATATTAGACATATAAGTACACAAGTAAAAAATGTCAACGCCGCCAATTCAAATTCACAATAATTGAGGCGAGCAAAAAATCCCTAGGCATAAAGAAAACTATACAGTAAAACGCAATCAGATCACCACAAATCATTAATAAATATTGTAAATATTTAAGTAATGGATAATAAGGTTTTGATAACTTTAATGCACGAAATAGGACTGTTTAGGTAAAAATAAAAAGATTTTAGCTTGAAATATGTATTGATCTATTATCTTATCAATTTTCATAACGAATGGAGAAAAATCTTTACTGTTTGCATTTCTCACGGCAGTTTTAATAGGGAAAATCATCTCGTAAACTAATATCACGTGACCATCTACTTCTTTCATCCGATAATAGGCGAGACGTTCCACTTACTTTGGATACTGCAAAGAGGGATTGCATTTATGTGAGCCAAATATATAATTAACTTTGGGTAGAGAAATTAAACATTGCATTGACGTGAACCAGAATGATTTAACTGAGCATTTACTTTAGGTACTGGAAGCAGTAAAAGAAAAAGGTACAGCATTGACTTTGGATACTGCAAGTAGACATTCCAATTACTTGAACTCAGAGACATGCCATTGACTTTGGATATGTGCTATAAGTAGACGTTCCATATACTTCAACCAGACGTGCCATTAACATTAGATACTGCAAGTAGACATTCCATTTATTTTAATCAAGTGGACCATTGACTTTGGATACTGCAAATAGACATCCCCTTTACGTATAATAGATGTAGGCTTAGCATTGACTTTGGGTTCTGCAAGTAGACATCACATTATTTATGTGAGCCAGATGTATCATTGACTTCTCAGACATCTCATTACCGTGAACTAAATTCAACATTGACTTTGGATACTGTAAGTAGGCATACCATTTACGTATAACATTTTAGCATTGACTTGAAAAAAATATTTAATTAATATGCTTGCTCCGCTTAATATTGCAAGCAGACAACTGCATTTTACACCTAGTTTAAATTTCAATTGTTTGGCTTTGGTCCAGAAATAAAACCTTAAATGGTTGGTAGACAGTACGGGAACACCCTGTACACTGTTGCACATGTTGGGGTACTTGTTCAAATAAAAGTTTGCTATCACAAGAGGTAAACTGATTGCAAATCTGTGTACGCAGTGGGCGGCCAGACGCGACGAAGGGTCAATAAAATGTGAGGCCATTTACCCACAGTGACTCATTGTCGACCCGTGGGGAATAACTACAGCACTGCTTGGAGGAGACATAGTACAGATGGAAATTCTGAATTTAATTTTAAAAATCGAAAACATAAATTAAATGTATTACGAAAACCTAATTTGCAACCGATTGCGCTTGACGTAGTTAAATGATAGATGTAATTCTAAAAGTCTTAAAGTCACCGGTTCGATCCTGAAGACTTCAGTAATTTTTAAATGAAACTAGATTCAGCTGTCCTTGTTTGATCTGCTTTTCGTCATTATTACTGACTAGAGAAGTAGCTTATCTTAGTAAAAAACAAAGCTACATAAGTTATCATCCATCCCACACTCGCATTTCACTCATGTTTGGGATAAAATGCATGCTAATTTAGTATGTCCATTTTCATAAAATTATTAGTGACACAAAAAGAATTGATACACATCACGGGAAATACTTTGTGAAAGTGAAACGCATATAAACACTTATTAACCCTAAAATTAAAGAATAGAAAAAGCTAAATAAGCTTGAACAGACAAAATCATTAAAATTTGATTTTGCTTCCAATAAACTATCAATCAATCAATGTTTTGTCGACTCTAAACTGCAATGGAGATTCATTTAATTTATAAAAATTGTAATTTTAATACTTACATGTACATAAAACCCGGTACTAAGCAAGCGCGTGATCTTTTAAATTAACAGTTATGTTAACACCACGCCTGACAGAACACATTGCTTGATTTCTCAGCGATGTCGGCCTGCTTGGGCAACTAACGATGACCGTTATTTTCATTCAGCTATACAGGAGGCTGGATGGAATTTTTTTTTATTTCAACGAGTTCATTTGAAAAAAAATATCCAAACAGTATTGTTTTCCTTTTTAAGTATAGTTACAACAATAATTTTAAATAGCCGCATAACATTATTTGCCTACATTTTGATCAACCTCATACATTGACAAATGGAAGATTTGGTTTTTACAGAGATCTTTCTAGATTTTGATTTACATTTTATAAATACAACTTATCCTAAATGTTAAAAACGTAATGCAAAAACAATTTTTTAATAGGTAAATGTTTAAGGTTAGCGTTTTAATTATTGTTTATTATTTGAAAATATATTGTACTGCATTGTTTTTGTATGTTTCCTTTTTAAGAGGTTGTATATTTTTGAGAGAATATTATTTTTGAGAGATTTTTTTATTGACTATGCAAGGTTATAGATAGTCAATGGTATTCGAATTATCTATACCTACACCGATCGTGTAGATACAGCCTCAAAGAATAATAAGTACACTCAATATCACCTTTAAACTACTAACCTCACATCTGTAGTTATATACAATTATAACACAGTAGGGTGCAATAATCAATGAAAGATCAGCCAATGCGGGTCACTTCAGTCCGGTACAGTGTAGTGACCCATCGGACTGAAACCTCCCACAAGTATCTATATCTAGTGACGGACTACTCCAGTGACATTGTACTCTAGTACAACATTTACATTACATCACTAGCCAGCAAGCTATTTGGCTCAGGGAATTATATATATAATTTATATATATATATATATATGAGTCATATATATAAAATTAATATAAACACATTGACTAAAACATATTCCATAGTGCAGTTTCAGATTCATCATTGGTGAAATAGATATTATCACTAAATGACGACAACCAACCAAAAACACAATCCTTTGAGATCTATCTATATTGAAAGAAAGTAAACTAGAGGAATTCACACTTACGAGCGATTCCCAAGAGGCGGCATTGTTCGTGTAAGTCATTTCATGCGTAGGCGCTTCCAATAAGAAAATTACACCTATCGTGGCGTTGACAAGGTCAGGTATACTTTATTGTCAGCGTATGTCGTTGATCACTAACTGAACAAGGAAGAGTAGGAGTCTTGTAGTGTAGAGTATTTTAACAATATACAAGGTTGCATTTTCTCGTATGCCGATAATATCTTAATAAAGTTTTTTAATGCACAAATTAATTGTGTTCACTTTATATATTTTATCAAATTCTACAAAGGATTTGTGTCTGGGACATGTAATGAAACCTGAAATTTGCAGAACGGGAACGGTCGCCAGGTCTAGGGCATTGGAACATGCATGTACAGTAAAAGGAAAATCAGTTAGAATAACTGGAATATCTGTAAATACACCTTGTATGAATGGTATCATCATTACAAGCCTTGCAGCAGTTATTCCTAACACAAGAGTTTGTGTAGTTCGTTTTTACACATTTTAAGAAAAACAACCAAAGGAAAACTGCCCAAACCCATAAAACATTTTTGGAATATCTCGTGGATCGATACCCATCCCCACATGAAAGTGTACTAGACTAAACACTAAGCTAACAATACACTTAACTATGAAGTTTGAATAATATTTTTAAATATTTCATTTAAAAATAACCTGATAAACCAATTTTATATCGACTTTGACGTTCAACGAAACTTGTTCAAACAAGAACGAACCATTTTGTACCACGACAGCCAAACTCAGCTACTCGGATTGTGAGGAGATAATAGACAAACTACCAGAGTCAACATTAGATCATCACAATTGCAGGTGTTGGTCTCCATTTCCATTTTCTCCCGCCAGATCCTTCATAATTAAGAGGCTCACCGCGGGATGTCAACTGATGGCGGGAGAGTTCCCTCTGGGATTTTCATGGGAAAAGAGGATGTATTGACAATTTGTGGGATACAGTTTAGTTTGTAGCATTAGGTATATCATAATTAAAATAATTTCGAGTAATCTACA
This sequence comes from Macrosteles quadrilineatus, assembly GCF_028750875.1. Taxonomy (NCBI): domain Eukaryota; kingdom Metazoa; phylum Arthropoda; class Insecta; order Hemiptera; family Cicadellidae; genus Macrosteles; species Macrosteles quadrilineatus. Next base: position 3,922,753 of record NW_026542605.1, read on the forward strand.
CACTGTGGTTTTAAATGACGTACTGTAAATAACAATGTTTGTAATTGACACATGTGTGGTAAAGAACAAAATTTAAAACAGGGAGGAATTTAGGTTAATGGTTTTAAACTGATGTTTAAAGCCAAAGTGTAGTATATCTTGCTTTGGCAGATATTCTTGAATATCAGATATTGCTTCTTCATTCAGATATTCTTGAAGATATTTATTAGTGATGCGGCGGCCTTGGTATAGTAATTCCTAGCATGCATATGAATGGAAGGTGGAAGGCATGAAATCCAAGGATTGTAGGCTCCCTCAATAATAATTCAAGAGTGTGTGATTATCATTACACTATATTTTAATATTCATATCTAACGCCATTCCTTTTAAGAATTTAATTTATGAAAATTGCGTAACTCTGAAAATTTTATTTTAAACAGTAATGCATGCAAGCAATTCACTGTCTAATACTGTAGCAATAAATAACCATTTTAAGCACCTGGGCCCTGTTTCATAAAAATACTAGTCTAGTATTTACTAGTCCATGGACTAGTAATACTAGTGTATTTTACAAGTCTACGTTTCAAAAACCTACTAGTGTAAAATACTAGTTACTAGTGTAGGGACTAGTATTACTAGTGGTTTTTACTAGTGTAGACAGCAATGTGTTTCATAAAGTTTTACTCTTGTAAATTACACTAGTAAATACTTGCTATTTTCTACCAACCTCTCTTCACCCGTATTATTTGAAGTAGACTAGTATTTTTGAAAAGAGAGTTATTTCATTACACACATAATTTAAAAAATGAGTTATTAGTTTCTTTTTTCAAGTCCGAATTGGTTCACGAATAGATCTGTGAGTGCTAAAATGATAATAATTAGATATAAATTACAATCAATAAATGTGGCGTAGTACAAAATTAGTGAAATTGAATTTTATAATGTATGTACAATCGCCCTATTAGAATAATTATAATTATAAGTTATCAATTTCTGTTAAATTTTTGTCTAATTTTACTTGAGTTAAATTTCATGGTTATCTCAACTATTTAGCTATCACAGAGAAAATATTTTTAAGCTTTGATAGAAACCAAATTAAAACCGCATACCGGAACCGTTTTGCATACAAAGATGTACAAAAATGTATCCAACATTGCAACATTAGTCAGATTATTTTAACCCAATTAAGGCTCTCGGTTTTATTTAAAGACATTTTAATAGGAAATAATAGTAAGGCAATTTTAAAGAGGAGTTGCATTGTATTTTTGAGGTGCTTATTATTTGCTAAATAGCTAAAATCCTGTGATGTACTAACAATTTTGTAGGCCTATATTTGATTTTTGGGCGTTGAACTGAACTGCTTATCATAATAACATTACTTTTAATCCATTTCGGTATTCTGAATTTGTTAATCAAAGTAATAAAAAAATAGATGTTGATTAGAGCTGTTATTTTAATGTAAAAACATGTAAAAGTTTAATTAATGGAATAAGAGTATAGAGAGTGGCGCAGATTTGAACCAGAGACTCACCACGACAATCAAGAACTCCACCTCTGAGCTACGCCCTGCCATAGTGACAATGCCATGTTTTACTATACTTGAAAACCTACCATTTGCTTGAAACCCATTGCTTGTAACGGCGTTGCAATTATTTGTTACATCAATAAACGTTTAGGCTTATTATTCATGGTTAGTAGACTCAAAATTAGAATATCACCAAATAGTTTGTAACCCAAATATTCTTATGCATTCGAATATTTGAAAGCATAGGTTAGGGTACGAAAACGTTCCAAACAAAATGTCCTTAGACGATTTAATTACATTCAAAATTTGAGCCTTCTTTTCTTTACTCATAGCAAGCTTAATTTTATATGTCAGAATAAAACAAAAACTATACAAATCACAGCGAATGCGGCAGCAACAGATCAACTTCCACCCAACACAGTTGAGCGCCGCAACTAGGCCTACAACCGGCTACTACAATCACCGTGTTGATTGCAGCGACGCGCGTCGGCGGGCTCATTGATGAACATAAATAATAGCGGTTTGATAAATAATGTGTGATTGTTTTACTTATGTGTCTATATAGTTATTAATTAAAAGAAAACACTGCGTTTCTACAACTATTTACTTTTTGTATCAAATGAAAACAAAATTAAAACCCTTTATAAAGGGTTTGAAAACCCATGATTGAGGTTAGAAATTTGTTTTGAAAGTTTACCTTGTAAAGTTGGTCACGTGACTAGTAGTTTTGGTCACGTGACTAGTAAAATTCACTAGTATTTACTAGCGGTATAAAAACATTTATGAAACACAAATTAGTAGGACAGGTAAATACGGGACTAGTATTTACTAGACTAGTAATTACTAGACTAGTATTTTTATGAAACAGGGCCCAGGTGATGAAAATTGACTATTAAACTCAGAGTACAGAATAAAATCTATCTCTTTAGACTGTGATTCAAGTTAACAGTAAAGCGGGGAATATTATCAAAGTAGGTTGATATAAAGGCTGCTGTTTGTGCATACATAATGTCATCTCTCCCCCCCCCTCCCCCGTCGACCTACCCCTTACCCTGGTACAAGGGCGGGAATTGCCATTATTGCATCCCGCAGCCGAAATTACCGCGGCTCTTTCATTAGTAATACGTGTTTTAATTTTCGACACCGACACAAAACGCAACATCCCAAAGAGTGTTAATCCTCAATTTGATCTTGGCTGTGTTTTGCAATTACAAGTGGTAAAGTGTATATTCGTGTTGTATCACTTAATGCTCCAATAATTAATTTAGGAGTAAAAAGTAGATTTAAAAGTTTAATAGTTTATATTCTTGAGTGTGGCAGATTGCGTGAAAATATAATAATAATATATTTGGTTCTTACCGTCTACGCAATCAGGGGCGATACTGCACTACGGCCGTTTCAGAGATAACTCCATCGGCAGGTGCGTAGTGGTACACTAAACTATAGTCTTGTTACACGAAGAAAAGCCTTCATTTGCATTGCGTCTGGGGGTGAATAAATATTAGACATATAACAACAGGACGGACACACGAAAACACGAATACACGAAAACATTTAGAGCACGTGCACGGCTTAAAAACTGACGACCGACTGTTCCGACTGTTCAATCCTGGTCACTGCAGGAGTTACGTGGATAACTGGAACAGCTGATAACACGGTGTACCTTATCTACTCAAATTATTTCTTCCCTGTTTGATTTCTATATTTTTTTTCAAAAATTGGATTGGCTGCTGAATTTGTTTGGGAGTTAATTACCAAGTTGGGTTCTTAACTGTACTGCTATAGATGTGGAAATTTTCGATGCAATTAAGTTTGTGATTTTTAGTGCCAATATGTAGTATTTCTAAACTGTTAAGTCGGAATAATCATGGCAATACTGTTGAATGTGTTTGGCATAATTTGAAGCAGGGCTGGGTTTCTTAATGGCGCTTGTGTGCTCTTTATATCTGGTCTCAAAGCACCTACCAGTCTGTCCAATGTAATACGAATAGCATTCCCCACACTTTAGCTTGTAAACGCCTGGCTTTTCCAATAATGGTGTATTCCTGTGTCAAGGAGCTGACAGCTTGCGTTGAAGGCTGTTACTGGTTCTGTAAGCAACTGAATAATTAATTGTGCCTACTAAAAGGACGGGTTGCTAATCGTTGGTTCATTTTACAAAACTCTAACGATGACGTATTTTGACGTATTTTTTGTCATCTTTATCAACTTAATTGTTAACTTTTATCTCGATTCTCCTGTGCAGTTTATCCATCAATTCTGTGCTGTAACCGTTATTCAGGGCAATGTACTTTATTGTGTTTAATTCACTACTATAGTTAGTTCTCTTCGTCTAGAGGTATATTAACCAATCTGTGTAGCATTGAGTTATAAGGCTGCGATCTTGTGAGATTGTGGGTGGTTAGAACTATTAATGGATGGTTGTATCTGTGCAAGTGGGTTTTCTATATAATGTTAAAAAGGTGTTTGTTGTCCGATTTGTCCAAGTCGAATTGCCAAGTCAAGAAAGATGATCGAAGATTTTTTTCTCGTGTTCTGTTGTGGATTTAAGCCTGGGATGGATCTTTTCCATTTTTCATTTTTTTCCAATCAAGTTAATCCGTCTATTGTTGCCTTTGAACAACTAAGCACATAATTAACATATCGGTGCCAGTAAACAATCTTTCCTTTGTGCGCATTAATGTCGGCCAATATGCGCTGTTGTTCTATGTTATTAAGGAAGATGACAGATAAAATTGATGATAAGGGCGAACCCATCCATAGCTAATCCTTGTTCTTGTAGATAATAGTTGCTGTTAAACTCGAAATTGTTCTGTTTTAGTACGATTTTTAAAATAAGTGATTCTGCTATTTTTTCATTTTCCAAAGATCCCTTGGTATGGTCCTTACATATTGTTCTACTTGGCTTCATCAATTGGCACACTTGTGTACAAATTGGTTACATTAAATGATACAAATTGTGTGTGGGACGGAATATTTACGGTTCTTTAAATCGATTAACTAAATGTGTGCTGTTCTTAACGCTGCAATTAGCTTTGAATTCAATGTTGTTTTGTATTATTTTGTCAATAAGCTTGCATAAATTGTATGACGGTGCATTATTAAACTTGACATCGGAATATCCTTTTTGTGTATTTTTGGAAGCCCGCTAATCAACGTTATCAGAAGAGACAGGTCAAGGTCATAAAAACCAGTGCTAAAAAAATTCGCGGGCAACATCACACTAAAGACCACTTTTCACTGGAGTGTTGAAATAAAGTGGTTAAGTAAAATACCAAACACTCAGGATCGAGTGGTTAAGTGTAATGTCGTGGTTAGAAGGTTTATCTGACTGAGAAAACTGAACACCCTCAATGGGCGGCCGAGCTCGCTCATTTATAAAACACAACCAAGTCCGTCTCTCCCCCAAACCATAAGCCGAGGTGAGGGGTGCCATAATGGATGGGAGGACCAACAAACAAGCCTATATATAAACATCCAACATTCGTCCTTAAGTCAAGCTATGTTTACGTTTTAGACAAAAATGATGTAGGCTAGTGTATTTAAAAAAAGGTGCTGAGCATGATGCACAAGTCATTGCCACATCAATTTGATATTTCCGGCAAAAAATCCGACACTATCATGTGAAATTCCGACACTCGCTATAAAACCTCACTCGTCTGATATTTGCAATAACAGTTACTCCACCTCCACCGCCTACCGCCAGTCGTGAACGGATGACGTATTATCAGACATGATCACGATATATCGCCTGTGTAACCGGTAGTCGTGAGCAGCGGCGCTTGACGAGACGACTAATCGATACTGAGATGCAATCAGGAAAATCGATCACTCGATTGGAACACAACAAAATATATTGCATAAGATTACATTCTACTAACCTTTACATTTTATATTTCATCACTAGGGCCTAAAGCGACTCTTTTTTTACCAGATGTCAAGTTTTACGATCAAGGCGAAGCCGAGGTCGGGAAATGAGCGAGAGTTAAAAAGACACTTTTTGCCCTTGTGGTAAACTAAATTTTTCGTCATATTGCATCATTAATTAACAAACTAAGCTAGAAAACGAAATATTTTGTATGTAAAGACAACCTCTCTAAAAAAACTTCCGGCTTGTAGTGGGGGAGCTACGTATATCAAAACTGCAAATTGTGATAAGAAAACCCCTTTTGGTACGAATCTAGGTTATGGTCCGACAACTAAAATAAGAAGGGGAGGCAATGCCTAAAGTTGTTATAATCCAAAATGGCGGCTATTTTTCTAAATGGCTGCCCGTATTTTGTGTTTACTTATTCATTCACTGATAAAAGCTTAAAAATGCCATTAACACTATTAAATATTGGTATCATCTTAATCTGGAGATTCCAACCTTTAATTTAATACCAAGTTTGTAATATATTACAATTATATCATCTCTATAATCTAAGGCTGAAAATGTACTAGTTTTCAGTCAATTCTGAAGGTCACCAAAAAGCTGTTTATTTTAAGAGTTAAGTTTTTCACTTACAAGGTTTTTTTACAACGTGTTTTTCCCCTTTGCCTACGTCCATTGAGACATAAAGAAAATTTAAAAAAATGCGAAATCACTGGAAAGAGAGTTTCTTCTTCTTCCTTGAGATATTTTTTTATGAAATATGAGAGGATACAAATTTCAACAAAATTATGTCACTTTCACATTTTTTTTTCTACTAGATTGGCAATACTAAATAGACAAATATTGCCAAACAGCTGATACTACAGACCATTGTTGTGTTTATTATTATGTGTTACTCACGTTCTCAGTGTAGTTTTATTGGGAAAACATTTTTTTTCTGATTCCAGTGAATGAAGATTGAATTCTAAAAAATGGCAAAGTGGTTACACTTAGTTCCTCAGAGTGACTTGGGTGGATATAAACCAAAAGCTGTTGATTGGACCATATTTTATACTATGCCAAAAGACAGATAATGATAGTTTGCTTTTTCCTGCAAGCAATAAAAATATAAATGCTTGTAGCACCGGATATGTAACTCTTGTCAAAAACTTTCAAAACTTTGATGACATAAATAGTTTACCCACCGATATTGATATAAATGTTTTCAATAAAAATCGGTGTAGATAGAAATGAATCGGAATGATGAATCAGAAAAAATAAAATCAGAATTAATTAGGCCTAGATTAATACAATAGTTTAAGAGTGACATAAAACTGAAATCTGGAGAAACCAATCATTTCAAGTCAAATATTTTGCTAAGGTACAAGCACTTTACAGTACATTTAAAGAGCTAGGAAACCCATGTTTCTAAAAATCATGATGACCTTATTGTCATTGATAACAGGGTTACAGTAGACAAACGATTTACTCTATACCTGTACTACCTATAGACCTACCTACAAATTGGCACGGCTTTTTTAGAAACTCAAAGAACACAAAAAAGCTCTTTAGTCTACTTGGAAATCAATCTATAGATACCATTACAAACGTACAGGTTGTAACAACATCGGGTGAAGACGACAAAGGCAATTTAGAAATGCACAAACTTCCCTTATAGATACTACTTGTACTGGTCATGAAGAAGGGGACTAAAAAATAATACTACATATACAGAACTTGGTAGAAATGACTACAAAAATATTGCTCACTGTGGATACTGATGTCTTAGTTTTAGCACTTGATTACTTCTTTACCTTTTCAACAGCGGGTATTGATAAAATTTGGATTGCGTTTAGAACAGGAAAAATTACAGATTTATTCTAGTTCATATAATAACTGAAGCTATTTGGATGGAAAATTATATTGCTTTCAAGCTTTCACAGGCTACGATGGATAGCATTCCTAATTTCAAAGGAAAGTCAAACAAATCAACTTGGAATTCATGGATGTTCTTTAAGGAAGCCACTTCTGAATTTTCGTTTATCTCACAACCACAAAATGCAAATCCTAACGATATTTTGGATAAATTTGAGAGGTATGTAGTTACTACTGTAATGTTAAACTAGTGACAACATCAGTGTTAATGTAGCAAGATAAGAATTTGATAATGACCAAAAATCGTTCACTAGAAAGCCTTCGACCAATAAAAGGTGCATTACTACAGCAAGTTTTGAGTAGTGTGTAACATCGCCAAACGATTAGGGTTGGTGGTTGCATAATGAATCTTGGCAGTTGAAATGGTCGGAATTATCAGAAATTTCTGATTTCTACAAAGAACTCATTAAATAAGTGTGTTTGCAAGTTCTGCAAAAACAAGTGCAGCTGCAAAACTGTTGGTTTATCTTGCACATTGTTGTGTAAAATGCAAGAATGAATGTAAACAATAATACCCCGCCACAGCAAACCTGCAGACTAAGCGAATTTCCATTTGTCTAAATTGATTTTCAAATTAAATCTATTTAAACAACATTATGTTTAACGAGTACCTAGGTTTGCTGCTACAAAGAAACTAATAAAGTTCGTTTTTCAGTAAAATATTAATATCTTGGTATAAAATAAATAAATTTGCCGTTTTTATAACATAAACATCCATAAAAAAGCAAACTACAACATTTTACAACATTCTCCATAAGGACAACATGGTAATTTTAAATTTACAATTTTTTGAATTTTCTCTGTTACCAAAAACCGTACAACAACACTTTGATATAGATACTAAATTATTTCTTTTTTTAAGCTCTTTAATAATAAAAATATAGAGAGTATAGAAAAAGAAATTGGAAAATTTTATGTTTTGAGGCTCAAAAATTAGAAAAACTAATTTTACCCCATAAAACCCCCTGTAAAACCCCGTTTCCATGATCCGATCATTTTGGTTCGCGACCTCATTCAAGTTTATCCTGCCTAACACATTTAAACGAAATTTCATCAAAATCCGACAAAAAATACTTCAAAGTTATCGCGTTCACGGACGCACACACACAAATATATATATATGCTGTATATATATTTGAACGAATGTTGTTTTTTATCTCTAGGGACATCAAAATGAAAAAGTAAATCGGTCCTGGGCCTAGGCCTTACCATGCCACCTACGGCAATAGCGACTTCTCTAGGGTAAAAATGGTGTTGGTAGAAATATTCTGCAACTTATAAAATATAATGTGTTTTTTTTTTTTTTGTTGATAGGCCTATACATTTTCTGTAAATAAATTTACGTTTATTACATTATAACTCAACTTATTTACCTACCTTATACCTAAAAGCTTAAATATTGATAAGAAACACCAATTTGCATGATGTATATACAAAGAAAATATATAAAACCCAAAATACGGGCAGCCATTTTGAAAAATAGCCGCCATTTTGGATTATAGCAACTTTGGTCGGTGCCTCCCCATCTTATTTGCATTGCTTAACCTTAAACTACATTCCAACCAAAGGGCATACTCTTATCACAATTTGCAGTTTTCTTATGGGTTTTTGACTGTAGCTCCCCCACTATTGTTTTCAATTCTGCTAATGCAAAAAACAGCAGTTAGTGATTCAATCATTTCGTCTATTACGATTGTGTTACAGTACGTTATGCCATCGATATATCAAGCGATCAACAACAATAGGCCTAATAAATATCTTGCCTAATAAATCAACGACAAATAATTTCGACCGATACGATTACCACAATCGAAATCTAAAATTGTTTGCAACAGCTGATTTTTACTTCCTGGGGGCTAAAAACGATTTTTGCTCACTAGAGAGTAGAAATACTACTTTAGACCCGTAACGCATGCATTAAAAACGGCTGTTTTTGCTGCAGTATGACGAAAAGTAATTTATATTCTGCGGTACAGTGTAATGTCATCGCGGCATGTTACCAGCTGCCCGAAGCTACCTCTGCTCTATGTGATCTCGCCAAGCCAGGAGGCAGCAGTCTGTCGTACCCGTTTCAATATCTCAATATCTCTCCTATCATCATTACATTGTCAAAGCAACCATTTTGTCAACCACAAAATTTACCTCTGCTCTGTGTGATATTACCAAACCAGAAAGCGTCAGTCCGCCGTACCTGTGTCTAAGGAACATGTCGGCCATAGTCACTAACAAGACTACAAGATCGCGCCACTCGTCCTACACTCAACCTTCACTCATATTTGGGTTAAAATACGCACATAGTGGCGTCCCCATCTTAAATAATTGATAATTGATTGATAATTGATAATGTATCGATATTTCAAACTAGGCTCTCCTATCATCACTTCATTGTCGTAGCAACCTTTTTGTCCACCATTTCATCGTGGTTACCAACTGGACACCGTCAAAATTTACCTCTGCTCTACGTGATATTGCTACACCAGAAGACATCAGTCCGCCGTACCTGTTTCACTCTAGGCTCTCTTAACATCACTTCATTGTCGTAGCAACCTTTATGTCCACCATGCCATCGTTGTTACCAGCTAGACACCCTAGACACCCACTACTCCCACCGTCAAAATTTACCTCTGTGATCTCACCACGCCAGGAGGCATCAGTCCTGTTTCGTACCTGTTTCACTATTTCACTCTCTCCGCTCTCGCATCGCTTGATTGGTCGAAAGCCACCACTTTCGTCTGCGGATCTGCGCACTTTTTCACCCAATCTGGGAATGTCCTGCACCAAACCGGTGTTTTCTCTTTCTCGATTGCACGGTCGGATTGTTCTGTGGTGATACTTTTTGTACGATGAAATGATAGTGAATTCTCGATGAAACGATAATGCATACATCATGATCTTACATGTGTATAGATGTGCAAACGAGCATCAGTGTGTGCCTGTGTACCTGATGTATATTTCTAAATCACTAACCAACACAAATAGAATATTTGAGTAAATTATACTTTTTACTCTACGACGATTGTGATAACTTATTTACGACGGTCAATATCGAAACGATCCTTATGGTAATAGTTTTTAGCGTGCGTTGGTAATATTTAATTTACTACGATAGGTACGTCATAATTATGAGTATTGAGTAATATATTTGCTGTTATTAATTTCCTCCACTAATGGTGTGTATATTAATGGTGTCTACGCATACTGTTAAAATCTGTTGTAAAATCTACGCATACTGTTAGAATGATATTTGTAGATGTGCAGAACCCCTTAGTAAACTAAAATAGGTAAAAAACAAAAAATGAATTTCCAAATAAAAAAAATAAATAACATGGGCCTAACGGGTTTTAATTCTGGTAACGATTTAATCATTACCAGAATTAAAACCCGTTAGGCCCATGTTATTTATTTTTTTTATTTGGAAATTCATTTTTTGTTTTTTACCTATTTTAGTTTACTAAGGGGTTCTGCACATCTACAAATATCATTCTAACAGTATGCGTAGATTTTCCCTGCGACACGAGCTGAGATAAAAAAGTTTTGAATAAACATGGCTTGCCTATTAATATAACCTATATATATTACGGATAACACAATCGACGTTTTTCTAGTCAATATGTGTATACTGTAGTTAAAATATAATTGTAGTTTTCTTGAAGTATTCCCGAACCTAACAACATCATAAAATGGGTTTCTAAATTTAAACCCAAAAAATGTTTACAAATCCTCAACACACTTTCAATTGTTCACTGATAGTATTTGTAGATGTCTTGAACACATCTAAATTATCAGCATTTAAATTAAATGTTTAATGTTTGAAATTAATATAGTCCGAGTCTTAGGTTTAGTTATTCTTGTCAAGTCCAGTAGGCTGCTTATTGCATGAAGGCGATGTCAAACAATAGTCCATTTCATCACAAGTGAACCTTGAACTGAATTACCTTGCTAAAGTCAATAACGTGGATTGTATAACGCAATTGAAATGGCATAGCCGTGTATAAGGAATGTTAGTCTCATAAGTGTTACCATAGATTAAACACCAAGTTAGTTGTATAGTAAATGGATGTCGTGTTGTTTTCCCCTGGAGAACTGATTGGTTTCTCTACAACAGGATTGAGCAAAGGCTTCAATGGCTGTAATGATCTTATATTTGTCTCCAAGGGGGTAACACCGACAGGCCAAGGGGTCTACTTTACGTTAAAACAGCGTGGTGGATGATTTTAGGACGATCGATAAAGCTTTCTTTTCAAAAACACAAATCGCATGTTTTAAGGCCAAGGAGTAACAACTAAAATAACATAGAATGATTTTAAGCACTTGTTTAAGCATAAAGGGGGATTTCAAATGGCAAAGCGTTGAAAGAAATAAGATTTTGTTTGGCAAAGAGTGAGATAAAAAAGGATTTTCCCGTAAAAAGTGTTGGATAACTAGGAATTTAATTTTGCAAAATTTTGAATAAAATGATGGCAAAGAGAAAGATAAAATCAAATGTAATTCAGCTAAGAGTGGGACAAAATAGGATTCATTTTGCAAATTGTGGGATGAATGAGATTACATCTACCAAAGCGTGAAATAAATGTGTATCACACAACATGTGGAATAAAATCGATGTTCTACGACATATTATAGGATTTTTTTGTGTATAAATCGGCCGACCACCGCGACGTAATCCTGCAGAAATGAGTGTAATTGATAGGCTTCCCTAGAGCGACTATACTGGGTCACTAACCTCTAGTTACTGTCAGACTTAACAAGATCAATGTCAATCGTTACTTCACCTCTCCCTGACCAAGCCGATCAGCTGACCAGCCGCTACCCGCTACCTACCGCGGCTTACCGTAGGAAGCGGACACGTGATTTAAAAACGGTTTATCATAACAAATCCTATAGAAAACAATTGTTTGGACATTGATCGAGTAAACAACACGTGGACAAACATTTATCACGTTTTACGTTGACTTTGTAAACATGGTAGATAAATTACTATTTGGATTATTGAAACTAGTATATTGAATCTCCATCTACAATTAATAGTAGAATTTGGTTGGAAAATAAAAATGTTGTCTTCTTCATCTTCTTATTATCTACATTGATTTATTGCCAGTTATTGTTGGTTTATGTCTCGTATCCTATTTAAAATAGAGCTTAAAATAAACATTTTGTCACTACACCCAAAATAACAATTAAAAAGGCAATTACAATAGTTAAGGTAGTTTTAACGTTTAATAGTGCCTTGAAAGCTGTTCTATGGGGGATGAAGTGGTACAGTAGTATATTGGACAAACTTTCTCACATAAAAGATAAGAATGTTGGTTTAAGGTCTGTTTGGTTTAGAAAGCTTATCATTAAAAAAACACGTGGTTCTTGGTAGCCTAATGTATGTTTAAACATTTCCAGTTAAATGTGTGTGGTGTTTTGAGCCTATGTAAAGTTTTTTCATAATTAGGGCACAAGCTATGAAACGTTTGCAAATATTTCCGTTTTCAATAACTTAGGCAACTAATGAGAATATCAATTGGAAAATTACACGGTAGGCTGGCGACAAGGTTAAATCAAAAGTTTCAACATCTAAGATTAAAATTTTTTGATGTTGTAAAAATGACTGAACACTCAAAACTGTAACCTAACTCAGTAAAATGTTTAAATTAGTGATTTTCTCACTATAACACGCAGACAAGTACCATTCGACTGTTGATTGGGCTATTTATTCCTAACTAAATTAATACCTGCGTATTGCTCACGTACATCATGGATAAAAACATTCATGTAGAAAGGTTTACAAATTTACAAAGAGCTAATTTTAGCTCAAGGTCTCAAGGACTTTATCCTACATAACTATTTCGGTAAAAACTACGAAGCCTTGGTAATTGTGACATAATATCTCTATCCTTGTTCTGTGATAATATTTCTCAAGGTTTATCGCTAGTGTACGGCTTAGTGAGTATTTGGCAAGCAACAAGTAATCAAATTGCGCGATAAACGGATTGCCAGCATTTCCGACAAGCGCGGTGCGCCATGGCTTCCTCAAGGCGTGCCCAGCTGTGCAACCAGCTGATTCTGACAGCTGACTGCAGCTGGCAAGGCCGCGGGTGAATCATGCTCCATTGTCGCTGCTGGCTGCAATCGCCACCTTGATTTCGTCTCTGAGAAATATGTACTGTGTGAAATGCCAAATACACTTTTCGTCCTTACTCATTGGCAGCAACTATGAATGCAATCGTTTAGTTTATCTCTTTACACTTCGCACAGGTCGGATGAAGATCACAGCGCTGCTCAAGCATCACCAAAATGTTTTAATTTGATCAGAAATGAATTAAAACAGTACATAAAAGTGCAAACAGCACGTCAAAACTACATACACGTTATTTAAAGGACACATGCACAACGCTGCCTTCTATTTAAATCGCAATGCCTATGAATCAAACATTCTGAAATCCGAACGTAACCAACACACCCGGAAACTGAGTACATATTACACGACTAGAAACATACACACGCGCGGTTCAAGTACTAATGTCACTTGGTGGGAACCGAACCACCCGGACCACGAATCCACGTAGTTATCCAAGCCGGGTCACTGACCTCATGACATAAGTTGGGAACCGTGATGATAATTACACAGGAGAGTATGTGACGTGATGAGCTAAGCTTACGTAAGCAATGCAAATGTGAACACTTTACCCTTCACCGCTCTCCAGCCTTGTAACAACCGATACTGCACACTACGACACAACACACTACCGAGCCTGCTCGTGGCGGTAGTGTGTGTTATACTCGAATTTGAGTGTTGTAAATCGAATTTCAGTGGCTATATCAGTGTTCTTCGACCCATGATTTCCGATAACGATTGAAAAGACTTCCCATATGTAACTTGAAGTTAAAGATACTAGGTGGCGTTCGCAGAGGCATCCACAAAATTGAGCGGAGTCATCAAGGGTTCATATTATATTGTTTTTGTCTTACTGCAGTAAAAACAGTATTTTTTCATGCATGCGCTGCGGGTCTAAAGTAGCATTTTTAATATTTAGGGAGTAAAAATCGTTTTTAGCCTCTATGGAGTAAAAATCAGCTGTTGTCAACTCAGTTGTAAATTTCGATTGTAAACGATTGCATGTATCGAAAATATGTATCGATTTGTGCTTCGTAATCATTTTAACATATTACAGTCTACAGTCTCTTCCCGTAGCATTTTAGCATTGCAGATACATTAATCCATTCCCAAACTCAACACTGCTCACCTTTACTACTTCCTTCACCACACCCTACGTCGTGGACCTGTTTCCCTCTCTTCCCATAGCATTTTAGGATTGCAGATACATTAATTTAATTGCCAAAGACAGTTCCCACACTCTGCGCTTTTAGCCTTACTACTTCCTTCACCATTTACTACGTCATTGGCCTGTTTCCTTCCTTTCTCATAGCATTTAAGTATTACAAATTCATTTATCCATCTGCTCAAACGGTTCCCCCACTCTGCACTGCCAGCTTTTACTACTTCCTTCACCACTTACGTCGTGGACCTGTATTCATCGCTTTCCATAGCATTTTAGTATTTTAGATACGTTAATCTAATTGCAACAAACATCCCCACTGTCCGTACTGCTAGCCTTTACTACTTCTTTCACAATTTCCTATGTCTTGGGCATGCTTCCATCCCTTCTCATAGCATTTCAGCATTGCAGATACATTAAAACTGCTACAAACGGCTTCCAGTTCCCACACTCCACACTGCTCACCTTACTACTTCGTTCACCTGTTTCTACGTAACGGATCTGTTTCCCTCTCTTCCCATAGCATTTTAAGATTGCAGATACCTGAATCTAATCGTCATAAACAGATCCCACACTCCGAACAGCTCGCCTTTACTACTTCCTTCGCCACTTCCTACGTCGCGGACCTCAAGCTAGTGTCGTCATTTGATTATAGTACCTGGGGACCGAGCGTTGCTCGGGGAAAATCATTAGTTCACTCTGAAAGCACCGTAGTATTGGAGATGCATAAATCCACACATCTACATCCTACACAATTTCCTACGTCATGGATCTGTTTCCCTCCATTCCATTGCATTTAAAGATTGCAGATACCTTAATCTAAAAGTCATAAACAGTTCCCACACTCCGGACTACTCGACTTGACTACTTCCTTCACCACTTCCTACGTCGCGGACCTGTTTTCCTCCCTTCCCATAGCATTAGGATTGCAAATACCTTAATCTAATCGTCATAAACAGTTCCCACACTCCGGACAGCTCACCTTGACTACTTCCTTCATCACTTCCTACGTTGCGGACCTGTTTTCCTCCCTTCCCGTAGCATTTCAGGTTTGCTGATACCATAATCTAATTGTCATAAACATTTCAAACACTCCGGACAACTCGCCTAGACTACTTCCTTCACCACTTCCTACGTCGCGGACCTATTTTCCTCCCTTTCCATAGCATTTTAGAATTGCAAATACCTTAATCTAATCGTCATAAACAGTCCCCACACTCCGGACAGCTCACCTTGACTACTTCCTTCATCACTTCCTACGTCGCGGACCTGTTTTCCTCCCTTCCCGTAGCATTTTAGGTTTGCTGATACCTTAATCTAATTGTCATAAACATTTCAAACACTCCGCACAACTCGCCTAGACTACTTCCTTCACCACTTCCTACGTCGCGGACCTATTTTCCTCCCTTTTCATAGCATTTTAGGATTGCAAATACCTTAATCTAATCATCATAAACAGTTCCCACGCTCCAGACAGCTCGCCTTGACTACTTCCTTCACCACTTCTTACGTCACGGACCTGTTTCCCTCCCTTCCCATAGCATTTTAGGATTGCCCATACCCTTATCTAATCGCCATAAACAGTTCCCTCACTCCTGACAGCTCGCCTTGACTACTTCCTTCACCACTTCCTACGTCGCGGACCTGTTTCCCTCCCTTCCTATTGCACTTAAAGATTGCAGATACCTTATTATAATCGTCATAAACAGTTCCCGCACTCCGGACTACTCGCCTTGACTACTTCCTTCACCACTTCCTACGTCGCGGACCTGTTTTCCTCCCTTCCCATAGCATTTTAGGATTGCAGATACCCTAATCTTATCGTCATAAACAGTCCCCACACTCCGGACTGCTCGCATTTACTACTTCCTTCATCACTTCCTACGTCACGGACCTGTTTCCCTCTATTCCCATAGCATTTTATGATTGCCTATACTACTTCCTTCACCACTTCCTACGTCGCGGACCTGTTTTCCTCCCTTCCCATAGCATTTTAGGATTGCAGATACCCTAATCTTATCGTCATAAACAGTCCCCACACTCCGGACTGCTCGCATTTACTACTTCCTTCATCACTTCCTACGTCGCGGACCTGTTTCCCTCCCTTCCTATTGCACTTAAAGATTGCAGATACCCTAATCTTATCGTCATAAACAGTCCCCACACTCCGGACTGCTCGCATTTACTACTTCCTTCATCACTTCCTACGTCGCGGACCTGTTTCCCTCCCTTCCTATTGCACTTAAAGATTGCAGATACCCTAATCTTATCGTCATAAACAGTCCCCACACTCCGGACTGCTCGCATTTACTACTTCCTTCATCACTTCCTACGTCGCGGACCTGTTTCCCTCCTTTCCTATTGCACTTAAAGATTGCAGATACCTTATTCTAATCGTCATAAACATTTCCCGCACTCCGGACTACTCGCCTTGACTACTTCCTTCACCACTTCCTACGTCGCGGACCTGTTTTCCTCCCTTCCCATAGCATTAGGATTGCAAATACCTTAATCTAATCGTCATAAACAGTTCCCACACTCCGGACAGCTCACCTTGACTACTTCCTTCATCACTTCCTACGTTGCGGACCTGTTTTCCTCCCTTCCCGTAGCATTTTAGGTTTGCTGATACCATAATCTAATTGTCATAAACATTTCAAACACTCCGGACAACTCGCCTAGACTACTTCCTTCACCACTTCCTACGTCGCGGACCTATTTTCCTCCCTTTCCATAGCATTTTAGAATTGCAAATACCTTAATCTAATCGTCATAAACAGTCCCCACACTCCGGACAGCTCACCTTGACTACTCCCTTCATCACTTCCTACGTCGCGGACCTGTTTTCCTCCCTTCCCGTAGCATTTTAGGTTTGCTGATACCTTAATCTAATTGTCATAAACATTTCCAACACTCCGGACAACTCGCCTAGACTACTTCCTTCACCACTTCCTACGTCGCGGACCTATTTTCCTCCCTTTCCATAGCATTTTAGAATTGCAAATACCTTAATCTAATCGTCATAAACAGTCCCCACACTCCGGACAGCTCACCTTGACTACTTCCTTCATCACTTCCTACGTCGCGGACCTATTTTCCTCCCTTTCCATAGCATTTTAGGATTGCAAATACCTTAATCTAATCATCATAAACAGTTCCCACGCTCCAGACAGCTCGCCTTGACTACTTCCTTCACCACTTCTTACGTCACGGACCTGTTTCCCTCCCTTCCCATAGCATTTTAGGATTGCCCATACCCTTATCTAATCGCCATAAACAGTTCCCTCACTCCTGACAGCTCGCCTTGACTACTTCCTTCACCACTTCTTACGTCGCGGACCTGTTTCCCTCCCTTCCTATTGCACTTAAAGATTGCAGATACCTTATTCTAATCGTCATAAACAGTTCCCGCACTCCGGACTACTCGCCTTGACTACTTCCTTCACCACTTCCTACGTCGCGGACCTGTTTTCCTCCCTTCCTATTGCACTTAAAGATTGCAGATACCTTATTCTAATCGTCATAAACAGTTCCCGCACTCCGGACTACTCGCCTTGACTACTTCCTTCACCACTTCCTACGTCGCGGACCTGTTTTCCTCCCTTCCCATAGCATTTTAGGATTGCAGATACCCTAATCTTATCGTCATAAACAGTCCCCACACTCCGGACTGCTCGCATTTACTACTTCCTTCATCACTTCCTACGTCACGGACCTGTTTCCCTCTATTCCCATAGCATTTTATGATTGCCTATACTACTTCCTTCACTACTTCCTACGTCACGGACCTGTTTCCTTCCCTTCCCATAGCATTTTAGGATTGCAGATACCTTAATGTATTCATCATAAACAGATCCTAGACTTCGCACTGCTACCCTTGACTACAATGTATCGAGTAATCTTAAGTATAATCTTTGCTCAATATTAACAAGTGATGTTTTTCCTTTTGTACTGTATTTGTAATTTCCTAGTATACTGTGGGTAGTTGGCTTATTATGAGCACATGCTAAAACTTCAAATCTTTTGTTTACTTTTTACTTGTTATTTAATTCAGCCAACATGGTTACCTAGCAACCCATAAGACTAATGTTAAAAAAATGTGATTTTCAGTTTCATTTTTCTACGGATTCCTGAGAGACTTTTTTAACGCTATATAGATGTTGGCACTCACCGATATGGTCTTTATCACCATGCAAAATTTGAAAACGATTGATTCAGCCGTCTAGGAGGAGTTTGCGTATTACGAAATGCATAAAAGTCGACGTATAAGAGCTTCGCTCGCTTCGCTCGCTCCGCTCAAAAATAAAATATTTTTTAAATAGGCCTACAGTAACTCCAACAATCACACATTTCGATACGATCTTATCATCTACTATGTGGTATAACCAACGAACAATGATATAACTCAAGCTTGACCGATGGTGAAAAAAGACTCGTTTCGCAGGACTCTTGGGTCGTGTGGAAACACAAATTTCTTCACCGTGGAATAGTTATTTAGCCTTCTACGTAATAAAATTTTTTTTATCTTATTTAGCTTTAAAAGTCCATGACCTAAAAAAAGCCTAACTGACACTGTGGACTAATATCGGCAATCAAAAAGATCGTTTTTGGAATTTTCAAGTAATTATTTAAGTTTTGTATAATTTTTCGTGCTGGTTAGATTTGAATGGAACAATTAACTAGTGTAAAACCAAAACATCAATGAGTCACGATTTGTATTGACAATCAACACAATTCACTAACTCGACACAATCGGTGACTATCCAAATTATTCACACTAATAAAATATAATTCTACATTTATTCTAACAACAAATTTGTGGTGCACGGGATTGCTCAGAAAGCGTCCCCTCGAAACGTACTGCTCCGAAATGTTTCAAAATATATGTACGTCCAGACATAATTCTGGAACTTATTTCATCGGAAGGCATTGTTTGAAAGGTAATGCTCCAAAAAATTTCGGATCGGTGTCTTTCAGAGCAATGTGTGTACCTGTAATGGTAGATCAAGTCGCGATAAGCCTGGGTGGTGCCACAGAAAGCGCGGGTGTATCTGTCGTTGCTGGACCCCCCGTAATCCCCCAGCTGTCATTTGCCACACCAAGGAGTGATAATAGACCCCTCGCGGCGACCGCTATCCCCCAATTCCCCGGATCTCGGTCGTTTTTTCGTCCCCATCAATCCCCCAGTTCGCCACGCGCTACTTTGCCCACGCGTCTGTAACTGCACGGCCTGAATTAATTAAGCGGAGGAAATTACGAGCGCGCCGCTGCAGAACGGAGCGTACCAACACTTGCCGGTGGATCAGGGTATGAAACACGGTAACGCACCATGCAATGCTCGAATACGAGCAACATTATCTGGGCACTGGACAGCCGAGGTGTGATATCTCCTTTACATCTGTAGGCAGCTGGCTCGACTCCGAGACAGAGCGATTCTGGAGATGTTGTATCACGAAAGTTGTACTTAAATCAAGTACTTGCATTAACCAGGATTTGATCCAACCTAATTTGGGTTAACACGTTGACGTCATCAAAAAGTATAGCCTACACATTACCATTATTATAAACCAAGTGACCTTGCCACTAAAGTGTCATACATTTAAAATCATGCCACTCATATTGTAAAAACACTTGTCAGATCTGTCTACAAAATGACGAACGACCGTGATCTACATTTCAACTTGTCTAAAAACTTGTTCACCGCTTCGGATCGATGGGTGGATCAGCGATCCTTGAGTCGATTTATTCTAAAGTCTTAGTAGAACCTTTGACTATTAATACAATGGTATAACTATAATCCATTTGTGTTTATTTTATATCAATCACCAGCAATGCTTAGTTACGCTTAGTGACTACATTAAGTTTAAATGATGATAACAAATCAACAGTCAAAGATAAAGGTTTTATCGTACACGCCACGATATATGCTTTCACAGTCTGGGACTGACTGGCCCATCTAAATTAAAACCAACAAAACACTTGCATCATATTCCGAATATGCACGAAATAGAACAAGAAGGTTGTAAGAACAAGAAGTCGGTTCTTTAAATCCTATGCAAAGATAAAACAAATGTTGTTCTATAGAAATGGTGATAGTTGGTATAAATAAAGTCCTCGTTCACACAGACTATTTCTACACCCTTAGCCTATACGATTATTTTAAAAAAAACATCAATACTGCTAGTCCGTACAGTGAGGGAATGAGGGAGGGTTATTTTAGTAGGTATCCAAAATTCAATGCTACAGGTAGTCTTTTTTACATGTTAGGCACACATTTCCATCTTTTGGCACAGTTTTCACGTACCGTAATAATAATTTTCCATGACAGCAATGATTCATTGTTCTGGTAGACTATACTACAGTGACAACGTGATAGATACTGCATTACCGACATTTGCAGATTGTAGGTAACGCAGGTCAAGGTCTGTGATAACCATCGCGTGAACTTCACTGCGTGTTGACTGTTGATATTCGACCGCATTGTTAGTTCAACGTGCAATGCCAATGCCACGAAGTTTCTCTCACTTCCTAATTGGTTTTTGTAAAATAGTTCAAATCCCGTTTACCTGCAATAAAGTCAGCCTTCATAACGAACTAGCATTAACTTTTACGAACGATTTGTGAGAGATTCAATCGTTTTCTTATCCAGTTTATCTCAGTTATAAGCTTGTTTGCCTGATGTCTGACTTTTAACATGATTAGCAGATATGCAAAGAAAACTACAACTAGTGGATGAGAGAAAGAAAATACAAAAGTACAAGCATGGGATAATGAGGACAAGTATCTTTAAAGTAAAGGTGTTTTATGACGAGTATTCTACAAAATATTTGTGGAAAATTAGATTAAATATTTATATTTACTTCGAAGTCCACGAATATACATTATTTGACCGCGGAAACATCACACGGAAATTACTAGCCAGTTAAATTTGCAGCAATTAAATTTACCGCAACACTACTACTGTAGTCAGCGAAATTTGTATACTTATCGAACTCCTAAACGCTGCAGTTCAGTGGTTACAGAGTAACTGGCTTACAACACTATGTTCGTCCTAGTTTATAAGTGTCCAGCTACTGTCTAAATTTAAACTCTCAAATTATTGCAAGCATATGCATTGATATTTTTAAAGTAGTAGTTGAAAGGAAAAGTTCCTACCTATCAGTTTGCAGAAGCAGTCGATAGAAGGAACGGACATGGTCACAGGCGGGCATGTTGGGGATCCGCGACCACTGCAGGCAAAGCCAGTAATTAAACACTGGTAGACGTAATTCACATATTTGACCAATTACAAGTAGATTGACTACTACACAATTAAATCACTATTTCAATTATGCTGTACATACTAACTTTACTTATCAAAATCATTCGTTGAACTTAAACAATCTAGACCGAGGAATCGAAAGAAATATACAGTATGATAAAGTACTTTGTCCGCTTAGACAAAGGATTACTAGTTTCAAATCATTGTTACAAATGATCAAATCCAAAATCAAATTGAATGTACAGTAGTCTAAAAACACCCAACAAACGTTTCCGTCATAGACACACCGCCACCAAATAGACACGGCGAACAAACGTCCACCGTTTTATGTGTCATTGTGTGAATTATGACAAAGACGTAGTTATTGGAAGTATTTTTACAAATAAACTTTCCGTTTACTCTACAAAATATAAACCAACGCAAGACATTTCGATTAACATTCCTGGCACCAATGACGGTCCTAAAATACACAAAATCACCCATTTCCGGAGTGGCTGTCGCCACGCAACATTGCATTAGTTACTAACAAGGAACGGTCGACCGGCGTCGCTTCCTAGTACAGCACATAGACTAGGCACTGTTACCATTACATCTCTCCTGCTCCTCCCTGCTTCCTGCTTTCGCCCATCACCACTTTCCTGGGACAATGTATCAAAATTCCTGGGTAGAACAGTAGAATATTACACGCATTCTAGCTGAAGATAACTAAAGCAGTAAAATAGTACACATGCATTCCAACGTAAGTGAACTAAGTTGTTGAATAATTGGGTAAGGCCTAGTTGGAAAAGAAATAAGTATGGCGACAAACCTACATTTGACGATAGGGCAACGGGAACTGACTGAGTGGGCTCAGAGAAAAAAAATAGTTTTGATTTGGTTAGAAACTTTCATTACGCAACGAATAACGCGTTGATATTCGAAGTCACTTTCGATTGGATTATCGAAGGATTTACAATGACAACACTTCAGGGTTTATCGGCGAAGATTACTAAAGGTTAAGTTAAGAAATATTTTAGTTTGCTGATGTCTAAGGTAAGCTAGGTTTCTTTAGCCATGGCCATTTCCAGTGGTGGTGTTTGCAGGTATCCGATTCGAAACTATTAAACAACCACCGACTTTTCCCAGGGTTAAACAGATAACCTTCAGATTACTGGACGAGTACCACAATTACTCAGTATATCCTTTATATTTGTTGAAACAAGTCTAAAATTTAAATAAACAAATTGAAACTATACCTACATTTTGTATCAACTCAGAAATCTAACTGAAACACAAAGATGGCGAAACAAACTTGAAAGAAACACTGACTCTCTAAAGGTTTCGATCAAAATACAATTAAGTGCAACGCTTAAGTGTGCCGGTACTTCGTTAGTTTTGTTTGTCTATATAACTTGTTGAGTGGAAAATGGTTCAATTGCCTAACGATGTTTAAAATATACATTTAGCGCTTTTGGTATATTTAGGAAAATTTACGGTACGATTAAAGGTAAAATTATATAAAAAAAAAGTTCGCGGGGTGAAACTCGAAAAAAAAACAATGTTCAAAGAATGATTTCTGATGTACGATGGCAGAACAACCTACTATATATAGGTAGGGACAAGTATTCAAGGTTGGGCTTCAAAAAGTCACACAGCCTACACCCTGTCGACAATAGACTATAATGTCCCGACTGACGCACACAAACACACAACACAACACACTCGAGTACAGCACATTACAACAAACCGGCAACAGCTAGAGTCTACTAGTGTACATGTTGCTCGAAATCGAGCAATTGTCAAGTGCCGGTGGCGGTATTATACAGAAGTTATTTTAAAACTACAGTAATAACAGTCATAATTTTCGATGAGTTTAAAAGACCCGACTAAATGCTTATGTAACTAATTGAAATACTCACGCTATTTAATAGCGCTTTGAAATAATAAACGCTTCTTGTAAAAATATTTTAGCATTTTTTGGACCCGGCCATATTTTTTGTGTTTTCTACAAATGTTTCCCGACTTAAAGTTGTTACCAGTAAACACTTCTTTATGTATTTATTTGATCTGACTTTAGGTAGGTTTACTTTACCACTTTGACAACATGATGTGTATATTCTTCATAGTTTTTTTTTACTTCCAAAATAAGTTGCTTTGCATAACTGGCAAAAATTATTCATCTCCCCAAGTGATTGTGTACCTGGATTCCTTACTGTAAAACCAGGCCTCTCTTCTAATCTTCTCATAAGTTTTCCTATTAATTGTCTCCTCCTACTGTTTTTAATAATTCTCCTTTAAATTCAACAAATTGTCTTTTCTTCCAACAAAATTGTTCAGATTTGCTTATAACCTCCTAAATATTACAAACATCAATATTTACTCCCAAAAAGCTGGTGAGTTTATTTTTATATACGGCTGTTTTTGTTTTAAAATTTTTTTTTTTTTCAAAGTAATTCTTATGGGGAAAATGCGACCTGTGAGAGCGTCTCGTGTCCTTAAAGGTAAGAGATTTTGAATTCTAAAACCTTTATGCAAAACTACGAACTGAGACGAATTATTTTACACCTTAAACATAAAATCGGTCCAGAAATAACGGAGGAGTTTTGTTCACAAAAAACAGCCCTCACGTATTAATATAAGAGATTCTAGACAAATTCAATGTTATTTTGAGTGTAAAGACATATTTTTTTAAATTGATTGTGTTCTCTCCTAACATCGTTGAAACAACACATAGACTTTGAAATCGGTTGAAAAAGATAAGAGACTACACTCATGAACAACTTTGCTCATTAAAAATGTATAAAATTGCATAACGCAAAACGGTTATATAATTTTCTGGGTGGTTTTGGTATTTTACCAGGTGATTTTCTTCACAGTTTATTTTAATTCGCTGACTAATGAGCAGTTAGGACCATGTGTTTTCTGTTCTGTTTACTTTAGCGCTGCTATTTCGGCGACATCACCGCTCTCAGTTTTTGGAGAACACGTAAATCACAGATACCTAGTTGGAACCTGTTATCTTGTCAAAGTTGCTGATCTAGTTTATGTCAATAATAAATAATTTTACGTAAGTTAAAATCAAATTAGTGCAGTTATAAATAAAAAAGTAAACATAACGCTATTCGTATACTGATGTTACTGACTGACAACCGAAGTTATGCTTCCTGACTGCAAAATGGACAAGAAAACTGTGATTTATAACTATAAAGTAGGCAACACTAACACTGCTGTGTTTAGGTTTGGCAAAAATGCTGTTCTCTAAAACTATAAGATTTTCAACAATGCTAAGCTTAGCAGGCCTAACTATAAAATTTGGCAACGATGTTGAATTGTGCGAGTAAAAGAATTGCAACAATGCTGTGCTTGTATTGTTGTAAATTAAAAACAACTGAGCTGAGCACCCTGAAATTACAGTAGGTAGTATATTTTCTTGAAGCAGCATGTTTTGGAACTTAATCCATTTTACTACCTTGTAAAATTTGATGCCAAACTATTTTAAAGCGCTCAAACTAGTAGCATGACGTCTATGAAATACACCAAATGCAACAGTTTAATACAGTAGGCCTACGTTGTTTGTTTTGGCCACATCCATTCTCTTTATGAATGTTTAGAGGGTGACGCAAAACGTCAATGGTTTGGTATTTACTTGACCTTTGCCTTGAACTGACCATTTAATGGCCGACAACTAAACGACTAAACCCAGAACAGAAGCTACTAGGCCTACTGTATGAGTCTAGTCAATTCGGCGTCCGTATTTTATCGATCTCGGCAATCTCGTCGCGCCGGCACAGCTGACAGGACAGGGAATCCCGCCAACACAACACTTGACTCGGCGGGGGATACTTGGTCGTACTAGGCCCTATTTCATTTCAGTAAAAACACGATTGTAGAATAGAAAACTGATATCGTTATAGGCCTTTTAAAAAACCAATTAACATGATTTTTAATAATTACTAAAACTAAAACTGACTTCATGATAACTGATTACTCCCGAATTAGTTTGGAAATTAGTTAAATTTGACAAGGACAAATTTGGGAGAGCGGGCAAACGCATACTTTTAGAACAACTCCCTACACTATGAAAGAGTTTTTAAGTTGCCGATGAAATTAAGATACTGCTCTGTTACGTTTTAGTTCTTAAATAGTATTTAGAATTTAGTTTTATTTTATATTCTTGTGACGCTACAGTTTTTCTGTGCGAAATAAATTATGATTTGTTTTGATGAGTCAGACCATGAGCAAGCTTTTTGTATAAACTGAGCCTGAATTAACTACAGTTGCAGGATTCACGAACTGCATCCAGTGGGGTCTTGGTGCATCTTATGTGAGGATTCAACCGAAGTTTTAACCTGTTTATCGACATCATCAATTAGGCCTACACTACAAAGTATTTTGGTTACACTTTGGAAGTGTGGAAACTTAGCATATAATGTTTACTGTTTTCCACAAGACCTTCTTTGGCACCTTTTACAAACGTGATACCAGTAACTCATAGATATCTTATTTCATCTTGGTATCGCTTTTTATGGTCTTGGTATAGCAACTTTATATTTGAAAATTTCCAGAAAAGTCCAATATGGCGTCCCAAAAGAGTCCAACTCATGCAAATTCATGCAAATTATAGCAGATTTCTTTATAAATAAAATAAACAAAAGAAACCAATTAAATGGTATGAACAGCTATTTTTAAATACTGTAACCTGAATGGAAAAGTGCTCATCTGTGCACAAGAATCACTAAAACTTTAGCCTAGGTACACTTTGAAATTCACAAGATTCGGGCAATAAATTCAAACCACTATGTTTCGGGTCTCTTGTGCCAGTTTGAACTCATTCCCATTCAGGTAACCCTTGCTATCCTCACAAAAAATCTTTAAACTTTACACTGTTAGACAAAATTAAGTTGGAATTTCACTTTATCTGGTACTGTACACTGATAGTATTTTCAACTAGGCCTAAAGCATGTTTGAGTGGGGAATAAAGAAACAATACTTTTGTATTTCTTAGGCCACTGTGGACCAGGGTTGCCACCTTAGGTCTGGGAAAAATCGGGACATTGCCCCCTCCCTCCCGGATTAACATAGGCTTAAATACGGGCATAAGGAACCAAAATCGGGACTGTGCCGGCAGAATCGGGATGGGTGGCAACCCTGCTGTGGACACACAACCCACTTACTCTTAGCTAGGCCTGCTATTTTATCAAAAGTCCTTAAATAGGTTACGGTACCAACAAGTAGACCTTTCTGCTTGGCTTGATTATGTAAAGGTTGTTATATGACATAAATCAGTAAGTTATTTAACAGCAGCACATTCTGTTTGAGGTTTAAATTTTATATGATTGTTTCCATTGTAAATTTGGACGCGTTGCAGAAAGTCAACAGTCCCGGAAGGTCAAATAATTTATACCTGTGCCGCTAGGTCAAAAACTACAATGTTTGCAGTGTCTGTAGATCAAAAATCCCAGTAAGTCAAATAGTACAGTCCGAGCTAAAAACGTGGTCTATGTTAAAGCAATTGACTTATTGGGAATTTGACCTAATGCAACAGCAGTTTTAATATACCGAAATAAGATAAAATATAAGTTCAGTTTCGCTGAGTCAACAGTGCCGGAAGGTCAAAAGTATAATCTGTTAAAAACAGCGATAGTCCTCTCGACGCATGACTTCAATAATTTCGTGTTTTGGTCTACTTAAAGTTGTGCTAAAATTTTGAAAATTGGCACAGAGCTTCTTGGTTAGTCCTACTCGATGACTATTTTGTTGGAACTTTAAACTATTTACCGATCTAATTAATAAAAATTGATATGTATGGTGAAATAGTTTTAAATCGTGATTTCTAGCATGAAAAAGTTAGCATGCGAGATTTTTTTGGTTTTTGGGTTAAGGAGGTTTTGTCTGTGGCAAAGTTGTAGCCAAAAGTGTGATGCATAAAATATATTTTTTTGAATTTTTTACAATCAGTGGTTCAATAGATAACTTGGGTTGAAGAGGACGGCAAATTTAACATTTCGCAACGCATGGAAAGAACTACATCGTACGATGCGACTGCTGAGTGG
Source organism: Macrosteles quadrilineatus (assembly GCF_028750875.1). Lineage (NCBI taxonomy): Eukaryota > Metazoa > Arthropoda > Insecta > Hemiptera > Cicadellidae > Macrosteles > Macrosteles quadrilineatus. Next base: position 3,950,603 of record NW_026542605.1, read on the forward strand.
ACTTTTAATTTACAGTTCTAAGAACAAGAAAAAGATGAATATACAGATCACCAGTACATTCATATTATTTATAAAACATCTTTCTGTATAACCAGCTTACATTTTTCACTTATAAGAATACATCATAAACAGGGTGTTAAAAATAAGCGGAGAGATACTTTACCTAGTAATTCCTTGTGTCAAAATAAACAGAAAATGAAGGATAACATTTTTTCCAAAATTGTTTCGTTAACCAGATATCCGCCATTTTGTATTTTTTACATACAAATATTTATCTTTACACTTTTCCAACCGATGTTTATGAAACTTGGTATGTATCCAACTTGGTATGTAGGTAGGAGAGACCCATGTTATAAAAAAAGATTCATCTCGATTCACCCTAAAATTTCAAAATTTAACTTTTAACTACAATATAATATACTTTACTACACCACAATATTTACGTATCACCATAAATCTTTAATAAAATAAAACGTTCACATTTTTAAAATCCAAAGTAAATCAATATAATCATATAATCAATATAAAAAAGTGCACTAGTACTTACTAGTGTCCAATAACAATTTGATGGATTTAACCAAAACCTTTTCTATTTAACTTATTTTCAGCTGTTAAATTTCAAACGATACGTTTTAGCTACATCATTAACATTATTATCATCATCATCGTTTGAGTTTGGGTTTGCGGCAATGTATTTTTATAATTAAAACCTTTAATTTGATACCTACCAAACTTGACCTCTGCTGCTATTAATTGACTATATGGACTATTAATTAACAGCTGTGTCTAAGGATTACGTCGGCCTTAGTCACTAACAGGACAACAAGATCGCTCCACTCATCACACACTCAACTCCATTCATACTTGGCTTAAAATGCATACATTTGTATGGTCGCCATTTTAAAAACAGGTAAAATAGTATTAAAATTATATAAGAATTTTGTCTTAGTCTTTGTGGTCCATCCCCCTTAAGGGATTAAACAGTGATAATAGCTTAAGACAGTAGATATTTATGGCTATTATATTATTGATATACCAAGTCTCACTACTTTATCTATATTGTAAAAAGAAATATAGCCAATCCAGGACTACGCCAACACGAAATTTTTCCGTTGAACTCCTCCGAATTTCTTAGGTGATTTTGACCATTCATGTCTCATTAGAAAGAGCGTGTCACGTACATTTGCAAACCAACCTTACATTTTAAAATCCCTTGGGCTCAGCCCCAGCGGCTCATGTTATGAACCCATGCTATGCCTATGAAGAACATATTGATTTATTTATATTAGGATCAGCCCAGTTAATTGCTGTTATGCAATTCAAGGAAATAATGTAGGTTACATTATTAAAATGTTACTGATTTGTTTCAAATACTATATTTACTATTTCTATTTGGGTTTGCAGGATAATTTAATCCATTTTACCAAACAATAAAATTAATGGACAAAGTACTATATTTCATGAGCTATCATTGAAAGGACCGATTGAAGTCCTCATCGACCAAAATAATGCCTACTAAAGCAATTAAAATTGAGACGAACATGTAATGCACGAAATCAGGTGGTTCTTAAGTATGTGAAAAAATGTATCGCTATTCAAAAACAGACGGAAAACTTGTAACCATATTCTTGACAACGGGTGTAACCATGTAACATGGCTACATTATCAATGACAAACGTGGACAACCTTATACGAGTGTGAGTACGTCCGAAAACAGAGTAAGTCCGAAAACAACTCTAAAAAACAATAAGCAATAAATTGCAAGAACCATTGCTTATATCATTGGGTACGGTATACACGTATCCACTGACGTGTATACTCAATGCTTATGTCGAACTGTTATATGTACATCGTGAGTTGTTCCATTAGTTGTTTCATTTAGTTGTGTGTCCATTAGTATAGTAGTTTAGTTGACTCTTTTAAAGTCGGCGAAAATTGTGACTGTTATTACCCTTGAAATAATGTTTGTGAAGTACTTTGCAATCCTATCAATGCTTATAGAATCATACGATTACAATTTTCTGGTTAGAATATGTCGCATAGAGTGGTGACTAATGTATCTTTTTGGTTTGCTTGTAAAACAGGATCAACAGAGATTTTCCATCGACTTAAACAATACGATACTCCCAAATTGTTCATTGCAATAACAAAATATCACACAGTTTGATGAATATTTGTGTGTAAACCACATACAGTACACCTTTATTTTATCTATTTTACCTTTTATTTTTCCAAGACTTTATAGAAAATCACGCATTACGTGATCAGTGAAGAAAAGGCTGTATCCCATGTGTTTTATAGGTAAAGAAGACAAGGGCGCTCCTAGACATATATTTTGGGGGGGGGGGTCACTGGGGGCCTGGGGGGTATGGAATACCCCCCCAAAAAGGAGGGGGTCTTGGGGTTCCCCCCAGGAAAAATATATAAATAAATAAATATAGGCTATACAGGGTGATCAACTCAAGGAGGCCACCATTGGGATATCGGAAACGGTAAAAATTAGAGAAAACTTAAAATGGAAGACATTCCTTTATTTTTTGTGGCAGTTTAAAATATGATTTTAGTCGTTCGAAATTCAGGCGCCATTTTCCAAAATGGCGGCCAAATTTGAAATTTCTTATCGAACACCCTATATTTTATAATGTTTTCGGACATAATAGGCAATTTTAAAACTTTTTATCCTTGACATTTTTTCGATAAACCCACTCGTTTAGGAGTTACAGCCTATGGAAAAATGACTTCCGGTGTACATATTAAATCATGTAGCTCCTAAACAAGTAAGTTTAAAGAAAAAATACGAGGAATAAAAAAGTCTTACAATTGCATCCACATTCCAAAAAGACCATAAAATTAATTAAAAATATAAATTATATTATTAAAAAAGTGGCGTCAAACTTGAAAAGTGGAAAACTTTTTATTTTATAGTCTTTAAGGAATGAAGATGCAATTCTAAGACTAATTTACTTTTTGCAATTTTGCTCTAAACTTACTCGTTTAGGAGCTACATGATGTAAAATGTACACCGGAAGTCATTTTTCCATAGGCTGTACTCCTAAACGAGTGGGTTTATCGAAAAAGTGTCAAGGCTAAAAAAGTTTTTAAATTGCATATTCTATCCGAAAACATGATAAAAAAACTAAAATCATATTTTTAACTGCCACAAAAAATAAAGGAATGTCCCCCATTTAATGTTTTCTCTAATTCTTACCGTTTCCGACTTCCCAATGGTGGCCTCCTTGAGTTGATCACCCTGTATATATGAATTTGAACGGATGGTGTTTTTGGCCTCTAGGAACCTCAAAACGAAAAATTAAATCGGTCCCGGGTCCAGGTGTTACCATTAGTACTACGGTAATAGCTTATTCCCTATATGGGAAATTCGCCAAAAACCTAATAGTTATATAGAACAATATTACATTCAACCAGCTGTTAGTTAAAACAAATTATATGGGACTAAAACAAATCGATGATTACAAAGATTCCTTTAAAAAATAATTTGAACATCCTACTGTTTTTCTATGCAATTTTAAATAATCTGCCATTCTCATACCTAGGAATTGAATGTATCAATGGTCAGCATTACACATAGTATAAATAAGTCAACTCTAAATATGTCTTTAAATTTGTTTCCAAATGCTGAATTTGTGTCACAAATGCTGAATGTTTACAGCTGTTATGCTAAGCAAATTATATTGTACTAAAAGCTGGCTTAGAAGGTTAGCGTCGGCTACTAGACTTAAAAAAAATTAAAACTTAATTTCTAAAAAACTGGGACCCTTAATTATAATTATGGCTTTGACATTCCCTAGTTCTCAAAATTATCTTTCTTTCAACACAAAAATAATGAAAATCCGTCGACTGGTTGATTCAGAATGTGAAAAAACCATATTTACGTTTTAATAATATATATGATAGTTTGGACAGGTTTCAACCCTTCCGAGGCGTAATACATTTACACAGTTTATGTGTAGACTACATTATAACTTATAAAATAGTTGTAAAATTAAATGGATCTCCTTTTACAAACGTATATAATAACCAGAAATTTTCAGATCGTCCTTGCGTGTATTTTATGCCACAAATTTTGACGTAAGGCTTTTCATTACATAAACTATACCTATTTACAGTGTTGACCAAACAGTTGGCAAGAAGCATTAATAGATAAGCTATGTACCAAATATGATAATTTTAGCTCTATTCTAATTATGACAAAACACGAAGTAACTAAAAGCAAGTTTTGTTGGTGTAGTAAGCGTTGCAGGAGGTCTACTTTACACTGAATCGACGTTCACTTTTATTGCTTTTGATCTTCCGGCACTGTTGACTCAGCGAAACTGAACTTGTATTTTACCGTATTTCGTTATATTAAAACTGCTGTTGCATTAGGTCAAATTCCCAATAAGTCAATTGCTTTAACATAGACCACGTTTTTAGCTCGGACTGTACTATTTGACTTACTGGGACTTTTGATCTACAGACACTGCAAACATTGTAGTTTTTGACCTAGCGGCACAGGTATAAATTATTTGATCTTCAGGGACTGTTGACTTTCAGCAACATTCCCGTAAATTTGACTTCAACTGTACCTTGAAATGGAAAGTTTTCATCTATACATTGTAAATGGTCTAAGGTTCTTGAACAATGGCATGCTGACAGTAAATAAATGTTTCCAAAGAAACTGTTTAGGTACTTAATTCATTCTTTGACATTTGGGTACGGTACTTAATTCATTCTCTGACAGAGTAAATTACGGTATGCAAGATGAAATTTTTCCTCCCTGTTACAATTATTGTGAGGAAGAATACAGATTCAAGAAAGCTAAGTATATTTACGCTTTTTTATAGAGTAGCCTACAAAGTAGAGCAGTTCTGTAAGATGAAACATCTAGTGAAAACTTGGCAGAATTCTTCAGTTCTTATCACTATTGCTATAGTACAGTAAGCAACCAAAACCAACTAGCAGCTCCTGAGTGAAATGGGAGGTTATAGAACTACACAATACCTGATGTTGTATTGCTTCAGTAAAACAAAAAGGAACCACATAGTAGAAAGTTGTTTAAAATTAAGTACCTAAGGATTTGCCATGGAAAAATGTGTAAGAAACATGATGTAGGTCTAATGTAGGTAGCTGAGATGAACTTCAACTATGGATGAAGAGATTGAATTTCTGAGAAACTTCAAGAGTAGGCTATGAAATTTTAGAGTTCTGCAACATCACTGAGAGCCGATATGTGCCAACAAGAAAAAGTCCTGAAGAAGATAAAACCACAGCAGGCCTGTGAGTAAGAATCAACTTGTTAGTATTAAAGTATTCCATATGTATATGTAGTATTAAGTATCTTTTGTACTCTACCTATAGTAGGCTATAGATTTAGTAAGATCCATGCGCTTTCCTACTTCAGCGTCATACGGAGTGTTCCCGGGTGGCGGATAAGGGGATGGTCGGTGGATCTGCTTGTCCGTCCTACCGGCTAGGTCCGATGGACCCGCTGACCAGAAGTGCGGTCCTCCATTCATATTGGGGGTTGAGGCGATGGGCTATCCACCCTCCCTTGTAAAACCAGTAACCAGGGTGCCCTGGTTAAATGTATCGCCAACAGAATGACTCGGATCGGAAAGGATGGATCGCATTGAACAACGACCTAAACTGTGTCATCAGGACTTGAGATTTGAAGCTAGAATGTTCGCTCTCTGGCGGTGTCAGGTGCTGTGGAAATAGTAAGCAGGGAACTGGAAAAGTACAAAATGGATGTGGTAGCCCTAGAAGAAATTAGGTGGCCATTTAATAGCTATTCATTAACACTGGAAGTTTCATGTTATAGCCTACTATAGTGGTAGAGATGATGGCATACATCAAGCAAAAGTGGGATTTGCCGTCAATAAAAAGATTGTAGACTCTATCCATAGACCTAACGAAACATGGGTGTCACCAGACGGAAAAACTGGAAATCAAATTGATCACATATTAGGCTAATTCATAAAAGACAAAGCAGAAGTATTTAGGCATATATGTTAAAAGCGTAAGAGGTGCTGAATGTGTTTCAGACGATTTTCTATTGCTTGCAAAAATAAGGCAAAGGCTAAGTTATGCAAAGAAAAAAGGTAGATTAACAAAGTGGAAAAGAAAAAAGGAATTTGTACATTGAAACTAAGATATAGATTTCCGTCATTAATAGAAGAAACCCATGTTCCAAGATGTTGATGATTGTTGTGATAACTTAACTTACCGTACCCTAAAACTTAAACTGAAAGATATTTCAGTGGATTTCACAAAAGAAGTCCTTGAACCCTTTAGTTAATAGATAAGGCCTTAAGGTTCAACCAAAGTAGTGAAAAAAATAGTCAAGGAGGGTAGTAACTTAGTACAGTAGTAGCATTAAGAAAAATCTTTTGTTAAATAACTTAAGTTTTAAACAGCATTAAGCGGCTGCACTTTAGTTTACGTCCTACATTTACTCTCATACTGCAGTTTGGTTAAGGTTCGGTTTAGTTTAGAAAAGTTTCATATTATAATCAGCTGGTAGTTAATGTATAATATGTAGGACGTAAACTAAAGTGCAACCCATTAAGCTTATAAGTAGCTTATTTTTTTAAATAAAATATAGAAGTTTTCAAAGTTCCGGATGATACTTTGGTATAAAAGTAAAGGTTTACAGCCAATAATAATATAGACTAGGTTCTAGGTAGCCTATAGTTGAGAGCTACACTAAGTTTACCTAGGCTACCAAACATACATACTTAGTTAACTTACACTAAATTTGGTTAAGTACCTACTGTAAGTTTAACAAGAGTTGCCTACTAATCTCGTAAGTCGTGATTCATTACTATACTTGATCAAGAACAATGAGTTATGCTAAAAAAACACCCCACCTAGGCACAGGACAAATAAATTCTCCTGAATTCATGAACAAAGTTGAAAGGTTTTAAAGGTCCATGGTCAAAATAAAAATAGCCTATTTAAAACAAACACCAATTTCAGAAAACTGCACCCGGCATAAGAACGAAACTAAAATCTACTCCTTTCTGTTAAAATTATGACAAAGAAAGTTAATATTTTATCCAAAAATTCACAATTACAAATTGCTCCCCTGTTGACATGATATAAGTACTTACTGAAACTCTGAATCTTCCCAGCTTAATCCATCAATTAAAAACAGACACAAATTCACCCACTCAAAACTGGCTATGAATGATTTACGATAAAAACAAGAAATAAACACTAATGAGTTAAATATTTATATAATTTCAAATGAATGTTGCACTACAAACTCTAATTAACTACCGAATACCCCGTCTCTGACACTGACTGCGACTAGACACTAGACGTCATAGCTGCATAGCTCATAGGCAATACAAAAATACGACGAGAATAGAATCAGAATCAGCAGAATAGCAATAGACCACGGGGGAAATTGTAAAACGAGCAGTTTCACCAACGCCACTCAATAACCACTCCTCTCGATATATGAAAGTGAGTACTGTAATAGCATATTGGATTAATGGTCAATGGTACTAATAGACTAGTATGTTTTATTCTACACATTCATTTATACATTTATTTCATTTTTTATTTATTTTACATATACCAACGGACATCTCCAATTTTATAGACTAGACATAACAGAATTTAACTACATTTTTGTAAACATTTCAACCCAGCAATAATATGTACATATGTAACAATGACATTATATATATATGTATAAATATATATATAAGTATAACAACAATAAATATATAGTAGATAACAACAACAATATAAATATATAAAACAATAAAGCAAATCTGAACATTTAATGGATGTCTGCAACAAATAACTTAACAAGTTTTTTACAGAGAAAAAAGGAAAACAGTCAATATATATTCAATTAAATAACAAACAGATTGACAAGTGATAGAATATATAACGGCAAATAACAACGATAAATAGGTGAATTAAGTCGTTCATGCCTGCAACCCAGCAATCCTCCTCCTGAGAGTCGCCACACTGTCGTGGAAGAAATCAACAGATTCAGCGATGCTGTTGCCAGACCTTTGAAGACGAGACATCGTGCTGTTTGCTGCGTAGTTGGTGCAGGTGTATTGCCTGATTTGCCTCACGAACAAGTCGCCGGATCGGGTGGCTGATGGTGTATTGAATAAAGATCAGACGCAGGATGTCAGGACAGTCAACCTTGCCATTGAGGATCTTGTGTAGCAGCACCATGTCAGCAGAAAATCTGCGACTCGCAAGAGACTGCAGCCCCAGATCCCGGGAAATGAAATGTCTTCAATTGGGACTTGTCGGTAAGGAATTCCGGTCCTGACCCCGACCATTCTGATATTGGTCGATAGTTTTCTACGCACTGAGGGCCCCCCTTTTTGAAAATATAACAAATCGTATGTAAAAAATCGCAAACAATGCACTACAGTCTCTTTTGATGATGGCACGACAGTGAGAGAACATAGGTCTGGGTCTGAAACACGGGTTGGTGAAACATCAGGGGTCCCACAGGGCTCAATTTTAGGACCTTTTTTGTATATAGTATGTATAAATAGTTGGTATTGTCATGGATAATGTATTTGCATATATGTACGCAGATGACACTTGGGCTGTGCTGGGCAAACAATATGGCGAATCTAAAAGCTTTATTAACAAATTTTGCTGAAGCTGCCAAAAGCTTATTTTTTAGAAATAGATCTAAAGGTATAAACTTAGGTAAGACACTGGTCTTGTAATTTTTTCAATTGGTCACAGTGTTCCAGCTCTTAGCATTGCATGTGAATATATGACTCTGGATGGCAATGATTTTTGTAAATTTCTTGGTAGGCTATACTTTTTGACAAGCATTTTAACATGGGACAAACACATTGATCATGTTGGTGCTAAGGTTTTGAGTGGAATTTCTCTGTTTAGAAGGCTGTCAGACTACTTGGACAGTGAAATTTTAAGGGCTGTTTACTTTGGAGTGGTATATCCATATTATTTAGGTTATGGACTTGTCTTGTGAGGAGGTTCTTTCCATTCATATACCAACAGGATTTTTGTATTACAGAAGAGAGCTCTACGTTTAATTGCAAAGGTTAGCCCGAGGACTCCAAATAAATTTATTTTTGTTTCACATAGTATTATGACTTTGTACATAATACACTTTGTATATACGTTGTACAAAATACATTAGGTACATTCTCCTGAGGATAAACGATAAAAAATATGATATCACGCTATAGCTTTGGCCGCTGCCTTTGAAGTGGCAACATCGCAAGTGGTGTTGTAACAGCTGTTTTGTTTGGAATCAGCTAATGGTATTTGTGTATTTTTCTAGCAATACAAAAGCTTGGTTACTGGGCTATGCAAATATTGACTCAACTTTAAATGTACAAAAATAGATTTTCAATTTTAATATTGTTTTGGTTTTCAATTCTATACGTTCTATTTTCAATATTTAATAAATTTATGTTCATAAATTTAAATTTAAATTAATAATACGCAAATTGATGAGCTGGTGTCACTTGAGTGTTGCCTTGCCCCTGTCTGCCATGTTAAGGAACGTCTGGCGCTAGACAACACTACTTGCAACTTGCAACGTTGCCAATTCTACCAGGCCGTGGCCTGAAGCACGCCCCCCTTCAACTCCAGGCCATGGCATGGTAGAATTGGCAACATCGAAAGTTGGGTAGTTTTTGTTTAGTGTCTGACGTCCCATAACATAACAAACAGGTGACGTCAGCTCATTAATTCGCACTTTCTTGATTTAAATTTATGAACATAAATTTATTAAAATATTAAAAATAAAACATACAGAAATGAAAACCAAAAACAATATGAATTGAATATCTATATCTGTACATTTTAAGCGGAGTCAATATTTTCATAGTCCTGTCAAGCTTTTGTAAATACACAAATACCATTTATTTGCTGCTACCAATTAAAACAGCTGTTACAACCCTACTTCAGACCTTGCGACGCGACGTTGCCACATCGAAAGCCACGGCCTGGGGCCCATTTCATAATAAACTACAAGTTACAAGCTACATCTTGTAATTTGTAATTTCCATTAGATTTGCATTGGGCGATCAGCTGATTTACTAATAATATTAGTTTGTACTTTATTATGAAATGGGCCCCTGGAGTTGAAGAGGGCCGTGGCTTTTCACGTATAATCAGACATATATTAAATATATGGTGGTAGGATTGTAAAGGCATTAAGGCATTGTTTCATTTCTCTTGCCTGCCTACTGCTAGTTAGATACGCATTACTGTTCCGTTCCAAGTTCCAATGGTTCCAATATCTCCTACTCCTTAGTCCTTCGTCTTCTTCTCTTTCTTCTTCTTCTTTTAACTTCCTTCTCTGTGTCGAAGTGTACGGTCTCATTAGGTTAGGATGGTGAGTTTTTCTCAATTATTAATATTTTTATTTAGTAATATGAAAGTATGCCACCGTGAATTTGTGTAAGTACTCTCAATTATATGTCTTATCTACAACCCATTGTTGATGCGACCAGCTTCTGTTTTTATATCTCTTTCTACCACGCCACATGGGATTACCACTGTAGGGTAGGCATAGGTCTTCTGTTACTCGAGTGCAATAGGAATGTTCGTTAACATTTTTAGAATAATGAATCGTACCAGCTATAGCATGGGATAGCCTATTCATTTAAGTGAGTTACGCCCAGATTATTTCAATAAAGTGGCGTAGGCCTAGATCGCAATTCCCCTTAGTTTAGGCCTAGTCATTAGGCCTACTGCCGAATAATTTACATAGGCCTACCCTTAGCATCTTGCATATCTAACTAAGGAGTAGCCTAAAACAAACCAGTTTAACTTTTGATATCTTAATTTCCATTGGCCAGGCATAATGCTTATATTCCTTTACCAGCCAAGATGGTTGGCCTTGGCCTAGTCTATGTTAACCCTAGCAGTGGCCAATGTTAGAAGTGGGGAATGGCCAACCCATTTTGGCGATTTTGCAGACCTTTTTTTGAAAATTCGTAAAAATTCAACCGTACAAGTAAACCTAGCCAACCTCATATTCATTTTGTTCGGAAAGAACAGGAGAATCTAGAAATAGTAATATCATAATGATTTAGACAGTGTATTTTATCGATAAAGTGAAAAAAATAAAAAAATTTGAATTTTTTTTTTTGAAATTTCAAAAGCGGCCTCGGTATTTTTTTTCTACGGATTTCTTTATGGGAAATTCATTATATACATTTTGTAGAAAATCTAATTCCCTACATAGAAATATATAACATGTTAGGAAAATATTTTTTTTTTATAAGTTTTTGGGGCGAAATATAATGACAAACGGAGAACCGAAAAAATTGAGAACCGTACAGTGTTAGTTTATGTTGTAAAAAGTTCTATAATACATGTGTATACTAATAATGATATATACATGTTTGTAAAGCTAATGAAGTAAGGAATCAAAAAAAGTCATAAAGTTTATGGTAAAAATAATTTTTTACCTATAAACATACGTATATAAAATAATGTTTATATATTTTAGCGATTTCTCAAAAAACAAAATTCACAGTACTTAGTATACAACTTTTGTACCAAATTTTTTTACTTCAAACCAACATAATAATCTTGTAGTGTATTCAATTACCAACATAAAAATGTATAACATGTTAGAAATATTTTTTTTGTAGGTACGTAATAGGGACATAATAATACAATAACCGCAAAACCGCAAATAAGTGTAAACTATAGCCTACAGTGTTTGCTTGTGTTGTGAAACATTATGTAGGCTGATGATATGTAGCCTACATATTTGTAAAGCCAATGAAGTAAGGAATCCAAAAAAGTCATAAGTAAGATGGTAAAAAGTTATTTTCACCTATGATTATGTAGGCCTATCAATTTGAGAACGTTTTGAATTTTTTGCGCATTTCGAGAAAATGGAGTGTCCCTACAGTATTTAGTAGCCTATATAATTTTTTACCAAATTTTTTACACCCAAACCAATATAAACATGTTGTAGTGTATTCATTTACCTTTATAAAAATGTATAACACCTTGGGTAAATCATTATAACCCCTCTGAATGTCAGAATCGTCATTTTTGGACATGATGCTAACAAAATAGCCTACAGTAGTAGGCCTATTTAGTATAGGCTATAACTTTTTTACAAAATTGTTTACCCCCGAACCATTATAAACATGTTGTAGTGTATTCATTTACCTTTATAAAAATGTATAACACCTTGGGTATATCATTAGATAGGTACAACAATCTCTGAATGTCAGAATCGTCATTTTAGGACATGATGCTAACAAAATACAACCTTTTATGAACACTATTCCACACAATTCAGTAATATTTATGCATGAAGATAACTGTTATACACACACACAACACTTCACTTACACTAACACTACGAACTAATAACATATTTAGTAATAAATCGCGGATAAAACTATTACGGCAACAACACAAACAAACAATGGCAATACAAGACAGCTGACCGACTGTGGCAGTAATGACTCACTTCCGTCGTCTACATCACTGTCTACATGCGAGCATACAGAAATAACCCTGAGTGCAGGGCTGCCACTCTCTGAATCTAAATTTCTTCCTCTTCAAAATGATATACTATATGACTAGTAATAATAACTTTCACTGTATATAATTCGTATTTTCCATACTGTCACCAGACGACTGTTGGCCATTTGTTAGAAATTTCGAAAACAGCTGTTTTCATAAAATCGTACCGATTGTGCAATCAATATTTAGTTATAAATATCACTACCACAATGAAGATAAAATCAATGGCTATCCAGTGGTATCACCCGCAACATCCCAAGACGAAAATTACCCGAGCAGGGTAATGCCAAACAAGACGTGTTTTGCCAGTTCCCAAGTGTCGGCTGCAAAAGTCGTACCGCGCCAAAATTTCATTTGATTTCTAATCGTCGTGACATTGTTATATACCTGCTACAGGGTTTGTTTATGTAATCAAATGAAAGTTCAGAATGTGATCTTTCGAATGGTATATATATTATTCTAATCTGAGTTGATTGTAAGTGTTTTTTTTACCGTTAAAAAAATTTCGGCCCATACCGTAACCAGACGACTTTGGCCATTCTAAGCATCAACGTCATACCGTAACCAGACGACGGTTGGCCACTGCTAGGGTTAAGTTACCGGTATGCGTTTTGGCAGGATAGTGTTTCCTCTTTTCCCGAGGCTTAGAGGTCGAGATAGAGTTGGCATCACTCTATTTCAGTGTTTCCACACGACCAATACATAATCCCGCTCACTCACTGGGTCAAGTAATCCTTAACCCTTAGAGTGCCAGGCGAGAAATAAAAGTAACGCTCAAAAAATGCTGATGATTTTTCCCGAAGGTCGCGCTAAAAATGCAGAGCGCGATCTGGCGATTTTTAGGTTAAAATTTTGTAAAAATCGAATTTTCGATATTTCGACCAACGAAAATCGATGTATCGCATCTAGTAACTTTCGACTCAATGTTAATATATGGGTTAAAAGAATCCGAGTATCCATTCGGTTGTTATGACAACTGTTCGATCATTACGAAACGTCCGGTCAGCCGGACGTTGGCACTTTTGGCTCGTTCTAAAAACGTCCGGTCGGCCGGACGTCGGCACTTTTGGCTCGTTTTAAAAACGTCCGGTTCCCCGGACGTTGGCACTCAAAGGGTTAACCCCACATAGGCTATGGGCCTAAACAAAATGTTCGTCTATGTGTGTAGATTTGTAAATTGACCTTACATTTTTGAATAAGTTCCTTGGGCTCTGCCCCACTGGCTTTTAAAGTTCCCATGATATCCTTCTGAAAAACATGTTTGTTTACATTTGATCAGTTGGATAGCTAATTTAATTGCTGTAAATATTTTAGTTGCAATTTAAGGAAACGTATGCTACAAACCTTTAGGCTCACTGACTTGGCTGAAATAAAAAAGTTACTGTTCAACTTTGGGTTCAGTGGCAAATATTTACCGTACTTACACTGGGATATTATGTAATTTTTATATGTTTAACTTACAGTATTTTTCACGCTGAATCCAAATATGCAATCAGTTTTTGTCGGAGAGATTCCTAAGTGGCCGTAAAACGAAGGTCAATATTACGAACCTTAGGATAATTGAGCGGTACCCTACTGAAGGTATTTGGTAATATAGTGTGGTCTGGACGGGTCCGTACTGAGTGAGGACTGAGTGAGAAGGAGCAAGAATATTGGCATTTGTTTGTCTTTGAAAGGCCATTTCAAATATTGTATTTGCTAACGTTAATTTGAGTAGTTGATAGTTTATAATTTTGGCAAACTGCTTTCTTGAGAGGGGCTTTTCTCCCTTAGAAACTAGGTTGTGCACATATGTAACATATGAGTTACCAACATTCAAAATTATCCTTAAAATACACAAACATAATCATAAAATCAACATTAAAAATGCAAACATAAAAATCACATTAACAGTAACGCTTTATCAACTACTTTATCTGACTACTCACCACTATTGTACATGAACTACTGCAGGGGTTGCAAATTCCCATCACTCACATGTCTGGCGGGATGGGAACTTAGCTGGCGTCGGCTTGAGAGGAAAAACAAATAACTGGTTTGAGCGCCAAATTCAAAAATGTGAATAGAGTAGTCTCTGAGACGATGGGTTACCAATCTAGGGTTAAATTATAACTTAAGCTAAGTAAGATTACATAAATTTAAATACCCCCGCCGCATCAAATCTGCAGACTAAGCGAATTTCAACTTGTCTGATTAGGTACATTTTTAATAAAATCTTACTAATATTATAAATGTGAAAGTTGTGTGTTGTTTTGTTTGAAGTTCAATCCTGCATAAACCACTGGACGGATTGGGCTGAAATTTTGCATGATAGCTCACATTTCCGATTAACATATAGGCACGGCATATTCTTATCTCAAAAATCCTTTCGGGCTCCGCCCCAGTGGCTCTGTAGTTCCCCATGTTAACCTAATGAGTATTCATATTTAAAGGGAATTAAAGAATTTAGTAGGTAGCTGTTTCAACTAAAAAAGTTGGTTCTATGATATACAAAAGCATTAAAAAGTTAAAAGATTTACCAACAGGGTGCAGCACTATAATTTGTTTTTGCATTTATTTATGTAAACAGCTAATTTGAACTAGAAGCAGCAAAATTCGCTAAAAAAACTTTAACTTAGTGCCTTTAAGCCTTTAACTTAGGCCAGGCGCACACAGGCGATTTTGAGTCGCGCAACAGTTGCCCGACTAAAATGTTCAACATTGTTTTAAATTGGAGTGCGCACACGAAGGAAACAGTCTGGGGACAGTCGCGCAACTGTTGCAACCGATGTTCCCGGACCCAATTTGCCAGCGACTGCTCTGCGACTCAATTGTTGCGGGACTGTCGCTCCAGGTTTGGTGTCCATTGAAACCAGTGTAGATGCGCACACATGCAACTAAATAGTCGCTGTGTCGCTCAGTCTCACCCCAGGAGTTCAACTACTCGTGGCCAGAACTGTCAAAGTAGTGTTTGCTCTCTTGTTGTGTGAAGTTTTTAGAAAATTACAAGTATGAGTGTGCGTGATGAGGATGTCGAACAATTGAAGTTGAGAAGAGGCCAACTATATTTAAAGTCATTAAAACTGTCCTTTCACAAGTCGCTCACTATATATGGGATGAACCCAGTATCTTCTCTTTTTCTTTCGCGCGCGAAACGTCAGCAACAAAGCACATCCTACGGCTGTATCATTGAAATCCATTCGGAACGCTGTAATGAATGTATTTCCAACACGTCTCAAGACTAGATCCGCGACTAAAAAGTTGCCTGTGTGCGCACTCCAGCTTAACTGTCGCTAGACTTCAGAGTCTCCGAGAGAGTTGCGCAACAGTCCCCCGATTAGTCGGGCAACTGTTGCGCAACTCCAAATCGCCTGTGTGCGCCTGGCCTTAGTGTCTTCATTCTTTAAAGTTTTATATTAATAATAACAAAACTGTACCTATGTAAATAATATTGTGTAAACATTGTAAATTGGCGCCCATTTTGGTGTTCATTTAGGGCCTAACTTACTATATGATTAAAACTTAGTTTAATCCTACTCCTAAATCATATATATTTATTTTGGTCAGTCTTAGGCTACTTATTAACAGTATTAAGATATGTTGCAAAAAAAATGTGTTGTAACTGACTATGTCTTGTAACCAACTAATTGATTTTTTATGGGTTTTCAGCCTTTCCAGAGGTTTGTGGAGACAGGCCGAGTTGCCTACATTGCGGACGGACCCTACAAAGGAAAGCTCTGCTCCATTGTAGATGTTATCAACCAAACAAAGGTAAATTACATATTTAAGGCCTAGGCCTACTTAAGTGCTATTGAACTGCCCAAATCATGATAAAAATGCACAACTTTAATTCAGGCTATATAAATTACTAAAACTAATGGCAGTGTTTGTTTAATCAACAGGATTTTGAAGATCTCACCGGTAGTGGTTTGTCTATTATGCGAGGATTTTCGCTCAATACTACATTTTAAACATATTTGCTGTCAAGACAAATTATTAGAATACTTGATTGGTAACTTAGGCTACGTATCATACAGTCCATCTCATGTAGAATTCAGAGGCATAACTTTCTAGTTTCAGTTCATGTCACCCGTTGTTGATTCAATATAAAATTTATATTCTTTAACCCTTCTAGAGTTACAGAGCTGCTTCCAGCGACAATGTGTTTTTACCTTAAAGTGTGAGTGTCGCTGAGAGCGACTATTTATTATACATCTCGTATAGTATGCTTCGATGCCGTGGACTTATTGGCTGGTTAATGAGTCAGTATGTTCCAAAGGCTTCAAATTATCAATCACCTGGCATTTCGCTCGATAAAAGCTATTTGATTTTATAAAGAGTTTTGTGATCCGAAACAAGTATTTCTCAAAATTCTAGGCCTACATGAACCAGGCTTGAACCATGAACCATACTCCCGCCGCAGCGAACCTGCAGACTAATTTCCTACCTGGCTGGAATTCCACTAATTCCCTTAAGATCGTCAGATTTATTTCCTATATATATCATCCTATATACAGGATTAGTAAAAAGTGTGGAGACCCCCTGTTATTTTTTTAACGGCCCATACTAGAAAAACCAAACTCGGCACACCATTATGGCATATAAAGAAGTACTTTTTGGGCATAACCTCCACTTGGTGTTCATCCCCAAAATGGGGGATTTTGAGGGAAACTAAAAAATTTCAAATACAAAGACCCCATCGAGTGACCCCTCATTTTGAAGGTCCTAGAAAACCATCAACGCAAATTAGAGGTCTCTATCTCAGTTCAGTAAAAAATAGCAGCCAATTGAAATTCTCATAAGTTCTCAAACTCAAAAATATTAAATGATAAGCCCTATCGAGTGACCCCTCATTTTGAAGGTCATAATAAAAGAAAACTAACAACGCAAACTATAGGTCTCTATCTTAACACAGTAAAATATGGCACCCAATTGAATATAAAATTACAAGTTATTTCCGACAAAGATTTCAATCAGCTTCCATGTTTTACTGGATTGAGATAGAAACCTCTAGTTTGCGTTGTTAGTTTTCTTTTATCAGGACCTTCAAAATGAAGGGTCACTCGATGGGGCTTATCATTTAACACTTTTGAGTTTCCCCCAAAATACCCCATTTGGGGTTTGGTAAGCAAGTGGCTATTAGGCTTAAAAAGTACTTCATAGCCTGCCAAAAAGGTGTGCAGAGTTTAGTTTTCCTTGTGTAAGCCGCTACAAAATTTACAGGGGGTCTCTAGACTTGGAAAACTTTAAGTTAAATTTAACTTCTGAGAATTTCAATTGGACTGGATTGGGATAAAGACCTCTAGTTTGCGTTGTTGGGTTTCTTTTACCAGGACCTTCAAAATGAGGGGTCACTCGATGGGTCTTTGTATTTGAAATGTTTGAGTTTCCCCCAAAATCCCCCATTTTGGGGATGTACACCAAGTGACGGTTATGCCCAAAAAGTACTTCATAACATGTCATAAAGGTGTGCCAAGTTTAGTTTTTCTAGTATGGGCCGTTAAAAAAATAACAGGGGTCTCCACACTTTTTACTAACCCTGTATAATAGGCCTATCATCAATTTAAATGAGCAGGTACTTAAGTTTGCTGTTAGGAAAGACAATAAGGTGTGTTTTAGGTAAATATAGACAACTCGGTATAAAGTAAACAAAATTTACAAATTTTATTAAAATATTTACGTAGACAAGCAAGCTACATCAGTTTATTTATTCTCCTTAGGAATAACATTGGAATTTTAAATGTACACTTTCTTGGAATTGTTTCTAAAACCGTTAGGCATACAACAACGATTCAATATATAGCTCTACAAATAGCCAAAATGGTTTGGAAAGAATTGCGAAATTTTATTTTTTTAGGGTGAAAAATGGGAAAATCCAATTTTTACCCTATAAACATCCCATAAACCCCCGTTTGCATAGTCCTATCATGCTGGTTCGCAAACTCGTTTAATGTAGGTTTACATGTTTATACCAAATTTCATAAAAATCAGATCATTTTAATTTGTGATCTATATGCTTGCAGGCCTTGATTGATGGTCCAGAGACTGGTGTGCCCCGTCAGGCCATTCGTCTTAACCAGCTTCACCTCACCAAGTTCCGCATACGCTTCCCCTACACAGGTGGCACCCGCATCGTCCGCAAGGCGTGGAAGGATGGCAAGGTGGACGAAAAGTGGAAGGAAAGCGTGTGGTTCCAGAAAGTCGAGGCCAAGAAGAAGGTACAAAAATGACTCTTAAATAGACAAACAAATAGCAACATTCTTTTACTTTAACACTACTTCTCAAGCAATAAAATGTAGGCCATACCCATTTGTGTATCGGTAATCAAAATCTTTGAGACCAATTATAATTTTTACAGCATAAACATTTTTTACTTGCACTACACTAAGGTCTATTTTTATCAATGATAAAAAAAATAAACTTAATGTAAGAAATTCTTTTACCCTTAAAAAATGTGTAGGCTACTGTAAACCATGATAGACCTACAAATACTCTATAATACACTGGGTCTTTTTTATTCTTGGTAATTTTTAACATGTTCAAATAAAAGTTGTTAAGTACAATCAAAACAATGTAAATAGTTATACTAAAAGTTACTAGCAACAATCACATAGATAAAATCAAGCATAAGTCAACTCTAGTTCAGGAGCTGTGGTTAGTTTCGATCATTGGTCATCCTAGATGAAGATTTAAATTTTAAATGCATCTCAATAATGTGAATCCCAGCCAGCAAAAATGTCTATGCCGTTGCGAGGATCATCTGCCAATAATTTAAGCTTAGTGGAGATGTAAAAAATCTGGTAGTATATGAAAAGTATTTTGTTTTTTTAACTTAGATTGTTATATAATGCTGCATTATGACAAAAAATATTGTTGAACACTCAAGAAAAAAGTGTCTTTTCAACCCTCGGTTTATTTTCTGCCGAACTCAGCTTCGACGTGTAACTTTACGCCCTAGTGATGAAATGTACTATTCTGTTAATCGTCTGATTTTTGATAAATGTTATTGGGAGACAGTTGTTATGAGATCATAATGTTATTATGTTATTTCTAGTAAAGTAGGCCTTTTGATTTTAGACTTGGATATTGATACTAAGTATTACTTTGCCATTCATATTTTCAACCTTTACTGTGTTACAGAGAGCTGAGATGACAGACTTTGACCGCTACAAGCTGAGGTATGCACGAAGGATGCGCAACAAGATCCGCTCCAGAGTGTTCCACAAGCTAAAAGCCACCAAGGGTGGACGGCCTAAGGGTGAGAAGAAAGAACCCAAGAAGGGCAAGGCTGCACCCAAGAAGAAATAACTGTTAAAATTTTAAATTTATTAAACAATTTTAAAAAAAGTTATTGTTTTTGGAATATTTGTCATTTTTTAGATCCTAAATAGTATATTTCATTACAAGGACCAAAAGTGGCATCTTCCGGCGTGCGCTCACAGGAAAATCAAATTTCAGTGAGTTGTTTTCAAGTACAATGCGAAGCCAAGGACGGGGATAATGGTCATGGAGCAAATGTCGGAAAATAGCTTTCGGTACGAGTTATGAACGATACTTTTCATCACAACGCAAAAATACACACATACAGAATAATATACCTTGTTAAAATTCAAATAGTTTTATACCACTCTTTATCATTGAAAATCTATTTCACAAAGTATATGGTTTCAAGATTATAGATTGTTTAGGTAAATTAAGGTAAATAATTCATTTCCAATTAAGGAAAAAACCGTTTTTTCCTTAGTTAAAAATACTGCCAGTTACAGTGAAATTGTAATGTTTTGTGTAGGCCTATATAGTGTACAGTTTTGCTTTCCTCATGCTAGGTTGGACTCTTTACCATTCAGGTACGCCTGCCATCCTCACTTTATCAATAGGTACAAACTTACAAGTGTTATTCAGGCGGTGCCGTAGAACTGAATTGTGACTTAGAGCCTTCCCTTATTCAAGTTTCTCACCCGTATTCGTCTGGGTGCGGTGTCGGGTATGTGTCATCTTCATGATGTCAGGAGCGATAATTACAGTAGCTCCACAAATTTTGTACTTATTTGGGTTTGTGCAATTTCTAGAAACTGATTTGTTTCGCTGAGCAACTGTCACTCCAAGCAAAAAAAAAAAAAAACCTTTAGACAGACACCAGCAACAGTGGCGTTGCTAGGTATTAAAATTCCGGGGGGGGGGGGGGGGGAAGCCTCAATTTTCCCAAATGCTTAGCATAGATTTCCCAACAATTTTTTTTATTTTAAGAAATCAATTTCTATAGGCCTACTACTAAAAAATCTACAAATTATTATACTACACTGCAGTCACACTCAATCCAGTATTTATTAACTTGTACATCAACAAAACATAGCTAGTTTTACTTAAATACAAAATTACTCAATTAAAAATACGTCTAAAACTTCTACCAATTAATTCATAATGAAATTGTATGACTCCAAAAAACTTGAATATTGTTTCAGATCCAATAAACTTTACAAACCTTGGTGGTAGCAGACGTAGTAGGCAACATTTTAGGGATATAAAATAGGCCTAGTATAACTTTGGTACCTTTGGAAAATACCACAGTTGAATTTCTTTCAAACACTAACAAACAACATAATTCAACTGAAGAGCTACGTCTCTTGTACTTTCAAACTCGCAGACGATAGTGTTGGGAATCGATAGCCGATATATCGAAAATATCATCGAAAGTTGTCTTCCGATATATTTTCAGTATCGATATTTCACTCTGATATTTATTTTTTACTATCACTTGTCATGGCCATTGGAAGTAATTATTTCTCCAGTCTAAGCCTGAGGTTTAATCTGAGGTTAAAATGTAGTCTAAACCACGATCGTCAGAGGTAATATATATTTGGGGAAATCGGCCCTTTTGGAATAAGTACAAAGAAAAGAGGACAACTTTTTTGGTTGTACCTATTTATATTCTCCCGCAACTAACGAAATGTTAATGGAATAAAGAGATATAAATTATATATTTCATTAATTAGCAGTTGGTCGGTGTTTTTAATATCGATGTTTTCTCCGAAATTTATTGTTACTTTTACTTCGATATTTTTTTTACATCGATGTTTAAAGGCCGATATCACTATCGATAATAGTATCGATGTCCCAACACTACTGTATCAGACAAATCATCAACACAGGACAGGATCAGGGTAGCTAACATACGTCCAACAAGGAACAACGTTTCTCTCCAACAAACTATACGAGACGTAGGAATTGGCTAACTCAGGAACTCGCTAACTCGGTCGTGTGTCGGAACTGGCTAACCGTCTCAGTCAGGAATTGGCTAACTCCGGAAGTCGCTAATCCAGCCACGCCCAATGCACGGGGCGTTGCCAACCTTGTACGACGAAATAATTGTACACTGACGTATTTCAAAATGTCAGTGTCAATGAAGATACATTAAATGTTATTGTTTTTTGTTATCAATTCCACTTTTAACAGATAACTAGCCTCAAGTAATTCAAAGACAATTAAAAAATCAAGAAAAAGTGTTTTTTTTATTTAACTGTACAATGGCCAATTAAATGTTTATGATTTTGATCTTAAATATAAATGCCAGCAGTATAAAAGAAAATAATAGAATATGAAAAATATTGAAAATTCAGTTTAATTGGTAAGAAATAATTAAACCACTACGAAATTAAGCTAAAATACTCGCAAGTTCTCAAACACGGAAAACAAATTTAATCGTAATGTCGTAATAAACCAAAACCATTAATTAATACAGCCATCAACCATCGTACTTCTTTCATAACTAATTCATAGATTTAAAACTAAATGTTCGTCGTTGAATCGTCTAACTTACGTGTACAAATGACATAGACTAAGTTTCATATCAATTTATAGAATAGCTGTAGGCTTAAATCTAGGCCTAATAGTCTAAACCAAAGCATTGTAGGCCTACTAGTAAATAGTTGCCTATTTCTAATTTTAGTAATAATTTTACATGTTTTAAAACAGTTTTTAGATTGTAAACCTAAGCACCACTAGTAAATAATATGCAAATATACAGGGTGAGTTTCTACTGACCGTGTTAACTTCGCCAGTGGGTTCTACTCACTAAAAGTAACAAAAAAGTTCCTATAAACCCATGTCCGATTTTTAACCTTTTGGCTGTAATAGGGGATTTTGTGTTTTTCTTATTTTATTAGACTTTCTCCACAATTTATGTAATAAAAACTTAATCAATTACTTTAGAGAGTTGTAGTTAGAATCATTGGAAAGAACATTAAATTTGCTATAAATCAAAGGTTTCATTCAACAATTATACCATTACATAGTCCACGTTATATCCAAAATAAAGTAAAAATGTCATTAAATTAATTAATTACGATAACTTTCATGAGCCTCCTTTGATACATAAACCTGCATTTATGCAATGTTGAAATGCATAAAAAACTTGGCATTTTAATAATCTTTCAAATGATATGCTATTCAATACTATTATTGATATAAACCAGTGAGAAATTACTAATAAACTACAATAAAACACGGTTTACAGATTTTGTTTTTGCACAGTTTTACTGTTAATAATAATTACTGTATTCATCATGTTAGCATAATCTTGATTGGTAAAAGGCTCCATATTTTAATAAATGTTGAAAAACTCTTAATTGACTTGGAAATATAAAGTTAAAACCGCAAATTACTTAACAAGGTATGTTCAAGCAGCTGAGTTATCTAGCTATAGATGACAAATCAATAAAAGCTGACTTAATCAAGCACAAGGTAAAACTAATTACACAGCATTTAAGAATCAAACACACTACATCTTTGAAAATGTGAAAAACCTTGAGTTTATACATTTTATTAATTCAGATAATTTTTATAAATATTTAAAAGTTAAAATAATGTACAAATTTTTATCAGATAGTTCAATAAAATACATCATGGAGTATACAGTAATTATTATTAACAGTAAAACTGTGCAAAAACAAAATCTGTAAACCGTGTTTTATTGTAGTTTATTAGTAATTTCTCACTGGTTTATATCAATAATAGTATTGAATAGCATATCATTTGAAAGATTATTAAAATGCCAAGTTTTTTATGCATTTCAACATTGCATAAATGCAGGTTTATGTATCAAAGGAGGCCCATGAACATTATCGTAATTAATTAATTTAATGACATTTTTACTTTATTTTGGTTATAACGTGGACTATGTAATGGTATAATTGTTGAATGAAACCTTTAAATTATAGCAAATTTAATGTTCTTTCCAATGATTTTAACTACAACTCTCTAAAGTAATTGGTTAAGTTTTTATTCCATAAATTGTGGAGCAAAGTCTAATAAAATAAGAAAAACACAAAATCCCCCAAAACAGCCAAACGGTCGAAAATCGGACATGGGTTTATAGGAACTTTTTTGTTCCTTTTAGTGAGTAGAACCCACTGGCGAAGTTAACACGGTCAGTAGAAACTCACCCTGTATAATATTCATATAATAAAACGTGACAGGGTTATTTTAGTTCACGATTTTTATTCAACGACTTGACAGATTTTCCTGATTTGACCAATGATTTGATGCAATCCATGAATACATAAGGCATACCACTTTATAATATATTGATCAATATTTATTTAAATTCAATACCGGTAGCACTAGCTCTATTTAAAAATACATTACCACTACAATGTATTTCTGTAATGACGTTTAACGAGTAAATTTTATAATGATTTATGATTCAATTTCATGATTCAAGGTTACAAGCCCAGTATATAAAATAAGAACTTAATAATTTTATTTGCAGAAGTTCACAAAATGGTATTTATTCGAATAAAAGAAACAAATGGCGGACTACGAAAATAGATATTTCATAACATGTAAAAGATCCAAATAAAATCATTAAATTAATCTTTTTGCATCCCAATAAACTAAAATTTAAATAAGAAACCCGCATATAAAACAATCCCGTGTAGGCCTATTAGTATATTTCTCATCCTTATGGATCAGCTGAAGACTGTCCGGTGCACTGTCTTTAGAGGTCGTGTTTTGTTTACAATTGTTTCTTGTTTTAAGTCATTTAAAACCTCGTTTAATCAAATAAAACATTAAAATCACAACTAATAACATGTCCCCTAGTTATATAACCAAACAGTAAAGAACAAATCATGAAGTTAACTATAAAATAATAGAAACATAATTTCGTCGACACTAGCGATCAGTGTTACCGGACATGAACTAGACACGAAAAACGAGCTTCAAAGTTTACAATGGGATGTAAAGTTTTCTTGTGTTGGTTAGTCTATGGTAAGACTATAATGCATTTTCCGTCCTAATAATCACAAGAATAATATTAAACATACTTCTAAATATATTTATTTTATCGACTACATTGCTCTTACTCCTTATTATTCGTAGGATACGACATTATGGTACCGATACGATATAGGTACTAACTACACTTTCGGCAACGCTGGCCAAAAATCTTCATGCTTGGCTCCTATTGGACGGCCCGCGAGGCTTCTGATTGGGAGTTAGCGAGTTCCGCCGAGGGACGGAGTTAGCGACTTCCGTAAGAGGACAGAATTCGCTAACCCGGCTCTATAGCGGGTTAGCGGGTTCCGGAGTTAGCCAATTCCGAAACCGAACAAGTTAGCGAGTTCCTCTCATTGACCAAATTTGAAGATAGGGCGTTTAACATGGGGTTAGCGAGTTCCAGAGTTAGTCAATTCCGCGGACCCAACTATACCGCTAATTGGTTAATGATTTCAAAATCAAAATCAAATCAAATCAATTTATTGACACAAAACAACGTTACATTGTTCGTTAGTAACGTTGATTTCTTCAAATAAGGCATGTTTAGGCCTAAACAAAGTTAAATGCAAGTTTAAGAAACATCAAGTTTATTTGTCAAAGTCAAAGAAGTTTTAATCTTTGATGGATTTTCACAAATATTTATATTTTATTTTGTTTAAAAATATATTTGTCTTGTATCTCTGACTTCCCAACTGTCCCAACTCGTGGGAAGGAAATTCCCAACTTTTCTCTTTCCAGATTCTGGGGGGTGGAGGCTCCCCCCCCCCCCCCCCCAAGCCGACACTCCTGACCAGCAATCTAGCAGATTGTATGGCAACATTTTTGGTAGCAACCTTGAATAAGAGAAGACACTGAGTTTGAACCAACAGAGTTTTGGGATTCAAAAAAATTGACATAGGTTCTATACTATGAAGACGCAGAGAGGAAGAGTACTTGAAACAATTGGCATTGCAATTCAAAGGACAAAGTAGGCCTACAATAAAAACTGCAAACTTATTAAACTATACTATTTAATTCATTCAACTGTTGTTATAACTTAAATCTAACTTTACACAACATTCTGCTGTAAAACTAAATATGAAAACATTGTATAACAATTTATTTTTGTGCACTTCATGGAAGATACTAAGTAATGCTAGGACTAGTTTTGAGAGAGCTTAAGTTTAAGGAGTTAAACATTCAAATAAATAAGATCGATACAAAAGTCAAACTACATAAATACACAATCACGATAAATTATACAAACCATAAAAAAGAGCACTCAGTAGTGGTTAACTCTAGCTACAAAATAGGAAATGCGAAGCACTAAAAATAATACTGTGATGACTTGAGGTAGAATCAGTCTTTACTGTGAGGAAGTGGAGAGTGCATTTTTGATTCTGTCTTGAAGGGAGTTGAACCGGTCGATATATTGAGCAATGCTGCCAGGCTGCTGGTTTTGGCTACAACAATAGATTATATTAGTGAAAATTCAATTTGCTTGATAATAGGAGTGAAAAGATATTGATCCACTAGTCTAAACTCGAAACTGAAAACAACTAAAATAGTCAATACACTAGATTAAATTGGTTAGGCTGTAGTAGAACTATATTCAATATTGCACTGTTTTCTTGAGAATTTATGTTTTATTTTTGTGATTTTACACACCACAAAAATTATTGGCTTATACCACCTCTTTGGTCATCTGTTGTACTTACATTTTCAAGTAAAAATTGGTGGATAGTAAAAACAAGGGAATGATCCATCAATATTTCAATATTACTTAGCCGTTGTGTTGCCACATATTCAAATTGTAAGTTACTACAAAATGAATTAAAATAATATAGCATTAAATGTTTTGCTAACTTCAAGCATAGTCAAAGCTTCAAGGTAAAAATTGCCTCTATAATTGCCTGCATTCATAGTTCTGCAAAAATATTTCTTAGGAGTTGAACTTAGAAATATTGAGCAGTTTCAATACTGAGATCTAAGGGTTAGTTAACAGCTTTTAAAAAACAAATACTTGAATGAACATGCTCAAAAATTTACGATAATGTAAAATCAAACACTGCAAAACTTTCAAATGCAAATATTACATATTTACAGTACTTGTACAAAAGCGTGTAACAATTAGTAGGCATACCAAAACAACAATCGGTTAGGGGGAGAATAACTTTGTGTTGTTTCTTAAGTCAACTGAATCTATATTGCTAATGATTTTTTTTGTATCCATTATTTCTTTGGAACTTTTGGGGATGAATAACCAACAGACTCAGGTTTCTAGAGTTAACTTCTCTAACCGTCTTATTTTCATTAAT
Organism: Macrosteles quadrilineatus; assembly: GCF_028750875.1. Classification (NCBI taxonomy): domain Eukaryota; kingdom Metazoa; phylum Arthropoda; class Insecta; order Hemiptera; family Cicadellidae; genus Macrosteles; species Macrosteles quadrilineatus. Next base: position 3,977,683 of record NW_026542605.1, read on the forward strand.
TTGTTCAATACAATGCAGTTATTTGTAAAGTATAAATGTGAGGAATCAGAAGCATCAAGCGACTATGTGTTATAATATACAATCTGACACTGACGAGTGAGCTCGGCACATCCAAGTGTCAACATGAAGTACATGCAGCAACTCACCCTGCGGCTAATGACGATCGGAAGGCAGAGTGGACAAACTCATAAATGGTTTCAACCAAGAAAAATGAGCGAAAGGCAGTCGAGATCCAAGTGCCGGGCTACAAAATCGACTGAGAGTAAAACCAAAACCATTGACCAAACACACTTCCTGAGGCAACTAACCTAATTCATTTATTTTATAGCAATATCTCACTTTAACCACACAGAAGTATGATGCAGGGTATACTTTAATCGTTGTATCCTGAGACAACAAACTAATTTAAATACTTAAATAAAACTGGTTACTTAAAAAGAAAAATAATTAACTACTTTCATTTAAATATCTATTTTATTTAACCTACCTTGATGAGGGCACGTTATTTCTTCGCCACAATGTTTGAAGTTCTGTAATATTTTCTGCTGAAAAAGTATGATTGTTATCAGACAGTGTAGTTAGTTTATTTTTACCTTAAATACAAACACTGTATGTATAAATAAGGTATGCATCCTTTGATAGTGACTGTGTCAAATAAATACACGATCATTCACAGTTAGAGGATTAACCATGCAGTGATTAAACTAGGACTAAAATATTAAACAATAGCAAAGCAAATACTGTTGTTTAAGGTCACATTGTAAATGCATACTGTCAGCTACTTTCATATGTGTGCAAAAGATTTACATTAAAAACTGATTGATACTTGATGCTGCTAATATGGCTAGTGTTTTCATTATTAGAAAGAGTGAAATTTCCATAGGATGAATGTGTCAGCCTATTTATGTATTGATATAAGTCCAGAGATTGTGGAAGGCACTAAATGATCAAAATGTCTTTCTTAAATGATGTTGACAAAACTATAACGTCATAAACAATGGACTTGTTGCATTTTTTAAAATTCAACATTGGTATTTTTCATACTGACAAAATGACAATTACAATAATATATGGGAAAATAAATAAATATAACAGTACATTATATATGAAACCATGTACCGATTTGTTCCATTTTAACTTTTTCTATTCAAACGAGCACACACAGTATTTTCCTTTAGCCTTACCACTGTAGGGTCCGTTTCTAGCGGAGTTGAGAGCTCGTTGCAGCAGACGACAAGTATTGTCATACGTTTGCTTGCGATGATCCACCAAAAACTGCATGCGGAACACGGCTCTTACTGTACATACTGCAACTCTGTAATGTAAAAAATCTGACTTAAATGTTGGTTCGGCAAAGCAATTGTCATTACAGTCACGACATTAGTGTTGCAATACTACTCGTTATACACATTACTTTATGGTGTATGTTTAGAGTTATTGATCTCTTTTTTTTCTGATGAGTTCTCATGCTTATTCGATGATGCTATCAAACTGATCCCTTCCTTACTACAATTTTTAAATAATAAATGAAACTTCCATCTCGAAACTAGACACATATTCCAACTGTTCTAGGATTCTTGTAAACAAAAATTCATAAAAAAATATGGTTTGTTAGCTAGACCAACCAGTTTTGAAATTTAGGGTGGCTAAACTGACTTATATTTTTGCCCAGGCACAGGTTGACGAATTTGAGCGACGGTTAATTCAGAATGTCGGTTAAGATAAGGTCTCGGATGCTAAAGAGCTAGTGTTTATTTTATCTTTTTGTATTATATCTTTACATATGACCTACAAGCTATTTGGTATGCCTGCAGTACACTATTGCCGAATGTAGACAAACTAAGAGGAGTGTGATAGTGTACTCGGTGTGCTCGCTTTTTTAGCGGTCTCCTGTCACGGATCAGAGGAGACGAACTAGGACGAATGACAGGCACGAACATAGCAAGTACACACTTGCTGTCATTTGTAGTCACGGATGCTCTCTGTCTACAGTATTTACTGCAGTGGCTGTGTAGTTAAAGTTACTTTTAATTGGTACCTTTTCATTATTTACTACTAGATCTTAGAGATAAATTGTACAAAGTATGGAGTGGTCTAATGAGGAAACACTGTTGTTTTTGGAACTATACCATAGTGAGCCTGTTCTGTGGCCGTGGGATAATTTAATTGTATACATGTATTTAAAAAAGCATTAATTTAAAATGTTTAAGCCGCAGAGAAGTAAGAAAAAGTGGATACATTCAAGTGGTATCTACTAGCACCAATTGGAAATTCTAGAAATTGTCTAGAATAGTCTTCGACGTTAGCATCCATGTTGCAAAAAATTTTTGCACGAATGTTTTGCCGGGAATGCGCAATATTGGGTTAGGCATAGTTTGGCCAAAGTTAGCCCATCGATAGTGTACTTGGTTAGTTTGGGGTTGTTCGGGTTGCACATTTGTCAACATTTGTGGTCGCAATCTGACCCGAACATATGGCGAAACATTCGGGAAAATTTTTAGCGATGGTGCACTGGTAGCTGTAAAGGTTAATGGGCTGACCTAAATCGATGCTCAGGTGTGGGGGGAGGCGGGGGTGAGGGCGCAGGAAACCTATACAGTGCAGCCACTGTCTGTCTCTCCTCTGTTTGGTAGCCTCTCAGACTGACCATCAGGTAGCGCTTCTGCCACACCAGCGCCTTGCGATGACTCTCCGCCTTCAGGTACTTCTGGAGCAGGTGCTGAAACCAACAAGCACAAAGGTAGTAATATTGAGTAAACATCATCCCATTAAAACAAATAAATTATAAAAATCCAGTGATAAATATCAGCTGTTTGCATAATGAGAGAGCTATTGTTGTCAGATGTTAAAAGTCAGCAAACTCAGGTAGAGCAAAATCAATATCATCAAAAGCCTGAGGTCAAAAATATAAGCACTAAATTCTTCTTGTATTGAAGTAGAAAGTAGTAGAATACTTACAGTGGAGTTGGTGAATCCGTTATATGAGTCTGTGCCACTGCCAATTTGATTCTGTGAGCGAGCCAGTGACTTCTTCAGAGCCTCCTTCTCCTGCAGCCACGCAGCTCGCTCAGCGGCAAACATTGCGTTGAGGTTATCGACTCCACCATCCACAACCTGCAAATATGTAAGAATTGAAAAAATTAAACCAAACAGAAAAAGCTGAGTGTTTTGACGGACTCAGAGAGGTTAGCCCACTGTGGGCCACTTTTTGTTTCATTGGGGATTCTGACTATTGTAAAGTTGTATAAAGTTGTAGTTGTTGTAGTTGTATTGTTGTTAAGTTGTTGTAAGTTGTAAAGTTATTGTTGTTGTGTTTTAGAGGTATAAATGTTTGTCAAGAATAATTTAAATATGTTTTCTGTCAGAAAAAAAACAAAAACCACAATCCTGTAGATTTAGGTTTAAGTTGAATCAACCCAGGGTTTATGTTTAACTAAATCAAATTTAGTTAAGGTTTAACTTAATCAATGAAATTATTATGTTAACTTAGGTGTACATTTTTTTAACAAGTTAACATTGACTAAATTGACTTTTCAGATGTTGCCTTAGGCCGGCCACACACAGAACCAGGCGGGTCGGGGCGCGACAGGGCACGACGAGACGCCTGACTTAAGCCCTGTCTTGTTCCTGTCACACACAGAATGAGGCAGGGCACGTCAAGTAAAAAGTTTAGCCCCCATAAACCTGAAAATTAATATAGGATTTTTTTATTTCTGAGCTGTGAGCCGATTTAGCCAACTTTTAAATTTGACTTTATACTTGGGAGCAGAATAGAAAACAAAATTCAAAGTCATACCTCCAGAGGAGTGGTTTTTGAAACCCTTAAGATATGAACGTTGGCCCTCTCTTTCCTCAGTTATCAATACCAAGATAAATTATTAGTTATTCAACTACTGTAGTAATATCATCACTGGTCTGTAGTCTTATCAAAGGGTGTAATCTTTGGTCGTATAAATTGTTACATTCTTGTATGTAAATTGTATCAGTTGTAAAATAATCCTTATCAAAATTAGCCCGTAAGGGAATAAATCACATGACCGCGCATGCGCAGAAAGTTCTGCCCGGCAGCGACTTGCCTCGGGGCATAATTTTGGAGACCTTCGCATTTTGTCCTGTGGGCGCCCGGGGGCGTCTTTTTGACGTGCCCTGCCTCACCCGGTCCTGTGTGTGGAGCTCCATAAGCGCCCGTGCAATTCCCGTCGCACAAGACGCCCCGGGGCAAAATGCCCTGTCGCGCCCCGCCTTGCCTGGTTCTGTGTGTGGCCGGCCTTAGAGAGTGTTTCATAATAGATTGTATGACTGATAACAATTGAATCCTTTTTATATGTTGAAAAAAAAAAAAAAAACACAATCATTTGATTACCTTAATATTAAGCGCATGAATACGAGACTTAAGATCTTCAATGATCTCATCTTGCTCCCTCCTTCTTTTCAAAAGGTCTTCTTTTTCTTCTTTCAAAATGGTGTTGGCTGCCAGTAAATCCTCCTTTTCACCAACCAATCGTTCAACTGTGACGTTGGACTCCTAAGGGAAAAGAACCATAATGTGATCGTTTACAAATAAGTGGATATGATGGGAAGTAAACAGTAGTAGAAAACAGTTTGCAAGTACTTATTGAAAAACTGCACAAGTTAACTTTAAACTAGTAGTTAACAAGTATTCTTCTCCTTAACTATGATCTATTCTGCTCAGGTAGCAAACATTTTTTTAATGTTGTTAACCAAAATACATATCCTTTGTAGTTCATTTTTAATCAATATTATTCATTCATTGTGGTTCATTTTAAGTCAATATTATTTAAAGAATTATTTAATTTTCCATCACAATTTAAAATACAATTTGCTAAAACAAAGTTTTAAAGACACTGTGTAACATTAATATGCCATGTTTCAGATTCTTTATCACCTGAGAATAGGAACAGATTCCAGAGCCTTAAACTTTGTGAACACTTTGTTTTTTATTGCAACAATCCATAGAATAGTGAAAACCAAAGTTTTCAGACTTTGCGCACTAATTTTGGTTATGTTTTAGGTAATTTTCCTCCTGAGGACCGGATCATATTTTAGATCTCTGGACAAAGAATTGTTTTCTACTAATCCCGATGGGAAAAGTCTGTAATAATCCCTTGAATAGCATGGAATGTAAACTCTCAACTCACCCTAAGCCTGAGAGCCAGAGGTGAATCATCTGTGTGAGCCTTTATCTGTAGATGACTCTGTCTCAGTCTCAACTGTAGAGCCATACACTCCCTCTCCAGCTCTCTCTGTTGAAACAAGTTGATACTTGATAAATAGTCACATTAAAAATGGTAAACAAAGGTAAAAAACTTGGTGAAAAAGATTAAATGTCATTGTGTCCACTCAACTCACAATCACAACTACACAGTTGTAGTTGTTATATTAATATTACCAAATATGAATGAATCTATGTTACTTAAAGTCATAAAAAAACCTTCCTCATGGTTGGTAGTTCTCTATTTTATAACGTTAATCTACTTTGCATAGAACTTATCAAGCAGTATTAGCAAGGAAGATCCTACTACCAAATTTTTTACCCAATCGATGTAGGGACCATGAAATTTTAATACAAGAAGTATATCAAATTACAGTGTTAAACATGATATATTTTTAATCAAAAGTACAGCTAAGCAAACTCAATATAAACTCTTACTTTAGCTTTTTCAGCCTGGTTTAGTTGTTCTTTCAGTTTTTCTTCAGCAGTCTTCCTTCTGAGGTGCCTACTTCTCTCCGCCAGCTCGATGGATTTTATTTTGGATTCTAACGTTTTCCTTAACCCTTCTTCAATGTCAAGCTGACTTTGGAGATCTTGGAGCTAAAAGGATTGATAATTTTGTTATAATGTGGTGTAAAGTTAAAAAATAAGATATAAAATCACCATTTATAACACTTTAAGAAGTATACCAAAATGGTCCATCTAAGATACGTTCTTTGAGTGAAATATTAAGTTAGTTCAACATTTGAAAGTAACAAGTTACATATCTATAGGAATTTCGCTAACATGCAGGTTAGTCAGTTACCTTGGAGTGTAACTGCTCAGCAGTTCGCTCAGTGTTGAGGTTTGCTTGATTTAACATCTGCCGCATCTGTTCCAACTCACGAGTGCGATTCTCTAACGCTTGCTGCAAACCCATCTGAAACCATCACTCATCATGGCATATACAACTTTAGTTAGCCTTTTAAGAATTTAATATAAAAAAAATATACAGAAACCTACCCAGGCATATATCAAACAATTTACCTAAATATCACATCAATCGGTTGAACATTCAGTAATTTATGGGCAAACGCCCTATTTTCATGGTAGTATTGTAATATTTACAACCGCCTGAGCAAGGTTAGAAGGCAGGGATTTCTTTCTCTTTACCAAACATAACTGTGATGACAAGAAAATCGGTTATGCATCTTACCATTTCAGTGCCAGCAAGATGATTTCCTGTCAATTTTTCTGCCTTAGCCTTGGCCAGTTCCTCATTGAGGTACATCAACTGGTTCCTGTTGAACACTCTCTCCTGCAGCAACTCTTTCATCCGACTCTGATTCTCTTCAAGCAGCCGTTGCAACTAGATTGACAGAACAAGGGTAAATGATAAACAATCACAACTTGAACTTAATGACCTTTACAAGGGAAGCTTAGAAAGTTCAATTTCTGGTTTTTTATAACTTATTATGGAATGTAAAGGGTGCAGCAGTGTAACTTTCTTTATTAAATGTACGCCATTCAGTCAGTTATGTTGTTGTGGAGCACTCGTCTTGTTTGCAAGGTGGGAGTATACAGTTTTACAATACCTAGTAAAATAAAACCCTTTGTTTATTTATATAATGGGTTTTATTATGTTTTGAAAACAGGAAGTTATGCTGTCGCACCCTGTACAATCATTTAACTGACTGGTTGTTTAGTTATGAACTGAATGGCATGAATTATGTATTCTGATTGTGTATGTTCTTACAAAAGTTATTCAACAGGACTTTACCTCTCTCTCTTTAGATCTTGTTTCCAACGGTTCAGTTCTTATCAGTTCCTTCACTCCATCCACTTGACGTTCCAATTGGTGGCTGAAAAGTAACAAGAGTTGTTGTACTTTACTATACATCTCTAAATAAATACTAGTGTTTTACTGTTTTTTGTTTTGCACTTAACAATGCAGACACAGAGAAGTAAGGTACGGAGGAAACTTACTTATGGGACGACCGTTCTCTAGTATGTTGCACTGGAAATATTCTTGTGATGAGCAAGGAAAAGACTGAGTGGCAAGCACTGTCAGACAGGGCACAGGGTTTTACCCCACCGTGAGCATTGTGGTTCACGAGGGCGAGGGAGGTGGCGTTTACCCTAACACTAGTGACTAGGGGCTATACACCACTTAAGTGTACCATTGAATGCTTTTTTTGTACCTTAGTTCTATGTGATGCACGGAAATGAGATGGATGACCAGGAAAGTCATACACCTCAGTAAATAGATTACTTTTGCAACCCAATATTCAAGCTCTGGTAGGAACTATCTTCTCTACACCAATCTAGATCACTAAAGTATCTAGCGGCTACTCACGCAATGCCTTTAAACTTGTCTTCGAGTTGGTCGTTGAGAGTTTGTAGTCCTGCTACCTCCTCCTGTAGTTCCCCCACTCTCTTACTCTGCTCCAGGTACCTTCCCCTCTCCTCGGCCAACCTGGCACGCAGCTCATTGACCATCACTCTCTCTACATGCAGGGCAGCCTCTAACTGTGACATAACCATCAAACCCATCAACATACTTGGGTTTCTTGCAACATATGACTCATGATTTTACTTAAACAATCTTATTACTTAACAGAAATCCTTAAGACGTAGGGCGTCTCGGTTATCAAACCCATCAATTTAGATTTATGATACAATCACTTCGCTTTCCCTTTACGACGGGGATTAGTTTTTCCCATTAATGCTTCTGAATTACAGCAAAGGATGTGTTATATATAAGCCAATCTATAGTTCTGAAGCAATAGTGATCACAAAAAAATCTGTTTTTGTTTTGTGTCAAATGAATACCAGTCTTAAGTGTTTTTATTGTGAACAGAATCTTAGATTAATTCAGCAATATTTTTTAGCAATTTATGTAAGGCTTTTACATTGTAAGAAAACAAAATATGGTTGAATCCATTAACACAAATCATCAACACCAATCACATATTAAATATATTTTCTTTAAATTTAAAACTAGCAAGATGATTGCCTACATTATTATTATTGGCAAACAGCTTTTGCATAAGATCTTATTACACAGGTTATGTAACAAAGCATATTAAAGATATCCATAATTCAATACTTTTGACAATTATATAAAAAATAGCTTATAATAAGATAAGTTGATTGACATTTTGTATACCTCTGCGAGACGAGTGGTGAGAAATTCAGTCCTGGGCGGCATCACATCACTGCGGTTAGCTGGTACCATCTCCAACTCTGCTTTCGTCTGCCATACAGACAATGGTTAAACACATGTGCAACATCTGGCTTAACATATTTGTTGGATAACTACTTACAGGAAATAGAAATAAGAGACACTCTATGTAAAGGTGGGCCTTTTTATGTGATTTTCTATGTAAACTCATCAGATGAATACCAATTAGAATAATTTAAATAAATTTTTCAACCGTTGATCTTTTAAGTAAAGACTCAAGAAGGTTTCATACACTTGCCTCTCATGAAACCTTTCCAAAGTATCTAGAGGAAAATAAGTATACTAAACTATATGATATTAAGTCAATAAACATTTCTAAAAATTTTAAAAAGTAATTACAAAATTGCTTATTAATAAAATGTATAGTATAATAAACTTAAAGATTTGTTAAATGATGTGTTTGTATGATTTTTGGCTTTTTAGATTCTAGCTTTTTGACTTCAAAGATTCTCTCGCATAGAACGAAAATAAAAATATATCATAGTATAATTCGACCAGTATTAACATATGGAGCTAAAACTTGGATTTTAAACAAAAAAGAAGAAAACAAAATTTTAAGAATGATATATGGCCCAAAACAAGAAAATGGAGAATGGAGAAAAAGGCATAATAGGTAGATAAAGAATATGTATAGTATAATGATTATGATGTAGTAGCACACAAGAAAGCATGGAGAATAAGGTGGGCAGGACACGCACTACAGAGAGAACGGGGGTCACTATTAAAAGAAGCAAGTATAGGAAAGTCAGAAGGGAAACGACCATTAGGAAGGCCCAAGAAGAGATGGTGGGATAGTGTCTCCAAGGATGTCAGAGAAGTGGGAGCAGCAGTGGAAGAGGCAGAAGATTGAGAGAGATGGAGAGCAGTTGTTAGTGCGGCCAAATCCCGCCTTGGGCATAAATGGCTATGGGAGTGAGTGAGCTTTTTAAATACTTTATTCTATATTCGGCTAGGTATTTTTATTGTTTGTGAACATTTTACCTGTTTTCCAGCTTCGCTAGTTCCGAATATTGTTATGTAAAAATAAATTATTGACTTTACTTGACTTGATAGAGAAGAAACACAAATAAGTTACTGTACCTGCAATTCTGACAACAATGTCTGGTCAAGTCGTGCTGAAACATTTAACTCTTTCTGTACTTCATCAGTCAGATCGTCTAATGAATCTGAAACCAAAAAAAATAAAACAATGATAGAAGGTGTTTTTTATTTTGAAATTTATTATTGTGAACTTAAACATAACATTCAATGTTTGTGATGTGTCTGATGATGCCATAGCTGGCAAAAGGCCTCATAAAAAAATTCATGAAATATTATTGAAGTTTTTATTTTAAATTTGATTAAAACCAATATTAGGCCTACCAGTTATTATGAGGTTATGACAGATGTTAACCAATAAAAATAATAAATGTAATAACAACTATGGTGAAAAATTCAAGTTCGTTTTAAGATGTGATCAAACTAAAAATAAATGTCAAACCAGATTTGTAAAACAATATAAGCGATTTTGCTTGTTATGAATTGTTTAATTTCATCAAAAACTAGCAAAGGTGTTTGCAATATTTGTAAAATAAAAACAACTCTTACTTTACGTTAACATCCAAAAATTAAGATGTTAATGGAGTAAAAGTAAGCAAATTCAACTTACTTGTAAGTGTTGATCCCTCTCCACGGATATCCACCAATGTACTCTTGGAAACCACAAGACTTGGTATCTTGTTTTCCCCGTGTTTCATTCTAAGATGAGCAGAAAACTCTTTCTCTTTCATCAATTCATTTTTCAACACCAGATTTTTCTTTTCAGTTTCCCGCCTGGCTCTTCTTTGTCTCTCATATTCTCTCTTTAGAGATTCATACTTCCTTTTCAAACCTTCAAAACTATCCTTGTCAGCAACAATTTCTCGAGGTTCATTGTTTTGTTTTTCTAAAGACACTAAGTTTTTATTTAAGTCATCCCTGAGAACTTTTAGCACTGCTATTTCATTGTTTAGAAACTGTTCAGTTGACGCTTTCTCATTTTTAAGTGTTTTATAACTATCATCCAGTCTTCTCAGTTCATTATGAAGTTGTTGAAGTTTATCATCTTTTTTATTTATTTCTTCCAAAAGGGACCCTAGGTTATTTCCTACTTCCTCCAATTTTTGATGTAAACTCTCATTTTCAGACTGCAACTCAGAATTACTGAGTTTCAAATTTTCTAATTCATCTTTTAACTTGATCGCATCATCAGAATCTTTCCTCAACATGTTTTTCATCTCAGCTTTCTGTTTTCTTGTTAATTGTTCTACGTTCTTCTTTAAACGTTGACAATCTTTAGAAAGTTTATTGTTATCTTCAAGGGATTCTTCTAGCTCTCTTCTCAAAGTCTCGACTTTTTCACTGTTTTCCTTGGCTGTGACAACAGCACTCTCTAATTCTTCCTGAAGGGATTTACACTTTGACTTTGTCATCACCAGGTCTGACAGAATGTTCTGTTTGTCTGTCTCAAGTTTTGTGATGGATTTCTGCAAGTCTTCTTGCGTTGCTCTTCCTCCGTCCAAAGCTTTCCTCAATTCTGCCAGCTGTGCTTTGTAAGTGTCACATTCCTCTTTGTATTTGTCACTTGTCTCTTTCAGTTCATTCACCGCTGGATTGTTCTCGTAGAACTCTGCAAATGATTTAGCCTCTTTCAGTTTCTGCTGCAGCTCTTCCATGATACCCTGCAGAGCCTTCACGTCAGCTCTTGTCCTCACATTTTCCTCCTCCTTGACAGCAAGCTCCGTCTTGACTTCTTCCAGTTCCTTTTCCCTCTCAGTCAGCAGTTGTTTGACTTCCTCTAATGACTCTAGCTGCTCTCTCGCATCGTCCAGTTTCTGTTGGATTGACGGAAACTCGTGTAGCTGAACCTCACATTCCAGGAGTCTTTGGGTCTTCTGTTCCAGCTCTGATTTGAGCTGAGAAAGCACGTTTTCTAGTTGAGTCTAAACAGATACAAATGTCTTTTTTAGCCAACAACAAATGTTTAAATAAACAAAGGATTAAAGAAAGATAAAACCATTGCTAAAGATGTGAAACTAAAAGTGCTATCCAGTTTAGTCTCAATTACAAATCTTGCTTCTAACACTGATGACCCATGTTGCAAAAAACCTGCATACTAAGAAAATTCCCATTTGCTTGATTGAAATTCACTGTAGTGTGAACGTAAACTTCATCTTACTTGGGCCCTAACTGGCTCTCAAATGAAACAACCCATAGCCATAACTCTTCTGTCTACGGAACAATTATTGTTTTACAACACTTCAAAACATTTGCTCTTAACAATATCGACAACCTACTGCTTCAAAAAATTGATGCATTTAGTTAAACCACTAACTTTCAATACTAAAGCAGACATCCTATCTATATGAACTAGCTGTTGCCAGTTATTTACTCATAAAGTACATAGTTAAATGAACCTCTCATATCGTCTGCTTTTATTGCAGTTTAAATTTCTCTTTTAGTTGTTCCCAAGCATGGGCTTGTAGTCAATTCAGGGAAAAATGATTCTGAAGTCTGATGTATGTATTTCTTGTATTAATCCTGTTGTTGAATAAAGTGATTTGATAGTATAATTGATGTAGACATAATGGATACTTACAGCTCTGTTGGGAGACGCAGATAGATGCATCTCAGGTTCAGGAATCTTACTCAAGTCTTCTCCAATCACTCTGGGCACCAGTCGACTGCCGCCCTCCTGTAGACATTAACTCCACTTAATTTCAATTAAAAATTAAATCAAAATCAACAAGTTTTAGAAACATTGCTAATTAATTCAAAAAACTTAATTACAATCTTCATTGTGATTATTTCTTTGAGTCCATGGTAATTAAAATAAAGACAGGGTAAACAAAATCTATTCATAGATTAACACTATTTAGTTTCTTACATTAAAAAATGAGAAATTATTTTACTATGAAAGAAAATTTTGAATCCATTGGTTTGTTTTGTTAAGTAAATACTATGACTTCCTAGCAATTAACTATTTCCATGCATTTGTTACAACAATCGTTAACACTGAAATGAATCACAAAATATTAATCACCGCTTATCTCTTCAAGAGATAACATTGACTTCTTGTCTGTACTTGACTTAAAACTAAGAGTTTTTTATTAAAAGTATTGCAATTAACTGAAATTTACTTGGTGACCCTGAGCTAATAAAATGGGATAAACTTGCTGAAGCCTCTTTGAATATGTGGGTTCTAAAGACATCTCCAAAGCTCAGGCCACAAATCAATGTGATTAGTTAAGTTATTGTGAAGAAGTCTGTTTTGTCGTTTCTTGAGCACAAAATATACAAATACAAAGTTATAAATTGTATTTGGCTTTCATCCTACTATACCTTTACCTTTATACATGTGTTTAAATAAAATTGCCGTGATGTTCATTGCAGCAATACAACAGCCAAAACCAAACAATATTCAAGAAATTATTCTTTTGTAGAGAAACTCGTAAAAATAATAAAGCAGAAAATCACTTTGCTAAACTGAAACTTAGTCACCCCTGAAACTAAAGTCTTAGACCCCACGGTAGGTAATCTTACAGGGTGATTTGTACTCAGTGTGACAAAATTTTTTTGGTGTAAGTACAAAGTAAATGAAGTGTCATGATGCACATCAAATGTTCCAAGTCTCAAAATTAGCTTACCAAAAAATTATTTTATGTTTTTCAAAAATAACCATGCTTATAAACTTAATACAGCGATTTCTCAATTACCTGTATATGGATTTGAGTAGATAATGTCATTTTCGTGTTCTACATTAAATTTTGAACAAGAATAATGGAAAATGACAGAGGATCAGTTGTAAAAACTCCATTGAAAATAGATTCAAAGATAAAAATTAAGATGTTTGATAAAAATTTAAAAAACAATGGTCAATTGAATTTTTTACACCCTGTACACAAGAAAGTGTCGGAATATGTTAAAAACTGTGCCATTTTATAAGCTTTCCAACCATATGCTACACTATTGAGCTTTATGTCTGCTTATGTACGCTTTAATGGTTTGAAGACTACAAAGCATGGTGTCTTTAACATTTAAAACATAGAAAGTCGGCATGTATTAAGCAAAAGTTGTATTTTTGTTTCAGCTTGAACAGTAAAAACAGTAAAAAAGTTCCCTGTTTTCTGGTATTCAAACCACTAAAACAAACAAAAAAATATCTAAACCTCAATAGTTTAGCATATGGTTGGAAAGCTTATAAAATGACGCAGTTTTTAACATATTCCGACACTTTCTTGTATACAGGGTGTGAAAAATGCAATAGACCATTGTTTTTAAAATTTTTATCAAACATCTTAATTTTTATCTTTGAATCTATTTACAATGGAGTTTTTATAACTGATCCTCCGTCATTTGCCATTATTCTTGTTCAAAATTTAATGTAGAACACGAAAATGACATTATCTACTCAAATCCATATACAGGCAATTGAGAAATCGCTGTATTAAGTTTAAAAGTATGGTTATTTTTGAAAAACATAAAATAATTTTTTGGGAAGCTAATTTTGAAACTTGGAACATTTGATATGCATCATCACACCTTATTTACTTTGTACTTACACCAAAAAAGTTTTGTCACACTGAGTACCAATCACCCTGTATAAAAATACTAGGAGTTTCAACCCATTATAAATGTTTAAGTAGTAAAAGCAGAAATAGTCCTCACTTTTAAATCTGTGGTTTTAAATCTGCTGGTTCAATCTTGAGAACAATAAAATTCTGGACACAAATGTCATTGTTTTGAACTACAGGAATAATAATCCTATCAAGGTCATCAATCCTTACAAAAAAATAAAAACATAGAAAAATTGGTGTAGAACACAATTGGTGACAAAAACACAAATACTTACATCCATGGATAGAGGCGTGGAGAAGATGGGCCGTATGCTGCTGTGGTCGTGACGGAAGTCTCGGACTCTCTCTCCCTCCCCCAGTTGAGACTGAGCCACACTGTCTGCGAAACTCACTCTCAGACCTCGCGACTTGGACGACAGACTCTTAGACGACTGATCCTGCTGTTAACATAAAGTGTTAATAACAATAAAAAAAAAACATATTTAAAACAAACTGGACCTTTTTAAGCACCAGATTAATATGTACACTTTTCTTAAAATGGAGGTTGGATTTTAATATTTTAGGCCAATAGTATTCCTTCTCTTTCCGAATTTGGATGGCTTGGAAAAGCACCTTGACAAAACAAACACTACTTTTTCCTCGGTAGATCACACATCAAAATAATGAAACAAGTCATACGCAACCCGTTTGTCTAGCGTTACTCAGTACAGTGGAACCTTGATAAGAAGACCCTCGATAACAAGTCACCCTTGATAACAAGTGTCATTTTCAAATCCTCTTAAAATTATTCTACCCCTAATCACATGTTATTACAAACCTCGATAAGAAGTCAACCTTGATAACAAGTCTTATTTTACAATCCCCATGAGAGTCTTGTTATCAAGGTTCTACTACATATTGATGTCATTGTTGCATTATTATATGTATACATAATTATATGTATTAGCTAGCTTATTAATCTAGTCTAACAAGGTTAATGTGTAACCCTATGTTACCATAATATGTGACCATGTAACACATATTATGGTATGCAATTGTTTTTGCATGATTGTTTTGCTCAAGGACAATAAAGGATTTTTGATTTCCTTAATTTATTGCTCAGTATAGTACTGTAGGGTATTACCCATAGGGTGTTTTGAAACATATCCATTCAATTTGGGATTTAGATAGTTTGGCCTTTTTTGAGTGAAGCTCTTTGGTATCAGCTTCCATGTAAAATTCTTACACCATCCCCCAACAACGGCTGAACATATTTCCCCTAAACCTACCAAGGTTGTTTCAACAAATGGTGGGGAAGGTTTGTGAGGAAACGTATTACGATTTTTTATTGCAAGTACAATAATAATTGGGTTGTCATGACGGTTAGGAAACAAACGTATGGCAATTCGGGTGGGGGGGGGGAGGGGGGTGATTTTTGTAATAAGGGACCCAGTCTGAATATTTTTACAGGACCCCGTACCACCTACGGTTAGCTCTGAGGTATAGTAAATTTTTTCCCTGCAAAAAGTTATTTTTCCCTTCAAAATGTCTACCTGACTGAGTTCCTCCACTCGCTGCTGCAGCTGGTCTATGTCTGCATTTTTCTCCGCCAACATGACTTCAATGAGTTGTGGGAAGCTCACATTGTCCTCAGTGCGGTACTTCTCCACCATTGCCTGTTAAACAATAAACCCTTTAAGTGCCTCAACATTGTACAAACTAAGCTGAAACTAATTGTTTTTTACAATAATACTTGGATTTCTGAGGTATGAATTCTTTATCCTCCTACTATACTGATTGAGCTCACAAAAGATATAAATATTAATGGATTCCTGAATTATCAACAGAATTGCAATGTTATACGCCAACCAACCCAAACATGACATTTATTTATGATTTCGTTGTAGTGCTAGATAGGCTAACAACACCTTTTCCGATATGTCCAAGAGGATATGTCAGGTTATCAAAATAATTTTTACGACAATGATTTTTAATATGAAGGGATTGTTTTCTAGTCTACACTACAACTGGTTGAAAAGATATGTTTTGATATTAACATTTTTAGTAGCCTACAAAAGGAAATGGGTTGAGACCACGATTTTATATCTGGTGGAATTTACAGTAACAGTAATTAGCAAAATTCAATTTTACAAGGGCAGCCAATTTTAACAAGTAAACATTGTAAAGCTGATGGGCCTACACATAGGCTACTCACAGATCACAGACCCTAGGAAATTTGTCATAACAAAACAACCGTCATTACTATTAGTTCTCACCTGCAACTGTAGTTTCTCAGCCCTCATTGTCTCCAGGTCTCGGGTTAGTTTCTCCACAAGCTCATGCTGATGATCTGACATGTTTCGGATCTTCGACTCATGACTCTGAATCACACCTTCAGACCGTTCTAGCTTTTGTTTCAATTTCTCAAGCTGTGAAAGTAAAGTGCAGTACAGTAAGTAGTATCCTCTAAAGCTTTAAAATGCATTGGCTCCTAAATTTATACTTATACAGTAGAGGATATTTTGTAATTTAGAAATCAGCTAGAACCAAAAGTGACATAGTAGGCTGTGTAGATTTGTAAATTCATCAGTGAAGTATTCTTATCTTTAGGAATACTACTAGAAGTATTCAGACTACAGAAGTAGGTATTCTGTCTTCTGATTATTTCCATTATTGTACACTACACTTAACAAAATCTTCAACAACATAGTCAATGTGACACAACCTATGTTCTCCAAATTTCTCTCAATTTCCAGGCCAATTACAGTTAAGTTAGCCTTACTTAGGTTAATGACAATATTTATGATATGCACTATGGAATTGGAACATATATTAGCAATAATATTAACGGCCATTTTCAGAGTGTAAAAGATTCATTTTTTTCTTCGTCAAAATGCTTAAAATGACGACTTTGCAAGTATAATTTTACAAACCCCGATCCCCTTTTCCGCTGGGGTTATCCCTTAGGTTGTTAGGTTGTTAATTTAGGTTGTTAAACGAGGCCTCACATTTTATAAAGACGGCTCTGGCTTCAACGTGAACGCATGTTTTTGTTGATCGGCTCTAGGACAACCACTGTTTAGCCTGGCATCTGACGGACAACAAAAATGCAAAATTATTGACTCCTGCCAACTCTTAAAGTGATATTTAGACTCATAGACTGATTGATATTCACCAGTGTATCACTTAGACATTTTAGCCACATTGTTGGGGTTTTCAAACCCTATTGCTTGCTCAGATACCTTATTGGTACCCAATTGTAAACTTAAGGTACCTCTGAACATATTTTAGAAAGAGTTTGGAGCAGGTACCTTGCGCTGAGTGTCACACAGCCGTTCAGACAGTTCCTTGTTCTGCTGCTCCAACTGTAATGCCCTCTGTGTGAGAGGCTGGGTGACTGAGGCGATCTCCTTGTCACTTCTTACTCTCAGCTCCTCTACCTGAACATATGAAATTATCTTAAAGTTGAGCTCAATATCTTGACAGGTAGCTATCCTTTCCCCGTGTAAATTGATTCAGTTTACAATAACTAGTCAATTGAATGATAATGCTGTCATTTTTTTAGAAAATAAGTTTGTAAACTAGAATTTATTACAGGGTGTCCACAAAACTGATTCTCTTAAATTCCTTTATCAGCTAATCTGGTAATTGAAGAAATCTCACTGGATATTGGATGGAACTATTGGAATGAACATTGCGGTTAAGATTTATTTAAATATTATGTTTGATATAAGAGTATAACATTTTATTACAGAATTCAGAGTGGAAATCAAAGTTGGTACCTTGTTGGTCAGTGATGCAACTTGCATGAGAGCTCTCTCCCTCTGGTTTTGAAGGACATCATGTTCTGTCTGTAGTTCCTGAATAAAAAAAAAATAGTCATGAAGATAAACAATTATTATTAGAAATATGATGAGAATAAGCTGTATTATTTTATTTTCTAAAGTTATAAACAAGAATTGTTTTATTGTTGATTACTGCTATTCGTTACTTAAAGCATGATTTTTTGAAACATGTTAAATGAAGCATGTTAAAGAATAAATATTCTTATCTCTCAGATTCAAATTGCAATAGCTCTTCCTAAAAAACCAAACAGACAGCTGAATTTTCGGTTAAAAAGTAATAAGAGGTTGGTAGCCTCTCTTAACCTTGCATTTGTCCGTCCACATGAAAACACGTGGAACGTACAGTAAAGCCAAAGTTGAGCCAGTAAAATACAAGAATGAAATTTAGAAAAAATTTAAGTGGAAAACATAAAAAAATTGCAGCTTTGGTTTCACAATCTGACACGCTACCAATCGTAGCTACCAACTCACATTAAATAATATTTAAAACCAAATTTCAGTTCAATCTTGATGAAGAACATGAACTACTTTATTGTAACCAAAATTTGAAAAATCATCAGACAGCAATGGTGTTACATATTTTACAAAACATTAAGGATGATAACGATTCTACGTGTATCCAAAAAGTACACCCGCTGCAGCAAACCGGCAGACTAAGCAAAAAAGTAAGAAAGTCACTTATTAGCTTTACTCACCTCATTTTGAGCCCTCAACCTGTTGATCTGCATGTCACGGTCTCGTAGTTTTTTTATGACATTTTCCGCAGCACGGGAGTAACGCAGCAGTCTCTCACTGAGCAGCTCAAACTCCTCGAGGGGGGGACAGGGAGGGGAGGGAGGACAGTGGGTCTCCGGCGTCAAGCATCTTAGCACCTCCAGCTGGTCCCTGCGTTTAAAATATTCAGATAGAGAAAATGCTTTTCTGTTTGACAAAGGATTCCAAAAATGTTTTTCACTAGCATTGTGGTACAAAATTACCATGGGCATCAATTTGTATAAATTCTGATGAATTATTTTTACTTATTTGAGATTCCAGTTACCCAACTGTCCTACTGCCAATGGGTTACCATCAATCAATGATGGTATTAAAGTAGAAAAAGGTAGCATTTCCAATTTATTACAAACATGTGGCTCTAAATGGTTTGAAAACGGGTATACTTCAATAATGATTAACATGTTTACAATCATTATAATTTTTTCTGTTATCAGTCTTTGCTGGCACAACCGGTTTTGCTTGGATGATCAGGACTCTATAAAGTATGTGATTCAAGAATACAAACCTGATGGAAACATCCTCCGATGGTGAGCTCAGACTGGCGCTGGACACATGAATATTGACAGCTTCTAACTCCTTGATGTGGCGCTCCATGGACTTGGCCAGTGTTCTCAACTGTCAAAAAACAATTCTGTTTGAACTGAATAGTAAAAGGAAATAAACTTAGAAAAAATTGACAAAAAAAATACTTTCTCCATACACTTGCGTATAGAAAGAAAAACAAATGTAATTACAAAACACACATTTTTTTTTTGTCAATCAATTCAATTTATTTATTTATTTGGAAAATCTCAAAAATATTACAACATTTCATAAACAAAGCTTGCTGCAAAAGCCAGGAAAAATTGGCTTGTCTGCAGCTCATAGAGATAAACTTGTTCTAGATAACAATGTACTTTGTCCCTTGGTCAGTCTTCTCCATATTACACTCTGGTTTTCCTTGTTTCTTGTCAAGATCTGCTATTTGTTGTTTTGACTTATTCTCTACCTTTCTATATAAGACTAGCTTGCTTTAAAAACAACTTGAAACAATTATCTTAAATAAATAAAATATATAACAATAAATAACATGCATTAAATACTTATCAACTTTAACAATAATATAATGAAATAATTTTTTTAACAATACAACAATACATAACTAAATAAATAATTAAATAATTTATAATAACAACAATATTAAACCAGTTTTAATGGATTCCTTGAGATGACAGTACTAAAATAAATAACATTCATGAGTTAGTAATACTACATTGTAAAAACTAGAATCATGAGCAAACAAAAATTCCTGCTCACCTGAGACTTGACTTGTCTGAGAACACTGGCACGACTGTTCTGCTGCACTGGCTGCTCCTCGTCGGTGTCTGTGCAGTCCCGCAGATTGTGCAACTGTTGCAGAGTGTCTGCGTTGCTGCGCACCTGCTCAGTCAGCTGAGTCTGCGTCTCCACCAACCGTGCTTCCAACACAGCCTCCCTCTCACAGTGACGTGACACTTGGGATTCTAGCTCCTCTATGATCTCTCGCAGCGTCCATACCTGTACAGGATAGTTATACTCAGATGGTTTGGTGGTTGTGTTTCATTGACATTAAAATGTAAAACTTGTAGATATTGCAGCAGTAGATTCATTAATGCAATATCAAAATCAAGTCTTAAATGTCTGGATGCAAGTGGTCGTGGTGTTCAGCTTCAGATCTGAAGGACCCTGACGCCAAGGAACATTCATCAGAGAACACATTCGTAGCTTCTGCATCTGTTATTGGTGAGGTTGCTGGAACCATGGTGGGCGACTGTACAGCTACAAGAGATTCAAAGAAGTAATAATCTTGAGTTCATGGCTGATACACACTGTTTATACAACTCTCTCCAATATCCGCTAATGTTCTGGAAGGGATAAGACGGATATTGCATATATTTATTAATATTAAGTGTATTGTCTGATGATTAGATGTGATCCGGATATCGCCATCCAACTGAGCAGTGATCTTTGTCTAGATGGTCAACGAGTGCGTGTTGTTAGAAAGCAAAGACTACGATATTCACAATATATTCAACGGAAGGTGTGTGCCAGCATTGTTCACAGCGCTTAATTCCTATTTACGTTATTTACCACAGTCTTAAACACTTGCTATAAGTTAGCTAAATTTTTAATTTTGATTAACAAAATATTAATTACAATTAATTAATTTAGGCCTATTTAGCAATAACATTTGCAAGGTAAGCAAGTAAGTTTACTACTCTATAATTATTCCCGAATGGATTTACCTTTTCAATGGCGGTTTTGCACTCTTTCTCCAACTGTTCTTTTTTCTCTTCTGATTCTTTCAATCGCTCCGATGTTTCTTTTACTTGAAGTTCCAGTGCATCAACCTAAAAAGTCCAAAAGCAACTTGAAATACAGATAAGACATTTAAAGATAATATTTTTTAAATGAAAAAGTTAAAAGGTATTATATATTTAATGAACTTTTCATTAGGGCTGCTCTATACAGGAATTTCTCAGATTTTACAAACATTATTCATTGCCTCCTGCCTCCTTGCAAAGAGTAGTCTATTAGCTACCTAGTGTACTCCATGAAGCATCTACAAAAGTACAAGCGTTTATAACACCCGTGGTTACACAGGTAATAAATGGCATTGCCCATAGTAGGATTTAGAAAAAACATTTGAATGATGTGATATTTTATACTTTAAAATATATATCTAAATCAGGGATGAAATTATTGATATGCTCTTTGGTATTGGAACTTTGTAGGCGATTAGATAATTGAAAGATGTAATTGGTTACTCTTTACAATTTAAATCATGCCCAACTTCACTGGGCTTAAGAGGCTTAAGCTACATTCTATTTATATTCATGTGAAAATAGACATATTATAGTCATAGATGTTTTTAGAAAATTACCAGAAAAATTCTAAATATCACAATATTAAATTAACACAATGTTAAAAGTTAAAACATTTATGTTGTCTTAAGATTAAAATATACACCCAAGTTAAACAAATTAACAATAATTAGTGACTTTGACAAAAGAAGATATTGGCATATTTTATTACATAATAAATAGTCGATACAAAAGCAAACCTTCTATCCCATTTAAAACATGGCCATTAAAAAATCCAGGCCTAGATCCCATTCCAAAACCATTTTCCCTCAAAGACAACTAGAATACACTTATCTAATAAAGTCTACTTTTCATAATTTTATCAGAAATAATAATATATATTTGACATTCATCTTAAAAAAAAATAGCCACCAATTTGTTGTCTTTATGTTAAGGTATAACTTGAAATAGTAAATCTGCTAAGGACGGTGACAGTAAACTAAAGATGATGGAGCAAAGTCTTTTAAAAAATCTGCAAAAATAAGTAACAAGTTTTATGAAAACCAAAAGGTTTTCAAAATGAGTTTTAAAGCATTTCATAGCATTAATAAAATGTTATATTGCAAGTAACAAAGCAAGTGTAAAAGCGAATTTGAAAGTGAAAAGCGCTAAGTGTAGCATGCAGTAAACTCACTCGTGGGCAATGATCCGCAGTAGCAGGCATAAGTGGAGGTTGCTCCTTCGTACACTAGAGTGCGAAAACAGATAGTGCCAGTGAACCAAACCAAACCAACCACCATTACCAGCGGTAATACTTTGACAGTGCAATACATTTCAAGGGAGAGCCAAACGCCATTTGAGCAATTTACGGAAAGGGGCAGAGTTCAGCTAGCTTACCAGGCTAAATTACTGGGCGAGGACCTTTAGATACACAATAAAAGGCCACAGGACATAGATCCTAGTACTTTTCCAGAGAGTGGATTCACTTTTCAAACTAAGACAAAATATCAGTGATGTGTAAAATGAAAATGTGCTTTCATTGTGTATCTACTTTTCCCAAGTAAAATAGCTGAGTTCTACCCATTTCTATAGAGACTTCTTATACATCACATTAATGTTTTACAAACATCTTCATAATTTAAATAAAAGAAATGTTGTAAAAACTTATTTTTACTCTATATTTGAAGTCATACTAAAATTGTGTTGGTATAAAAAACAATAAAAAGAACACAAAAGTAGGAAAACATATATCACCTCATTTTAAATACATGGTAAACAATACATATAATAATAAGGTACTATTTCTTTTACTAAAGTCATTTGTTGGTGATGGAGATTGTTGTTTTAACGATCATTGCAGGAATTTGCATTTTTATATCACAGTTTATTGGAGTGATTAGAGGGATAATGGCATGTAAAAAATCTGAATAGAAAAAAATAAACTTATGCTCTACAAAACAATAGTAGACAATGCCAGCAATAATCGTCTTAACAAGGCTTCAATAAATTTTCACTGTTCAATGTCAAAATATTATGCTAGATTATATACTCATGCTTTGACAGTGGTTAATTTGGCACAAAATTTAGGGAACCAAGTAAAAGTTATAGGCCTACGGATATTTGGGTCATATTTCTTAATAAAAAAGATTTTCATCCGTTAGTTTATAAGAACGACCCAAGTCATGAGTACTATTCAAGCATTATTTATAAACATAATTTCAAATAAAGAATCAAGAGTTCATTTTGATATTAAGATGTCAATTAATTTTAAATCATGGCATACCTACTACTATACCATCCACCATTGTTTTCAATAAGGGGAGTCGCTACTGAAAAACTACCAATTTTGTAAAAAACTTTATTTTTTTATTATTTTTTTATCTTGTTCTATGGATTGTAAGGTTTCAGAAAAACATAACATTTGGTATAATATATATTTTTATCACTGTGAAAAAAATATTTGAAGTGAAGCGTGCACACCTCTTTTGGGGCATCAACTAGGCCTAGTATAAACTTCAACCGCTGTTTTCCGCGACTTTAAAATTTAGTTTTTTTTATATATAAGTTTTTATAACTTTTTAACTATTACAGCTATATGAATGAAATTTTTACCACACATTGTTTATACTATAAATCAACTTTCTGTGCATGGATATTGTAATTGGGTAAATAAAAGTACGTGAAAAAAATGTATAAAAATTTGTAACCTATATATTTTTCTAAAACTTATTTTTGAAGCCATAACTTATAAACTAATTGAGAAAATAACTTGAGTATGCACAGAAAGTATGTGCTTTCTTTGCTCTTTAAAATAAGATATCGAACAATAAAATTGGTTCAGTAGTTAAATAGTTATAAGAGATTTAAAAAACCCCATTTTTCCCCGCCAAAAAACTTAAAAAACTCCAAAAAGTATGTAAAAAATTTTTTTTTTTTTACTTTAACGGCAGTAAATCTTTTTCTAAGACTAAATGAACTTAAAAAAGTATATATGATAATTTTTAAAAGGATTTTATTAAAAATCACTAGTTTCAGTAGTGACTCGCCACACATTTGTACCATTACCTTTCCCTCATTTACATTAGATACGTATTGGTTTATTTAGTAAGGGTTAACAGAGCTTTACAAGGCTACCATTAGCTTTGACTATGACAATAATATTAGTAGCATTTCCAATTTTGCAAAAAAAAAATAATGTGATACTGTGCAATGTTAGTTAAACTTCTAAATACAAGTTGAGTGAAGCGGGTGAAGTTTATTATAAAAGTCATTTTGAAGTTATCTACTCTTCTAAAAAATAAGGAGCCTATCTACTGAAAGTGGAAAGGAAGGATGGCATGAGGTGAAGAAGAATGTGGTAAAGAGAGGAATAAGATGGTTGGTGATGGAGGCAAAGGAACTGTGGAGGGTTTTGAAAGGGGAGAGGTCTAGTCAACCAAGACATGGGAATAACTAGAACTAGGGATGTGATGATTCTCAATACCAATTATATACACCAACGATTCTTGGGCATTGGTATCAGTCTCGGGATTTGATCGTCAAGAATCGATACTGATCACAATACCCAACACGCCTGCAAAAATTGCACAATCCAAAATTCATGCTTTTGCCACGATTGAAAATGACGATGATGTTGTTTCTTTGACCGCTGGATACAACAATGATGTTTACATGGTGGTAGGATAAATTCATGATTTGTACAATCGTGGAAGACGATGATGATGTCTACACAACAGCAGGAGATGTTCATGATTTTGCCGCGATCGTGTAAGACGATAACGATGATCTGGTGACCAAATTATATTCAGGGTATTTCTAAGATCGAGGGAGATGATGATGTTTCCAATACCGTGATAGATTTTCAGGATTCGCCCATAACCCCAGGAGGCGATAATGTTTCCATGACCAAGGAAGATATTCAGGATTTAGCACCGATCACAGAAAGGTGACAAAGACGACTCCATGACCGTGGGAGATGATCACGGTATTACTTCGAGCTCGGCTTGATTGCAAATGTCAGGTTGGCACACCTCCACTTACTACTAATACAGTGAACTCCCTCCTCCCTCCTCGGGACCGAGGCCAGTCCGGATAACGGATTTTCCGGTTAAACCGACGTCCCCAAAAACTCGTTAATAAACTATACAGCCCGATGTGTAACTCACTCATTCACTGATCAGGTATACTAATTCTAGACCACTTCTAGATGAGCTAGAGACTTGAAATTTTCGGCGTTTTGTAGGTCTAGTGCCCAAACCCCCGGGAAATCCCGAAAAGTCGCATTTTCCCTTTCCACCCCAAAATTAACAATTTCCCCCCTATGTTATTCTTATGGGAAATAACATTGAAAAATACCGACTTTCGTACGCTCATCTGAACCGTTTAGAAACGTGCTAGAGACTTGAAATTTGCGTAGTATTGTACTATGGGATCTTAAATTAGCGATGAAATTTGCAAAAGGCCCATTTTCAAATTTTAACCCCTCCAAAAATCCAAAATGGCGCACCTCTGAAAACGACAAAACACGTTTTTTTCAACCGGATGTAGCTCGAAAACGGTAAGAGCTAGAAAATATTTGAAAGTATATCCAGGAACAGGAATTAAATTTTGTACAAAACCCTGTTAGGCGTTTTCCTAAAATCGTACTCCTTCAGCTTCAAAAAACGCCCTAATTTCAAAATTTGGTAAATATTTATTACATTTTTACCGGTTTTCGCTATTTTTTCATACTTAAATAATTTATTTTCGCAAATATTATTATAGCTTTGTATTCTCCTTACTTCACTTCAAATTTTACTCACTACATGTTTTTCGTAACTTTACTCCTTGACCCCCAAAACTTAATTTTAATCTAAAAATTTGAAGGGTTTTTGCCACTTTTACGAGCCCCATGTTATTCTTATGGAGAATAACATTGAAAAATGCCGACTTTAGTATGCTCATCTGAACCACTTAGAAACGTGCTAGAGACTTGAAACTTGGTAGTATTGTAGTATGGGATCTTACATTACCGGTGAAATTCCCAAAAGTCCCATTTTCTAATTTTAACCCCCCCAAAAATCCAAAATGGCGGACCTCTGAAAACGAAAAAACACGTTTTTCCCAACCGGATGTAGCGCGAAAACGGTAAGAGCTAGAAAAGATTTGAAAGGATATCCAGGAACAGGAATTAAATTTTATACATAACCCCCTTTGGCGTTTTCCTAAAATCGCACTCCTTCAGCTTCAAAAAACGCCCTACTTTCAAAATTTGGTAAATTTTTATTACATTTTTACCGGTTTTCGCAATGTTTTCATACTAAAATATTTTTTTTTTTTTATTATTATTGCTTTGTATGCTCCTTACTTTACTTTAAATTTTACTCATTACATGTTTTTTCGTAACTTTACTCCTTGACCTCCAAAACTTAATTTTAATCTCAAAATTTGAAGATTTTTTGCCATTTATACGAGCCCCATGTTATTCTTATGGAGAATAAGATTGAAATATAATGACTTTGGTATGGTCATATGAATTGTTTAGAAACGTGCTAGAGACTTGTAATTTGGTAGTATTGTAGTATAGGATCCTAATTTAAGAGTGAAATTTGCAAAAGTCACATTTAAAAATTTTAACCTCCCCGAAAATTCAAAATGGTGGACATCTAAAAACGACAAAACACGTTTTTTTTTAAACAGCTATAGCTCGGAAACGGTAGGAGCTAGAAAAGATTTGAAAGAATTTTCATCGTCAGGAATTAAATTTTCTACAAAACCTTTTTCAGCGTTTTCCGAAAATCACACTCCTTCAGCTTAAAAAAACGCCCTACTTTCAAAATTTTGTTAATTTCTTTCAAATTGTTTACGGGTTTCGCAATTTTTTCATACTTAAATAATTCTTTTTTGCAAATATTATTACTAATTTGTATTATTCTTAATTTACTTTAAATTTTACTCATTTAATGTTTTTTAGTATCTTTACTCCTTAACCCCCAAAACTTAGGTTAAATGTCAAAGTTTGAAGATTTTTTACCACTTTTACGAGCCCCATGTTATTCTTATGGAGAATAACATTGAAAGTGGCCAACTTTGGTATGCTCATCTGAATTGTTTAGAAACGTGCTAGAGACTTGAAATTTGGTAGTATTGTAGTATGGTATCTTAAATTATCGGAGAAATTTGCAAAAGTCCCATTTTCAAATTTTGAACTCCTAAAAAATTCAAAATGGCGGACATGTAAAAACGACAAAACACGTTTTTTTCAAACGGCTCAATTGCAGGTCTTGCGCCATGGCCCATTTATTTTTACCCCCAACCAAAAAAGGGGCCTGGGGGCGGAGCCCCCAGCGAGCCAAAGGCGAGTTGTGTTTATACTCGTGATCGCTGGTCTCAAATCTTTCCCACGAGAGCAGTGGTTTCAGTACCGCCCACTTCCTGCCGATCAAGTCCGGTTAAACCGATGTGCTGATAAAAACTGTCCAGTTAAAGGGATGACAATTCCGCTGAGTGTAGTCTGGTTAAACCGATGTCCGGTTAAAAGGTGTCTGGATAAAAGGGAGTCTACTGTATAGCCTAATAATATGATAGCCTAATGGAAATTTATTTTAATATTTGTTTGTTAGATCTTAATTTACCTACCCTAGATATAATTTTTTTCAATGTATTTAGAAGGGTATGAATTATAATTGGCCAGTTAGAATTAGTTAAAATGATATAGAGACAAAGAATTGGCCAGTTAGAATTAGTAAAAAGGAATAAAGACAGGGAGTAAAAATGAGATCGGCATCGAGAACAGATTTTGCAGGTGTCAGTATTGGTATGGAGAATCACATCCCTAATTGGAACAAAAACAGTACTTGTGTATTTTTGTAGTTCTAAGGTGCATTGGATTTTGTATATTAGTGCCTTCTAGTAAAAGTTAGGGAAAGTATATATTTCAACAAAAAAATGATTAATACAAAATGTTATTAAAAAATATGTAGGGATGGTATTGTAAATTTTTTGCATTTGCTAACTTTTATTAAATTGAATAAAGTAAACTGGTATGGTAACCACATGTTTGGCTGAAAATATCATTCCCTCAAAGTGATATGTATGCGATAGTTATTCTAAAAGTTAATGATGTTTTTTTCTTTAATATTACAAGACAAGGATGTTAATAAACTAGTGACTACTAGCGTCTTGTTGGTAAACCAATGTATTGTTGCTACAGGTAACTTACCTCTGTGGCAATGTGTCGGTTAGAAGTAAATTCTCTATCTTTCTCTCGCAGTATCTCATTGAGACGACAGATCTCTTTGCCAAACTCATCTCGTTCCTGCTCCCTGTCCATCGCTTGCTCCTCGAGAAAAGCTCGAGTACTGCGTAACTGCTTGTCCGCTGCCTCCACCTAAGAGTGTTGTTAACACATAGGGTAATATCTATGTAACACTTACGGTGAGCCAGTAATATCTTTGTAACACTTACGGTGAACCAGTAATATCTATGTGACACTTACGGTGAACCAGTAATATCTATTTAACACTTACGGTGAACCAGTAATATATATGTAACACTTACAGTGAACCAGTAATATCTATGTAACACTTACGGTGAACCAGTAATATCTATCTGTAACACTTACAGTGAACCAGTAATATCTATGTAACACTTACGGTGAACCAGTAATATCTATGTTACACATAAGGTGAGCCAGTAATATCTATGTAACACTTACGGTGAGCCAGTAATATCTATGTAACACTTACAGTGAACCAGTAATATCTATGTAACACTTACAGTGAACCAGTAATATCTATGTAACACTAATGGTGAACCAGTAATATCTAGGTAACACTTACGGTGAACCAGTAATATCTATGTATAACTTACGGTGAACCAGTAATATGTACGTAACTGGCCACTGATTTTTCAAAGCAAACACTTTTAGTTAGAGATGTAAAAAAACCCCCACAAAAGCAATGAATTGTATCTACATTCTATTTGTTTTTGAAAACATAATAGCAAACAGGTTCTAATAAAAACTTACATGTGTGTGATACACAAAATATTAAGCAAGTTTCTCCCAGTTTATAAAATATACTACCTTCCTTAACTAGGCGTAGGTTATAAATAATAAAAAATTGGAGTAGTGTCTTGAAGTGAATAAAAGAGATGTTGGTTGGAAACAAGCATTTGAGTAATTTCATTGATTATTTTAGCTATGGCTGAACAAC
This sequence comes from Macrosteles quadrilineatus, assembly GCF_028750875.1. Taxonomy (NCBI): domain Eukaryota; kingdom Metazoa; phylum Arthropoda; class Insecta; order Hemiptera; family Cicadellidae; genus Macrosteles; species Macrosteles quadrilineatus. The sequence continues at coordinate 4,006,847 of NW_026542605.1, forward strand.
CCAACAATTACAAATCTGTCAGAGAAAATCAAGTACTACATTGGTTCTACTATACGTCGACACTTTGTTTCTTACAAATATTATAAGTAGTGAATTAAAATATTGCAATCATTTTTCAGGGAAAAACTAAATTTGAGAATGTGCAATGGATTTGCATAAACTTCAAAAGTACAAGCACTTGTCATCTGGTGGCCATCCACCACATTGGAAACATTGGATACATTGGAAAGTGTTTTGCAATTTTCATTGTGGAACTATTACAGCATGAAAAAGGCTCTGAGCAACTGAATTCTTCACTCATCGTTGAAAGACAACACAGTTGTTTTTTTCTTAAAATGTGTTTACATAAACTGTATGATACAATTACCTTGATAGTAAGATTAAACAAATTAAGATTAAAATAAAGTTTTATCAAATTATATATTCTATATGCCTAGGTTGGGTTAGGTTGTCTCACCTCTAGTTTCAACTCGTCCCTTTCCCGCCATGCCTCCTCCAACAAAGAGTCGCCCTCCGAACACAACTCTTCTATGAGACCGAGCCACACACTCGGACATTCGCCCTTCTCACTTAACAGGGCACGTGCTGAAAAATGTTATGGAACGTCATTACGTCAGTCACAAAAATTCACAAGATAAAACATTCTTTGAAATATGATAGTCAAAATTACACTGGTGTTAACTTAAATTGTAATTAAATAATCTAGCTAGGATTCATATTGACTTTGGAAAACATCAAAGTTATATACAGTTAAGCCTGCGAATAACTGGCTTATAAGTATGTATCATTGTGTAATGTTCCAAATTGTACAATAAAGGACAATTCACTTCATTTCATTTCAACTAGCTTATAAAACTGGGCTGTTGTAAATTATCTAATACGCTACATTAATAAGTTGTATGTTAGTGTTCAACAGCATGGTAGACAAAATGCCAAACTATGAAGTAGTTTTACCAAACTATGAAGTAGTTTATAACCACCTTTCTCTTGAAGATGACACAAGTTCTGAACCCTCTCTTCAGTCTGCTTTTCACTGAATTCCGTCTCAGCTGTCACTTTCTCTTTGATCATCCGATCCTTTGTCTCCGTCAATTCTTTGTGCAGCTCATTCAATTCCTAAAACCAACCATAGTGATGAATTGATGGAAAATATGTGTTATTTTTGCCGCTGTCATCATTAACAGACATAATGGTAAAACAACTAAATAAACTCTATAATTTTCAAAAACTAGTTAGGGCAGGTATAAAAGAATGCATTTATACTCATTTCTCTTTTTAGATTACTTTACCTACAATGAAAAATTTTTTCTTGCTAATTAGTTATTGTTACTATTTAACTAGTGAATCTTACTTTTTCATATTTATTGACAAGCTCTTGCAATTCCTGGACATCTCTGTAGGCTTTTTCTTTAGCCTTCTTCTCTTCAATGAGTTGACGGGTCAGGGAGGTCATTCGTCTGTCTTCAACTGTCGATGGCAATGCTTCTCTACCCTGATATGGAAAAAGTAAAAGCAATTTTGAAATACCTTGATCCAGTGTATTTTTTAGTAAAATATTAATAGCTTAGTATAAAATAAATAATTTTTTTGGTGTATTTTTGAGGTTATGTAACATGGTTTTACATGCAACAATTCACCGGTCACCTAAACTGACATAAATTGTTTACTTCTATGGCCGGAAACTAAACATTCAAGTTGAATCCTGTTTAAGGTCATTCGCCCGTGACGATATGACTTGTCCCCATGAGACCGGGCCGGACCATCCAGCAGCCTAACCAACCGAAGCCGAACTAGAGGGAGTCTACTGTACTTTCAAATTGTCAGATAAAGTGACTATGCCAACTTTTCGTGCAAAGCACTAGAGGCTATTGCAGTTGTAGCACGATTGGAAACACCATAACGATTGCCAACCAAAACCGTAGAGTTAAGGTTCATCCTCAATTGACAACAATAGGTATTTTTTTGGAAGTTTAGGTAAAGATTTTTGTTTGCTGTCACTAGAATCATAAGTTTTAGTTTGTGAGCACAGGGATCATTACCATCCTGTTGTTCAATTTCGGAATCACATAGCCAATGACCCAAAAGTGCCGCGCTAGAGTGAATTTGTATTGCTATGCGCGACCGGAAGATCAATTCTGACTTCCTCTGTTGTTTTTGTTATGTTACTATCAGAATGTGTACAAGTAGATTTTCTGTATAATATTTTGATATAGAATATTATATTTTAAATAAAACTTGTACAAAATTATGTTTTTCTTGATTTTTGGCAATATTTGCAGCCGATGCGCATCCGGATGATATTAACATACAATACAATACTATTATTTAAATATCAATTTCGTAGTATTTAGTAGATGTCATTTTAAACTATTATAACTATTATAATAAAAAATAAAAATTTAAAAATTGTAAACATTTTTGGAAAAAAATTAGTTTTTCATTTTTTGTTCAAACATTAGAGCATGCGCAACCGGAAGCTAACTACCAATATTTTTAATATTTTTACCCGGTTTTGGTCTTACAATTTAGCAGCTTTTCCAAGGTATTACAACTTAAAAAAAAATTATTGATATTTTTTGTGATATTATTGTGCGAATATTTGGTAATTTACTTTTTCTATTTTTATGGTGCAGTGGTAGAACATTATTATAGCTATGGTAGATGTGTTATACTATAACATACCATAAATTAAAAGATCCAAATTTTCTCAAACCGTGTCCTTCCCCATTACAAACCACAAAGCACGAGTATAACAACTGCAATAAGCATTTTATACTGCTTATACGCCAACCCCGTACAAAGGATGGGTACTCTGCTAGTAAATATATAAATAAATTTGAGCGAATGGTATTTTTGGCCTCTGGGGACATCAAAACAAAAAAGAAAATTGGTCCTGGGCCTAGGTCTTACCGTGCCAACTACAGTAATAGCTACTTCCCTATAGGGAAATTCGCTAACAGTGTAATCAGTTTTTGTGTGTTTGGACTTCAAAAACTTAACTTTTCATAAGACTAATTAGCAATAAAACAATTTAATCTGGCACTAAATTGAAAAAATATAAATTGTGCCAATAGTCTTTTCCCAAATAAAATTTAAATATTTTTAATGCATGGGATGATTTTCTTTATAGACAAAACATAACAAAATATTCTAAATAGTATGCACCAAGCACAGTTCACACTACAAGAATCACATATAACACACTGTTACAAGATTAGCAAACAGTCCTTGAGTAAGGGATTTATAACTGTTTGCCAAGATCACTAAAAAGCTCAGATTCCATCTTCTGAGGCAGTGTGTCCATATCATTTTGGTAAGAAAATATTTCAGTGGAGCATACATTTATTAGTAGTAAGCTAGGAACCTATTTACACGTAATATTTAAAATCCAATAAGCAAATTATAATGAAATTGAAGATGATTTAATTTAGAAACGTATAGCTGACGATGGTGTTTTGTTTTAACACCAAAACATGTTCTTAATTGACATTTTGTTGGAAATTGCGTAATTTAGTCTCACACAATAGGTAACAGTTCAAAATTACTAAAGCACATAACATGATTTTGAACATGTATCTTTAAACTTTCTACCACACCCTATGACTCAAGGACTATGAGAACTACTAAAATATAGTTTGCTTGAAATCTGATATAGTAATCTACAATGTTAGCTGCTTTATTTACCTACTAAGCTGACATGGTTTGTAATGAAATAAACATGATAACAGTAGCCTAAGTTATAAAAAAAAAACCAGTGAAACCAACCGCATATAAAAATGAGCCTACTGGCCTTATTTTCTTGAATTTTCTCTGAATTGCATATGAATACTGAAATTCTACCAATTTCTTCAACACTCACATTGGACAGACCCAGGAGAGCACTCGCCTCGTCCCGTAGTCTCTCCAGGCAGTGCTCCAGCTCAGTGTGGAAGTGTACCGAGAGATCCAGAGTGCCGTTAGTGTCAAACAGATGATTCTCGTCCATCAGAGCCACAATGTGCGACACATTCGGGGCAAAGTGAACCTTCCGCTGTGACTGCGTCTCTGGTTCAGAGTCACTGGTATCATCCACCACGCTTATCTGGACCTGCGACTGATGACAAAACAATCAGACAATGTAAGGATTACAACAGTTATGAGCTTTTACAGAAATGTATCATATATTGTCCTATACTGGCTGTGTGTGTCCCTTTTTTGAGAAAATATACCCCTGTATATACTCTTTCTGTCTTAGTATAAACCTTTTTTTTTTATTTAGTACTCCATACACAAACCTCATTATCTTTTCTCATATAAAAAACCTAAAATCTTATGACTCTATAAAAACATCAATCAAAATTAGGCATCCATTGAGTCAGGAATTAAATATGGTTAAATTTAGCTGATTGAAATGTATTCTCACATTCTTGTCAAACAGAAGAATAATATTATAATTTTAAATTATAATGGACTAAGAAGTGTAAATGTTTTTTTATGTGCAAAATTAGTACCTATCAAGATAACCATTAAGCAGCCAGTGTTGAGCTCTAGGCAGAAGCCCACGTGATAATTTTGATATATGTAATGCGGCATTATTATTTGTTAACATAAAGATTGATTTGATTATATTTGTCTTGTGACAGATAATCTAGCCAAATAAAAATTAAATTTGTTTAAATTATTGTATGACATACATCTTACATTTTCCTATAGGTTTCATGAGAATTGAGGTTATAGTCTCCACAAAATGTTTAGTGACCGCACAGCGTTGCAGTTTAAACAGACAGAATCACAAAAATACACAAAAGGGTGTAAACAACATGTACCACTTGAGACGTTTATTTTCTAAAAGATCCCGATTGTCCCCTTGATCTTTGCCCCCACCCCCTCCAAACCTGGAAATTGCAGTTGTTCACTTTCTTGGATATAATTCAAATTCTATCCATGCCATCGTATTGAAATTTGATTTGTTTTATTTATAATTAGTTTATCTGCCACTTTTGTACTCGAGGTATTCTTCTAAGAATTATTTTGAAAGATATATTACATGTAAACTTTGGTAATGTTTATGTTTTAGCGTACACAATTTTGTTTTACTCTCTATAATTTTTTTACAAATAAAATACACAAAATGTTACGAACAAAACTTAAGTGCTATGGCATGGAAACACAACAAACCAAGTTTCAAAATCTTTTCAAGTTGACTACACAGAAGAATGGCCTTAGAATTTGCATTTAAAATGTTTTGTTGTATATTTGTTCACTTTTTATTTTCAAACGTGAGTTAGCATTTGGACAGCATTTCAGTGGTTTTCTACACTGTTTATAGCCGTCTACTTTCTACAAGTTCTACAAGTCTACTTTCTAAAAGCTTACCCGGTCTCCGTTGTGAGGGGAGGCAAGTTTGATTAGTTGTCCTACGATGCTTCTGTTCAGTTCATCTTCGCAGGTGGTCAGATAGTTGGCCAACTCCTGCACTACGCGACGTAACATTTGTGTGAGGTTACGCAGATTATCCCTGGATTGCAGAACATTTCTATGATCAGTACAGTATTGATAACATGAAAATGAAAGGTATAAAAAAAGTGATCATAACAAACAACTGGGAAGGTTCGTTATGTGATAGTATACAAAGATAAAGTTTGCTTGATTGCTTGAACTTTTTTCCTGTAAAGAAGCAGATTTTTATATTTTGGAAACAACTAAGTTTTAGAAGGTGTAGAATTTGATCACATTCCTAACTTAGGTATGAGTAAAGTAAAATTTCTCGCCCAACGATTTGACTAAGGTGTATAGTTTAGTACACGAAGGTGTACTACAGTAGGCATTTCATCATAGATGGGTAGGCCAATACGGGGACATGGTTTGGATAGCTCTGATTGCAGGTCAAACATTGACTAGTCTACAGCAGTTCAGCCCCAAAAATATTTATCAACTTACCGCTCCTCTATGACCTTGTCTATACTAGGGTCGCCACTGGTTATCATTGCTACAGGCATTTCTCCAGATTGATTGATCTGAAAATAGTTTTCAAATATTCATAAAATGTACATTACAGTACATATTACTTAGAAAAAACCATTATAACTTATTACACTTAACCTGCAAAAATTAATTTGATGTTAAACATATTCAAGCTTCAAGTGTTCACCTTCTCCTTGACTAACTTAACTTAATAAATAGTATGTCAACCAACAGAATCAAACTAAACATTGTGTAGGTTAGTCATATTATTATAAATTAACTTGAGTTAAGGAAGTCTTTGGATTACATTAATGTTAGTGAATGTTAGTATTGAAAAAGTATATCTAATACACAGCTTGTAACCCTTAAAGTTAGAAGTAGGATATCAATATCATTTTAGCAAAAGGCACCGGTACAACATCACAAATGTTTGCACTAGTGAAAATCTGTTTAGTAACGCAATGTAAACTGTATGAAAGTAGTCTGAAACCTAAGATCAAGTAACCTAGCCTAGCTCATTTAACCTAAACTCATTGTAAACTGGAGAAGTGAGCTCTTTCACGTAACAAGAACTTAAATTTTGTTAATTCTACCACTTGAGATACTACAGCCTACAAACAATAAACAACTAAACCTAGCTTACCTAATTAGCTTTACCAAAATTTAGGGTAGCCTTGATTCACACCAATGTGCTATTCATTCAAAAAATACAATACTAGGATATTAAGTAATCTACATGTGTGCTGCAGTGTTTAGGCTAGGTTAGGTTAATTCAGTTTAGTTTATGGATCTTTGTAAATTTGTCTTATAAGTTAATACTTTCAAAATTGACCTAAAGGTGATTTTTTTTACACTAAAATTTGTTAACTTATACTTTGTAATATATGTAAAAGACTAAAATATACAAAGATAACATAGATTTGTCGGCTATATAAAAATTGACACAACTTCACAACTTTAGGTTTTTTTTATAAATTTTACCTTGTTTGATATTATCATAAACTAATCTAAATAGACTAACTCAACCTAACCGCCACCCAACACAGCTTGAAAAAGTCTTGAAAAGACCCTAAACCAGTTGCTTAAAATATTCGGCAAAACTTTGATATCTGACTTCATCCGATTATCGAACAGTTAGTAAAAGTATCGATTTGATCGATAACCAAACTTAGACTAACCAAATCAAGTAAAAAAATCTTTTATTCAAACAGTACTGGTAAATAAGAGTACAGTTCAAAACCCAAACCTTCTACATTGTTTGTAACAATCAACGCAGTAGAGTCGGATGAGCTTATCAAAGTTTTACCAAATATTCATACTCCATAACGTACATAAATGGATATTCATATTGTGGGAAAACTATATCAGATTATGATTTAGCCTATCGAACTAAGGTTTCTTCCGATAATAATTGTAGGGTTGTCTGCAGAACTGTACCGGTACAGTAGATATACCCTTTATCCTTTAGCAAATGATTATCTTTACAAACACAGCAGGGCAGCACACGTATTAAGTCAGAGTGTAGAGCTAGGCCTACCATTCTCAAATGAGAATGTAAAAGATAATTTCAGAAAAAGATTTTTTTTGTTGATGGAATAGGCCTAAATAAAAATCAAAATTATTTGAAAACTCAAACACCTAACTTAATAGTTTATTCAGATAGTCTAGGCCTAGCCCTGACCAAGGCTAGCTAAATTTTAGATTGGACTTAACATTTTACGTTCATGTATACCTAGTTGAAGATTGGGAAGATTAGTTTGTTTCCTTGATTTTAAATCACAAAATACGCTGTCATTTCCACCCAAATAAAAAGTAAACAAATATATTTAAAAAAATTAGTCAACAAAATTGTAATCAAACAAAGCTAACTTTTAAGAAATAATGAAAATTGGCTACTGGTAGGCCTACTTAATATTTGTAATTTAAAAATTTAACCTACAAATAGAGATACCACTGCTAATATTTTAAATGTACTTTAATTACCTACTTAGCCAAAGAATAACTTCATTAGAACACTGTTACACAAGTAGTATCCTTTAAAATAATGTTGATCATTCTTGATAATCCTTAGTTAAGTTACCCACTAAAAGCTAATTTGTATTATCACAATTCACAATACATATCCCTCCTAAACTAAAAATCTTATCACCAGTAGATAGACAAACAGACAGAAACATTAATCAGCTGATTGTCATGAAAGGGACTGAGATCGAGATTAAGGTTACTCAGTGGTACCAACAAAACTAAAGGATTGACTAGTCTGAAATAAAACCAACTACTATAAACAGTAATAATGTAGGATGGCATATTATAAAAATAAATCTGTTAGAACATTTTAATTTTGAGGGATATTTTAAAAGGGTGGCTACTAGTAATTTTAACATTTTATGTTAAGCTGGTTACACTTATATTAGTTTAATTGCAAGCTTTTCTTAATCTGAGAGTCAAATATTTGAGTCTAGTAAAGATTTTGAATAAATTCTTACTAGTGTACCTGTTGCTCGAATTCGAGCAATTAATTGCGAAGCATTACAGGCGACTCACGAACTACAAATTTTTCCCTCTCATAGCCGCATTAGGTTGTCTATAATAACGATTATAAATGGAAAAAAAAACATTATTTCTTTTCTTCTACTTGGTTGTGTTCTATGACTTTTTCTATGTTTCCATTGTTTGCAAATCGGTTATTTCAATGATTGCTCAAGAAATTTAGCATATTGTTAATTCAGTTTTATTTTTAGCCTATATCAAACTGTCGAGGATTTCTCGCTTTTTCCATTGTAATAATTTCACCAACCCAAGTTTCGTCTACAGATGCAATACGCCAAAGAATATCACCTACGTACAATCTCCAAAAAGTGGTAAAAAAAGGCAGAAACCAAGCCATACAATAGATATAAGTTAACTCCATAAGAAATAATTTTAAGAGTTACTGTGATATTAGGATTTTCCACTGATTTGGTAATAGAACATTATGTTGCAAAACATGACACGATGCAGAATAAAATCGATTTTAAAATCAGAAAAACCCATTGCAAATACTGGACTTCATTTTGAAAAATTCAATATATCACAATTTTTATTAACAGCTGTTTCATTAAAAAGTAGTGTAGAATTATGCATATGGTAAATAAATTTGAAGAGGCAACTTTAAAGGCTTCTGGGGCAGAGCCCCATGGGAATTTACCTCGTTCCTCTTTTGATGGCTCATCTACAGACCAAGACCTTTCTTTAGAGACCCCTACCAAGTTTCTACGCCCAGCCGTTCTCTCAAATTAGCTGTGACAAAAACCCCGTTTTCCTCCATAAGAATAACATGGGATGGGAATTTAAAGGCCACTGGGGCAGAGCCCCAAGGGAATTCACCATGTTTCTCTTTTGATGGCTCATCTACAGACCAAGACCTTTCTTTAGACACCTCTACCGAGTTTCTACACCCAGCCGTTCTCTCAAAATAGCTATGACAAAGAAAAACAGTTTCAAATTAATATATAGATAACAGTAATAAATTACAAATTATTACTATAACCAGCCCTAGAACCAGGAAGGTAGGCCTATTTATTCCATAAAAATGTCTTTAATCAAAGTCATCATAAAGTTTTAATTAATAAATATAAATTTAAATTATAAAATCATATTAATCCTATTTTTTCAAATATCAAAATGTGCCTGCCATACAACTGAAATATATGTTTGATTCTCTCATGATAGCACTTTCATTTGCATAGAAAGCAAACTTGTAAATTAGGAACGTTGCACACTGGGTCCACTCAGTTCAGTCGCTTTTGCAAATTTCGAAAACCATGTATTCAAATATACAGGGTGAGTTTTAATTGTCCCCCCCCCCAACTTTTTTCTAATTTTTTTTACAAATATCAATCCCAGACCACTTCCAAACATTGTTGGGTAGTAAGTACTTCATTTTGACAAGGTGGTCATTTCCGGCCGCCATCTTGGATCCGCCATATTGTATGCAAAATATTTTTTTCAAATGTAAAAGTGGGGTTGTGACCTATTATTTCAAACTAAATTTTTACCCCAATTACAATGCCAAAAATCGTTTAAAAAAATCTTGATTCATTCCAAAGCTATGAGGGCTTTATAAACTTTATTTTTAGCCCATTTTAACATTGTGCATTTACAAACTAAGACCATAATTTCAAAATAGTGATAGATAAAGATAAATATACACTACTAGTCATTGTCGACCTTTTTTCACTTGGTTATAATTGATGTATTTTTTTCGGCCGCCATCTTGGATCCGCCATTTTGAAATGTAATAAATATTTTTAAATATAAAGGGGGTGTTGTGACCCATAATTTAAAATTATTTTTTTAAGCTGAACTCAATTTCATGATCGGTTTTTCATTTTCATATTCTTTTTTTAAAAAATTGAAATTTAAAAAAAAAAATTTCAATATTTCATTAATAAAACTTGATAACAAAAATTGGATTCCGGCATTGAGTTAAGCTTAAAAAAGTAGTCCATAATGATGGGTCACAACACCCCCTTCATATTAAAAATTATTTATCACATTTCAAAATGGCAGATCCAAGATGGCAGCCGAAAAAATACATCTGTCATAACCAAGTGAAAAAAGGTCAACAATGACTGGTAGTGTATACTTATCTTTATCTAGCACTATTTTGAGATTATGGTCTTAGTTTGTAAATGCACAATGTTAAAATGGGCTAAAAATAAAACTTTGGATTGAATCAAGATTTTTTAAAACGGTTTTTGGCATTGTAATCAGGGTAAAAATCTAGTTCGAAATAATGGGCCACAACCCCACCTTTACATTCGAAAAAAAATATTTTGCATCCAATATGGCGGCCGGAAATGACCACCTTGTCAAAATGAAGTACTTACTACCCAACAATGTTTGGAAGTGGTCTGGGATTGATATTTGAAAAATGTAGAAAAAAGTTGGGGGGGACAATTAAAACTCACCCTGTAGAGCCGCGCACTGAATCCGTTCCGTCAGTTCAGTTCAGACCATTCCGTCCATCTCAGCCACTTTTCGGTTAGCGATTAATTTGGACGGAATGGACAGAAGGACTGGAGGCGCATGTGCAGAGTACAGCAGCCAGTGTTGGGCAACTGAACTCGGGTGGTCTGACACATGTTGGTAGTAAGCCTTATTTATTAAATATGAGTTTTGATGACAAAAGGCTTGATCAATAAGGACATTTTTATTTTATTTATTTCTTTTTAATTAACGATTTATTTTAGTAGTGCACACGTATCCATTGTACGACCTGTCACACAAGGATTACTACAATATTACAATGAAGGAGGTGATCATAATCTTTTGCAGCTAGTGCCAATGCTATAACAGAATTTCTCCGTCACTATTGCTGGAACTCATAATCGCACTAACGGAAACCCCTTCACAAATAATTTAGGTATTTGCAAACTATGACAGTGTCTGTTGTCAAAAACAACTGAATTGAGTGGACCGAACTGACGCAGTGTGTGAGAAAACTGCCGGAACTGAGGTGACTGACCTGACCGGACCCAGTGTGCAACGTGCCTTATGCTCATAAAAAACTCACCGAGTGCCGGTTTTCCAACTGTTTTATCTTGGTCTCGTACTCTGCTCTCATCTCAGCCATTTCCAGCGTGTGTTCTTCTACCAGCTGCGACATTTGTTGTTGGTACTTGCTGGTAAACTGGCGTTCCAGTGCTGCCAACTCTGGTGGCCAACTTGACTTTTCCTCGCCGACATCACCTGTTTCCACCATCGCCTAAAGTGACAGACAAGTTGTAACAAAGCCTAACATAGCACAGGCCACAGCTAAGAGGCAAACACTAGCCCAAAGCCAAACATATATTTTGACATGGCCCAACCATGTCCCTGGAAAATAGAACCAAACACTAGCCTTAGCACGAGTTGTAACAAAGTCTAAGATAGCTCTGGCCATAAATTGAGCCAAACATTGGTTGTGACAAAGCCTAACATAGCCCTGGCCTTATAACAGAGCCAAACATTGGTTGTGGCAAAGCCTAACATAGCCCTGGCCTTATAACAGAGCCAAAAATTGGTTGTGACAAAGCCTAACATAGCCCTGGCCTTATAACAGAGCCAAACATTGGGTGTGTCAAAGCCTAACATAGCCCTGGCCTTATAACAGAGCCAAACATTGGGTGTGTCAAAGCCTAACATAGCCCTGGCCGCATATAGTCATATGTTAGTTGTGACAAAGCCTAACATAGCCCTGGTCATATAATAAAGCCAAACATCTGTTGTTTGATGTTTTCCAATAATGTAGCCTAACCTTGCATTTTGTGGAAATAACGTTTCTTGATTCTTGTGACAAAACCTAACATAGCACCCTGGCCATATAATGGAGCCAAACAACATAATGAAATAATGAATTTATTTCCTCCAATAAAAACACAAAATGAATACAAAAATGACTTGGAAATTCATTGGGTGTGATCAACATTGGCTGTGATGAAGAATCATTATCATTACTTTAAGACTTCAAGCAACACACAAGGTGTGTATTTTAAGCTAAATATACAAATGCAAAATGAGTTTAAGGAATGATGATAAGTGTAAATGTGTGAGTTAATTGATTTGGGTAGCTTTGGTACTGACAAATCACTTTTTATTTTAATTTGATCCAGAATCATTTATTTAAAGCCACTGTAACCACTCAGCTTTTAAGCTAGTTTCGAATAACATGATCCTAGCTAAAGACTAGAGTTAGTTACACTAGTTTAAGGAGTCAACAATTTTCGACCCAATCACAAGGGGAGATTGCTAAACAGTTGCGCCCCCATCCTAATTGGTGATAATAAAAATAAGTAATTAAGTTCTGGTGAAAAAATGTGCATCTAGTGAAAATCTGTACGTGTATTGTTTGAGTGAGATACCGTAGCACACATTTCTAACTTTGAATTAAAAATGTTTTGTGTTCAATAAGTTTGCTTTTTTGTGACTATGAATTTGGAGGTGTGTTTAGCCTACATGAGACACTTCTCTAAAAACATTAACCAAGATGATTAATTTATATTTATATTTACCATATTAATAATTTCTCAACTTTTTCAGTCTAAATAAAAAATAACTTAGTCTGGCCTATTTCTTATTTTGGTTGTCCAAAATAAGATAATCCAAAATACTTCAATAAATAATCCAAAATCATTGATAATACAACAAATAACTACTCATACTTGAAGAGATAATAATTTTTAGTGTACACCATGACATAAACGTTTGTTCACATAAATTCAATTTATGGCAAGCACACTATTGATCACATTTCACTGTTAACTTTAAAAAAATAATGTTTAAAAATTAAAAAGCACACACTTTATCTTCACAAGACGATTAGTGTTACATGGGTTACTGAACTGAGCTATACTCGGACTGTTTGACCCCAAGATGAGGAACCAATCAAATTAAAAGATAAAAGATTAACAGAGATATATGTGTTTAAATTTATTTCCCAGTAGCCTATTCATCTTGCTAAGCTGTTTGAAGCTGATTTTTTACTTGCAAATGTATCTGACAAAAAAAACATCTTGAAAGCGTACTAAGTGTGGTTTACTTAAAGAATTATTTTTTTTATATAAGCCTCACTAAAAAGTATTGTGGAAAGAATGAAAATCTTTCAATATTTGGAAGATTGATTAGAACTAATTTTGTCAATACCATATAATAATCTTAAAAATCTTTGGAATTTTTAATTAAACATACAACAAATACGACAATTTGACATTTTAAACTTTAAAGTAACAAAAAATATACAAGTTTAAAGACATAAGGGGGTTGGAAATTGTGTCTTCTACATCAGAAATGTTTTGTGATTTTTATGAGGTAAAAATGTCAAAACCGATTAACTTATAAACATTAAAGGTTGAAACAAATTCTATGTCTACAAAATCCTACATGAAATTTTAAGTTGGAAAATTAGTCTAACTCAACAGAGCACATTTTATAAACTAAATATACTAGTCCTTACACTACAAAAATAGGTGAAATCTGCGGATGGTCTACAAATACATACGGGTGTTCTCACTTCCATTTTTTTGGGGTTATTTGGATTACTATACAGTATTTGATACCGGTATGTCACACCAAAATATGGTTTTTTGTACAGGATGAGGTAAACACAACTTACTTTTCCACAAAGAGACGGCAAAAAACATTTTAAAATATGCATTTTCAGGGAAAACCATAAAATCACATGACCTCTAGAAACTATAGAAAACTTCTTGTACTACAGTGATATGTATAGAGCCCAGATCAACTCACACTCATCTGGACTGAAACAATATGTGACCTTATCCAGCTCCAAAGAAACTGACGATTTGACAGGAAGCATTTGTTAAGCTCATTTAGATCTTCAACCTTAACTGCAGGCTTTTAACAACTCAGTTTTATTGGAATTTATACAGTTATTTTACAGAACAAAAGGAAAATAAATGAATAATTCGGTCCATATAATCTTAAACCAATTTAAAATATGCATAGGGTAGGTAAAAAAATAAGTTTTTTGAGTGTGAATAATGAAGGTACTTTAACAATCAAACGGTTTGATCTGATAATGTGTTTTTCCCACAAAAATTACAAGTTTGGTAAAAAGATAAATACCATTCATCTTGAAAGAATCCTTACACAGATTGAACAATGAACAGTATAAAAATAATTCAGAAGTATTTTCTAAAATAATAGTTTGTAAACCCATTTATATAGGCCTTGTATACAATTCATGAAGTAATCCGGAAGGCAATACACAAGATGAAGTATATAGGCCTACATGTTAGGAAACCTTCTTCACTTGTTTGGTCCAAAATTTAATAGAAATTCAACAGATTTTCTGAGAGCTATTGAACCTAGACATACAATTTGTATAAACAATGTTTTTGCTTTAGGAACCCTAAATGAAATATGCACCTAGCAGGTACTTGGACACTGTGTATGTATTATGTACGTTCTTATGTACTAAACTATATATTTGAGGATGAGGACAGTATATTTAGGCCTAATTATGAACACTACTTCCATGTAGAATAGTTTGCTAAAAGATAACCAAGCCGACATTGAAAATTTGATTGTCAAGTAGAACAATAAAACAACACAAACAGTTAGTTTATCCATAGACTAACCAACATAAGTAGATTTCTCATCCCATTGTAAATTTTGAAGCTAGTTTTTCGTGTCTAGTTCATGTCCGGTGACACTGATTGCTAGTGTTGCGAAATTTTGACTAAAAAAACAATAGGCTACCATACAGACGGGTAAACTAACTTGAAAAACATTAAATCGCCAATAAAATTATTTGCAAACAGCAAAAATATAGGTAACTGATCACTGACTTTTTTTTACTTAATATTAACAAAATAAAAACAATGAAATATCGCAAAGTGTAAAAAAATAAATAATGTACCTTCAATCAAGATCCATTCTTTCCCAACAAAAGATAAAGAAACACTACTATTCACATTATTGGACACTATTATAACCTAAAACTTTGTGTTAGCACTTATTGCAAGACACAGGATCAATTTTCAACCCTATTATGAGCTGGGCCATTGAAGGATGGCCCTATGTCTGGCCATAGCCACATGACTCATAGGGCAAAGTACACTGACTGTTCCTAATTAATGCTTCAAGCAAACAAATGCCTCACTGTTTACTTTACCTTTTAGAATCACAGTACAGGGTGAATGTTTGACTAACAAATGTTTCAACAGAGGATTTTTTTGTATTGAAATATTTTAAAGTTTACTTAATTGTATTACGAAACAGATTTTACTGGAGAACATTGATCAGGGTTGCGAATGGGGACCCATAATTCTGTAGTGTCTGTGTTAAATAAATGTGGATGATATAATTTTGCCATAATAAAAGGAATTTTGTATTCCTAGTTTAAAGAACAATAAATAATTAAGTAGGATTTTTTCGAGAGGATAGCAGGCTCTCATAAGGTACCAGTCAAACATAAGGTAAACCTACTTAATTTAGAATCGTCTATAGTGAATATGTGAATGATGATGGTAAATCATTGTAAATTATTTAAAGCAGAATCTGATTTTATGTCCAGGCCAAACAGGTACTATGCCACCTAAAACTTGAAATTTCAACATTTGTAATTATTTCTATTGAGTAGACAAAATACACAATTATTTAAAGCAATATTCTCATAAAGCTTCGCTCCATAGTTTGTTAATTCACTTCTGTATAATCACACATAAAAAAACAGCCACTGGTAATAACTGACAAAAGCACAGTTTTCTGGTTTGAAAATGTCTTTTTGATTAATGGATAATCATAACAATTACGTACCCAAGTTATGCTACTAAACATGTACTCAATAATTTTACCCACCTTGATTTGAAGCTCTAATGCACGTAGTATCTCTTTTCGAACTTCCTCAGTTAACATGTGTAGTTCTTGATGCTTATTTTGCTGAAAATAAACCTTTGTTAAATACTACTGCATATTACGCTAACTTTCAAGATATAAAAAAATTCAGAATAAAGATCAAATTGGCCATAGTGTAGTTTGAAATAAAATTGTATCTTAGTTGGTATACATCGATCATAAGGTTTAAAAGTAGGAAAAATCAGGTAACTTTATTAGCATTGTGACAAATCCTGATGGGCAGAATATTTATTTGTTTTCTCATTGCCCAAGTAGCAAAAATCGTTGGCCCAACGTTTCTGTTGATCGTTGGCCAACGGTATGTTTTGGCACTCAGTCTTACGGTTGGCCAACCAACCAATTTTTGCGGAAGGGCCAACCATCCCATTGGGCATAAACATAAAAAACACAAAATAATAAAGATTTTGTACAATGCAAAGCATAATTATGAGTTGAGTAAATTGATTAAATAGTTGATAAAAACTTATTTTGAAAATAAAACGAAATAAAATTTTCTTGGCCGGGACGGGTCTCGGACCCGGTACCTTCGACGTGTGAGCCTCACGCCTTACCTCTGAGCTAACTGTGCTTGTTGACTAAGAGTGTTTTCAAGTGGTGAAGAATAGCCAACAGATGCAATGGTCACAATTAATACTTTAAATATTTTTGATGCTACAGTATAATATGATTCTGTTAATCTGTTTAGGCCTCAAGTAGCTGAATTGTTTTTTCTGGTAGTTGGAAAGGATACTAGTATTTGAATATAGATGATTTAATTACCATTAGAATAGTAGGCTACTGTTATTTAATTGATTGTTATATAATTAATTAATCTTTTCTCTATAACTATTAAAAACTTGCTTAAATAAGTTAAAGAATATTTAAAAAAAATTAATTATAATAATTATTATATGTTAAGCAGGAGTTACCCACTGTATCTAGTGTATCACAACATCATCTGACTACATTCATTATTGATCCAAATTTTTACAATATTTGTCTTATATTCTGCTGCCATAACATGTATGTACTTTTAAATAAATCAATTTGTTCAAATTCGTTTTAGAATGTTTTATACTTAAACCCAACGAATACCCAACGAAGGCCCAACAATTCTTTCCTCTGTAGGGCCAACGAATACCAGTTTCCGTTGGGCCAACGTTGGCAAATCGTTAAAATTTCTGCCAACCATTTCCCAACCGTGCCGACCATTTCCCAACGTTGGGCCAACGATGTGTGCTACTTGGGTGTGTTTAAATATTCAAAAAGTCTGGATTACACCAAGAGATTTGAGAACAAAATTTACAGTATAATGGTAAAGATAAATTATTATTGGTGTGACTATAAAAAGTTGATAAATCCATGAGTTGTGATAAGAATCTCAATGATGAAAGATGTACGTAAGTTAGGGACGTTCACTAGTCTGGCAGTTTATTTCTTACTGCGGACTACTGCGGCCCCTGAAATAGCCTATTGTGTTCTCTGACCACCAAATATTGACCTGAGATACTGTTTTCAATACTACTGAGTGATATTATACTGGATTGTTAAACTATCAAGTTACCTGCAAGTATTCATTAACCTCGTGCAATCTCCTAACATCCTCTTGCAGCTTTTCAATTTGCTTCTTATATTTTGTTTCCATTTTAATTTTCTCCTCCATAATCGTGTCTATCCTGGTAGTCAATTCAATTTCAAAAGCTTGCTTCATGTTTTCAACCTCTTTTTTGTGGGCCCTTTGCAAATTAAATTTCATCTGTTCAATATCTTTACTTTTTTGTTCGTTCATCACATTTTGTTTTTTCAAAAGCTCTTTCTTGTCATGTTTCAGTTGATCTATGTATTTCGATTTTTCTTCAAGTTCTTGAGTTAAAATTACTTCGTTTTTCACTCTGATCACTGAGTTTTCCACTTCTTTGTTAGCTAGTTCTTCATACCTTCTCCACAGTTTATCAATTTCTACTTTGTGCGCCTCATTCAGTTGTGCTTTGATCATTTCTATTTCGTCATCCTTCCTCTTCAACTCTTGAGCAACAATTTCCTCTCTAATCTTGTCTAGTTCCAGTTCATAATCTTTTCTCACTTCTTCTTTAATCTGGTAAACTTTTAGCTCCAAATCTTTACTGACGTCACTAGATGGGTACTTGTCTCCAAGCTCTTGTATTTTTTCTGTGTAATACTGCTCAAGTGTAATGCCAGATTGTTTCGATCTCAGTTCTTCACCATTCATTAGATTTTTCTGGCACATCTTGCAAACGGATTTAGTCAACCGCACATCACAATTTGACGTCACAGAATCCAGTTCAACCTTGTATTTTTCTTTCATATTCTCTAACAACTCTTTCAAATCAGAAATTCGTTTCTCACACCCCTTGTGCAAACTCTCTTCGCTTTCCCTGTGGAACATACAAATCATTTTAAAGATACAGCAAACTAAATACTATTACCAAGTTGCTTTACGGCTAGCTTAAAAAAAATTTATGTTTTTTATAAAGCAAATTTGAAGTAATAACCATAAGTAATAGGGTAAATGATGAGTCTTTGTTTTGATACAAACTATTTTATCGGATATCTTCTAAAAACTAAGATTAGAAACAATTTTTTTAAGAGGTTGCCTCTAATGACAAAATAAATTATCTCTTAAATAAATTATTGGCCATATAAAGTATATTGGCTTGACACTACATGGTCCCAATGTCAGACAGCACTGCTAGAACAAACGTTGAACTTACATTTGGTTAGGTGGCTCGTCCTCGTACAGGTCCACAATGTTAGCCACATCGGATGAGCAGCTAGACATGGACACTTTGCTGTTGTGCTGTGATTGGCTGTAGATCTCCTCAGAATAGCTGCAAAGTCATAAAATCACTTAATGAGGTTACCAGGAGTGAGAAATACTGACATTTGGCTTTAATTAAAACAAGAAGTGCTTATAGTGCTCACCTTCAAATTTGAAGGTCGCTGGTTCGATTCCAAATTAGATTGGACCAGACCTAAATGCTATTTGTCATTGAGCTATCAATGAATGAGGCTTTTAACGACAAGTCGAGGTTAGATAGAAACAAGGTCAGGATTTGGATCGTTCCCTTAAAAAAACTTTAATAAATGCCACCACTGGCGTAGTTACACAATAAAGACAAGAAAAAAAGGCAGCAGGTTGCTTGCGTCGCTTTGTGTAATGAGTAGAAGTACTCAACATGTGATTTTCATGGTCATAGGTGGACTGGGTTGTGTTGAGGTTTCAAAATAAAAGGGATTTGGTGTGATTATTAAAGTAGATATCAACAGTCTTTAACGTACCAAAAAAGAAAAGGAAAGTTCAAACTCATCTACTTCCAAACTAAAATGTAATAAAATATAGAGCTGACTCATGAAATAGCTATTAAACATTCATAATTTCAATTCTATACCAGTTTACAACATTTATGTTTGGGCTGATAGTATAAGATCTGAACAAAACGGGTTTCTAACCCTTGATCTAACAAACTATATAGGTAGCATAGTTTAGAAAACTGTTTGTAGTTGAGGTTACACCTACATAAACTATCTTCCAAAACTAAAAATTTGATGTTATATTTTTCAGCTCCTTGATTAAATTTTAAATTTCACACTGGGTGATTCTGTACACAATATTTTGTAAAATTTAGAAATTATTCTTATATAAATCAGAATGTTTGTAAACATTTTGGATTGACACATAAGATCACCTAAATGTTTTCCGCTATGGGCTACAGCTGGTAAAAATGTTTAGAATTTATCATCAATAAATAATTTTGTATGAATAATAAATCATAATCAATGATTAACCAGGACCATTGCTTGAAAGTTGTATTTTGTGTCATATTAAGCATTAAGGAAACATAAAGAAAAAACTCTAAAGCAATAATTTTTGGTGTTGTTTAACAAATATTGTTTATAAATATTGTAATCAGAGAAAAAAGAATTTGTTAATAAAAATAAACACATTTGCCTTAAAAAATAAGGTTGCCCATAGTACAGAAAAAATATACTGTACACTTAAAATATAAAATAAATGTAACAGCTAAGACTGATTTATTTGGATGTTTGCCATATATATATGATTTCCCATTGTAGTCCTTGAACCTCTTAATGTTTTATGTATATACAATTTTTGTATTACATAAATAGCTATTGGATACTGAATAGTTGTTTAATGGTCAAAGTTTATATTAAGTAGGCAATGTCACAATAAGCTTTGGTTGACACAATGAATATAAACCCTTTAACCCTAGCAGTGGCCAATGTTAGAAGTGGGGAATGGCCAACCCATTTTGGCGATTTTGCAGACCTTTTTTTGAAAATTCGTAAAAATTCAACCATACAAGTAAACCTAGCCAACCTCATATTCATTTTGTTCGGAAAGAACAGGAGAATCTAGAAATAGTAATATCATAATGATTTAGACAGTGTATTTTATCGATAAAGTGAAAAAAATAAAAAAATTTGAATTTTTTTTTTGAAATTTCAAAAGCGGCCTTGGTATTTTTTTTCTACGGATTTCTTTATGGGAAATTCATTATATACATTTTGTAGAAAATCTAATTCCCTACATAGAAATATATAACATGTTAGGAAAATATTTTTTTTTTATAAGTTTTTGGGGCGAAATATAATGACAAACGGAGAACCGAAAAAATTGAGAACCGTACAGTGTTAGTTTATGTTGTAAAAAGTTCTATAATACATGTGTATACTAATAATGATATATACATGTTTGTAAAGCTAATGAAGTAAGGAATCAAAAAAAGTCATAAAGTTTATGGTAAAAATAATTTTTTACCTATAAACATACGTATATAAAATAATGTTTATATATTTTAGCGATTTCTCGAAAAACAAAATTCACAGTACTTAGTATACAACTTTTGTACCAAATTTTTTTACTTCAAACCAACATAATAATCTTGTAGTGTATTCAATTACCAACATAAAAATGTATAACATGTTAGAAATATTTTTTTGTAGGTACGTAATAGGGACATAATAATACAATAACCGCAAAACCGCAAATAAGTGTAAACTATAGCCTACAGTGTTTGCTTGGTTGTGAAACATTATGTAGGCTGATGATATGTAGCCTACATATTTGTAAAGCCAATGAAGTAAGGAATCCAAAAAAGTCATAAGTATGATGGTAAAAAGTTATTTTCACCTATGATTATGTAGGCCTATCAATTTGAGAACGTTTTGAATTTTTTGCGCATTTCGAGAAAATGGAGTGTACAGTATATAGTAGCCTATATAATTTTTTACCAAATTTTTTACACCCAAACCAATATAAACATGTTGTAGTGTATTCATTTACCTTTACAAAAATGTATAACACCTTGGGTAAATCATTATAACCCCTCTGAATGTCAGAATCGTCATTTTTGGACATGATGCTAACAAAATAGCCTACAGTAGTAGGCCTATTTAGTATAGGCTATAACTTTTTTACAAAATTGTTTACCCCCGAACCATTATAAACATGTTGTAGTGTATTCATTTACCTTTATAAAAATGTATAACACCTTGGGTATATCATTATATAGGTACAACAATCTCTGAATGTCAGAATCGTCATTTTAGGACATGATGCTAACAAAATACAACCTTTTATGAACACTATTCCACACAATTCAGTAATATTTATGCATGAAGATAACTGTTATACACACACACAACACTTCACTTACACTAACACTACGAACTAATAACATATTTAGTAATAAATCGCGGATAAAACTATTACGGCAACAACACAAACAAACAATGGCAATACAAGACAGCTGACAGACTGTGGCAGTAATGACTCACTTCCGTCGTCTACATCACTGTCTACATGCGAGCATACAGAAATAACCCTGAGTGCAGGGCTGCCACTCTCTGAATCTAAATTTCTTCCTCTTCAAAATGATATACTATATGACTAGTAATAATAACTTTCACTGTATATAATTCGTATTTTCCATACTGTCACCAGACGACTGTTGGCCATTTGTTAGAAATTTCGAAAACAGCTGTTTTCATAAAATCGTACCGATTGTGCAATCAATATTTAGTTATAAATATCACTACCACAATGAAGATAAAATCAATGGCTATCCAGTGGTATCACCCGCAACATCCCAAGACGAAAATTACCCGAGCAGGGTAATGCCAAACAAGACGTGTTTTGCCAGTTCCCAAGTGTCGGCTGCAAAAGTCTTACCGCGCCAAAATTTCATTTGATTTCTAATCGTCGTGACATTGTTATATACCTGCTACAGGGTTTGTTTATGTAATCAAATGAAAGTTCAGAATGTGATCTTTCGAATGGTATATATATTATTCTAATCTGAGTTGATTGTACGTGTTTTTTTTACCGTTAAAAAAATTTCGGCCCATACCGTAACCAGACGACTTTGGCCATTCTAAGCATCAACGTCATACCGTAACCAGACGACGGTTGGCCACTGCTAGGGTTAAAAAGCACAATGCCTTTGTAAAAAATTCAGTCTGGAAATATTTGAATTTATGATAGTTCCCACAGCGGCCGCTAGGTAGACTATCACGAGCACGCGGCCAAGTCAGCTGACTGAGTGAGACAAAGAATTGACTTAGAGAGAGAGAGAGAGAGGATAGAGTAGCGTGGCCACCGCACGAGTGTTCGTAGCAGCGGCAAAATTACAGACTGAATATTTATCCTTAAAAGCATTTCGCTTAAAGGGTTTGTATTCATTGATTGACACACCGGACCTGGGCCCACCCTCTCATACCATTTTATTTCATCAAGATAGGTTTTTTTAAATTTTTATTTGGATACAAAATGAATAATTTATATAGTTTTCAAAAACTCTATGGAGTCAAAATCAAAAATCAAATCAAAATTTATTTTATTCCGTATGTGATTCCGAGTGATTAATGGTAGATATCCAGGCAACATATATAATCCTTACTGTTTTTCTAAGTCGGCACATTTTTTTTCAAAGTAGGTACGTAACTCCTCAACTTCTTTCCTGTGTTTCTGTTCAAGATCTTGGCGCAAAGCTTCAACATCTTCAGAAACAACTACAGAATTGTTGCTTTGCAGTTTTACCAGCCAACTTTTGGCTAAACTCAATTCTGTTTCGTGATCTTTTACCAGCAATTCCATGGCAGATCTGAAAATGAAATGAGCATAATTATTCAAAATCAAAATAATCACACAAAATAATAATTTAGAAGCAAAAAAGTAATTTATAAAAACTGTTTTATTTTAACATGTAATAGTCATAACTTTAAAATAATCAAACATGAAACAAAGGTTAAGTTATACACAGCCGTTTTCGAGATCTTTCTGCAAGCAAGCATACATACATACAAGCAAACATTGCTCGTATTAGAGTATAGGATAGGTTCTACTGTAGGGGTTATCTTACTTGTGTTTTTTCTCAAGTTCATCCTTTTCATGCTCCAACAACTTGATACGGCTTTGTAGCTCCAGCAGAGTACGACTCTTGTCTAACTCTGCGTGCTGAACTTTCAGAGTTTTCAGGACTGCATTGTGGGCATCAACCAGTCTTTTCTTGAGGCAAAACAATGACTTTATGCAATGCTCGATCAAGAGCCTTGTGAACTCTGGAAACAAAGTAGGCTATTCAAAACTTCAACTTTTACCACAGGGTGAGGGATTGTAGTGTCAAAGTCAATAGTGTAATTTTTTTGTTACAAAGTTATAACTAAAAAGAATAGTAATGAAAAAATACCCCGCCGCAGCAAACCTGCAGACTTAGCGAATTTCCATTTGCCTGATTGGATTTAAACTAAAATGTCTCCTTAAAAATATCACACTTATTCCCTATTTAAACAGAATTAGTTTAGTGAGTACTTAGGTTTGCTGCAACAGGGAGGGTAAAAATTTTGTTTAATGTAAAATGTTAAAAAGTACTGTGGTTTAGTACAAAATGTATTTTCCAAATTTGATCAAAATATGTTCATAAACAAGCAAACTACAACAGTTGACTTATTCTCCATAAGAATAACATGGGAATTTAAAATTACAATTTTTTTGAATTTTCTCCGTAACAGTTAGGCGCATTATAACGCTTCAATATACTAAATTATTTGTTTTTTTAAGCTCTACAAAATGGTTTAAAAAAGAAATTGTGAAATTTTGTGTTTTTATGGTCAAAAATGGGAAAAACCTATTTTTACCCCATAAAACCCCCCATAAACACCCGTTCCCATAGTCCGATCATGCTGGTTCGCGAACTCATTCAAGTTTATCCCGCCTTACACCTTTAAACCAAATTTTATGAAAATCGGACAAAAATTACTCAAGTTATCGTGCGGATGGACACACACACATATATATATATATATATATATATATATCTCTATATATAGATATATAAAAATTTGAACGAATGGTGTTTTTGGCCTCTGGGGACATCAAAATGAAAAAGTAAATCGGTCCCGGGCTTAGGTCTTACCATGAGACCTACGGTAATAGCTACTTCCCTATAGGGAAATCGCTCCCAGCGGTGTGCGCCAGAACCTATGGTAACCGCAGCACAGCTATCGGTCTATATTTAATTCTTTTTGTCCATGGTTTTAATAAGATGAACAACTATATGTGTAGCTGTCTTCATAATTTACCTTTGTTTGAACCCGTCAGTTCAGTCCTTTGTTGCTAACTCCTTGTTGCTGCTCCTTTGCTAACATTTACCAGAAAAAAACACACTGACATAAAAAACCCCTAGTGATGAGTCGGTTGCTGATTTTATCAGTTTATTTTCTTTTTTTATCAGTTGTGTGTTTATCAGTTTTTCCCCTTTAATTACTTATGTAAGTAGAATTTTCTCTATTTTATTGCAAAAAGGTAGTAAAACAATTGTTTGTTATTTGTTAATTGGATTAGAGTGAGATTGACCAAGGCCCCACTAGAAAAAAACAGGCCATGCGTTTGTAAGATTTTAATGGTAAGAGTTTAGTACAACTATCCACCACTGTGACGTAGTGTTGCGCTGCCCGTGCTGAAGCATGGCCTGTTTTTCTAGTGGGGCCTTGGATTGACTTGCTAAATTTTAAGGGCATATGCCCATAAAACAAGCATATGTTTTTAATTAAACAAGCATATGCTTCAGAAGATCTAGGAAAAAAATGGAGATCTGCTTGAGAATTTGACGATGGAGCAGGCATTCAAAATATATATATTTAAAGAATCCAAGTGTTAAGTAAAATTTGTGAATTTAGATTTATTGATCTTGTAATTGTTAATTGAAAGTACCTGGGGACCGAGCCATGGCTCGGTGTAGTTTGTTTCGATTGTAAAAGCAATAAAAGGAAACTCACGTTTCTAATTTTGGCTTTATTTTTTAAGTTTTAGTGGATTACAAATAATTTATTATGATGGAAATTTTAACCTGGCAATCCTCAAGACATTAATTTATTTTACAGTCGATAAAAGGTCTCTCCTTTATATTGGCCTACACTTGCATAAACATTGTTTTGTTTTGAAGGCTAAGTTAGTCAGGGTGCACCTAATTTTTACTTATTTACAACTAAAAACATGATATTTCAGTTATTAGATATTCAATATCTTTGAACTTGGTGTCATTTGAAAGGAAATATTTAATGCTAAATAAAAAGAAGGTTTTTGGACATTTCTTCATAAATTTAATAGCAGTTTTATTGAAATTTAAATTTTAAAAGGCTGCTATTTTTAAATTTCAAATTGGACCAACCTATTTTTTTCTACCATAGTTCCCTTTACCCGTAAAATACATAGTACTTAGTTTAATAAAGATTGGTACAAAAGATTTCAAGATAAAATGTTTATGTATAAAAAACAAAATTACGAATATCTGGGTAAATATGCATTTTTGGACATACCTTCATAATACAGTAGTTATTTTCTTTCTTTTTGTATGAGATATATGAAATCGGTTTGCGGCAACCTGTTTGGATATGAGGGTTAATTTTGAAAATTTTACCCTTAGGGGTAGTGAGGGTGGGGGGTAGCTCAAAATCGTCAAACAGGAAGTATGGTCGAGTTTAATCATTTCACAGGTCTTGACAAAACTAAACAATAAACATAAGGAAAATAGAAATCAGACAACTAATAACAAATTGGCAGCTAAAAATTATTAAGACAATGGTTATTAAAAGTAATTTTTAACTACCATTTTGTTATTAGTAGTCCGATTATTATTTTCTTTGTGATAATTGTTTAGTTTTGTCAAGACCTATAAAATGATATCAAACTCGACCATACTTCCTATTTGAAAATGTTGAGCTACACCCCCACACCCCTAAGGGCAAAATTTTCAAAGTTCACCATAATTATTGTAGCCCCTCATATCTAAACAGGTTGCCACAAACCGATTTCAAATATCTGAAATAGTTCAAAAGTTAAGAGGGTTGCAAGTTAATTTTCAGCAACCCATCTGGTTATTTGGATTAGAAACGTTTTAGGGCACCATTTTGTTATTATTGGTCCGATTTTGGTTTTCGTTAATGTCAATTGTTGAGTTTTGTCGAGATCTGTAAAATGATACCAAACTCGACTATACTTGCCCTTTGAAAATTTTGAGCTACCCCCTACCCCCGCTGTCCCTAAGGGCAAAATTTTTAAAACTAACCATAACTATTGTAGCCCCTCATTTCTAAGAAGGTTGCCGCAAACCGATTTCAAATATCTCAAAAGGTTTAACCCATTGGCCTACAAAAAAAAGTTAAAAAAAGTTAAAGTTAAGGGGGGTGCAAGTTACTTTTCAACCACCTTGAATACCGAAACTTTTTTTTATTTTTTATTTATTTACCTTAGAGGGAATATAAGCGAATTTACCATATAGGAAATAAGCTATTACCGTAGGTCTCATGGTAAGACCTGGACCCGGGACCGTTTTATTTTTTTGTTTTGATGTCCCCAGAGACCAAAAATACCATCGGTTCAATTTCATAAATAGGCTATGTGTTCGTTAGTACGATAATTCAAACAAAAATTATCCGATGTCAATGAAATTTGGTACACACCTGTGAACATACGTATATTCAAACAAGTTCGCGAACTAGCATGATCGGACCATGGGAACAGGGTTTTATGGGGGGATTTATGGGGAAAAAATTGGTTTTTCTCGTTTTTGACCCTCAAAACATAAAATTTCTCAATTTCTCTCTAGACTATTATGAAGGGTTGAAAAACAAATGATTTAATATATTAAAGTGTTTTTGAACGGTTATTGGTTACGGAGAAATCTCAAAAAATTGTTAATTTAAAATTCCTATGTTATTCCCATGGAAAATATGTAAACTGTTGTAGTTTACTTGTTTATGGATATATTATGATCAAATCTATTTATTTTTTACCAAGCTATTAATGTTTTACTATAAAAACAGACTTTATTACTCTCCCTGTACCAGCAAACCTAGGTACTTGTTAAACCTAATGTTATTAAAATAGATTTAGTTGAAAATCAAATCAGGCATATGGAAATTTGCTTGGTCTGCAGGTTTGCTGCGGTAGGGTATTGTTTTGTGGACACCCTAATAATTAAAGGAACAATAGTGTAACTATCTAACAATAAACCACTCCATATATCCATTTTTGTTCATTATTTTTATTATAATCATTGAGAGTAGAGACATAAAAATCCAACTGCTTATACTATACACATGAAAATGGAATTGTAATTGTCCCTAATGCATATGTTAAACAACAATAAAAACAAACGGTTTATCAAAACATTGATGTTTTACTGGTGATTCTATTTGTCCATTAATCTTAAATTGTATGTAGGCGTATTTTCTTCTGATATTGATTGTAATGACCAAACATAAGCTCAGCTTTTCTTTTTTTCCGTTCAGAATATTCATCTTTACTTTTTGCTTGAGCTGATCTGTAATGATGGTATTGTGAGAGCATGAATGAAAATATCCCAAGTTGAGAAGTGAAATTCAACAAGTAGGCCAACATTTTCCCTGTAAACTCATGATACTGATGCCGCACGATACTTTTGAACTGAGATCTTAAAATAAGAACATCTTTCAAGCTGTAAGCGGCTGGGGTGGTGACAAGGAACATAATGAGTCTGAATTGAGCAAACATAAATATGGCTGTGATCAAAACACCATAAAAGATTTCAGGTATGGTCTTCAACAGGTCTAGAGCATAGTTCTTTACATCCTCGTTAAACTTTATTATTCTCAAAAATCTTATTAGTATAAGGGAAAAAAGAAATCCTATCACTTCTTTGGCGAATTCCGACATGTCAAATACATTTTCGAAGGAAAAATAAACATCTTTCCCCTGTTTGGACAGTTTTGCTTTGACTTCAGTCACCCTCGATAACCAATTGAGGTATTCCAGTGTTGAATAAACAAATACAATCAGAATTAGACAATCGTAGAGGTTCCAAAACCTACTTAAAAACTTCTTTGTTCCGTTTATGTTCATTCCCCAAAAAAATTGAAGACTGAAGACAATAAATGTGACAGTAAAAAGTACTCCGGGACCTGAAAAACTCGTCAATATCATAGAGCCAAAGTTGTAAAGAACAGTGATACTTCCTGTGGTCAGGACTTCTGTTACGATAGTACATACTGTGAACACATCGTAGTTAGCATTGTACACGGTGAAGTCTACGATGATTGCTCTAGTTTGGCCGTCAATCCAGTTAGTATCGTACAGGCTTGACAGACTAGCCTTTGTTCTGAGGACATCGCGGTGCAGAGTGACGACGTAGCCTCCACTATGATACTCGTAGCCTGACGGTCCAACTGTGTAACTGCCCAGCTGCCACGAAGGCTCTGTGTAGGTCCACGGTGAGTCGTAGAACAGCTCCTCATCCCAGTGTCTAGTGTCGCCCCACGCTGTCCCGTGGTCCTCATGGTCCTCTGTGTCCTCAGACAGCATCACATGACATTCACTGGCCACGTTCCTCATCACTTCTGGTACTCTACACTGGGCTGTGGTGTCTGCCTTCACTCTGATCTGTCTCACACGAGGGACTCCGACCAGACGACTACTCCCACTCTTCAGCCAGCCGGTGTCATGAAACACATCCCCAGGCAGAGACATGTTCTCTCGGTTATACCAAGTTTTTGTGTACAACAACGGGAGGATGGAATCCTGGAGACTATCCCACAACTCGTCTATATTTTGCAACTCGTAACGATAAACTGTATTGCAAAATTCACGTGTCCCAAATTCACCACAAAGTGCCTGAACATTCACTAAATAGTATAACGAGATGTTAAATAACTGAATGAGCCAAATTATCACGAGTAGTAAGATCATGCAAATGGCAGAGTACCACAATAATAACATACTATGGTATTGTTGATGTTTAGGAATCACCTGTCTTATTTTAGTTTCATTCGGAGGCTTGTACATTTCTTGACTTCTAATCTTCCTGAAAAAATGTCTATAAATTTTTGAATTTTTTTCTTTTAGAATGCGTAACGTTTTTCCCACTGCTATATTATACGTCATTAATTCATAGTACCTCGACTTTGTGATACCGAGTAAAACTGCAGTAAAGATTATTTTTGCAGGCATTATTAAAAAATTGGTTATGAAAATTGAGAACGATATGCTGGTACAGACAACCCATAATTTATTCGATCCATATTGTATTCCGAAAATTGTAATGGTTACAATACATGCAATCATTAACACAATACATATTGAGAAAATAATATTAACTTTTCTTTTGTGTACATAAATTCCTACTATGACATTTTTTATATTCTGTAAAGGAAGAGCTTTGACTGGCTTCAAATGTCGCTTGATGACTGTTTCTATGGCCATGAACCATCGTGTGTCATTGCTCCCAGTACTTATTTTCCGTTCTAAATGATAAATGTCACGGCAGTTTTTACTAGAATGAAAATAAGCGGGACTGTCACGCGGTATGTAGCAAGTGTAGAAGTAGTTCATGATGGTTTGGGTCACTAGACATTCTGAGATACTCGCAATCAGTCCAATCGTAAGTGTCTCTTTAGTTATGGTAACTGAAGAAAGATCCACAGACTGGGGTGATGTGGGATAATAAAGCAAAACACAAACTAACATGTTGACAAGTAACCCACAAAAGACTGCAGTGAGTCGCTGACTTCTCGTCACAGGACTGCGAGGATGCTTCTTGAAAACACTTCTCAAGTGGTGGGCCTCCATGAATCCGTACAGAATATTTTCAGATATCACTCTACCAATCTTGTTGGTTTCAGTATAAGTTGCACTCTCACTGAACAGTGCCAAACTAATTTCTTCAGTGATGGTTCCGAACCAGGATTCGATGAAGAAGATATCGTTGTCATTGCTTTTTAAATCAAATACGATTAATTTACTGCAATACCAGTTTGGGTGTGGCCCGGAGTGATCGGTCCACAGTAGTATATCGGTGAGAGAGCCTAAATGTTGAGGAGTTACCAAGAGAAACCAATTTTCAGAGTTATATCTTAGAATGGGGCTGTCAGGAGAACTCAACACATGGTGTCTGCTGATGCCGTGCTCTCCGAACAGCTTCAGTCCGACGTTGGAGGTTGTACCGGCTCCCAACCGAGTCCCGGTGAACACTCCGACAAGATAGATACTGGAGTCCAGCGGGAGGTTGTCTTCCAGAACAATTATATTCAACTGATTTTTATCCTTTTCATCCATTTTATAGGTCCATATAAGTAAAAGGATATACACTATAATCACTACAAACAAAACAATAATTATAAGAGGATATTTCATGTCAGATTTTGAAAGAGGAAAATCCATAAACGGATTAAATAGATGGGGCGGATTGTAGACATCCCCTCCCACAGTTTCACTGGACAGTGGGCAGTTACAAATGAGTCTATCACGACTTGAGCTTTCTGTCATAAAACACTGATTGGATGTAGTCCAAATGCCATACTTCCATATTCTACAAGCTGTCGTGAATAATGTGAAATTATAATCGATAACTTCACTGATATTGACACTATCGTCGGGAAGAATACCTATATAAAAAAACTCTCCATATTTTAATTTGTCCATTGTGAATTTTATTTTAGACGAGTTCGATGTGATTATTTTTACAACGGAACTCTTCATGTATTCAAAATCAGGTCTGTATCCTTGGATAATACCTACTCTCAGGGCAATGTTTTTTGGTATGTATGTAAAATTAATAAACGTTAAAGAATTAAATTCTGATTCAAATCTATGAACAGGTATTATTTTGTCATTAATTTCAGGTTCATCGTGAATATTGGGTTGACTAACCTTACCTGTTACAGTCAAATAATCAAAACTAACAAATTTAAGAGCAAAATCAGTTTTCTTATCAATTAATAGTTTTCCTATATCCTTATCTGTAGTTTCAGATAAGTAAATTATTTTTATATTGGTATTTATTTTGTAACCATTGCTCCACCAAAAAGGATTTATTCTGAAGGTAATGATGTTAATATGCCATTTGGGCGAGGGCTTAAACTTTACAAAAGGTGATTTATCTTCCTTTACTATTTGATTGAGTTGGAAATCTTGGGTTGTGAATCTGGAAACATTAAATTTAATGTATTTTTCCTCAAGAGTTAAACTGTTGATTGCATTTGACTGTTGAGACACAACTGAACTTAGCATATTTTTCAAAGCTGTAGCCATACTAGAGATACTTCTTTTCAAATGACTACGGTCAGCTGATTCGAGAGTATCATAATATTTCTTGCTATCTAAAATAAAATTAGAATTACGAAGGATAGAGAGAGTAATATTGTTTATCCTGCGAGTGGTAATCAATCGAGAAGATTTTTTAGGGTTGATAGTAAACTCTTTAATAATAAACGACACAGTTTTCATGAGGTTTGCTAAAATACTTAGACTTTCACTTTTTAAAAGGACCATTGGTTTTGTGTTTGCTATAATGTGAAAACAGTTTGATACAATGTTGTTTACCATTAAGGCCCCCGAAATCGATGTTATTTGTTCAGAACTCAATCTTCTTAATACTGTATTGATTTTTATGAACTTGGAATGTGAGGAAACTCGTGAGTTGGACAAAATACTCAAATATGCCGATATTAAATTAATGCGAAACTTATAGTTGTGTATGAAAACACCACTATGGCCATATATTAAGTCAATATATAATTCTAAATCCACTAATGAAGGGAATTTCGAACTGTCAAACCGTGCTACTCTAATCTGCGTTTCAGAATACGCTCCAAGAAAGTTAATTACGCGAACTTGAACATCAGATCCTGTTAAAACAACTTTTTCAAGAACGCCTGTCAAGCTGAAACCTAAATGCCTTCCATCCTCACTAGGTTGATTTGTTTTCTTATTACAAAATTCATACATAAAAGACGGTTGGTCACTATTACCGTGTTTGCTGGAACAGATGATATTATAGAATGGTACTATTCCAATGGCAGTCTCATTGTCTTTTAGTGTTACACAATTTACATGTAAGGGAACTGAACAAGTTAATATTTTAATTGCAGCAGCTTGAAATAAAGTACCATTTACGAGTGATCTGGCATAAAATATATAGGAGCTGTTCCCTCTTAAAAATCCACTTTCAATTCTAAGCTCAGTGCTTGATGTCGAGGAATCATGATTTCTTGCTTCTAAAGGGACGTCTTGTAGGATATTGCTCCCCTCGAGCTTGTAAGACCAGAGAAAGATGGGTTCTGTTGATGACAAAATTGTAAAGGATTGATTAAATTTCACTTCCAAATGAATTACGTTTTGGGGATTGGACCTAAACATCGACCCACCACAGTTTAACAAGCAGGTAACTCCAATATTTACTCCGGGATTGTCAGTTATTTGTAGTATTTGTAACTCGTGTACAGGAATAGAAGATTGTGCAAAGGTTGTGATGGAAAAGCCATACTTTTTTATAACACTTGAATGACGAGTTGTATTGCTGGACAATACAGAGTCAACAAGAGGACCTTTGATTAATCTATGTGTTTCTGATGTCTCATAATCTTCACAAAATGGTGGTTGATATACAGCAGTATGGTTCATGTCAGAACATGTCCAGATATACAAAACATGTACATCTTTACTTAAGGATTCCCTCTCGGGTGCTAACATTGTTTTGACATGAAAATCAACATCAAATTCAAAGTTAACTGTTCTAATATAACCACCATAAATGACTGTTTGAATTCCAATATCAATAACTTCAAAGAAACATCTTGTACTTGTCATTTGTGGATGCATACTAAAACGTTTAAATAACACATTTACTGATAAATTGATTTTGTATATACCATAATGGAGAGAATCTTCTCCAAGTAAAACCGATGTTTCATTATATATCTCAACTTTTTTCTCATTAGCTTCAAGTTCCCATATTTCCCACTTCATTATAAGCTTTTCTAAGGTATTAGTTTTCAAGTCACAATTCTTTATGAAAACAGAGCCCAAAAATAGCGCATATCTATAGCGGGAGAATCTTGGCATATTGTCTTTATCAGGAGAACAGTTGGTCACACTTACTATTAAATCACATGGATTCTCCTTGGACGATGATTGAATATTTTTATTGGTAATGATCTTTTTGTCATTCTTCTCTTTACTATATAAACCGCCATGAATGCAGACTGAGAAAATAATTATCTTGAAATAGATATAATTACTAAACATTTTATTGAAATTTAATTTTTTACGGGTTTTTTTATTTAGGTACGGTCGTCTTGAACTTAAAATCTTATGCTTTTGTTAAAGCATGATAATTTATATACTTTAAGAAACCTAATATTGCATAATAACTCAATTTATAAACTAAAGCAATTCAAAACCAAAATATAAACAATCTTTTTCTCACAGACATTAGGTTCCTGAAAGGTCAAATTTAAACATATGGTCCCCACTTTTATTTTAAACTATATACAGACCAATGGGATATTTGTTGTGTACTAAGCTCATATACATTGTCACTTTTTACATATATTGGATGAGGGCAATCTACAACCAAGTCTAGTAACATTATGTTTTTTATAAGGGCTGATGTCACCATATCACTACTGAAAGGATGACAGAATCTACTAAGGGGGTTTGTTTAATCTATGCTAGCTTTAAGTGCCTGATATAAAGCACAGTTATGAATTACAGACTGGTGACAAATGGCAGAGAAACAAAAAGAAAGTTAAAAAAATCCTAGATTGTCTTAACAATGTAAGGTACTTTCCTGTTAAAGGGAACATTCATTATTATCGATGATTTTTTTCTCGATATATCGATATTAACAAATTGAAACATATCAGCTGACAATGACGAAAAATATTGTTCAGTACAAACATTAATGAAATGAAACTGTTCTAAAATAAATAACCTAACTGTTGTATTAGGCTAAGTATGTTCTTTTAGTCATATGATTTATTTGTGTTTAAATATCTTTTGTTGGCAGATGATTTTTGTAAACATGTTTTGGTAAACATTGGTTTAGTTGGAAATAGAGTTTGTTGAAACAAGATGTGTGTTTAATATTCTTGTATTAGAAATAGAACATGGTGGCAGCTTAGTGGATTTTTATCGAACTGAAAGTCTAAAACCACGCATAATGTCAAGTAAGGGCAGAAAAAAACGAAATACTCGGAGGCAAAGGTATGAGGACAACGGTGAGGACGACGCCCAAAGTGAACTCAACTACGTTTCAGAAAGGGACTCTAGAAAGACTAAAGATGAGTCACGAGGTTTTGCATTGGGATATACGAACCGAGAAAATGATGCAGTTATGTATACTCCTACTCCGATGGTCAATATCACGTTACCAACTCCAGAAACGTTCTCTTTTACTCCGAATGAGTGGCATTCCTGGAGGAATCGCTTTCAAAGGTACAGACGGGGTTGCGGTCTGGATAGCACTTCCGACGATCGGCAAATCGATGTACTTTTGTTTGTAATGGGTAGTAGAAGTGAAGATATTTTCGATTCGTTTTCACCAAAACCTAATACTTATGACGAGGCTCTTAGGGCCTTTGATGAATACTTTGTGCCCAGACGGAATATAATTTATGAGAGATCAAAATTTTTGAGACACAAGCAAGGGAGTGATCCATCTGAAAAATTTATAACAGATTTGCATGGCCTTGCGAAAACGTGTGCATGGGGTGAACTAAATGATGAGATGATGCTTCTCGTCCTCATTATTGGTATGCAAGATGAGGGTCTGAGTGATAGACTCCAGTTGGAATCTCAATTGACTCTGGAGAAAGCAATTAATACCTTGCGCCAACATGAGGAGCTAGAACGCCAAAAACGTGAACTTGCCAATACTAATGTTTTTTTGGTAAATAAA
Organism: Macrosteles quadrilineatus; assembly: GCF_028750875.1. Taxonomy (NCBI): domain Eukaryota; kingdom Metazoa; phylum Arthropoda; class Insecta; order Hemiptera; family Cicadellidae; genus Macrosteles; species Macrosteles quadrilineatus. Next base: position 4,042,423 of record NW_026542605.1, read on the forward strand.
ACGTCAGTTCAAAACGGTAAACCGAATCGGACAGAAGGAGTTTGTGACCAGAAATACATTGAGGATGCAGAAAATACAAAGAAGTGCAGGAAATGTGGTTATGATTGGCACGGATCACTGGCCGAATGTCCTGCTAGGAAAGCCAAATGTGACAAATGTTCCGAGATTGGACATTTTTTTCGATGCTGTCCCTACCGCGAAAAGTGGATGAGAAAAAACAAAAACGTTGTTAAAGAAATCGAACAGCAAGTTTCAGACTGTGGAGATCTACAGGTTCCTGAGATTTTCATCGGAAATATAGAAAACAATGACACAGCCTGGGCCCAGGAGGTAAAAGCAAGCTGTGGAAACCAAGTGTTAGGGCTTATAAAATTTAAACTTGACACAACCGCTGATGTAACCATGATTCCAGTAGGAGTTCTTGGTGATTTTATTAAGACTCTGCCTCTAGGAAAGTGCAAATCCCCTGTGTACAGTGCAAAGAAGAAAGAACGAATCAATATTTTGGGAACTTTAAGGCTGAAGCTTGAACATAAGGGTGTATCGGTTTATGATCATGCGTATATTTCTGAGGAGATCACTGTTCCACTTCTTAGCAGACGTTCCTGTGAAGAGCTGAACCTGGTGAAGAGGATCTTTTCTGTAGATTCATCAGATATTGACTGGGTTACTAAGTACCCTAATTTATTTCAAGGATTGGGAAATATGAAAGGAGAGTACAAGATAGAAATGAAGGAGAATGCAGTTCCTTATGCTATATCTACCCCCAGGGTTGTACCAATACCTTTAAAAAGCAAGGTGAAAGAGCAGTTAGAGAATATGCTTGATAAAGGAGTGATTGTCCCTGTTGAAAACGCGACTGATTGGTGCGCACCAATGGTAGTTTGCCCAAAAAAGAGAGGTGGGGTTACGATCTGCGTGGACCTATCCAAACTCAACAACAGTGTGAAACGTCGGTTTTATCCTATTCCAAAGATTGAACTTTCGTTGTCCGAGATCGCGGGAGCCAAGTACTTCAGCAAGATCGACGCGAATTCCGGTTTCTGGCAACTGAACCTTGCAGAGGAGTCTCAAGATTACACAACATTTATCACCCCTTTCGGGAGGTATAAATTCTGTAAGGTACCTTTTGGAATTACATCTGTTCATGAAGAGTTTCAGCGCCGTATGTCGAAAGCTTTAGAAGGGGCAAAGAACTGTTTAGTGCACATTGATGACTGTTTGATATGGGGAAGAACGAAAGAGGAACACGACGAGTGTCTTAGAGCCGTTCTAGAGAGAGTGCAAGCTAATGGAATCACTTTGAATAAGCAGAAGTCTGAGTTCTGCAAGAAGACTGTGACATTTTTGGGATTTGTGCTGTCTAAGGAAGGAATCAAGCCTGATCCAAGCAAGGTACAAGCAGTTGTGGACTTACCAGCCCCAAGTAATGCTAAAGACGTCCAGAGATTCATGGACATGATCACTTTTCTGGCTAAATTTATTCCGAACTGCAGTGAGATTTTAGAGCCAATTACGAGCTTGTTAAAGACTAAAAACAATTTCTTTTGGGGACCAACTCAGGAAAAAGCTTTTGTCACAGTGAAACAGATTTTATCATCAGAGCCATGTTTAACTGTTTACGATCCGGAAAAGCCCTCGATTCTTTCTTGTGATGCTTCAAAAAAAAGGTCTTGGAGCGGTTTTACTACAAGTTGAAGGAGAAAACAAGAAACCTGTGGCATATATATCTCGGACTCTAATGCCTGTTGAAGAAAACTACAGTAACATTGAGAGAGAAGCGCTTGCGTGCACTTGGGCAAGTGACCGTTTAAAATGTTTCCTGATGGGTAAAATGTACACAATTGAGAGCGACCACAAACCGCTTGTCTCAATTTTCAAAAGACAAAATTTGGACGAGCTCTCACCGAGGCTACAGCGATTCCGAATGCGTATGATGAGATACGATTATCGCATGATCTGGACCCCAAGAAAAGACCTTGCCATAGCAGATCTGCTATCGAGATGTCCTATTCCAGCTAATGAAGATGGCGAATTGACAGAAGAAGTGGAAGCCTTCGTCCATGAAATCAGTATGATTAGAATAAACACTACAGACGAAAATGTGACAAAAGTACTTCACTCACAAATGAGGGATCCAATATGTGCACAACTCAAGCTAAAAATTTTAGACGAATGGCCTGGAAAATCAAGTTTACCTAATGAGATTCAAGAATACTTTAACGTGAAAGACGAGTTAAGTTGTATTGATGGGTTATTGCTTCGAGGAACTCGGATGATAATACCTCATGAACTACGAGCGGAAATGCTTGAGAGGCTTCACAGTGGACACTTGGGAATCACAAAAACAAGGAAACGTGCTTTGGAAACCATGTGGTGGCCTGGAATTTCTCAAGAAATAGAAAGAAAAAGCAAATCGTGTCCAGTGTGTATTCAGAACTCAACTAATCACAGTGAACCATTGATTCCAGAACTTATGTTTGGAGGGAAAATAAGAGACAATCTTCCATCTACTTTGGTTGGAAATCCTGTGGAAAATAAAGACTTTTTTGAGAGGGAGAATAAGTACCAGTCGAAGTATAAGATGCAATTTGATAAACGACATGGAACGAGGGGTTTAAGTGAATTAGAAGAGGGAAGCATGGTATGGATCACAGATCTACGTAGACATGGTAAAGTAGTCAGGGTATTGAACGAACCACGTTCCTACCTTGTGGACATTGACAAGAAAACCATTCGACGAAACCAGAAGTTCTTAGTTCCTGCACCATACTACGGAGAAGATTGCATTCTTTCAAACTGTTCATCTACGGTCCTTAATTGTCCATCTAACTCACGTGATCGTCCAGACGCTGGCACAGTTACCCATTACGGAAGGTCCATCAAGATACCGAGGTGGTACCGAGCTTCATGAAGATGTAGACATCTTGAGGCGGGATGTTGTATTAGGCTAAGTATGTTCTTTTAGTCATATGATTTATTTGTGTTTAAATATCTTTTGTTGGCAGATGATTTTTGTAAACATGTTTTGGTAAACATTGGTTTAGTTGGAAATAGAGTTTGTTGAAACAAGTTGTGTGTTTAATATTCTTGTATTAGAAATAGAACACTAACATAACTAACCAAACTTGCTGTAACATTTAAAAATTCCGCGTTTAAAACTTGCCTTTTATATTCAAACCCAAAGGGAATTTTTAAATGGTACAGCAAGTATGGTTGGTTATGTTAGGTTAGCTTAGAACAGTTTCATTTCTTGTTGTCAATTTGTAATGGATCGGAAAACAAAAACATCGATATATCGAGAAAAAAATCATCGATAATAATGAATGTTCCCTTTAACAGGAAAGTACCCAATGTAAATACCATTTTAGCATAACAACTAACAACTTCTTTACCTTGTGAACAGATGTTGTAATCTTCTATTACTGAAGAACTCTTGGGGAATGTAGAATTTTTGTCATCTTTTACTTCCTCCAAACATTTCTTGCTTGGACTAACATCTTGAGTAAGGTAATCTAGATCCAGAGTTTCATTTTCTTGTAACCAGGGTCTGAGCATTTTCTGAAAATGTAAACAATATTAAACTGATAGAAATAACAAAATAGGTAGAATCTTAAGCAAATTAAGATTGTTTGATCGTGTGATGATTTAATAAGTTTATAATTGTTTTATAAATGTAGGTCCTATGTATTTTTTAATTTCCCCATTACTACTGAGTTAATTGCATTTTGTTACACTTTATCTAGAAAAAGTTCACTTCTACAGAACCAAAGATAAGCTTAACCTATAAATTCAAACAAAATTAAAAGAACAACTAATGACATAAAAAGTTTTTACTCTATTTTAGCATAAAAAGTAATACTTACTTTAACACGGAAAGTGTACTCAGAAAATAACGCTTTGATAAGCTGCCTGAGAGCATCAGCCCAGAGTTGATAAGGTTTCTTAGTAACCTGATCAGATGCACCAATTTTATCCTGTGAAAAATAACAAGGACTTAATTCAACCCCTTATAAACGATAGCAAAAACAGTGATACCATTACAACACTTTAAAAGATCAGAACTTGTATTATTTCAGTAATTTTACACAGAAAACAATGATTTTCAAAACAAGATATTGTTTGGTTTAAATTAACGTATATGACGTGGACATTCTTTAGTGATTTTGTTATTAGCGAATTTCCCATATAGGGAATAAGCTATTACCGTAGTACTCATGGTAAGACCTGGACGCGGGACCGATTTTTTTTTCGTTTTGAGGTCCCTAGAGGCCAAAAACACCATCCGTTCAAATTCATATATATATATATATATATATATATATATATATGTGTGTGTCCGTCAGCACGATAACTCAAGCAAAAATGATCCGATTTTGATGAAATTTGGTACAAACGTGTAAACGTACGTTTATTCCAACGAGTTCGCGATCCAGCATGATCGGACCATGGGAACGGGGGTTTACGGGGGGTTTTATGGGGTAAAAATAGGTTTTTCCCATTTTTGACCCCAAAAACATAAAATTTAGCAATTTCTTTCCAAACCATTTTGTAGAGCTTAAAAAAACAAATAATTTAGTATATTGAAGCGTTATTATGCGCCTAATGGTTACGGAGAAAATTCCAAAAGATTGTAAATTTAAAATTCCCATGTTATTCTTATGGAGAATAAGTAAACTGTTGTAGTTTGCTTGTTTGTGAATTTTTTTAATCAAATTTGGAAAATGTTTTTATTTCTTACTAACTATTCACATTTTACAAAAAAAAAAAAACAGTTTTACCCTCCCTGATGCAGCAAACCTAAGTACTTGAATTCTATTTAAATCAAGAATAAATGTTATATTTTTAAGTAGACATTTCAGTGTAAATCCAATCAGTCAAATGGAAATTCGCTTAGTCTGCAGGTTTGCTGCGGCAGGGGTATTAAATATATTAATGCCATTTTTTTCTGCAGGTTATTTCAGTTTTATATGTTCTCCAATACCATAGGTTCATGTTTAGCCAAAATTAAAAAAAATTGTGTCTTTTCTCCTTTCCTCTATACTAGTGTAAAAATAAGCAAGACAAGTGTAGCACCTGGTGCCAATAATGCCATGTGAAGGTCAATAATGCCATTAATTTCTACCCAAAATGGACACCATTTATTTAATGTTGGCCTTCCCACTGCCGGGGCACACACATTAAGATGTAGTGATAGTCGAATCCAGGAACTTCGACTTTCAAATCCGAATCCTAAAAAAATTGAATCTTGAGTCCCAAAAATAATTACAAATGGGCTTATGGTGATTAAAAAAGCAAGAATGGAATAGGAACCATTTCACTTAAAACCACCACCACGACAATACCCTATATGAAAAATCTCCATTGTATGCTGGGCTGAGATTGTACACTATGCTTCCGCCATGCTATAAGTCATTAAACAAAACCAAATTTAAAGAGACAATAAATAATTTACTTATTGACAAGGATTTTTACTCAATTGACGATTTTTACAGAACTTCAATTCAGAACATTTTTTTTTTCATTTTAAGTGTTTAATTTTAAGTTAAGTTTAAATGTTAAATATTTATGTATGCATTTAATTTTGACAATGCACCTATTCTAAATGTTATGATATGTATGGAATGTTTTGTGTAAATAAAGTATGTCTATGTCTATGTCTAATAACCTCTATGGTTGGTTAGTCGATGTCACAGTACTGTACTTTACAACGTCAATAACTTTATATTTTTTGATAGGCTTACTTTATACTTTTCAATGAAATGGTGACCAAACAAAGTAGGTATTTTTAAGCCAAGTATGAATGGAGATGAGTGTAGGATGAGTGGCGTGATCTTGTAGTTTTGTTAGTGACTAGGAACCATTTAACACTTATAGTTCGGCCGCTTAGAAAGCGACCTCCTCCAGCATTGGTTTAGCATTAGCGCGCAGGTCGTTTTCTAAGCGGCCGAACTATAATAGCCACCACCACGACAATAACCTCTATGGTTAGGCAATGTCACAGTACTTGAGTAGGTACTGTATATTATGACGTCAATAACCTCTATGGGTAGTCAATGTCACAGTGCTGTATATTACGACGTTAATAACCTCTATGGTTAAGCAATGTCACAGTCTAAGGCTTATAATTCTATATAAAAAAAAAAACAATTTGGATTCTCGAATCTTGTTAATGGAATCTCAAACCCGAATCTTTTGTATAATTACCTCAGATAACTTGTCAGTGTAAAACGTAAGTCAATTTAGCCAATATGTCACTGTCGGCGGGCCGAGATTAGCGCTCGCAGATGAGATTCAACAAATTACGGGCCGGGCCAAAACACAATGAATAGTTCAACTATGTGGTGTTTTTTTATCATCACACAAACTTTTATGTTAGGTACTCTAGTAGCTTTATCTGTTCTTTGTAATGGTGTATAGACACAGACTATAAAATGTTAGTCCTTTAAAACTATTTAACCCTTCGACTGCTAGGCCTATAATTTGTATTTGTAAGACTTTTTTGTTTGCCTTTTAATTCCATTACCTGTTCTTGAATTGTAACTGTATCGTTTTCACTAATTTATTAATCAGGCTAATTTGGAATTATAAGACAGTAACAAATATATAACAAAGAAAATTCTTGGCATTTGCAGATTACATTTTAAAAAGCTGTCTTTTTGTTATAAATTTCCAAGTTTTCTTATGAATTGGAATGTTCTGATACTGATAGCATTATTTGAAACCAAAATCTCATAAAATCAAAAGACATATAGTTTGCAACGTCATATTGAATTTATCCTTGTTTAGTTTGATAAGGTTATTATAATATAGACTTTTTAGGGAAAAAAACTTTTTGTCAGTAATGCCACAGTAACACCATTTATGCTCACTGTTGTGGTTCAGCTGAAAAATATCATCTAAATAGTCCGAGACTAACTAGTGCTGCTACCTAGTAACGCATTGAGCAACTAGGTTGTAGCGCCGTCGGGTGCGCTATCTGTTAGCAATTGTTGACGTCAGCTTAAATACAAGTTTTTACTCCATAATCTCCAAGCACAGATAGCCGAGAAGGCTAGGGCTTGTGTCACTTGGCCAGTGGCATTCATTTGCTTGGGGTCAATTCCCGTCCTGTGTGGCAAATAATTGGTGACCTGTGTGTTTGTCTTTGTAGCGATATACTACAACCACTGGGGCATAGTGAGGTGTTCATAATCCTTGGTTTAGACATAGGCCTACACCTCGAATCATCGGATTGGCCGAATCTTTTAGCTAAGTGGTAGTTAGTGTATCCTATGAACATGTAGGTCACCAATGGCCGTTTTGCTACTTTTTGTTAAAATAACCTTCCTCTCTATATCCGGAGTTCGGATGGAGTTCTACTGTACGGCTGCACTTTAGTTTACGTTCTACGCTTATTCGAACGAATATATCGATCAATATATCGATTACTTCGTTCTATATATCAAGTTTGGTTAGTTAGGTTAACCTAACCTAACTAACCAAATGAAATAATTGTTATATCAAATCATCTATATATCGATATTTTTTCATTTGAATGAGTGTAGGACGTTAACTTAAGTGCAGCCCTACTGTACATCCTTTTACCCTCCATCTCCACAGCCCTGTTAGTCTCCTTCAGTGGTGTAGTGGAGCAGGAACACATGGGAATAGCGTTCCCACTCTGCTTTTTCCGAAGAACCTATATATAGATAGGCTACCAAATCTTTTCTACAATGGTTAGCGTTATTGCACTGGTAAGTTTACCACTACACCACTGATATAGTACTAGATTTTCTTTGTTTATAGTGTCAAGGAGTTTGATTTTTTCAGCTTTGCCAATTGAAATACTGTTAAACTAGCCCAGGAAAAACTTATTGACTTATAGTTTATTAATAAGAATAGCATGGTGTGTTGATATTAATGAACACTATGGTGTGTTACAAGTCTAGCGGTTAGAGTAAGTATTCAGTGCAGAAGGGACAGTTCACATCCATAGTACATGGTCTTAGACCACTGTCCTTAAAAGCGTTTGAGTACACTGTACAATGCCTCCTGTAAAAATTGCCACTGGCATGGACAGCAACAAACAAAACACAACAGTACAACAACAGCAGTAACATAAAAAACAGAATAAAACTCATAACTATCATGATTATTATATTTTTACATTTAAGTGCTGAATTAAATCTGTGTTTGCAATTTAATAGATAGTCTGAGCTTGTTAAAGTATTTATGTGTCACTTAATTTTAAATCTTTAAATCAACTACACTATACTTCGTTCACAATATTTAGGCAATTTTAGGGGAATTTTCCCTCAAACTGCCTAAATATTGTGAACAAGGTATAACAACAATAACTATAATGGTATATGATCCACTGCAATATAGAGTAAGATTACTTTTAAATCTATTTCCATTTTTTTCAACTTAATGAAAGGTAATATGTTATGCAACAAAGTTAATTCAGCACTAAAGGAAAGTACGACATGGATAGGAAACGTGTGTATTGGACAAAGACAGGTTACAACATGGTAGAGTGATAAAAAGGAAAACTGTGGTCTTGATAGGTTAGGATCAACTGTTGATTAGGTCTCTTAGATCCACCTTCTCTTCTCCTGTCAGTTGCTGGTCTCCCTGAGCCATCCGTTCACAGAAGACACGAAACTCGTCAGATAATTCTTCATCTTCTTCAAGTATAGTGGACATAGATCCATGATCAGGCTCAAACATCTTGAAAAAGAGACAGGTATTAACATAAAAATATTTGGCAGTTATTATTGAAATCTCAATCACTAAAAGCTAAATATCCCTTGGGCAAGCTCCACATGAGGTTATGAAACCCACACTTTAGTCAAAACAACTTGTGTCATTACAAAAGTAAAAGTATAAACACTGAAGGAATAAAAGAGAAGTGCTTTAAATGTTTTTAAAATAATAAGTACTAGTGTACATGTTGCTCGAATTCGAGCAATTGCAAAGTATTACAGGAGTTATTTCAAAACGAATAAGCTTAACAGTCATATTTACAATGAATTTGTAAGAGTCAACTCAAAGATTACCGGTGTGTAACTCAGACCATGTTTATCTACGTTATTGATAAACCTAAAGCATTCCGGCCAGTTTTCTCCTTCTCATTATGCCTCGCTTTACAGGCAACACAGGTCATTGATAGAGGGCCAATTGAGAACGAAAAGTCGTTTTTGGGTAGTGTTAGGGCGCATTTGTAACCTAATAGTTGAGATTGTCCAGGGCCAGGTGCTGACTGTGATGAGTTAAGCCTATTACGCACCACTGTTCTGTAGCTGCGGTCGTTATCACAATTACGCCTCCTGTCTATGTTTTGTTGCCGTCGCGTCGGAGGCATTTAAAAGGAAAAAACAACAAATAAACAAATTATAGCTACACAAAACAACGATAAATGCACAAATTTAAGTTACAATCATGCTAACATGATTCGTCATAGCGACACAAAACAACGATAAATACACAAATTTAAGATATGTACAACCATACTAACACGATCCGTCTTGGGGGTTATGTTTACACAAACTCAAATAGTAAATAAATGTACTCAATGCGTTTCATTGAATTGAAAAATAAATAACAGCAATTAAATTATACAGCTGATCAAAATGTAAACAATGTTCTTCATAAGAATAACATGGGAGCTTTCAAAGCCACTGGGGCAGAGCCCAAGGGACCTTTTTCAAAAATGTAAGGCCAGTTTGCAAATCTACGCGACACGCTCTTTCCAATGAGACGCCAATGGATAAAATTGGTTAAGAAATGGCGGACTAGTTAAACCGACAAAGTTTCATGTAGCATATTAATTATATACTGTTACATGAAGTAACGTCAAAGAAGGAAATAGAACATATTATTGCAATCTATAATATTAAAACGTAACTGGGTTTTTTTATTTCACGATTCTGAATCAACCACTCGACGGATTTACATGATTTTTGTGTTGAAAGAAAGATAATTTTGAGAACTAGGGAATGTCGAAGCCATAATTTTAGTTTAGGGTCACGGTTTTTAGAAATTAAGTTTTAATTTTTTTTTAAGTCTAGCAGCCGACGCTAACATTCTAAACTAGCTTTTGGTATGATATAATTTACTTAACATAACAGCTGTAAATATTCAGCGTTTGTGACACAAATTCAGCTTTTGGATAAAAGACATACTAAGGGTTCACTTATTTATACTATGTGTAATGCTGATCATTGATACGTTCAATTCTTCGGTAACAGGATAACATATTAATTAACTATACATAGTAAAATACTAGGATGTTTAAACTATTTTTTTAAAGTAATCTTTGTAATCTTCGGTTTGTTTTAGTGCAATATAATTTGTTTTAACTAACAGCTGGTTGGATATAAAAATACTCTATAGAACTATGAGGTTATTTTATTTACTCTGATTTTGTCATTGATTATAAGAAATGAGTAAGATTAGTACACAAACGAGATAAGTAAACCATCGATGTAATACAAATCGAGGCTCTGTACACGAGTCTTAAAAAAAGGATATGCAAATTATTTTTCCTACAGTCACCCGACAAAGAAGGCTTCCTTGTATTAATTTATTCTAACATCAAAAAATAGTTTTAGAAATCTTCCTGGCACTTTTATAAGTTTTTCACATCTTAGATGGATGTATTGTCCTGTTCCTCTATAATGGGAATAGAGTATCAGAATATCCATATATTCGATTGTTCATAATGTTAGCATTTTTGGATAAAGATAATTTTATATTGTCTATGGAAATAATTCCGACAGATGAGCAGTACTACACCAAGGTACATTCCATGATGAATTTTGAGGATTAAAAACTAATAAATAAATGCAAAAAAAATCCCTAGTGTTAGTAGGTACCTTTTGTAAAGATTGCCATACATTTAATACTTAGCAGGATGAAAAAAAACTTCTTGGTTTACAAAAAGACAAAAAAAACAAGATTAAATATTTAAAAGTTAAATGTAAAATTCAAAAAGGCTTTGGTTTAAGGTTTTAATTTAGGTCTGTGGGCATAATATGTTAAACGTATTAGATCTAGGTCAATAAAGAGGTTTAAAAAAATCCAATACGTACATTTTCAATTTGCTGAAGCGACTGATCTATACGACTTGACAGTGACAAGTTACTGCAGCTACCTCTCAGGCTAGTTTTTGATGACATGGCAATGGATTCTGTCAGTAAATGCATAGTCTGGATCCTCTTCAAATGGAAGTCGTTGAAATCATCATCGGTTTCAGATATCGGCAACTTCATTGTCTCTGATTCTTTGTCTGCCACAAAGCCATCTGGTATAAGCATACTTGTGCTGCTACATCTTATTGAACTGGGTATTTTATGTATCTGCAAAGAACTTTTCCCTTGAATTGATACAAGTTTTGATTGTAGCACTTTGTTTTCAGTTGACAGTTCGTTCCTTTCTTTCCATATTTCTTCCAGTTCTTGCTGTTTGGTTTTAATTTCGGACATCATGAACTCGTGTTCTGCCTTAAACTTATCACATTGTGATTTCAAATGCATTGTCTTTTCTTGATTATCCTTCAATGCATTTTGAACGGCATTAAGTTGAGATCTTAGATGCACAACTTCATCTGATTTGGCTTCTAAATCAGATAAAAGAGCTTGTAAACTTATGTTGGGTCCGTTGTTAGAAACCTCTTCGTGAAGGTCCACTAAACTTTTATTCAAAGTTTTTTCCAGTTTAATGTTACTATCTACTAACTGGGCCATTTCTTTACGGATATTTTCTTCTGATAACTCAAGTTGCTTCAGACGCTCTTTTAGCTCATCATTTTCTTTTTTTAGCACAAAATCAGAAAATTTTAATGTTTCAAGTTCAGACACTTTGACTTTTAGGTCATTACATTTTTCATCAAAGGCTTGGTTTTCTTTGGCTGCCGTGCTAAAAAGATATTCCATTACTTTAATACGAGTGGCAAGCATTTCCACGTTTTTAGTCAATTTGATGTTTTCAGCCTCTAATAATTCACATGTCCTGACGGGATCTTTGCCTGGATCGTCAGAAACAATTTCAGTACTATCATTTATCCTTGGGGTGGAAGTGTAAATACTTGACATTTTGCTTAGTTGTAAAACTTCACTGAGGTCAACATGTTGTGTCATATTCTTAATATCACATATCGTCTGTTCCAGTTCTTGCACAAGGTCCTCATGCTGGGTGTCTCCCACAGTAACTTGAAGAGAACAATCAACATTTTGAAGGCTATCTTCAGTATCGTTACTTGCATGTACCATTTTACTGATAAGTGTTTTTACATGTTTTAATTCATTCGTAAACTTCACCAGAAGCTCATTATTTGATTTCTGACATTTTTCAGCCAGCATTAACTTATTTTTTAGGCCATCAACTAGCTGCTGAACTGAATCATGATCTCCGTGCGATTCTGTAATCAAATCATTCTCTTTGGTTTTATTAGATTCCAAAATATTGAGCTTAGCTTCTAAATTTTTTATTTGGTTTTCTTTCTCGTTTATTACTGATTTTAACCGAACTTTTTCCCCTTCATAATGAGTTTTTGACCGCTCCAATTCATTCATCAAATCTTGTATCTGATCCTGAAATGTACGAACCACCCTTTGATATTTTTCATTAAAATTACTTGTTTGATCTTTCAAGTTTTCATTAAACTCGTACTCTTTATTTTCATACTCAAGCAGTTTAGATCTGCTTATTCTTAGTTCATTCATTAGCTTAGATTCATTGTTTTTAAAGTCTATTATTTGAGCTTGCAATTGGGATCTCTCCTTTTCAAAATCATCCACAGTCCAGGTAAACTTTTCTTCAATAGAACGTGTGTGGCGTTCCAATTTCAATAGTTCATTTTTGTAATATTCTACTTCAGCTTCTTTGGCACCTTCATTAATGGCATAATCCTTGAGCTGCTTACCAAGCAGTAATATTTCTGCCTCGTATTTATTTTGATCTTGTTTCATTTCACATTCAAACCTATTAACTTCTTTAGAACATTCTTGTTGAATCTTTCTTACCTCCTCAGCAACTTTGTTTTCGAGATTTTCTACTTGCTGTCGGTAATGATCTGCTTCATGTTTGTATTTTTCAAGCTCAAAAGTCAATCTTTCTTCGATTCTCTTGCTTTTTGATTGTAAGATCTGCAATTCTTTGTTGTATTTACTTTTCTCTTTCTCATACAATTCCTGCAAAGACCTCACTTGGTCCTCAAGGTGAGATCTATTTTCTGCTGATGTACTACCTTTAACTGCTTTCAACTGTGCGTCTCCCTTGCGTATCTGTTCCAACAACATGCTGTCATACAATAGCTCTACTTTCTGCACATCTTCGGCATACTTATTTTCCAGCTTAGCTTTTAAGGCTACGATTTCAGAACCGAATTGTTCTTCCATCTGACTTTGCAGTGATTCAACTTGTTGTTTACTTTTAATTAGCTCTTTTTCCTTCTCGGAAAGGTCGGAGTTTAAGGTTTCAACCTGCCTCATGAGTTTTTTAATATCTTCAGAAGCATCACTTTTATATTTCTCCAATTTTTTCTCCTTTGCATGAAGTTCTTCTTTTTTAGCTGAAATATCTTTATTGTTATTGTCTAAAGTAGCTCTCATTGATTGCAAAAGTTCAGAATATTCTTGGATTTGACTGGACATTAATTCAACCTGAAAAAAAACACTATAAATGTATTTAAATTCAAAACAATTATTTTATTTCAATTAACCTACACTTAGAGCCATTACATATTTTACCTGATGATGAAGAAATAGTCTATCAAATTTTTAAAAGCAAGTAAAACATGTCGTGGAATATGGTCAAATAGGCTACTATTCAATTCAAATAAAGTCCAAGAAAACAATAAAGAAATTTCTTAAATGTTAGAAATTTTGTGATTATTTCATTTTGATTATTGTTAGGGAATTGTGTTCACCAGGACAATCCACACTGAAAATCTAGGTGGTAAGAGTCTTTTCAAAACAAATTACATTTATCAGCCATGACTAAGATATAGCAATTGGTTGATGGTTGGTTGGCTGGTTGGTGGTTGATTGGTAGGACTAGAGCTTAAAACATACAACAACATAATTTACCTTAGCTTTGTACTCAACAGTTTCACTATAAGCTTCTGACAGATTCTTTTCACTCTGCTTTGTTAACACATTTACTTGCAGCTGGAGTTTGTGTATTTCCTCTGTCAATTCTTTCTCTTTTAGAACTGAATTTTGAAGCTCCTAAGATAAAATTACATTATTAGTTGTTTACAGTGTTATAGCATAAACAATTATCCAATTGGCAAATGGTAACGATATTCAGAATTGGTTTTACTGAGAACCCAGCAATCTAAAAACAACCTTAACCCTCCGAGCGTCACTCGTCGAAAAATCGACGCACAACACACTTTGAGTAGTGTCACGCGTCGATTTTTTGACGCACGAACATCGTTTACGGCGAAGGCTCTATTACTGACTGAATCGGATTGAACTGGATCGAGTTTGGTATCGTTCTTTTTGTTATATTCTAAGCTTTCTCCAGAGGTCTGTCTCTAAGCGCTTTATGTTCTCCGAGCCGATCGTAATTGTAGCAGACAGCTGACGTGTGCGTATTTGTAAACAGCTAGGTTACCCTCGGACCGATGACTGATGTGTTTTATTACGTTTATCATTGTTTTAGTTAATAACCCATTATGTTTGTGTTGAATACAGTAACATTCTGCATAACGGCCTATCCAAACAATTGAAAAAACATGGTATAAATCTATCCTTCAGAACAACTAATCGTTCCGTAAATATTTTAAACAATTCTACCAAATGTGGTGATAAATATGACAAATGTGGGGTATATAAATTAACTTGTGCCAGTTGTCCTAGCACGTATACTGGGCAGACAGGTAGAGATTTCAATACTAGATACAAGGAGCATAGACCAGATCCTCGTAATACAAAACAAAAATCATCGTTTGCTCAGCATTTGGTCGATAAAAACCATGATATGAACGATATTAGTAAAGGCCTTGAAATCCTACATATTTGCCAAAAGGGAAGCAGACTTAACACTCTCGAAGAATTCGAAATTTATAAGGCACAGGTTAATGAGAACAACAATTTTGAGAGCGTAATTCTGAATGAAAAACTTAAATTCAAATCCCATCACATTTTCAATAGCATATTAAAACAAAGGCAGAGTTCGACGCCCATTGGTCAGCAGTCCACATCAGCTGATAAGACAACACCGACACAACTAGTCCAGTCTGCATCCTGACCTTGACAACGGTGTGCGTGCGTCCTGCCCGTGTATTTAATAGGCCTATTTAAAGTTTTATTCGTTTTTCGTAATGTTTTCGTCCCGTCCGTGTGTATGTGTTTGTGTATGTACTTTTAGTAGAAAACAATGACAAGGATTTCACCATCCAACTGCAACGTTTTGACAATGGCCGATACAAGCCGAAACATGTAAACGACCTTCAATTAAAATGAGCTGTTTGTCGGATTTATAAGGTATGTAACCTATTTATTATATTGTTTTAGTGTTAAAAATCAAAAGTAGTGATATACGTGGTGCATTATAAGAAGATTTAAGTGGTTTTGAAGTGCTGGTTGATGATCCTGAAGAAGTAGGTAGTGATATTGATGTAAATTATCAGCCAGATTCCTAGCTATGGTTAGGCTATGCATTCTTAGCTAAACGCTATGTACTGAAATCTGTTTTTTGCCCATAACTTATTTATTTGCAAATCTACTTCCTTATATTATTATATATTTGTAATCCTCATAAAATTTAGAACAAAGTGGCTATTTTCAAATATTTATAGGCCTATAATTTATACAATTTCATTGAGCGCGAACTTATTTTTTTTTTTTTATTTTCCAAAATATTTTTTTTTACCTAAAATTTTTTTTTTAAACAAATGTTCTTTATGTTTTATGTATAATATTGAAGCCCATGATTTTCCAAACAAAATGGTATATAGAACAGTAGAATTAACATTGTTTTAAGCTTCTCAGATCCGTTTTAATAAAACCTTGCAAATGCGCCAAAAATAGGCGGACATTAAGGCCTAAACTATGGACACTCGGAGGGTTAAACAAAAATTGAGATTTTAGGTTAAACATTTTAGCCACCTTACCTCTCATTCTACAATGGGCAGGATAGAAATAGTATGTTTTACTTTTTGCAGGATATACAAAAAACTTCATGTTGACAGCCACTGAACCGCTTTTTTCAATAAGTGAATGAATGGTTTAAATACCTTTACTGTCAAAGCGATCCTTGTAGTCTTAGTAGGCTACTGCAGTTTCGATACTTTCATGGTATCTTCTTCAGGCTAGGATATCATTTTCATTCGTTTTCACAAATTTTATTAAAAATGACGTGTTTGTGAAAACGAATGAAAATAATATCCTAGCCTGAAGAAGATACCATGAAAGTACCGAAACTGCAGTAGCCTACTAAGACTACAAGGATCGCTTTGACAGTAAAGGTATTTAAACCATTCATTCACGTATAAAAAAAAGTGGTAGTGGTAGCTGCAGAATGTTTCATTTTACCTATTGCAAAGCATCTTTAAATCCATTATATTATAAAAAAGTGTTTGACATAGAATGTTTATTTAAGGTGAGCAATGTTGAGAGTTATTTAAACTATAACACATTTTATTTCAAGATCTTATAAACGAGAGCTTACCTCTGATCGTTTCTGCAGACTATCTGACAGCTGCTGTATGAAAGTATCTCTCGCATCCACCATCCCATGCAGATCTTTGATCTAAAACCAAAATAACTTCAAATCAACAAAATATAGCTCATTACAACTTAAACCGATTGTTTATAATGAAATAAGTATTTTAAGTAGGATCTGTAATAAATCCCATTTATGATAATTTCCCATTATAAGCTAATAGGCTACATCGTTTCCATGTCTCTGTCAAGAACACATATTTTGAATCATCTCATTAGATATCAGATAAGTCAGTTTCCAAAACTGTGTCTAGCAAGATACTGATCAGTGATTGCCTGAAGAAAACTAAAGGTAGATATTGATTTTTTTCTCGACTCTAATTCAAAATCTTCTTACTTCTGAATTCACCTATTATATTTCCTGAAGTATAGTGGTCTCTTATAAAACACTGTGTTATAAGGTAGATAAAATTTTGGCTAGATAAACTAAATTTAAGAATCACATAGTCTTTGTCTTTGTTTGTGTTGTTCTTTACACTCAGAAACAAAATGAGAGTATAGCAAATAACGTAGGGACTATTGATTAGTATGAAACTTGTAAAGAACTAAGTCTTCACAGGGTTTCTGTGTAACCCTTTGTTGCGATACAGTTCTTTATATTGACCAAGTCTATTGCATGATTGTTATGCCTAACAACCAATAAAGGATTGGATTTGATTGAATTTGAAAGCAGTTTTCTTTTAATTAGAACTGTGAAGCTCAACTCACCATAACTTTATCCCCATCCCTGGGAGTTGTTCCTACGCAGTCGCCACTGCCTGAACGCAGCATTTTATTTTCAATTTCTAGGGCAGTAATGCGTTCACTTTTCTCTGAAAGTTCAAATTTAAGTAAGTTAGGAATGTTAAATATAATTTTTAACGTAGGGTTAAATATAATGTTTTCAAAGAATTTAATATTAAAAACAACATTTTTAAATCAAAATTACTGTCACATAAAACAAAATTAAGAGTATACAAGACTATCATAAGGCCAATCCTGCTTTATAAAGCAGAGACATAGTTTATAGACAAACAAACAGAAAAGAAGTTGGTTTAATTGAAAACAGAATTTTGAGAAAAATATTTGGATCTGTTAGAGAGGGGGAGAATTAAGCACAACCAAGAAATAAGAGACATGTACCATTCCCCATACATAGTAGGAGAAGCAAATAAAGAACAGAAGACTAAGGTGGCTGGCCATGTATTTAAGAGGGAAGATGGCAGACTAATTATTGTAGTATCCTTTATACTTTCTTTTCTATGATCAGCTGTTGTTATTAATTATGAAACAATGTAGTTCAATGTTTACCTTTTACAATTTACAGTTTACAAATATTCCATTAAAAGAGTTTGTTCAAATGCGTGCAATAATTAACTCTAATTCAAAGTCACAATACTAATTAAGCTTAAAGAAGTTTGGAGGCAAAACCCAGCAGGAAAAAGACCCAAGAATCGATAGAAGGACAAGGTGGAGAAAGATGTGCAAAATTGAGAGCAAGGAAAGAAAATTCAGAGAACAGGGAGAGATGAGGCAACTTGTTGGCGAAGCCAAATACCACCTAGGGTATCCATGGCCATGGGAGTAAGAGTACGAGTGTGATATAATATTGAATTTCATTTAACATTTTTCATTGGTCAAAGTACAATTGACTGTGATTTTCTATCTAGGCCTAAAATCAATGAAAACACAAGCTGCTCATCGTCTTGTGATTACACCGAATTTACTTTGACGTTGTTCGTAGGAGTAACAGAAAAATGTTATTTTACTATTGCTACAAATGTTAAGTTTAGGTAGGCTAAGATGTAATGTGTAGCCTACTTGTGTGCAGAGTCAATAAATAATTTGTTTCATTTTTCTCGATATCTCAAGTAGTGTAAATAAAATTTCTTAACGTTTAAAATAAGTTGTTTCTTGAAACATGAATAAACATCATTCTCTACATGCAGCAAACACTATGGATTTCAATAAAATATGTAAAAATATTCACCAACTTCAGGACCGAGGCCAGTCCCAGTTTAACGGGTTTTCCGGTTAAACCGACGTCTCCCAAAACTCGGTAAAACAAACCATGTAAATGCACACTGTATAAGCCGATAATGATTATTACATTAAGACATGTGATCACTGGTCTCTAATCTTTCCTACGAGAACTGTCGTTTCAGTACCGCCCATTTCCTGCCGATCCAGTCCGGTTAAACCGATGTGCTGATAAAAATTGTCCGGGTAAAGAGATGGCATTTCCGCCGAGTGTAGTCCGGTTGAACCGATGTCCGGTTAAAAGGTGTCCAGATAAGACGGGAGTCCACTGTACACCTTCAACCATTTTAAGCAAAACACTGAAGCGAGACAAGAGATATAGACAGCAAGACTCTGATCAGTTCATCACCATACTTTTAAAAACATTTGATTATTTGAAAAGGTATTGTTACAAGCGCTCAAGGTCACCCAGGGTAAATTCAGACTCCAACCCGGTGAATATTTAGGCTATAACAAGAATAATGTAGTTAAAGTATACCCAATAGTAACTAACAATCTGTATAAAATATTTGCCGTCTGTGTAAACCTCTATGACTCTGGTTAGGAATTGATTAATTTATATAGGTAGCCTTACCGGTATAAATAAAAAAAATTTCTAATTTACCTGAAAGTTCATCTTGAAGGCGTTTTATTTTCTTGCTGAGAGAATCAAATTGATCAGTTTTTATCTTAAGTGTTGAACTATCCATCTTGAGCACATTTCTGTCTGTGTCCTTGATTAAAAATAAAAATCTTATAAGTAATTTTTGACTAAACAAAAGTCACATAAGATTGTTGATTGAATAATTTCATAAAGAAATTGCTCTAAGCAAATACATAGCCTAGTACCGTACAGTAGTCATAATAGAGACAGAAATTACAAAGAACCGTTACTAGTTACTGGTAACTTATGCGCTACCACTTAAGTTAAGGCTAGTTTGGCACTGAAGGGATAGAGGCCTAGTGAAATGTTTTTATTTTAAGAAAAATCTAAAAATTTTGCATTTGACATTAGGCTAGTTTTAAATTTTCAAATATAAGTTAGCCTACCTCAAAATTCTTGTCCTTGGGCAGTAAAGTTGTGTTATAGGGATTTTCTGTTGAGTCGTCTGACCTTCCAGCAGTGTCCAGAGCTTTACTTTTTATATAACTATCCAACTGAAAAATAGACAATCAATTAATTAGATATCCTCTGAGATTGTTCTTAACCTATCCAATTCCTTGTCTTTTAGGGCCATGGATTAATGATACCGAACAGCTTTAATGGTTCATCCTCCTCCTCTCTAGTTTTGAAGGATCACACCAAAGATTGTGTCTAAATGAGGACAAAACATAATCTTTAGTGTGAACCCTCAAAACTAAAGAGGAGGAGGGATGAACCTGTAAAGCTGCTTGGTTTTTGGATTGACACTAAGTGTAGTTAGTTAGTGAGTTAAAACTCTCCAGAGTCTTGTACCTTTTAAGAAAACTTCTGTCAATCATAACCCAGCCCTACCTATAACTGTTTATCACACACTCTTCAACAACCTCATAACGTATTATGGACTGGAATTGTGGGGACACACTCCTGCAGCCCACGATGTACTGCTGCTCCAAAAAAAGGCACTCAGAATTCAAACATCCTATGAATACACTGCGCATCGACGACCTATTTTCAAGAATCAGCACATATACTTAGGTACCATCTACAGTCAATACGTTTATGACAAAAGTTACTCATCCTCCTAAAAGAACATGAAGGAGAATGTTTTAAAAGGGAATACACTTAAGTTAAGCACAGCTACAACACAAGACCCTAAAATGTTATCCCCACTCTTCAATAAAGGTTTTCAATACCCTGCCATTGTGAATCTGTGAGATGGAACTACAAAAATTTAAAGTATACATCAACAAACTTGTTGTAGCCCATAAGAAATTAGGTAGGCCTAAGCGCTAAGTTAACTTAGACGTTGAGTTTTTATGATAAGGACGAGATTTATTGGAAAAATATGCATCATTAGAAAAATGGGTAATAGACTTCCGTATCTGTTGGCACAAACAACCGAATGAAAATATGGATTATTCAATTGTTTCATTTGATATATCGTTTGGTTAGTTAGGTTAGGTAAACCTTACCTGAGTATTGCTAGATG
Organism: Macrosteles quadrilineatus; assembly: GCF_028750875.1. NCBI lineage: Eukaryota > Metazoa > Arthropoda > Insecta > Hemiptera > Cicadellidae > Macrosteles > Macrosteles quadrilineatus. Next base: position 4,063,268 of record NW_026542605.1, read on the forward strand.
TCCTTTATTTAAAGCCTTGTTAAGTTATAGCCAACGTGGACTAGCCTAGCTTACAAATTAGCCTAACAAATAAAAGATCATGTCACACAATAGGCCTAAGCCTAGTTAACTTACCAAATTGCTAGCATGTTTTACTTTGTGTCGTTTCTCATCCATTATACTTTTCTAATCCTAGCTTTGATTTATATGAGTTATGGCCTAAAGTTAGATGGTTTCAACTTTCATTATTTAATTTGTTTATACACAGTAATTTAAACTAAAATCCACTACTTAGATCTTCTAGGTGAATACATGTGTCAAAACAAACATAAGAAGTAACTTAGTGCTACTTTGAAATTCTACAGTAAAAATTTAAAAACATAAATAATTTCGTGAGTAGGATAGCTACATTGTGAAAGGCCAAGTGACAACAACTAAACAAACAACCACTGTTTAAAAATTAAAATTTTCAACAATAATACGAAACTAGCAGAAATAGTGCAGTTGACATTTTTCGTTTTAAAAATAGCCAGTAAGATCGCACATCAATTGCATGCATACAGGTATCGGTGTTACGAATGTTGAATCTAATGTGAAGCCGTTGATTACAGCTTCTGACAGGGTTTGCTTTTTTTTGTTTATTACACCACAGGCTCAAGCACTAGTTTTCATGTATATCATAGTTCTTTTCGTAATGTATCGACTTTTCTCAAGCCAAACTAAAAGGATAAATTTCTGTAGGCTATCAAATCTCTCAATACACATGAGATATCAGACGATCGATAAATTGGGAAGGAAGATAAGATAATTTTGACTGGAGTGCAATTCGTTGGTAGCTCATGTCAATGTGTTCTATTTAAATGTAAACATGACTACTACAGTTAAGGTAAATGCACCAGTAGCTGACAGTGCTCCAGAAGCTGACAGTTTGAGTTTCTTTACATTATAATGTGGTCTCTTAAACATATTTACACATGATTGCATTGTTAGAAGAACATATGTTTATTCTTGATTTGTTTACAAAAAAATCAGTGAAATTTAGCCCATACTCACTGAATGGTGGTGGTTTGAAAGCGACCCTGTCTGTACACATCCAGTGTTGCCACTTTTAGGGTAATTACCCTTTTTTAGGGTAATTTACTGGTCTTAGGGTAAAGTTTAGGGTAATGGTAGATTTAGGGTAATTTTAGGGTAAAACTAAAAGTTAGCATAACAATGGAAATTTTACTAAAAAAATGAAAAAACTTCAAAATTTGGCAAAAAACGTTCATTAAATACTATGGCCAAACCATCATATTCGATTCAAATCGGTTTAAATCTATTGCTATGATGAATTTTTTATAATAAGTTATCCTAATCGATCTTATCAATAGTTGGGAACTATCTGTTTTAGAATGTATTCGATTCTATAACACGTTATAGGCCTAATAAAATATGAAATATTATTCATTACTGGGTTTGATATTTAATTATGTGGCTGAATTGAATTAAACTGGATTATTTTACAAATTGTGTCAAGAAATTACTACCGTACTATGTATAGATTAAAGCTTTGGTGGTACCGTACTGTATTTTAAAGATATGATTGTCCAAAAACAGTAGTAATGGGTCGATACAGTAAAAAAATACGATAGTTCTTGATTCGATATTTTTCGTTATACGATAGTCGATAGAGCTGATCAATATCAACATTTTGTTCTTCTTCCGGGTGGTTTTTTAGAATCGAGTATAATTTTACGTAAATTGATTGATATTGGAACTTCATTTAGTATAATTAACCACCTTATGTAGGATTTATATGATTTTAACAATGCTTTATAGCATTAAACACAAATATTAACATTTAGGGTAATTTTTAGGGTAACTCAAAGTAGATTTAGGGTAATTTAGGGTAATTTTAGCCCGCCTTTAGGGTAAAATCGCAGCAACGCGGTGGCAACACTGTACACATCACATTTAGTCGATTCCCTTAATGAAATTGTTAAGAAGGTAAGTTTGGTTTTTAGTCATTTCGCTAAATTTCTTAAATAGTATTAATGATTAGGCTCATTATTTTTATCAATTATACCTTTGTTGACAATTTCATGATAAAATTGGGGTGTTAGGGGTTTTGGATTAAAAATTATATCAATGTCAGGCTTTGGTACACAAAAGCCATACAAGTTCCAATAGCTGACAGGGGATATTTGCTACTTGCACAATATTAAATTGGTTTTACCCATCGAAATATGCATGCTATTTATAATTTATGTGATCTCACATTTTTATAAAATGATTTTAATTTTTTAATTAATAAGCCAAATTATCTAAAAAAAAGTATATATGTTTTTAATATAAATAAAAAATATATATATTTTTTAATGTAAATATTTTTTATTTTAAAATATGTAAAATAAATTTTCTTAATAACGTTTTACATGATTTTATAATTTAATTATTAAGTTAGATTTTATTCGTCTTATAAATTATAAAACCCTTAGGTTTAGCAGCTAGTACATGTATAGTTCCAGTGTCAACTACTGGGACAACTGACTGTCAGCTACTGGTACAAGCACTTTTTTCACTGTCAGCCACTGGAACACGTACAAAGGTTGAATTAAGTTTAAAAATGTTATAAAATATATTTAAAAACCCCTTTTTGTATGACAAATTTGAAAACTACACTAAATTTAGAATCACATAAAATCCGTAATATCTCTTTAGTTCCTATTTATTCAAAACCACGGATTATTAAGTGCGTATAGTTTCTTATACTGTCAGCTTCTGGTGCGTTTACCTTATCTATAAATGCGATGTCTATTTTACATAAATACACCCCCTACCCTGTTTTTTTTATCTTCCCTATAGAGAGATGGAGGGACAGCTCTGGGATGTACTTTCCAGAAGGGTGTTGGAAGAGGCTTGCCCTTAGCCCGTGGGACCGTGGGGTCTCATAACTTATAATGTCATAGCTTATAATCGTGAATTTGTTCCATAGCTTATAATGTTGAAAATGTGGCATAGCTTATAATCAGTTATAAGCTATGCCACACTTTCACGAAAAATTATAAGCTATGCCACAATTTCTCTAAAACGTTATATTTTGGGGCATAGCTTATAATTGAGGAGAATGTTGCATTGTGGGAATGGCATCAGCTGCTCGCTTCAGTCAGGTCTAACCGTCCCCGTCGTGAAGTTTGCGGCTCTTTTCATCGGCGCTTTTTCGGATTGTAATAGATATGGGTTGGTACGCCTGCGGACGCCACAAACGTGTTTTGCCGGGATATCGGCAATTCAATGACAATACGGTGTGAAATGATGTTTTTACATTTATATAATGTCAATTATACCTTGATAAAACGTGTATACACGTTAAAACTAATTAATAGGAGTATTTTAAAAGGCATATTTGAGACCGTACTGTACATTATACGTAGCTATGGCTTAACATAACGCAATCAATTAAAACTCCGAACATAAAAAAGTGCATAAGTTTTTTCCTAAGCCCATCACATCAATTTTGAGCTATTCTAATGGTAATATACAATGTGTAGAATAATCAGTATGAGTATGATTGAGGCAGTCCCCTAAATTACCAAGTTATATGGCAAAATGTATATGGTTGATAGGAACTTGCTTAAGGAAAAAGTGCACAATCTTTTTCCTAAGTCCATCACATCAACTTTGATGTATTCTAATGGTAATATACAATGTGTAGAATAATCAGTATGAGTATGATTGAGGCAGTCCCCTTAGGGTCAACATTGTGCACTTTTTCCTGACGCAAATTCTTATCAACCATATAGATTTTGCCATATAACTTCGTAATTTAGGGGACTGCCCCAATCATATTTATACTGATTATTATCCCACATAGCACCGAATATTTATTTGATATCAAATAGCTATCAAATTTTTGACATTTGAATATCATATTGATATTCACGAACATTCGTTTGATATCAAATAAACGTTCAATTTAGGTTCAAACGTCACTCAATTTTACATCAAATAAATATTCAAATTGAATATAAAATAAATATCAAATTTGACATTGATAAATTTATTGGTAAAATATAATAAAGAGAATATGATTGAATTTACATTCACATTTTAAATATGATGGTGATAAATATTGATATAACATTTTTGACATTCGAATATTAAATTAATATTCGCGAACATTCATTTGATATCAAATAAATGGTCAATTTAGGTTCAACCTCACTTAATTTGACATTTAATAAATATTAAATTGAATATCAAATAAATGTCTCATACATTTATTGGTAAAATATGTTTAGAAGAATTAGGTTGCATTTTTTCACATTTCAAATTTCATGGCGATTAAAATAATATCAGTTCAGACTTCTTTACTGTTCTTACCTTGATTTGACTTATTATTCTGAAGTTCTAGGTAGTTTGTTAAAGTTCTTGGGTGACCCAAAAATGTAAATATATATATATATATATTTCTTATTTGACAAAACATTAACAAAAGTATCACAAAACATATTTGTTTAAAACAAAATTGCATTCAAGGAAAACATTTTAAAGAAAAAACTTTGTTTGTATGATAAAGTAAGTTTAATTAAAAATTATTTAAACACAAATATAAAAAAGATAGCCTATGTACAATTTACAAAAAAAATAATTCTGGTCTTCTTCATCTCCCAAATGGCCTTCTTGAGTTTTCTATTGTTCCTGTAAAAGAGGTTCAACAGAGTTATTTTCTAAGACAGCTATAGATAAAATATAATATGTTAGACAAGGGGTCTCCAACCCTTTTTCCTCGGTGAGCACTTTTTTGTCTAAAAACGCCACCGATTTAGCGACTAATGTTAATTGTTCGCTACTCTATCGAATCACAACATCATTTACTATCGATGCGATTGCAGTTGTCGTTTGTCACAAGGTAAAGGCTTTTTGTGATACGGACGAAATGAGAGCATTCTATTATAAAATTAAAATGTCGTAACCTAACCAAATTAACCAAACTTGCTGATTGTGAAAAAATTGAATTAAGGTTTACTACGGACAAAATGAGAGCATTCTATTATAAAATTAAACTGTCATAAGCTAACCTAACTTGCTGATAATATAAAAAAATATACAAGATAAAAATTGAATGAAGATTAGATTTAACAAGGTTAGGTTTGCAGCCATGGAGAAGGTAAAAAGTTTTTTTGAGCATACGTCAATAGTATAGGATAAAGTAAATAAGTTTGCCAAATTTTATCAAAATCTATCCATAAACAAATTAACTACATAGTTTCCTTTTTTAATAATCTAAATTATAGTTCTGTTCATAAAATAAAATTATAAATGCCTCTAATTCTAACGAAAGATGTGCAATTAAGAAGTAATCACATTCTAAGCTAAATCTTTGACAAAAAGTTCAATGATTTTTAGTGAGAATAGGCTATAAAATTTGACACTTAAAATGTCAGCTAGTTTAAGATTTCAATTTGTAGTTCTGCCAATTAGGATCAATTAAAAATATATATATTTAAATTAATCTGCCGCTACTTGACTAATACTAATATTCCCCTAGGCCTATTGAGAAAAAATTAGCAAGTGAGAGACATTTACTATGTTCCTATTTAAATACGTTAACCTGCCAACTTGGAGACAGGGTATTGTACACAAATTTTGTTGAATGGGGAAGAGACAGTTAATTGCTCTTAATTATGGTATGAGCCGCGAGGTAAATAAATATCCCATGGCTGAGCCTGCATTCATTGACAAAGTTCTCTTTTTACACCTCAAGGAAATCACGGTCAACAATGAAGGGTGTTGCTGGGATTGCAAAAGACAATCACGGCACCGTCGAGACTGCAGTATAATATGCTCGTGAGTCTTGGCGAGATCACGGGAGATGATCACGATATAGCTGAGACCACCTGACCACACGTGTTTACGCAATCGTGGGAGAATATAATTGGTGTTTGCTATAAAAAATAATAATTTTCAAAAACGTATGCTGGCTTTCTGCTGGCTGGAATAAAACTGCACGAGGGCCGGATGTAGCCCACAGGCTGTAGGTTGGAGACCCCTTCGTTAGGCATTTTTAAGACCTATTTTTTTTACTATACCTGTACTTTATAATTAAATTTGTCGATAAGGCATTGAGTTCTTGACAATAATGAAAAAAAAACCACAGATTAAGTTTTGCTCATTTGCATAGCCTGTCACTGAAAATTCACAATTTGAAAAGAAAACATCACAGTAGTTAGATGTCGGCCTAATCTATTAATTATAATAAAATTTAAGTTCTATATTAGGTAATTAGAAAAGCAATCTTTTCTTTAACCTAAATTATAAATAACACAATAAATTTACCTTGCATCAATCCTAAACTTTGCTGGGCGAAGCCAATTCTTGATTATAGTAGCAACAACATATATTTCCATTACACCACGATCCTAGTGTTCTTGCGTACCGATTCTGCCTCTGTATAAAAGAGATTAGTATTAGCACTAGAATTTGTATATATTTTAATTTTCCTGATCAACACCCAGGATAGCCTACAACTAGGTACACATATTAAATTGTTAGTGAAATCTATTTTATATTTTGATGGCATTTGCTTCTTTTGAGTAGCCTTGTTAAAGCTAAATCTAAATAATAATTAGGCATTTTTAAGACCTTTTTTTTAAAATGCCCAAGTGTCAAAAGTTCACAGTTGTTATTTAATATTAGTCATCTTGAAATGTACAATGTATCTTTAGTAACACATCAAACAAAATGGAATGTCCGTTGAAATAAAATAAAATAAAATCTGAAAATTGAAAATTTTGACCTAGGTAGTGGTAAAAGTAATCCTCAGTCACTTGAACGGACAAATATTGGGGTGAGCACTGACTGAAATGAGTGCAACGGTCGGATGTAGTTTGGTGTGTGTATAGGCCTATGTGTGCCTTTAAAAAAATTCAACTAATACAGTTTTCTTTTACACAAGTTAGCACTGCCGGAATATTTATATAGTGTAAATCAAAGACTTCCTATATAAGTGGGTCACAAAAAAGAGAAACTCTCTTAACTGTGTGATGAACCTTGGGCTACGTTATTACCCAATAGGTACCTATCATGAATTAGGTTGTGTTTTGGTGGTAGAGCCTAACTTATCTACAGTTCCTAAGAGAACCTGCGATATATTATCGGACGGTATATATATCTAATTTGATATTAATATTGCAAAACCAATTCACCAAATCTGCAAATCATAACTCAATTTGATGTTTACATAGTGAAAAAACATAGGGAACGATGTATTGAATCGGATAATTATTGATATATAATGTTATTCATCCGATAATATATCGCAGGTTCTCTGCGGAACTGTACCCGTTATGGCAAAAAAGACATACACAGTCATGGCGAATCAAACAGAAAAATTGAAATAAAAACACCTAAGATTGAAACTTTATTTTAACTTATTTTAACTTTGAGAAAACCTAATTGAAATACCGTATATGTATGTCTACCTATTATTAATGTCTGATTGTAAATAAAAAAAAAAACTTACGCAAGATAGCTGGCTTCAGATGCAGATTGCAAAAGAAAAATTTATTCCTCCTTCCCAGCCTACAGGCTGCTAGACAGCCACTTTGTCACTCGGGAGAATTGGTACCGTAGGCAAATTATTCACTGCTACCAAATAATAACTTCCACCAAAAAAGAGTTATCAACTGAAACAATGGAGAGAAAACTACTTTTAGTTAAATTCATGCATAGGCTACCATTCTCTGGCCTAAATATGTATCAAGATTAGTTAGGCCTAATCATTGGTTGGTAAAGGAAGCAGACAACAACTAAAATACAAAAGACTAAGAGACAATACAGGGGTAGACTTTCGTATCTGTTGTCAAAAACAACCGAATGAAAATATCGATCGTTATAGCCTATGTTCATTCAGTTGTTTTTGACAACAGATACGGAAGTGTACCCCAATTCAGTTTAAAAGGAAAATGGATTTCAAATAGGCTAGGCTATTTCTTTTATAATACCGTTAAATTGTAACCTGGTTGAGGTAGAATATGTTAGGCCTAGGCTAGCCTAAATTAAGTTAACTTATTCTTGATGGTGAATTTACATAAACTTAAGTTAGTGACTGACGTAAAATATAACCCACATAACTTAGTAATATTTCAAAATTAGCCTAACAAGGTATTACAACACAGTATGGTATTCCATTTGCCTTGTAAACCAGTAAGTTAGTCCTACTTACTAGCCTATATATTGAACACTATTTTCATCCGGAAGTTACCCTTTGAAGCTAAATAAACTACTGGTTTAGTAAGAACTAAGCAAGCCGCCTATCTTAGTAGCTTACGCCTAGGCCTAATTAGTATGCAGAAAAATACTTCCTCTAAAACAGATTGCCTATTTTGAGGTTTCAGATTTATCTATTTATACTTAAGTTAAGGCATTAGGAATGATAAGTTGGCCAATTTAATTTGTACAGTAGCTTAACTTAGGTCTAGGTAAGGCCAAGGCCAAAAATACGTCTATGTTACTAGGTATAGTGACTTATACTTACATACTCCAAGGATCAAAACGTGAAAAGATGTTCGGTGTAGGTTATGCCAATACCCAGTCACAAAAATAACAACTCTAAACTAACAGTGAAACACACTAAACAAAATATCAGCACACTTAAGTTAACTGATTTGAGGTTATGTCTTGTTCTTGAATCTTGATACTCTTGTTGCTTCCATAGTTTATTTTCACTACTTGTGTAGCCTACTCAACAAGTTAGTTGTCATAGGTACATTTTACATAAATCGTGTACTTTCCCTCAAAATGGGCAATTTGTTGGTTAATAAATAAATAAATCCACACCGTGAGTAAACTGGCCACCACTGGTCGCGCGACGGATTTTGTAATTTGTTTTGTATTGTAGTAATGTTTTGTTTTGTTTGCTGAGTTAGGTTAGAATTAAGTTGGTGTTTTGTCTTCAGTCTTCCTCTCTTCCTTTCATACGAATGGGCCAAGTCAAGCTCAAACTAGATACTTAACATTTTTTTCGAGTTATATTACACTTAACAAAATTTAAATTTACGTATGGTTTAGTTTACTAGTAAAAATAAAATGATAAGGCCAATCGTTAAGAGTTTGACTTTTTTATTAATAAACAAAACTTTTAAAAAAGCTGTGTTTCCTATTCACTCTTCTTGAAATGTGTAGTAAGCCTAGATTCAGAAAAATATCAGATGTTCCAACAACTCCCCCCCCCGCGAAAAGTCAAAATCCATCATCAATTAATTAAAAATTACAGTGTTCATTGTTCCTTCCTATTATTAATTAATTTGAGATAATTGACCTCCGACCTCCATGTTACAAACTGGGGCCCATTTCATAATATAGTACAAACTAATATTATTAGTAAATCAGCTGATTGCCCAATGCAAATCTAATGGAAATAACAAGTTACAAGTTGTAACTTGTAACTTGTAGTTTATTATGAAATGGGCCCCTGTAGGCTGGGGACTAATTCTTTACTCTAAAAAATTAAAAAAGTTAAATCTAAAAATTTTTAAAACTAGTATATTTGGAAATTTTCAAAGAGAAAATCAAATTTTTAACATTAAGAATATTTAGATAATATTCTAAATTTGATGTTATTTGACTTTGATATTTTGAAGATACAATAAATATTCAAAGTTTGACATTGTTTGACTTTGACATTTTGAACATTAAATGAATATCAAATAAATATCAAATTTTTGATTTGACATAGTTTGATATATTGAACGTTTATTTGATATCAAATAAATATTCTGTGCTATGTGGGATTCTACACATTGTATATTACCATTAGAATACCTCAAAATTGATGTGATGGGCTTAGGAAAAAGATTGTGCACTTTTTCCTGACGCAAATTCCTATCAACCATATAGATTTTGCCTTATAGCTTCGTAATTTACTGGACTGCCTTAATCATAACTGAGTATTCTACACATTGTATATTACCATTAGAATAGCTCAAAATTGATGTGATGGGCTTAGGAAAAAACTTATGCACTTTTTTATGTTCGGAGTTTTAATTGATCGCGTTATGTTAAGCCATAGCTACGTATAATGTACAGTACGGTCTCAAATATGCCTTTTAAAATACTCCTATTAATTAGTTTTAACGTGTATACACGTTTTATCAAGGTATAATTGACATTATATCTATCTATCTATATATTAATAGGCAAGCATGTTTCTTTAAAACCTTTTTTCTCAGCTCGTGTGCATCGTAGGGAAAATCTACGCATACTGTTAGAAAGCAATTTTCCTGTAGGTGTGCAGAATCCCTTTATAAATTAAAATAGGCTCAAAAATAAGCACAAAAAATGAATTTGAAATTTTAAAAAATTAACATGGGTCTTATGGGTTGCTATGGTGATGACGAAATAACAACAAAATATAAACAGAAAATCAAAACAAATGGAAGACATTCCAATCACATGTTTTATTTACAGTGTGGGGTGAAAATAGAGAAGTTTGCACAAAACATACTTTTGGTCGATTTTTCGACCACGGGGCGTGCTCTCGTTCTTATTTAATACGCAAGCAAGATTTTTGTGACAATTACTCCTCCGAAACTACTGAACCGATTGACATGTTTTTGGTGTCATTGGAAAGAGCGTAACGTGAAGTTGTGCAGGAAACTTTCTTTTTTAGGAAATAATTGAGTGAGGCCTGGGGGCTGCCATTTAAAGTTTCGTATTTCTCCATAAGATTAACATGGGAAACAAATATTGTTATGAAACTCCAGCTGTTGTCAGAAATGCTGTTCTACCATTTAAAAAATTTGAACGAATTGTGTTTTTGACCTCTGGGGACATCAAAATGAAAAAGTAAATCGGTCCCGGGTCTAAGTCTTACCATGAGACCTACGGTAATAGCTACTTTCCTATAGGGAAATTCGCTAAAAGACCGTTTTAGGGCCTATATTTTTAAACAAATTTCCCGGATCCCCCTTTTTACCTGGGGCCCCCGGTCGATCGACCCCCCCCCCATTTTGAAATCCTGGCTACGTCACTGGCTTGCAACAGGCTAAATGTGTGGAATGGAAACACTAAGTTATTTGTTTATAGCTGTGATTAGTTTATTGCCACACATTACACAACTGGTAACAAAAGTAGTTTCACATCTTCTTGTGGTAAACAAATTTTAATACATGCACAGAATTAAATTAGATATTTTTCCCCAACACCCATTGATCCTTAGATACATCGAGATTGGTCATACGTACGAGCTTTGAGAAAAATGAACAATAGTGCTAGTTTGATGAGAGACCGGGCTTGTCAGATCATGTGAATGAGAAAGGCTACTATCATTTATATTTATGTAAGGATTTACAAAACATTATATAATAACATTTTTATTAGTAACTAGCAAAGTATCCGTCCTTCGTACGGGGTTGGCATATAAGTTTAAAATGCTTATTGGGATTGCAGTTATACTCCAACTTAGCGTTTGCAATGGGGGAGGACACAGTTTGATTTCTAAAATTTCTCTTGCAGCAAAGTCGAGGACAATATAACCACCAAGCTAACAAGGCACCCCTTTCTCTATTTAGTTCTGATTACAATTTTGAGTTATTGTTTATTTGTTTCAGGATATCATGACAGACAAATGCAGAAGGGTTGCTCAGCTATTAACTTCGCTTATAATAATTTCTAAATTTCAATTGTGTTGTTAGAAGTCATGTTTAAAGTTTAAACAATAAAACTTTCTCCAATTTACAGACTACCTATTATGATTCATTGTTGTGTTTTATTAAGGTCCCTACCCTTATCTAAAAAATATTTTATAAACAAAAATGTTTAATGCTATTCACCTTTTATTCTTGATGAAACATTAAAACATAATGTTTAATGCTATTCACCTTTTATTCTTGATGAAACATTAAAACATAATGTTTAATGCTATTCACCTTTTATTCTTGATGAAACATTAAAACATCACTCCATTATTATGCCTAATCATGTTGATTATCTACTATATAAAAAGCAAGTAACACAACCAAGATCAACTCTTAAATAAAAGTCCTTCATAATTATCCCAGTCAGACATAATGAATTCCAAATTCCTTCCTTGGTGTTAATTTGCATCCGGACAACAAAATTTTTGGATTATTATATTTATAGAATAGGCTTGCTAATACAAATATTATGTTATACTATTATAAATTATGAAGCTGTGTGTGAACTATGAAATTATTAGCTGATTATAATTATTATAATTTTTTTTACGTATTTTAATAGGTACTTCTCCAATTACTTCATTTTATTTTCAATTTAAAAAAAATAAACATTATACGCTGTTATTTATAAACATGATTGATAAAATCTATTTATCTAGTATATCAAAATTAAATGCAAGGAAATTTTAAAACGGCCAAAAAAGGGATAGCCCAAAACCCATTAATTAGAATTAAACATAAATAATCAACCAAATTAAACATTTATTTAAAAATTGTTGAAACTTGTATTGTAATAACTACAAAACTAAACAATTGTTTAGATTTTTTGTAAACAATTTAAATATTGTTGAGAAAATTGACTTCAAAATTGTCGAAACTTGTTGTTTTTTAAGAGCTACACAAACAATTGTTTATATTACTGTATTGTAAACAATTTAAACATTGTTTTAAAATTGTTTATAAACAAACTAAGAATAAAAGAATTTAAAATTGTTGTAAAATAGTTACAGCTTGTATTCAAAATTGTTTTTTTAACTGCAAAAAAATGATTGTTTAACAATTTTAAAATTGTTGTAAAATAGTTACAACATGTATTAAAACTTATTTTTTAAACCGCGAAAAAAACGGATTGCTAAACGATTTTAAAACTGTTGTAAAATAGTTACAACTTGTATTAAAACTTATTTTTAACAGAACAAAAATTATTGTTAAACAATTTTAAAATTGTTTCAATTTTATATAAAAATTGTTGTAATATGAAGTTTAAATCAAAATGTTTTAAAATTGTTATACAACAATTGTAATACAACTTTTGCCAATTGTTTTACAATATGTTTGCTTCAATATATTGCATGAAGGGTATACTACTTTCTGGCTCTCTGTATTACCATAGAGACTAACCAACGTGTTATCGACGTTTGTATCCTTGTGTGTCGTGGTGGCACCTTAAAAACGCGCTCCCATAGCAATTACAACCATTAATCAGGTCTCATACTCACCTTCGCACTTTCTGACTCATAGTTCTAATTTTTCATAGAGAGTAAGGCCAGGTTGTTAAATTTGACTTAGAATTTAAAGGTGAACACCTGCTAGATAATTCTGACTTTCAACACAGAATTCTGACGGTCAATTTTAAAATTTGTAAATTTTTAAGCTCGTTTTTTGTGTCTAGTTCTTGTCCGGCGACAATGACCGCTACATGACAATATAGTTTTATTTGGCTAATCGAAGGCTTAAATACTGAACTAACAAGAAACAAATTGTAAACATAACATGACCTCTCCAATCTACAGTGCACCGGAATGAAATAAAAACTAAAGTTTTGGCTTCATTTTCTATAAATATGAGAAATCTACTAAGGGAATATGTTTTGTATCGTAGATAAAACATAAAGTCCCTTAGTAGATTTGTTATCCCTGTTGAACAGCTGAAGCCAATTTTATTGTTAGTTCTTTACCAACTGTAGAGGTTGTGTTTAGTTTAAAATTTGTTTCTTGTTATTTCAGTTATTTAAAACCTCATTTAACCAAATAAAAGATATAATCATAAACAATAACTGGTCTCCTAGTCCTAATTATAAAACCAAACAGTAAAGCACAAATGAAAATACCCCTAAAATAATAGAAACAAGATTACGTCTACAGTAGTGATGAGTGTGACGTACATGAAATAGACAAGAAAAACAAGCTTCAAAATTAACAATGGGATGAGAAGTCTACTTATGTGGCATAGTCTATGGTTTTATCTATGATAAAGTATTTTTATGCCGGTATTACACAATATTACAAAATAAATATCATAAAATAAGAACTAGTTATTATACTATTGTAAATAAAATGCATAGTATAATTTAGCATCACGAGCAGTATCAAACTTTTGATAATATGTTTCAGTTTACATAATTAAAAAATAACAATATAGGCCTATACCCAAAATTATTATTCTACTACTGTATTAAACAAAAACACGTTTTAATATAGGTACATCGAGTACATATGACCTTTTTGCTTTCAGGAGTTTTAAAATATGTTGGGTTTTGCTATGTTGGCTGCACCTTCTATTGCCGAGTAGTGGCTGCTAGACCGTACGATAATTTGAGGACCATCGCACGATAATTTGGTTGTTTACTGAGGAGCAATCAGCTGTTCCATCCGCTATGACGTCATTCCCGCGCATTATAAGCTATGCCACATTTTGAAAATTATAAGCTATAGAACAAACGAGATATTATAAGCTGCAGCACATTTGAGCTATAGCATTATAAGTTATGCCACATATTAAGAAAACCGTTATAAGCTATGCCACATTTCCACGATTATAAGCTATGGAACAAATTCGCAATTATAAGCTATGACATCGTACCCGTGGGACTAGCTGCGAAACAAACAGCTCTGGCTCATAAACTCCAGTTTACTGAGAGTACTATGACAATGGTTGAGGTAGTGCTATTATGAATATCAGGAAGGTATCACTTCGCAATGAGATTTCCTGTCCCTAGCGGCTATATTATATTGAAGTGTTCAGGGATACTAAAGACTTATTTTACATGAAGTTAAACAAACCATCGGATTGATCTGTGTTCATTTACCATTTACCATTTACCACGTAGTCCTCGCCACAATCTTCGGATCGGGGAGTTTGATAGAGTTCGTTTGATAGAGCCGTTGCAAAAAATGAATATAGTATAACAACCCTCTCTGGACTAGTACACTACCACAGCCACCTTAGAAACCACACTTTTAATGTAGTCAACTTATTTATTCAAGGGAGTCAGGCTATTGAGTACATTTTGTCTACAGATTGTGAGGATGTTTAACCCTTACAACCTTTTTTGCGGTTGTTAGGACCACTTCTTTGAAGCGTTTGAGTATTTTCCATTGAAAATAGCACCAACGTTAAAACCTAGATGAAAAAATGAAACCCATTTATATGATGACAAAGTTCAAATAAAAACATTCACTTTTAAAGTTTTTTTTTGTTCTCATTGCCTGAAATAAAAAAAGTATAGTCATAATAAACTATTACCTACACAACCATAGATTTTAAACATTTCTTATTTCATTATTTAAGACGGGCACTAGTTAATTCATGACTAATCAAAGCTTCCTTACCCAATCGCAATGTATTTTTAGCAAAGTACCATAAAAACTAAGAAGCAATCTATAAGTATAATACCCCTGCCGTAGCAAACCTGCAGACTTAGCGAATTTCCATTTGCCTGATTGGATTTACACTAAAATATCTCCTTAAAAATATCACATTTATTCCCTATTAAAATAGAATTAGTTTAAGGAGTACTTAGGTTTGCTGCAACAGGGAGGGTAAACAAGTTTTTTTTTAAATGTAAAATGTTAATAGATACTATCGTTTCGTAAGAAATTAATGTATTTTAAAAATTTGGTCAAAATATGTTCATAAACATGCAAACTACAACAGTTGACTTATTCTCTATAAGAATAACATGGGAATTTTAAAATTAACAATTTTTTTGAATTTTCTCCGTAACCATTAGGCGCATAATAACGCTTCAATATACTAAATTATTTGTTTTTTTAAGCTCTTCAAAATGGTTTAGAAAGAAATTGTGAAATTTTGTGTTTTTAGGGTCAAAAATGGGAAAACCCTATTTTTACCCCATAAAACCCCCCATAAACCCCGTGTTCCCATAGTCCGATCATGCTGGTTCGCGAACTCATTCAAGTTTATCCCACTTTACACCTTTAAACCAAATTTCATCAAAATCGGACAAAAATTACTCAAGTTATCGCGTTTACGGACACACATATATATACAGGGTGTTGAAAATGTCTGGAACCAACATTATATCTAGTGAGTGGTTAAAGAAAAACAACTGATATTTTGTGCACGGATATACTATGGTTTTACCTATCTTTTGGTGCCTTATGCAAATTTTTACCACTTATAGGGAACGTCCTGTGGAGGATGCAGTAAAAGGTTTTAATGGAAGCCTATGGTAAATGATACATCATTTTAAAGGCCATTTTTTTCTGAGTAAGGAGCCACAAGTTTCATCTCAAAAGGACCACCCTAGCGAAAATGGCGACTGTTTGAAATTTAAAAAACCACTTATAGGGAACGTTATGTGGAGGATGCAGTAAAAGGTTTTAATGGAAGCCTATGGTAAATGATACATCATTTTAAAGGCCATTTTTTTCTGAGTAAGGAGCCACAAGTTTCATCTCAAAAGGACCACCCTAGCGAAAATGGTGACTGTTTGAAATTTAAATATTCCGTTCCCTATAAGGGGTTTTTTAAATTTCAAACAGTCGCCATTTTTGCTTGGGTGGTCCTTTTGAAATGAAACTTGTGGCTCCTTACTCAGAAAAAAATGGCCTTTAAAATGATGTATCATTCACCATAGGCTTCCATTTAAACTTTTTACTGCATCCTCCACAGGACGTTCCCTATAAGTGGTAAAAATTTTCATAAGGCACCAAAAGATAGGTAAAACCATAGTATATCCGTACACAAAATATCAGTTATTTTTCTTTAACCACTCACGAGATATAATGTTGGTTCCAGACATTTTCAATACCCTGTATATACTAGCTGTACCCGCGGGCTTTGCCCCGCTTAACTTCATAAGTATTTGCATGGCTCAATCACGTCTTGGTTGAAGTTCGTTCGCTACGCTCACTCACCTTCAGGTTGGAAATCGTTCCCTGCGCTCACTTGTTTTCAGGTTAGCTCGTTCGCTACGCTTACTCGCCTCCAGGTTGATGTTCGTTCGCTACGCTCACTCACCTTTTGATTGCAAATTAGCTGTTGTCATAAATTTTAAAAAATCATCCCTTTTATTGTTTATAATACAGTACTTTTATAAAGGTTTTTATGTTTTAATATTTAACATTGGAGAATTTAAACGTTGTTAAGTGCACAGGTGTGCTGCGATTGGGGTTTAATACATTTGGACTTATTCAAAAGTAAAATAGTTTTCTGTGCTGCACTCTGTAGAAACACTGTGGCACTATTTCAAATCATGGCTAATGCTAATACAGAATGTTTTAATTATTCAAACCTACAAAACAGTTGGTAAAAGTAAACATCTGCTTTTAAATTATATTTATTTGTAAACATTGTAGATCAAAAAGTCTGACATTGGCCCACTTAAAACCCTCTGGGGCAGAGCCCTTTTGATAGATCTGCACCAAACTTCACTCGAACCATCCTTGAAAGATGCTTAATAATGCCTGAAATTTTCATTACAATCTGTTATTTGTAAACATTGTAGATCAAAAAGTCTGACATT
Source organism: Macrosteles quadrilineatus (assembly GCF_028750875.1). Classification (NCBI taxonomy): domain Eukaryota; kingdom Metazoa; phylum Arthropoda; class Insecta; order Hemiptera; family Cicadellidae; genus Macrosteles; species Macrosteles quadrilineatus. Next base: position 4,080,698 of record NW_026542605.1, read on the forward strand.
GGCCCACTTAAAACCCTCTGGGGCAGAGCCCTTTTGATAGATCTACACCAAACTTCACTCGAACCATCCTTGAAAGATGCTTAATAATGCCTGAAAGTTTCATTACAATCTGTCGAGCGGTTTCGGAGTCCATAACGTATATACATTCGCACACACACACACATACATAGTTCCTCTTTTATAGATATATATATATACAGGGTGAGTTTTAATTGCCCCCCCCCCAACTTTTTTCTACATTTTTTCAAATATCAATCCCAGACCACTTCCAAACATTGTTGGGTAGTAAGTACTTCATTTTGACAAGGTGGTCATTTCCGGCCGCCATCTTGGATCCGCCATATTGGATGCAAATTTTTTTTTCAAATGTAAAGGTGGGGTTGTGACCCATTATTTCGAACTACATTTTTACCCTAATTACAATGCCACAAACCGTTTTTAAAAATCTTGATTCATTCTAAAGTTACGAGGGCTTTTTAAAACTTTATTTTTAGCCCATTTTAACATTGTGCATTTACAAACTAAGACCATAATCCCAAAATAGTGCTAGATAATGATAAGTATACACTACCAGTAATTGTCCACCTATTTTCACTTGGTTATGACTGATGTATTTTTTTCGGCCGCCATCTTGGATCCGCCATTTTGAAATGTGATAAATTATTTTAAATATGAAGGGGGTGTTGTGACCCATCATTTCGAACTACTTTTTTAAGCTGAACTTAATTCCATAATCCGTTTTCCATTTTCATTTTTTGATTTTGAAATATTGACATTTTTAACAAAAAAATTCAATATTTCATAAATAAAACTTGATAACAAAAAATGGATTGCGGCATTGAGTTTAGCTTAAAAAAGTAGTTCAAAATTATGGGTCACAACACCCCCTTCATATTTAAAATAATTTATCACATTTCAAAATGGCGGATCCAATATGGCGGCCGAAAAAATACATCAGTCATAACCAAGTGAAAATAGGCGGACAATTACTGGTAGTGTATACTTATCATTATCTAGCACTATTTTGGGATTATGGTCTTAGTTTGTAAATGCACAATGTTAAAATGGGCTAAAAATATAGTTTTAAAAACCCCTCGTCACTTTAGAATGAATCAAGATTTTTAAAAACGGTTTGCGGCATTGTAATCAGGGTAAAAATTTAGTTCGAAATAATGGGTCAAAACCCCACCTTTACATTTGAAAAAAAAATTTTGCATCCAATATGGCGGATCCAAGATGGCGACCGGAAATGACCACCTTGTCAAAATGAAGTACTTACTACCCAACAATGTTTGGAAGTGGTCTGGGATTGATATTTGAAAAAATGTAGAAAAAAGTTGGGGGGGGGGACAATTAAAACTCACCCTGTATATATATATACATATATATAAAAATTTGAACGAATGGTATTTTTGGCCTCTGGGGACATCAAAATGAAAAAGTAAATCGGTCCCGGGCCTAGGTCTTACCATGCCACCTACGGTAATAGCTACTTCCCTATAGGGAAATTCGCTAAAAGAGGATGTTTGTATATATATATATTTGTTTGGCAGTGATAAACTCAGACACCGCTGAACCGATTGCCACGAAACTTGGTACGGAATAGGTTTATACACCATCAATTTCGTGATCCGTCCAATCGGCTCCACCCCAGTGGCTCTGGAGTTTCCCATGTTAACCTTCTTATGAGAAATGGAATTAATGACAGCTGTTTCAATTAAACAAGTTGGTTCTGTCCACTGAGCTAGTTCTGTCCTATAATGTTCAATAGCATTAAAGTTACAAGGATTACCAACAGGGTGCAGCACTATTATTTCTTTTACATTTATGACAACAGCCGTATGTTTTATCTATGCAACAGCTAATTTGCAACCAAAAGGTGAGTGACCGTAGCGAACGAACTTCAACTGGAGGCGAGTTAGCGTAGCGAACGAGCTAACCTGAAGGCAAGTGAGCGCAGCGAACGAGCTCCAACCTAAAGGTGAGTGAGCGTAGCGAACGAGCTCCAACCTAAAGGTGCGTGAGCGTAGCGAACGAGCTCCAACCTAAAGGTGAGTGAGCATAGCGAACGAGCTCCAACCTAAAGGTGCGTGAGCGTAGCGAACAAACTTCAACCTAAAGGTGAGTGAGCGTAGCGAACGAACTTCAACCAGGACGTGATTGAGCCATGCGAACGAGATCATCTTGAAAATTAAGAAGTTAAACGGGGCAAAGCCCGCGGGTTACAGCTAGTTAAATATAATATTCTATTTGCCCATAATCAATGGTAGTATTAGGTTTTTAGATGACTTTGATTTTATTATGAAAGAAAACCGGTAAACACTAGCAGACAGCTCTTGAAATTTAAAATTTTATTATAACACTGTTTTGTTTGACAAATAAAATGTGAGTGACATTGACATTAATTAGATTTACATGGAATGATGGAATAGATGTGGAATGATTGGAATTTGGAATGGCTGGTTCCATATGGCGATGGCGGTGTCAATTTCCTAAATAATGGGTAGATTTGTTTATGTTTACTATGTTCATTCAAGAACTTCTTGATATCAACAACAGAGTTAATAGAAGTTGTATAATGATAATTTATTGTTTGGTTACTGATCATAGGTTATTATGACCAACAAATACTGAGAAACAAGTAAGTTCAATTTATAGCCTAAGTAGTTCTAAGTTAGGCTAATATAACTTAAGGTTCAAATTATACAACTTATAAACTCTTGTTAGTTAATGAACTCTTAACACTTAACAATGAACTCAAAAAGGTTCATTGTTTACTCTTTATGTAACTTACCAATCATTCATTGATTAGCGTGGTGATCTGGAATTAGTATTCAGCAATTAGAGTTTTGACACTAAGTAGGTATGCCTAGTTTAAGTGAAGGGGGAGGTAGGTAGGCCTACCTCACTAATATAAGTTATAACTTGAATGTCAGTATAAAATATAGGTGCATTTAAATATCATCATGAGTAATTTTTTCGACAGTATTTTCTACGCTTAGCATATTTTGTAGAGAGTCGTGCCGGTATGCCTTTCGGGATTATAGGCTAACTTGCTGGGCTGTACATCCTAGAGACTGCATTTTTTTGCAAGTCTAAAGGATGCCTAGCCTATTACAGGGCAGAGATATACACAATTACAACACTAGATCTAGGGACGTGTAAGTTCTTAGGCCTGTGCAGCACAGGTTAGCCTGTATGGCACAAATGCCGTCTCAGGCTGGTGTTGTTCTCCTGATTTGGATCCCGAAAGGTATCAGAGATGAAAATAGCAAAACTAAATTTACCATGCCAACACAAAATAAATAATACTCTGGCTGTATCTTTTAGTCATATTGTAATTTCATGCTTTATATTGTTCTATTGAGCCCTTTTCTTTTATTTTGTATATGTTGATGCATCCTATGCAATTATTGTATTGTCTGAAGCAATAAGAATATAGAGCAATAGGGTCAGTCCATATCAAATCAACACACTTTTAACATATTTTTTACCTTACCATCTTAGATTTTGATGAAATTTGGTATATAGGTTACCTTTATGAACACTAAAAAAAATACCAAATTTCAGCTCAATATCTCAACCCATTCCCAAAATACGGCCATTTGAAATTTTCAAAAAACGGTCAAAATCGCGCTGCGGTAAAACTTTAAAATAGTCATAACTCTTCTCATGTTTAAGCTAGAAACATGGGAGAGGTGTCATTGTTTAGCCCTTTTTATGCCCTTTCTAATGATATGCAACACATAATAGGTTATGAAAACAAAAATTTTGTCAAATTCAAAAATAAATTTTCAAAATAAAATATTTTGAAAGACACATATTTTATTTTTTTCAAAAAATTATTTTAAGTTTGTCATATTATCACTAATGTGTACACCAAGTTTGGTTATGGGATTGCAATGGGTTCATGGTTAAAATAATGTTTTATTAGTAATGGTTTTTACTACATCAACGCAATTTAGGTTAAAATAAAATAAAAATCTCATTAAAAAAATCTGGGTGGATAAAGATCCATAGGAAAATAGGTATAATATCAATGTTACCAGTTATTAACTAATTGAAATTAACTAACTGGAAAAACCTACAAAGTATATCCCTTGAAAATATTCTTAAAATAATAACATGATAAAAAAATGGATTTTATAAAATTAGCTTAAGGCGTATTTGGATATATTTTTTTGCTTCCGACATTTTTCATTTATATTAATTCATATATTTAATTGCAAGCTGAGTAATACTGTTTCCAGCAATTGTGCCATTATCATCTCTTGTTTCTACCTGTAGGAAGTTTTCATGTCTCTACTTGTTTTTCAAGTTGATACAAGCTCAAGTCCACTAGCACTACAGAGTTTGTTCAGTTTGCATTTGAAGTCTGTGGTGCACACATATCACAAGAGATGATAATGGCACAATTGCTGGGAACAGTATTACTCAGCTTGCAATTAAATATATGAATTAATATAAATGAAAAATGTCGGAAGCAAAAAATATATCCAAATACGCCTTAAGCTAATTTTATAAAATTCATTTTTAGCGAATTTCCCATAAAGGAAATAAGCTATTACCGTAGGTCTCATGGTAAGACCTAGACCCGGGACCGATTTACTTTTTCGTTTTGAGGTCCCCAGAGGCCAAAAACACCATCCGTTCAAATTCATATATATATATATATATATATATTTATACCTATATATATATTTATATATGTGTCCGTTAACGTGATAACTCGAGCAAAATTGATCTGATTTTGATGAAATTTGGTACAAACGTGTAAACCTACATTTATTCGAACGAGTTCGCGAACCAGCATAATCGGACCATGGGATCAGGGGTTTATGGGGGGTTTTATAGGGTAAAAATGGGTTTTTCTCATTTTTGACCCTAAAAACTTTAAATTTCTAAATTTCTCTCTATACCAGTTTGAAGAGCTTTAAAAAACAAATAATTTAGTATATTGAAGTGTTTTTGAATGTTCATTGACTACAGAGAAAATTAAAAAAATTGTAAATTTAAAATTCCCATGTTATTTTTATGGAGAATAAATAAACTGCTCTAGTTTGCTTGTTTATGGATATATTTTAATCAAATTTGGCAATTTGGTTTATTTCATACTAAGCTATCAATATTTCAATTGAAAAAACACACCTCAACATCTTCCCCGTAGCAGCAAACCTAACTACTCACTAAAATTGTTATTTAAATAGGAAATAAATCTGAAAATTTATAGGGAATATTTTAGTAGAAATCAAGCCGGGTAAATGGAAATTTGCTTAGTATGCAGGTTTGCTGCGACGGGGGTATATGTATATATTTATATATATATATATGTGTGTCCGTTAGCGCAATAACTCTAGCAAAAATGATCCGATTTTGATGAAATTTGGTACAAACGTGTAAACCTAAGTTTATTTGAACGAGTTCGCGAACCAGCATGATCGGACCATGGGAACGGGGGTTTATGGGGGCTTTTATGGGGTAAAAATGGGTTTTTCCCATTTTTGACCCAAAAAACATAAAATTTTGCAATTTCTTTCTTAACTATTTTGTAGAGCTTAAAAAAACAAATAATTTAGTATATTGAAGCGTTATAATTCGCCTAATAGTTACGGAAAAAATTCCAAAAAATTGTAAATTTAAAATTTCTATGTTATTCTTATGGAGAATAAGTACTGTTGTAGTTTGCTTGTTTATTAACATATTTTGCCCAAATTTGGAAAATGTTTTTATTTCTTACCAACTATTAACATTTTACATAAAAAACACTTTTACCCTCCCTGTTGCAGCAAACCTAAGTATGTTTTAAACTGATTCTTTTTAAATAGGGAATAAATGTGATATTTTTAAGGAGACATTTTAGTGTAAATCCATTCACGGAAATGGAAATTCGCTTAGTCTGCAGGTTTGCTGCGGCGGGGGTATTTTATCATGTTATTATTTTAAGAATATTTACAAGGGATGGATATACTTTGTAGGTTTTTCCAGTTAGTTAATTTCAATTAGTTAATAACTGGTAACATTGATATTATACCTATTTTCCTATGGATCTTTATCCACCCAGATTTTTTTAATGAGATTTTTATTTTATTTTAACCTAAATTGCGTTAATGTAGTAAAAACCACCACTTATAAAACATTATTTTAACCATTAACCCATTACAATCCCATAACCAAACTTGGTGTACACATTAGGGATAACATAAACAACTTAATATATTTTTTTGAAAAAAATAAAATATGTGTTTTTCAAAATATTTGATTTTGAAAATTTATTTTTGAATTTGACAAAATTTTTGTTTTCATAACCTATTATGTGTTGTATATCATTAGAAAGGGCATAAAAAGGGCTAAACAATGACACCTCTCCCATGTTTCTAGCTTAAACAGGAGAAGAGTTATGACTATTTTAAAGTTTTACCGCAGCGCGATTTTGACCGTTTTTTGAAAATTTCAAATGGCCGTATTTTGGGAACGGGTTGAGATATTGAGCTGAAATTTGGTATTTTTTTTTGTCTTCATAAAGGTAACCTATATACCAAATTTCATCAAAATCTAAGATGGTGAGGTAAAATAGGTGTGTTGATTTGACATGGACTGACCCAATAAGAATAATAAAGAGTATTTTTATTATTTACTATTTGCTTTCCTATTAAAATTCCCATATCAAAATAAACATAAAACTTAATACTGTATCTATGTACCGTACTCAGTGGGCCTATTCATATGCCTACATTCCTCTCATTTGTTTATCTAGGACCAATTTGTCTAGAATAAGTTTTACAAGGCCTATTAAATTAGCTCTATATTATTTCAATCTGTAGATTTAATATGACGAAAGATAGGACTAACTCCGTTCCAGTAAGGTGGTCAGCTTTAGTTAAATCTCTGAGGGTTTGTTGTAGGCTAAGTATTCTTCAGATTTTATATTTTCAATACACGAGGTGAGCAAGTTAAAGAAACCTATCTATAATGTTTTACTAATCATAACCTTACATATTTTCAAATTGCTGTTTTGCTGGTTTTAATAATAGCTTTAGATAGGCTAAGTTTAATCCCTCTTTATTAATTTGTCTATATATTTTATAGCTGAAACTGGAGATAACTTACAATGACTGGGCATATTGAGGATTATGAGGTTTTAGAAGTTATTGGAACAAGTTCATTTGGCACCTGTTACAAAGTCCGGAATAAACTCTCAGGACAAATATTTGTTTGGAAAGCAATTGATTATGGATCCATGACTGAAGAAAAGAAGCAGGTTAGTAACTTAGCTCACTTAAAATGTTTTAAAAGTAGGCCTAGCATTTCCCTTGATTTCTGAATACCTTAGGCTATAGCTTCTATGGTCATCTGTAATAGTAGGCCTACCTATTAGGCCTACTTTGATTGATCATCCTTAAAACAGAAAGTACTCATCTTTAAAAAAAGTGAGTTGTAGAATCAAGGTGTTTGCGAAGTATACAAATGGTTCCCAGTCCCAACCTGGAAATGGTTTCCATCTAATGGGCGATTTGGGTTCGCCCAGGGAGGAGCAATATATTAATTGGTGGGGGTGATAAGTTAGTTCAAAGTTGGAAAAACTAAAACAGTGCTGTAACTTAAAGTAGAATCTTTACTATTGTGACAAAGGGTAGCGTTTTTTTACAAACTCTTGAGGAAATAATTGAGCGTAAAATAGGATTGTGATTGGCAAAATCCTACAGTGTTCATGCCCCAACAATGCACTGAAGTGTAAGTCGCGACTGTTGTGAGGTAGTTGAATGACTAGTTATTTTTAGCTAGCAAGGTCACTGCACATGCCGCAGCCCAACTGTCGTTCAGTGTTGTGAGTGCGTTGTTACTACTGGTGACTATCAAACCTTCGTTTCAATCATAAGACACCAGTTAGGCTGGCCGCACACTGATCCAGCATTTCACCTGAAGCAAGTGTTGCGAGACAAAATGTTTCGCTGGGTACGAGTTCCCCATGTATTTCAATGGGACACCGCACACTGATCAAGCAAACGTTTGGAGGCGCCTCGCAACGCCTTGAAACATTTAAGCAGTTGCTCAACGAATGGATCCCATACAGCACGATGTTTGATGTTTCAAGGAGCAAAACGTTCTGCGCATGCGCCAAATCCATTCTAGCTGGTAAAGCTTAGTGGCTTAGTGGCTAGTTGTTTAAAAAATATCTTTTCTTTGAAAAATGAATTTAGAAGTTTTGTTGTATTATATTTTGAATTTCCATTGCACAATATTGTTGTTTAATTTTTCTTGCTATACCACTTTGGTAGTCATACAGTCCATGCAAAGTAGTAAAATAATTAAGAAACAAGAGGTTCTCCCCACAAATTCACGGGTGTACATAAGCCACCATTAAATTAATTTAATCAACTTTGATTTTATATTTAATTTAAAGGGCCCAAGTTCGAGAAATTGTCATCTGAAAGTATGTTAAGAGCAGTGGAACCTTCATACCTTAACCTTAAGTCCTAAGGTGGCCGAGGTGGGTACGGTTGTACCTGAACTCGCCGCTCTCTTTCACGATGTCTTTAATACTTTAATACTTTTCAATGAAATGGCGACCTGTTAAAGATCGGTGACAACCTCTTGGAACGAACAACATACATGGTTTGTTAATCTCATATTCATCGTGTTTCAAACACCTTTAATCACTCACTTGTATAAACAGCTAGAAATAGGTTCACTGTCCATTCACTAAGTCTGGCCTTGATTCACCGCACCTCTTTTAAGAACATAAAAGTAAATAATAAAATAACTAAACAAAAATGTTAACAAACAAACTATATTGTCAATTTTATTGGCCAGCTGTTGTTCACTAAATTAATCGAATAACGTTAACTTCCTAAACATGCAAGGCGTAGCCCTTTGGAAATCAGCCTGTGGGGAAGAGCCCTTAGGGAGTTCGTCCATATCAATACTTTTCGGCAAATCTACACACTCTAAGCTTCATTTTGATATGCCATATGCCTATATTTGTATTTGGTAAATGGCCTTAACCGTTTACATAAAATTTGATTGTATCACTTTAATAATATAATAGATTAGCATGGTTACTCAGTTTATTAATTATTATTTATATAACCATCAGGACATTATCTAATAATAATTTCTTACGGTATTTAAAACCCTTCCTATAAAATAGTCTAGCAATTATTCGACAATAACATTTCCCTGGATCTGATTTAATTTCTGAGAGGAAAGCTGTCTATCAACAGATTGATTGGGTGAACCCAATTTTGTCTTTCTATTTAGTCCAGCGTTTGGCAAAAACTGACATACAGCAATAGCTACGCGGATTTCCTCGTCACATTTATGTTAAAACAATACTGTAGTTAAACACAATATTTATTCTAATATTTACTTTTCTTAATTTTGCTTGAAACCAAATGCTGAATCATGCTTGAACCTCCCGTACACTGGAGAAGCAAATAAACAAAACGCTTCAAGCAAATCGTTTTGCAACACTTTGCTTCAGGTAAAATGCTGGATCAGTGTGCGCCCAGCCTTAGTAGGCTTCTGGAGAGATACCAAGTTTAAACAAAACTTAGTTTATTTTCTGTACCTTTTACATAACTTAAGTCCATCAGATCGACCATCTAATCGTCAAAAATGTTTTGTCTATGTTAATGCACTAGCTGAGGTGTGATTAACTCATGCCAAGATCATCAAAGTTGCTTATTGTTCTGTTAAAAACCGATTGTAAATAAATTGTTGTTGGAAAAATTTTATAACATGTGAGGGGTTAGCTAAAAATTATATGTGTGACTACACTAGTTTATGTGTGCAACACATTGTAAACAATAAATACACTAAAACCTTGTTTTAAGATCTTAATCTTAAATAATTGTGTCAGGGAGGATACCCCTCGTTTCTGAAACCTGAAAACCACAGTAACTTAAGTTGCTTCCCCTTGTACACAGTTTTTTGGCAGCACCCTTGCAACTCGTGTTATTTGTCTTCCTATGTTGATGTCTTCAGTAGGATAACCCTTTGTCTACATAAAGTTATTATGCGTGTCCATCTAATTGGTTTTGATTTTTTTGTTTAGCACCATTTCTTAATGTTCTGGACACAACTGTTTTGGTTAATGATGTTAATGTTAACAGTAATAAATAGTTTTTTTATTTTACATTTTAGCCTACTATTCACTTAACCTTTTCCAAAAATTAAATTAGTGAAACAATTGAGGCTTAACATTACCAAAGTAAAGAGGCGATGGCCGATAAAAGGTTGGGATCCACTGGTATGGACCAAATTTTGACTTGTATCTCACTTATATATAAACTAAGAGAGGCCAAAATAGGCTACCCTTAATTGTTGCCACGAATCTGATTTTTTGTCCTTTTTGGTAAGACTTGTCTAGGTTAGAATTTCATTATAAAGTCTAGATCGGGATCTTGCAAAAAGCTCACCTATCACATTTGTCGGTAATTGTAAGTTCTTTTTTTTAATTGAGACAGAATTTAGTTTGAAGTTAGTTTTATTTTTACTATTCAAATTCCTTGAACTACTCACCCACTGTGATACCTTATCTTTGTTAAAGTTGCTGGTTTCCGAGGTAAACCTACTAAGTGAGCTTAAACATCCGCACATTGTGAAGTACTATGACCGCATCATACACAAGGAGAGCACAACCATATACATAATTATGGAGTGGTGTCAGGGAGGCGACCTAGCAACGCTCATACACAAGTACAAGAGGTTAGTACATAGTCCATGTAGTAGTATCTCGGATTCGATAACTCTCGGCCAGAGAATCCCTAAATCCTATTGCAGTAAATCTGTGATTGTTTCATCAGTAAAGTCCCACTACTCGGCACATATTCATTCGGCAAACCTGTGGAGAATATTATGGATGTTCCAGATATCTCTTTACATACTCGTTACTTACTTGTTGCGGATTTATACAGTTCATGCCGTCCAACCGCCCCCAGCCTCTACACTTTCTGTTGGCGAAGTCCCCTCGTCGCCATATTAGCTTATTTTTGCACAAACATTTACAACAAATCAAGAAGATAATCCAATAAAAAGTCAAATCAGCGTACGGTAGGTTGGAAAGTTCTAGCATGTCTATCTTTTGGTTAAAAGCTAAATAATTTTCATTTCAATAAACTATTTTGATGTTTATTTTAGCTTATTTATAAAAAAAAACAATTTCGCTATGCACATTTTTGGATTTATTTTTTTTTAAATTTTAATTAATTATTTATTTTTATTCAACCAGATGTACAATTTATTTTATTAGAATGAAAATTTTACAAAAAAGAGTAGAGTACCGGTACAATCAGAATTTAACAATTAATTTTTACACAAAAAAAAAATTTTGAATCTCAGCTCTATTTTCAAATTTCTTTGCTGACCGCCATTTCTTTCTAGTTCGTCTCATAAACATACGGGTTGCCCTTAAAACTGCACAAACTGTTCTTGATCGTATCCAATTAATCACCAAACTGTATGGTTTTTCCATTTTTCTGATAATTTTTCAGCTATAACCCTTTAAAAACATTTGGAATTCATTCTCAAAAATTCCATCAACACTTGTGACAAGGGGAGTAAATGATGTATGTTGTTGTTCTCAAGTTTTTGTTCACAAACAATGCCTCTATCTGAGTTTCCCATACGCCTCTACAAGCTAAATCAGTTATTAGTGCAGGTTTGTTTAGATGACTGACTTCTGCTATCAAGGGCTCTTTAATGCAGTTTCCCCAGGCTTGTTCAATCATGTTACCTATGGTGTCTCTTACTTCATTGTGTCTTTTTATTATAATACCACCATTGCGACATTTCAGAGCATGCATTGAACTCATTTCCGCATTCTTCACATTTTAATGGGAGGTTTACTGGTGTTTTCCCATAACGTAGAGCAAGAGCATCCCTAAATTCTTGTGAGGACATGTCCAGATTAAGTTTCTTCAGAGGCACGATTGATGGCCATCATCCATGTTTTGCTTTAGGTCCTGCATTGCGCATTATAATTTTCTGAGAATGTTTCCAAATGCTGTCTGAATAATTCTTCTTTCATGGATTCGATTTCTTTACTTCTTTACATGACTTTAACGACAAATTTAGGGCATATTCATGTGAATCAAAACAAAATTTAGTTTTCTCTTTTAAACAAGATGTAAGAATTTTGCATCCATCTTTAGTTGACATATAATTTGACTGCTTTGTTGGGTCTATTATTCCTATTCCTCCTCTTTTAACTGGTATTTAAATGTAGAATCTCACATTCCTCATTGCTTACTTCTGAACAAAATAGATTTGGAAAAAAAGATGTTCTAATTGCTTGTTGTATAGGTAGACCTAAATACATTTCATATTTAGTTTCGACGACCCTTTGAAAAAAAGTCCATTCCATTTGTGAAGATTTACTTGCTTCAGTGTAGGCAGATTGTGGATATTTCTTAGCAATATTTACCAGATTTTCAATGTTTTGGGTCTATAAACGAATTTTTTTCAGAAATGTCTTTATTTTTCCCTCTTCAGAACTTATATATCCACCAAGAAATTGACCACCCTTACAAATTTGCATACCTGATATTTTCTTTTTAAATTGTTTGGAAATATTATGATGATTAAAAATTAATTTTGTTCTATTAATTTGAGGAAAGTACCCATATTTTGAACCTAATTTTGAGAGCTTTTCCCACCATTCCACAACATCATCAAAGGGGGCTTGTGAAGAAGAGTCATTAAGCTACCAATTGATACTATCAATATCAATGTATTTACTCACCACCATATTACAAGTGCCTGATTTTGTCCACAGCAAGGGTTGCAGTGTGGAAGAGGTGTTTGTGTGGCGAGTGCTTTACCAGACGGGTCGAGCTCTACAGGCTTGTCACTCCCACTGTCACGACGTCACAGTGTTGCATCGTGACATCAAGCCTGCCAACGTGTTTCTGGATAGCAGCGGCAATGTCAAACTCGGTGACTTTGGTCTCGCTCGCATTCTCCATAATGAACAAGTTTTTTCCGACACCATCGTTGGTACACCATATTACATGAGTCCAGTGAGTACAATTTAAAATTTAATTATTGTTGTGTGATTTTAGCGGTTGTGAAAAATCGAAAGATAAATTAAGAGTTGGTAGTCAATAGGCTGAAGAATATTTTTACATCATACATTGACTTCCTTGCCAGAATAAGACTTAAGGTTTAAATCTCGATGTCAGTTTTTAAACATTAAGTCTTGGACAGGGAGTGAAATAAAGTTAAACTATGGACAGCATCGAAACTGATTGAAAAGGATTGGTGGATTCTCTACAATTAGATATGAGGTATATATAAGATTGTGAATATGCTAATTTTGGCAAATCAAGATTTGATTTAGCTTTTAAGAGGAAGGGGAATTGTTTATAAACAACAAAGAAAATCTTTGTGGCCTATTTGGAGTGGGTATGGGCATAGACTAACCAACACCACAAGTAGACTTTCCATCCTATTGTAAATTTTGAAGCTCGTTTTTCTTGTCTAGTTCGTGTACGGGGACAAAACTGTTTTCTTTTATTTTAAGGTTGATTTAATGATTTGAGCTTTACTGTTTGGTTATATAACTAGGGGACCAGTTATTGTTTATGATTGGATCGTATTATTTAGCGAAACAAGAAAAGAACACAAAAATAACAAAACAATTATATGTTTTGTATTTAGTTCAAAGTTCAAAACGTCTCCAGTTTTAAACTTGACTGATACCGGTATGTGTATCTTCTAACCACTTCCTGAATAAGTCCTTTATTAGGACGTAAGATGAGTTATAGTCCCTGGATTCTTAGATATTTAAGCTAGTTGAACTCTATATTTCCTGTAAAAAATACCTAGTACCTAGTACCTAGTAGTAGTTAGTCATTAAATGATTAACCATCAGTCGATTCCATCTCGTTCGGATGACAAATCAATAAGCACAATAGAAGATAAATATAAAGATCAAGGGAATGTCAAATAATATTTTTTTTTACAATGTCTTAATTGATTTAGTTTTGTTTGAAATTAAATTGTTCTTGAATTGTTTTAGGAAATAATCAAAGGAAGCAAATATGATCGCAAGTCTGACATTTGGGCTTTAGGTTGCTTGGTGTACGAACTGTGTGCGCTCAGCCCTCCGTTCATTGGTGGTGACTTGAAACAGTTGGCTACAAATATACGGGAGGGGAGGTAAGTTCTGATGCCAACAATAATGCATGAACCAACTGATCCTTGATGTTGAGAAATTGAATGTGTTGAGTAACTGAATGTGCATTTATTATAATATGTTTGGATCAGAAAGATTTTTGTTTTTGTAAATAATGGCCTTTTTTACGTTAACAGCCAGGTCATTTGAATGACAGTACTGATATGCCATACAGACACCAATATATGAATGAATCCACAGACAGACTATCGGTAGGGTTCCCACTTACTAGCAAGGTTGTGTCGTCTGCATACATCACAGGTGTACAGTGAGAGCACAGGTGTACTCACTCAGATAATGTTGAACAACTCATGTTCTCACTCATTTGTTAGAAGAATAAACAGGACTGGTCCAAGATCCAATCCTTGTGGCAAACCTCAGTTGTTTGGTGAGGGTGCTGATCTTTTGTCTTGTGTTTTTCCCTTGTGTGTGTGTTTTATCTTAATTACTTGACCTTCTAGGTAGCTTGCAAACCATGCTCTGACTGTGCCTTTTACTCCCAAATTCTGCAGTTTGGTAAGGATCAGGTTTTGTCCGAGGCAGTCAAAGGCTTTACTAAAATCAAGCATAGGCCCCTAATACTGGTTACTAAATCTTTAGCTTGTATGTAGTCAATAATGAGTTCTGCTAGGTTGACTATTGCTGTGGTGGTAAACCTGCCTTTTAGAAAGCCGTGTTGGTTTTCTGAGAGTAAGTTGTGGGTGTCGCAGTGATTCATTATTTGTTTTCAACTTGAATGTTTCAATGACCTTGGAGAAGGTTGGAATAAGAGAGATCGGGCGGTAGTTACCGATTTCTGTTTAACAGCCGCTTTTAAACTTGCGGCAAACTTATGCCTGTTTCATTGCTGAGGGAAAGTGGTCTTGTTTCAAAAGGATAAATTTATTTATGACAGCAGCCAAAGGTGGTATAAGTGCCGTGCTGCAGTGTTTAAGCATTTTGGCAGATATGTCGTCAAGGCGAGCAGACGTTTTAGGTTATGGATATATTTTGATCAAATTTGTCAATTATGTTTATTTAATACTGATCTATCAACATTTGAATAAAAAACACAGACAAGTTAGACTCCATGGTGCACATGAATTTGCCTATTGATGAATATTTTACAGACTACAGCAACTCGCCGTGGGCGCATTGTTGCATGATCCCATAGTTGCGAAGTTCCGCGCTATCTATTCATGAGTCCCGTGATCCCTGAATAAAAACCCCTATTGAGTAATGATCATCGCAGTCTACCAAAAAAGCAAATTCATCCCAATTTAAATTTTGTTGTATGTATAGTAGTATATATCATTCATTAGTCAACATTTATTGACATTTTGTGCGCTTACTATGAAATATACAATTTTAAGGG
This sequence comes from Macrosteles quadrilineatus, assembly GCF_028750875.1. Classification (NCBI taxonomy): domain Eukaryota; kingdom Metazoa; phylum Arthropoda; class Insecta; order Hemiptera; family Cicadellidae; genus Macrosteles; species Macrosteles quadrilineatus. The sequence continues at coordinate 4,096,228 of NW_026542605.1, forward strand.
AAATCTAATATGTAAGCCTAGAATTTTAGCATTCTGGAATGTCCTTAGCCATTCAATATATGGTAGAAGATAAGGACATTAGAAGATATGTGGTATCCAATTGGACTGTCAATTGTCCACAACTATCACTGGATGACAATTAATTATTTCCTAGGGTTAATGACATTACTTAGTAAGGTTGTTCTGGTTAACTTGCATCTTGTTTTGGTGACTGCATTTACACGGAACCCTAAGCGATAGGGCATCCAAAGCATTACAGAACACCGATTTATACCAGCAAAGCTTATAGGGGCCCTAAAAATATTTTGGCTGGGGGCTCCAAAGTCTTTAGCATCACCACTGTTGTTGTTAACACAAACATTCTGACCATTTTATCCATTTGTTAATTAATACTTAGTTGAAATACTGATTCTGGTATAACATTTTTTACTGATCTTGGCAATCTGATTGTTAAAGCACTCACCGATTGATAAAAATCCCTAATTACAGTGATTAATCCAGTTTTAATTATTTACTATAAAGTAAGTTTAAGTTGACAAGTCATTTTTATAATTTGTTTGCAGGTTTGATCCCATTCCGTCCGATTACTCGCAAGACCTGCAGAAGATCATAGAGCTCATGTTGAGTGTGGACCACCAGTTCCGTCCAACTATAGAGATGATCCTTCACCATCCCACAGTGGTCCTTCACGTCAGCAAGAAGTCTAGTTTCAAGTTTGGCAACAAGAGAGACTCTTTCAAAGCAGAATGTGACAAAGCCACGTTAGCACTTGTTTCTGAAAAGATAAAAACATTATCCTTGATTGACAGGGAACCGGAGGAAGTCAGCGAAGACACTTTCCATGAGAAGTGGATGATCAGACTGGAGGCTTTGAGACAGAGGGAGGCCAACTTGAGGAAGCGAGAAGACAAATTGGCTGACAAAGAAAGATTGCTCTTGAAAAAAGAGAAAAACCTGTTACACCTAGAACGGTTGTCGAGGGAAAAATTGATCAGAGCTGAGGTTTACCTGCGACAGTGTAAGGAAAATAAGTCTTCACAAGTTACAACGATTTCAAAACCTCACAAATACAAAATGATCGAAGAACTTGACACTTCCTTCAGTGCTGACCCGGGGGATACAAGTGTTCTACCGACGTCCACCAAACTAAACCCCTCTTTTGTTCCTCCACCAACTAACTTTGTGAGATCTGCCTCTGAACGGAGATGCAAACATGTCCATTTTGACAAAAGCAGTAAAACTTCAGCTCTATCAAGTGTACAAGAAGTTGGGTTCCAGTATAAGAAAGTACTTGGTGAGATACAAGTACCTACACAAAGAGTACATCACGGAAAAGCTTTAGAAGACATACAAGAAATAGAGCCAGTAAGGTTGGGGGCTTTTCCGAAGAAAGTGGAGAAAAGTTCGACCTTAAAGCCAATACTTCAGCCAACCCTCAGATGGGAAGAAGAAAGGAACATGTGGCTGGAAAACAAACGGGTAGCTTACCACAGTCAGCTGAACAAGGAAAATTATGAGCAAAATCAAGTTTGTGAGGTGAAAGAAGTAAAGAAACGTTCCTCTAAACTGTCATTGTTCAATAAGAAGCCAAGTCTACGTTAGACTCAGCATACTTGAAAGTGGTTGTGAATTGAATTTATATAGTTTCTTACTGTACCTGATATTTTATATGTATGGTGCCTGTGTAGTGTAGAAGTTTTGTACTTAAACTAACTTATTACATTTAAAATGATATTAATATATTTGTAAAGTTGAACTAACATTAAAGTGTATTAAATGTACTGAATTTCCATTAGATTAGTATGAGAGGTGTGACAAACACAAACAATTTGTATGAACCTTGCATTTATTAGTTTCAGTTTATGTAGAACATAACGTTGGTAAAATAATATAACATGCAGAACATATTTGATCAAAGATTCCAATTTGAAAGAATAATTATATTCTAAGCAATACAAGTTTTATCATTTATATTTTATAGAAAGAATCTGATATCCTCATTAAGACTATAGTATTAAAATAAACTTATTTAGGTTTAAGAGAAAATTGATGCTTGCCAACCTTGCCAGTATTAAACACGAAAGACTTTATATTTTTTTAATTTTTTTTACTTTTTGAATGTAGTATAGTTTTGATACTGTATTAAAGTGAGAAAAGAGATTAATCAAAATGTTTATTTTTTATAAAAATAAGTTTTTAATACTAGTTTACGATCATGAAAGAATAGTCTTTATGACACAAGCCTTGGCGAATGCCTTTAAAACTTCTACGAGTGTCGTAAAGGCTAATACAGTAGACTCCCTCTTATCCGGACACCTTTTAACCGGACATCGGTTTAACCGGACTACACTCTCGAATTACATCTCTCTAACCGGACAATTTTTATCAACACATTGGTTTAACCGGACCAGATCGGCAGGAAGTGGGCGGTACTGAAACGACTGTTCTCGCCGGAAAGATTTGAGACCAGTGATCAAGTGTCTAAATGCAATGCTCTCCTAAATTTAAGTCGAATATCACAGTAAACGGTCCGTTTTAACGTTTTTTTGGGGACGTCGGTTTAACCGGAAAACCCGTTATCCGGATTGGCTTTGGTCCCGAGGAGTCAGGATAAGAGGAAGTCTACTGTACGCGAGTTGCGTACACTACTTTACCTACGACTGTTTCTTAACTACTAAAAATCACTACTCATAATTTCCAAGAGAGGTTATGTTTTCATTTATAACCTCTCAATGAGTACAGTACAATGAGTATTACCAATGAGTACAAACCCTTTAAAAGCTAAATGCTTATGCAGAATAGTCAGACTGGAATTCTGCCGCCGAAATGAGCTTGCGCTTATGGTCTCCGTAGGATCGCTACTTTCTCTCTCTCTCTCTCTCTCTAAACCGATTCTTTGTCTCACTCTCTATCACTCAGTTAGCTGACATGGCCGCACGCTCGCGATAGTCTACCTAGCGGCCGCCGCGGGAACTATCGAAAATTCAAAAAAGGCATTGCGCTTCTTATAGGATTTGTATTCATTGGTATTAAAATTTTACTTCTTTTCTCTCAACACTTGAACCTCATTGGTTCAAACCTGGTCTGTAAATTAACAAGACCAATACTGTTAAGTGAATCTTTTTAATTCTAAGAACTGAATTGAAAAGGCTAGTTTAAAAAACGGTCGAAGGTAAATAAATATGATTATTGAGTAGTATATGGAAAAAAACATGTTATCCTTGTACTTAAGATAAAACCTTTCCTTAGTTCCTTACATATCACGTCCAGAATGCCATTAGTATTAGTTAAGTTTAAAATTATATAAATTATCTATTTTCAAGTCTTAAATAGTTAAGTGTTTTTTGGAATAATCAAAAGTTTGGTTCAAAGATTAATAGACAAATGTCTAATCTAGCTTTAAACCTTAAATGATTGTCTAAGTTTCCAGTTGTACCTGATCTAACAGTTTGTGTTTATATTGTTCGTTAAGTTAATAACCCTTGTAATTATTAAAATTTAAGTTTTTTTTCTGAAATCTTGCAATTTGGTTTGTGGATTAAATCAATTTATCACAATATAACAATTTATTTCATCACTTTTTCCTTTTCTAGCTTTATAGAAAGGACCACTTTAATAATAATCATAAATTAAGGTTAATTTACTCAAGGATAAATTAAATAAAAAAAATTAGTCTACCTAATATTCAAAATCAATGACACTAAGTAATAAAAGTAGAAATACTTCATCTTCTTAATCACTTGACCACGGCATCGTTTACACTTAGGAACTACAGGAACTACATGCAAGTCTGTATCGACTGGTCAGAGGCCCAACCTCGCCACACCTTTTCGCTTCCCTAGTGACTGAGGAACAGTCACGATCGTGAGCCACTCTGGTGGCCATGCATAATAAGCTCATATTCCATTTTTTTTTACATTGATGAATATTTTTGGAACAATTTAACCTCTGATTATTTCAATCCACTCTTAGAATCCAGTTCTAAGAGAAAAAACGTTAATTTGAAACTTTATATGTGCAGGACATTTATTGCAAGGCTAAGTCATCCACAAAACCAATAAGATAACCTACTACAAACTGAGTTTTATTTGGCATATGACTCTGTCTTGGCAATATGCTACATTAAAACTGACATTTTGAAAGGTAGAACACATTAACACATATTTTTGGTTTGTCTATGTTGTTGCTTATAGAATTTGACATTCAAACTTAGATTGAAAATGATGTAAAAAAATAAATTCATATCTCTACAGTGCATTGTTTTTATTAATTTCAATATGCATGTAATTAAAACAATACTCTGTTTGTCATACGTCTGTGATTGTAATTGCTATGAAGATAAATTAATGACCCTCTTTAGCACAATTAATTGGTTCATCTGTAATGGTTGTATGTATCTGAAATGTAATTCAACCAAAGCGAATTCAGGAGTGAAATATTATGATTGCCTATGAATAGGAAATACATATTTCCACTCTGTTTTTGTTAAAGCTACCTAATTAGTCCATAAATCACTATCCTTAACAGGATTGGAAAATGAAATATCAAGGACAAAGATCAATTCATTATCTTACATTTGTGACCTCTGAACTCTATAGTAACCACATAACAGTAGGCCTAACCTCAATGCAATTTTTTTGCTTTCATTTTAGGTTGACACAGAAAGGAATCTAAATATTCTTTGGAATTTTAATTAGCAATGCTTGGATCCATTATCCATAGTCATCAACTAAGCTCCAAGGGGAAATTATTTGCACCGGGCACACAAGTTATTGCCTCTAACTTTACTTAACTTGGCGCGCATTAAAGAAAAGAATGACTCACATCTCTTAGTTATTAATTACTAGCTGTTCTACCTGTTTAAGTTATGACTTTTAAATCTGATAAGTAGTGGATACCACCATTTTGGTTTTGATTAATTTTAAATCTTGTGTAGGCTGATATGAGAAAAACTGACCAAATCTTTGAATAAAACTTTGACATACATGATTTACCTTAATCTCCCTTAGTTACATATCTTTTAATTTATTATTGACATTTTAAATTTCAATTTGGAAGTTGCAAAAATACTAATTATTAAATTTAAATGAATATATTTTTTTTAATTTCACTCTTCTTTATATTAAATCACAAATTCTTCCATCTTCAGTTTCTTCACTCACAATAAATCATTACATTAGCAAAACTAAGTCAGCTGTTATAAGCTTTAGAAATATTGCTGTGCCTTATCAATACAGTCTTTTGAAATATAAAAAGGAACTATATCTAGAGGTACTATAAAAAAATGTTAAACAAATAATTTTGCATTAAAAACAGCAGACAAAACTAATATGATTATCAAAGCATCAAGGACTAAAAAATGTAATAGCAAATACAGTATGTTTCATTGCATCTCTGATTCTACTCTACAAAAATATTATAAACATCTTAAACCAGTTCTTTTAATCAGTTCCATCGTACATTTCCTTTACATTTTCACACTTACCATTAAGTAAACATAGTAACAGATATTTCATTAATTTTAGAAACAAAAGAACACTGTGTACTGCTTAGTTTTATGATATTTTCCTTGGTTTAATTTAATCAGTGGTGTGGCAAAACACAAATAACAAACGTATCAAATAAAGTAAATGTGAACTGAAAGCTATGTTAAGATAAAATAAGAGTATTTTGTATTACCATTTGATAATTAAATATAGTTACACATATACAACAGATTTAAAAAAACAAAAATCAACAACGTACTATTTAGTTATTGATGATATTCTTTAGTTAAATTAAAGCATATGTTTAGCAAAACACAATAACTTAATTTACCTAAATATACATATAAAAAACAATGTGATGTGCAAGTTATGTTAAGTTAATCTAACACATGTTAAGTAGTTAGGATTTATTTAAAGTAGCCTCCAAATGCATACAAAACAATCTATACATTGTAATTTTCATACTGTTTCCATGAAAACATATCAATAACATTATTTTCATAACTTAGACGATTTAAAAAATCCAAAGCAGAGCCGGAGTTGTAGTGGGGCCTTGAGTTGGATACAGCAACGGTTACAGAATCAGTTTTTTTTTTATATAATCATTGACATAGTTTTAGAATAAATAATCCATGATAAAAGGTTAGATTAAAATAAACCTACCTCATAGTTATGGAAAATATTATATTTAATTTCTTTGTATCAGCTGTCTGAAATTGTGATATATGCAGTTTAGCAGTTCTTCTTGTTTACATTTAAATGTCAAAGCAAATGTAAACAAACATTGTTAGTGTTCTCATTGCAGCCATGGAGACCTATCAATATTTACTTTTAAAATGTTCACATCAGAGCTTTTAAAGCCAAAGGGGCAAAGCCTACGGTCAGTATCGAAATGTGAACAGTCCTATAATGGTCCTTGGTATGGTAGGTATATTTTTGTAATATTTAAGCCCAGTTGGTTTAGTAGTTTTTGCACCTATTAGTAACACACATACAGACAGACACCATTAGATTTTTATATAATAGTATAGATATATGATAAATTGACCATAGATGATTTATATAATATGAAAATTTGGATGTCCATCCATAAACTTCTACTTGCATTTCAAACCGTACAGAGCTATAATTTTGTGTATTCCATTCTATTTGATAACATTAATATGCTGTGTGTGTATATTTCTAAGATTCCTTACTTAACATAAGTTTGGTAATGTGATGATTTTTGCTTAAAGCTTTCAGATGTATGGTAACCTTAGTACTTGTCACATAGTCAAACATCCCCGTATATCTTACAATGTGTTTGAGTACCTACTCTGTTGTGTGACATGTTGTAAGTTCCGCAGCTGATTTACATTTATCGTTCTCAGTCAGAACTGAAACCGAGTGACTCGTTACCTGAATGTCTAAGTCCGGACGCTCCAATCAAACATCAGCGCAATCAACTGGTCCAATCACCGTGGTTCCCGCACTGTCATTTCATTATGTACAACGACATTAGACAAAAAATGATTATTGCACATTTTCTTACAAAACATACCTATGATTGAATACCAAATTTGTTAAAAAGTATATTTGAAACAATATCTATACAACAAATTTGAACATAATTTCTTCTAGGCGTATAGAAATAAAACATATTTATGATCTCTGGATTTTTGCTGACGACAGTAATGTATCCATGAATAAAATAAAGTAATATAAAAATATATTTTTACTAACTTAAAATAGGATTTATTGATACTCTAAGCTGAAATATTCAACCAAAGTAAATCAACTACAGTGCATACAAGTTTTCTTTAAAAGCATACTTACATAGCTTCTAAATATGTTCGTAAAATCCACAGTAAGGGTAATCCAACAACTATAATATTCTGAGTTTTAAAACATGATTTTTGTGTGAAGACAAACTGAGAATATTTGTTTGAAAACTAATGGTCGCCATTTCACTAAAAAGTATTAAAAGTATTAAAGTATTAATGTAATTGTTTGTTCTAGTTGCCTGCAAGAAAGAAACAATGGCAAACCATTTAAGGAAACGACTGTTGTTCATTGTCACACAACCTATATGTTTATTTGGTCTTTTCTTAATTCTTATACGAATTTTGATCCTCTCGTGTTTAATTTGTTTACAGGTGGTTCAATCATTTTAGCGAATATTCCATATGGGGAATAAGCTTATATCTACAGGTGGTTCAATCATTTTGGCGAATATTCCATATGGGGAATAAGCTTATATCTACAGGTGGCTCAATCATTTTGGCGAATATTCCATATGGGGAATAAGCTTATATTGTAGGTATCATGGTAAGTCCTGAACCAAGCAGTGGCAGATCTAGAACAGTCACAAGGGGGGGGGGCGAACCCCCCTTGTGGCCCCAAAATGATTGAGCCACCTGTAGATATAAGCTTATTCCCCATATGGAATATTCGCCAAAATGATTGAACCACCTGTAGATATAAGCTTATTCCCCATATGGAATATTCGCTAAAATGATTGAACCACCTGTAAACAAATTAAACACGAGAGGATCAAAATTGGTATAAGAATTAAGAAAAGAAAATTTAATGGGGGGTCTGGGATCGGGGGTACCCCCCACCCCCAAAAAAATTGGTGTAAACTAAGTCCCCAAAATGGCAGTTTTATACCATTTCTTTTGTCCAAAGTTAGTGTGAGAAATTATTTTACGCAATGTGTATAATTATTATGTGTGTTTATTATTATGTGTGTTTTTATGGTGGTCGCCCCCTTCCTCTCTCCTCTCTGGATCCGCCACTGGGACAGGGGACCGATTTACTTTTCGTTTTGATATCACCTGAGGCCAAAATTACCATTGGTTCAAAATCCAATCAGACAAATGCAAATTCTTAATGCGGTTGTGCTGCGCCAGGGCTATTTTTATCTATTTTTACACCAAATATATAAAGCAATAATAAACTACAGAGAATACATCTCTTGTGTAATTAACTGTCTTCAATTTTGAATAAGTTATAACTTATATAGAATATAAATACTGATCATATAAATTGATTGTTATTTATCTCACACAAATTACTATCATTTCAACATGATTTTCTACATATTTGTATTATTTAAAAAAAGAAGGTATGTTTTGATCCCGAGCGAGAACTTGTTTAAACATTTTTTACCAGTTTTTTGCATGCTAACAAAACATAACATTATATTTGCCTCAGTATCGTTTCACATCATACCCACCAGGTGTGTTTTCCTGGGATTTTGGTTCGTTATGTGTAATGTATAACCCAATCAGCTGATCCAATCACCACTGTTTGCTGCTGGATAACGCAATCAGAAAGATTTGGATCCTGCATTCATACAGCGATTTTTATTTACCCTAATATTTCTGAATAATTGCCTGGACGCAATTAAATTATAACACATTTTAAATTAGTATCCTTGATAACTTGAATGCAAAACCCTTTAGATTTAATACACATTTAAGTTTTAAAATGTTGTTTCAAAGGTATTCAAATAACACTTGTTTATATTTTCATATTGTAAATTTGAAATAAAATAATATCTCCCTACAGTTAGTTAATGGTTATCTTACATAGCGTATATTTTCTTGCAATGATTATAACATGCAAAATAGCCTATTCATGCATTTACCTACTTACTTACCCGCATTTGCTTCACTTTCCCACACTCATGTTACTTTCACACACTCCAGTATTTTAGTCTAACAACCAGGGCCGGTTCTAGGAATTTTTCAGAGTTAAGCGAACACCCGAATCAGCGCCACTTAGAATCCCCCCTTACCATCCCACCCACAACCCTTGAACATTAATTACTTAACTATATTTGTGAATTTTTTCCCAACGATTTTGGGAAGAACTTTTTTACAAGTTTAGGTTAGAAGAATACTTGCAATAAAATACTGTTTATTATAGAAATTTAACATTTTTACACTTTTACTCATCATATAAAATTTAGCAAAACCATGGCCACACTAAAAAAACAGTCCGTAATGCTCGTCAAGCATGACGTCACTATAGAAGACGCCAATGGCGCAATGTTTGCCGTTTGCTTGATTTAATCTTTCCTCGGAAAATAAATAAATAAATACCTACGTCATTGCCGTCGTCTATCGTGACGTCATGCTTGACGAGCATCACGGCCTAAGTTAACAATTTATTTCTAAATGTGAAAACGATTTTTACAGGATAACTTGGATACGATATAAGTTTTTAAAAAGCCCAATACAATGAAAAACAGTTGTAGGTAGATGACAAGACAGGAATTTTTAATTGAACACATTAAACATGTAGAACACATGAAAAACCAAATTTATTACCTTGACAAAAAGAATAAAAAAATTTTCAATACAGTTCAAAAGCTCTTAGCAGTTCAAAATTAATTCTCCTAGCTTTGATCTTGGCAAATTCTTTAATTGCTGAGTCGGTATCAATGTGGTTCAAAACAGGTGTGTGTATACAACTAAAAGAGTGCAATACAATACAACGTACAGTAATGCTCTGCTCCAGGAGGGGAGAGTTATCAGAAGTAGAAGTGAGGGAAGGGGGGGGGGGAGTTTCGGTGCTGCTCAGCACGAGACCTTACCGACAGACCATCACCGCCCACCACCGCGCCGTGCAGAACGCATTATACCGTACATAGTCGAACTGTTCGTGGGAAATTGTTATCTCTATCACTGTCGCTGTCAAAAGGTGTCGTTTGTAGGTTAAATTTAAATTAATTTAACTGTGATAACCTAACCAAACTTAATGATAATGACAATTTCAAATGAAGGTTTACTAGCCTAATAATGAAAAAAAAATCGATTCAAAAAGTTAATGCCTCCGGTGGGTTTTGAGCCGGCTACCTCCGAATCAACAGTCCGGTGCGCTATCCACTATACCACCGAGACCTACGGCTGGTCAACGTACCGTTGCGGTAATGGACTAATGGTGTTCGCTCGAGCAGTGGTGGGCGGTGGCGGTCTGTCGGCAAGGGTTAATCTGCGCGCTTGCTTATCTCGAGCATGAAATGAAACCCAAAGGCGCCGCGCTGTACGCTGCCGAGCGTCAGCTCACTACAAATCGAAACTGCAAATGGCTAACTTTGTTGTAGTCCTGTACAATATAAGTTACGCATTTTTCAAGTGCTGTTGGTACAAACAGAATAAATTGCCTTTATTGTGGTGCTTTGAATACTTGAACTCTGAGCGAAAATAAACAAAATTACATTGTTAAAAAACAACTGTTCCGTTGGCACCACGGCGCCACTTTTTCGTGGCGCCATATGCGGCCGCGTAGTTCGCGTATGGGTTAAACCGGCCCTGCTAACAACACAAAATAGTGTGTGCACGTTAGGCACGTGTGTAAGCTTGAAAACAAGTTGGCAACACTACTAAATTGATCAGCTGATGCAGTGTTCATTTGTTCCACTTTGGACTTAACTTTAACCTATATCTATTGTTGAGAATTAACTTTAACTTTACAAACCAAAAACTACATTCAGATTATGATTATGTTTGTGAAATTCAATTCCGATTTTATTATTTGTTAATTTGTGAAACAATTTCATTTTTATTTCTTTTGTTTGTGAGACAATTTAATTTAGGTTTGTATTTGTTAAATTGCGAAACTGCTTGATAAAAATTCACCCGTATATACAATTACTCATTATTTATATGCTATACAGTAACTGTAGGAAAAATAATGTCTAACACGCAAATTGTCTTTGCTGCACTCCAGTAAGCACTTCTCTCAACAGCAGCAAAATGCCACTTTTGCGCATCAGTTACATAAATAGCTATTTCAAATATCTAAAGATCACAAAGTTACCTGTAGCCACAGAGAAAGCCTACCTTACATGAAAAAAGGCACTGCCAACTCTATTTTGTCAAAGATAATAGTCAGTTAGAGTTAGGTATAATACTTTAGGTATAAATAAAAATAGTTCAACACCCTTTATGTTTGTTTGCAATTTTGTGATGGAAAAGACATCATAAAAATAGTATTGAAGTAGCTACAATACGTACAACAATACAGTACGTTACAAGTGTAGTAAGAGCGTTTTTACATCACGCAGGTTACCTACCTAAGTGATGTAAACACGCTGTTGGGTAACGTGTAACGTACAAGATTTTACCTGACCCGACAATATACAGAGGGTTACGTACAATATTTTTCATTAAATCAATTTCACTCATTTTCTAATAGTAACGTTCTTTTACAAACCAAAGCTAAGTTAGGAAATTTCTTTAAAGCATAACAATAAAATTGAATCGCACAGCTGATTTCTAGCGTTGAACGTCGTTGGCTCCATAGAGGTATATTATTTTTTATCTGGGCACTCAATGTTATTTTACCTAACCCGTCATGTCAATCTTCCCTATCCCAAGCGTGATGTATACAACTTCCTTACTTCTCGAGTGATGTAAAGTATCAAAAACTCACTCGGTGATGTAAAGAAACCCATTTAAATAACATTGAGTGCTTAACTTAAAAAATATCCCTCTATGGAGCCAACGACGTTCAACTAGAAATCAGCTGTGCTTGAATGTTATTGTTATGCTTTAAAGTATTTACCTAACCCGCCATGTTAAACTTCCCTATCCCAAGCGTGATGTATACAACTTCCTTACTTCTCGAGTGATGTAAAGTTGAAAAAAACTCACTCGGTGATGTAATGAAACCCATTTAAATAACATTGAGTGGATAACTTAAAAAATATACCTCTATGGAGCCAACGACATTCAACGCTAGAAATCAGCTGTGTGTTTGAATTTTATTGTTATGCTTTGACGAATTTTCCTAACCTAGCTTTTGTTTGTAAATAAACGTTACTGTTAGAAGATGAGTGAAATTGATAATGAAGCATATTGCTCGTAACCTCCTGAATATTTTCAGGTCAGGTAAAATATTGTACGTTACACGTTACGCAAGAGCGTGTTTACATCACTTCGGTGAATTACGCAACTCGCCTTCGCTCGTTGCAGATGAGTGAAATGGATAATGAAAAATATTGTACTTAAACCCATATATATTGTCGGGTCAGGTAAAATCTTGTACGTTACGCGTAACGCGTTACGCAAGAGCGTGTTTACATCACTTAGGTAAATAATTATGCAACTCGCTTCCGCTCGTTGCACAACATTCACCTGCGTGATGTAAAAACGCTCTTACTACACTTGTAATGTAAATAGCTATAAATGGGTTTCATTACCTCACCGAGTGAGTTTTTGAAACTTTACTTCACTCGTGAAGTAAAGAAGTATTATACATCACGCTTGGGATAGGGAAGTTTAACATGGCGGGTTGGGTAAATATACAAAATATATGTTTCAACATTCTTTACGACCGCATTAAAGCGGTGCGAATGTCCATAAACCAAAGACTTCACATTATTCCTTGAGTGTTACAGAAGGGGGGGGGGTTGTATATTTAGGGGGAGGGGATTCATCCCAAACGAGAACATTCAGGTAATGTCTGTTGTTTATTGGCACATTCACTATCCTCCAAATGTATTGGCGTTTGGCTCTAAAGCTTTTCTCTCAGCTCGAATTTGTTTTCAATTTGCAATAAAAGGAATTTTGTTAACTTAACATTTACAAAAATAATGTGTTTAATTTTTTGTTGTCAAATCCGTTGTTGATATAAATACACCTCATCATTATTATTATTGAGTATTCCAGTATTCGATCACATCTCAATGGTACGGTATGCATAATTTAAGTAGTGCCGTCAACAGGTTCACTACCAGCCGTCACATAAGTTGTAATTATAATGTTATTACATAGTCTTATAATAGGCACTTATCTTTTGATTCGGCCAAATAGAAATTCAGGCCAGGTTCGCAATCTTGTGGAGTGACGACCATGACCAGTCCGTGTAAAAAATTGTAGCCGATAAGATTTATTATTGAATTTCTTCTACACGCAATTCTTGAGGATCGTCATCTTCATACTATAAACTATTCTTTTAATGTTGTCTATAAATAAATACAAATATATTAATAACTAGCAGAGCACCCTTCCTTCGTACGGGGTTGGCATATAAGTATAAAATGCTTATTGCAGTTATACTCAAGCTTTGCGTTTGCAATGGGGGGAGGACACAGTTTGATGAAAATTTGGTTCATAAATTTACGGTATGATATAGTATAACACATCTACCATTGCCATAATGTTCTACCATTGCACCTAAACAATAGAAAAAAAATTATCAAACATTCACACTATATTTACAAGTTATTCATCAAATTAAAAACTCAAACCTAACTGTAAACAATCCTACTTTGACAGTTCTCATTGTGTATCGCAGCTTTTTGTTGCTGCTTAGTTCAAATTAGCTGTTGTCATATACACAAACAAAATAATAATAGTGCTGCACGATGTTGGGAAACCTTAGAACTTTTTAATGCTATTGCATATTATAGAACCAACTTGTAAAGTTGAAACAGCTGACTAAATTCTTTAATTCCCTTTAAATATGAATACTCATAAGGCTAACATGGGGAACTACAGACCCACTGGGGCGGAGCCCGAAATGATTTTTGAGATAAGAATATGCCTAAATGTTAATAGGGAATGTGAGCTATCATCATGCCAAATTTCAGCCCAATCCGTCCAGTAGTTTATGCGTGATTGAGCAACACACACACAAACTCACAAATTTTCAGATTTATAATATTAGTAAGATTAACATTACCTACCTTGCCAATTTGGTCCAACATTGATGTTCAGCAGATGAAAAATAATTATTTAATGATTTTATTATTTTGAAAGTACCGGTAGTCTAAATTGTGGGACATTTTCATGTTTACTTATTCTATGGCGGTTTGTGACAGGTATGCCTCGTATAATCTTTTAATAGAAAGTGGAGCTTAATCCTATTCAAGAACGTTGAATGCGATTGAATATTAGAAACATCAATAGTGAAAGGTACTACTATTTATTTTCCAATCATGGGTGACTTAGTTGATTCAATATCACAGTTTTTATTCTTTAGCTGACAATATTTTAATCAGAAAGTTAATAAATCTTTGAAATAAATTTTGAAGAGAACGAATAAAATATATAGTTTCCATGGATAAAAAAAATAAAAATAATTCTTTGTTCTTGAAATCGTTCTCCAAGTAACACGCCATGATTCATGGTTTCCTCTTAAGAGTCCTGTTACGTTATTTACATCAGAAAATAGTCAATCAATGTAACACAACAACTACACATAGGTAACCATCTACGTGCACTTTAGTTTAGACGATCATAAGCAATTGAGTTCTCAAAGTTCGTTACTGCAACCACAATTTCGCTCAATTTTCTCTGACCTTACAAGTTTCTAATTGGATCAGCAAACTGGCAATTTCAGGGCTACCAATTACATCAATGAGAGAGTTTCAGACATGGAGACCTCAATGGACAATTGCAGGGTGAGGGTATTGTCTGTTACTGACAATGTCTCTGTCCAGTGTAGCTTTGTGATTATAGGTCTCGCCACCCTAAGTTGAGGCAGCCTAGACGGACGGGCAGGGTCATTATCGGCCGGTCCCGCCCGACCCTTTATAATCCGATTAGTGACACTTCCGTGAACGCTCTAGTTCCATAATTGTCATTAACAAAGTTAAAAACCGATGTATAAATTTAGTCTTTTACATTAATAACGTCGATTTAACAAACATTTCCGTTTTTGTCCCATCAAAATCGGACAATGTTTACGGTTTTTGGATTTTGGGATCTACTCTACTTTGTTTTTTGTTTATAGCTCACAAACCGTAAACATTGTCCGATTTTTATGGGACAAAAACGGAAATGTTTGTTAAATCGACGTTATTAATGTAAAAGACTATACTTATACATCGGTTTTTAACTTTGTTAATGACAATTATTGAACTAGAGCGTTCACGGAAGTGTCACTAATCGGATTATAAAGGGTCGGGCGGGACCGGCCGATAACGACTCTGCCCGTCCGTCTGGGCTGCCTCAACTTACGGTGGCGAGACCTATAGGCTTGGCTGATAAATTTGTTCGATTTGTGTTTAAACTAGCAGTGGCGAATGATACTAGATTTTCAGGGTGAATTGAACATATTTACTATTTACTGTACATTCAAAAGAGTACTTAGGGTACGGTGCCTAATTAAGCACACTGTTTTGTGTTGTTTGGTTGGAATACTGGAGTGCGGAAAAACAGAAGCTGCAGTAAGTAAATGCATCAATTAGCTAATTTGCGTGATATAATCAGTGCAAGGAAGCACACTTAACTGTACAGCACAGGTAACTGTAGGAAAACGTAATTAATTGTTATATATAGCCTACTCATAACAAATACTTGATGTAATATTAACCGACAATTCAAAATCCTGTACGCAGTTGTCAGTGACATTGTCAGACGGAGAGTTGTCAAAGGATTGTCAAACATCTGCAGCTGTCAACAACAGTGAAGGATGTCATATTCAGAGTGATACATTCCTACACAATCTCTGTTCTGTAATGAATCTGATAATTACCTGTAGCCCGGTTTGATAGTGGAATTATTATTGGACAGAAAGCCACGCATGCAAATTGTTGTACAACTACCGTACTTTAGAAATGTAGCCTAATGCAAAATCCAAATCTACTGGTAAAGTAAAGTAAAGTTTTGAGCATTGATTGGTTGATGATCATTTCCATACAAAATGTGCAGTACATAAATTAATTAATATCAATAAATTAGTAAAGGCAATTAGCCGGCCAATTAACCTGAGGTATACAGGTCACTAACGAGCCATGTATTGATTACAATTCTCTGTAACGGAGCCGTGTATTTTAAATATACAAACTTCCTTTGTGGGCGGACTGGATATAATTCAAACAAACTTTACCAAAACAATTAAAATATATTTTAACAAGTGAAATTTCAGTTTCCTATTTTTAACATAAGAAAGAACATCAATGTTCTACAAACTTGTTTATAAGTCTTTGGTTATTGGCTATAAAATGATTACCGTACTTAAGGAGTATTTAGCTCTTAATAAAAGCTAAACAATTGCGGTATTAAGTATGAGACCATTAACTTAAGCAATCAAGGGTTTTTAAACTAATGAAAAGAAGTTTCAGCGATAAGATGTCGTTAAGTTTCCAGTTCAGCAGCACAATGCTGTAACTAGAGCTATAAATGAAGTTGATGTCGGGACGAGACGTTTAATTGCCAACTTGACGATAACAGTTGCTGGACCAAACCTCCAGTCTGACCAACAATGAGACCTTCAATAGTTGAGAAACCGTCTCCAATCAACTGATGATTTGTAATGTATAATATAATCTTATGCGAACTTTAAACAACATAACATTAGGTTTTCTTTATCTGGTTTTGACACAACTCTCAGAAGGTGGTTAAGTATTTTACAGTTACTAAATTTTTTTATAATTTAAATCATGTTTTGTCCCTCACTTTCAAGTTGATTTTCAATGGCCAGAGATGTCACTCGCCAGTTGAACACACCCAACTTGGGACTTGGCATTGCTCAAAGTTACCAGAGAGAAACAGTTTGTCTCCTACAGAGTGAGAAATGACATCTGCAGCTAAAGTCTACTACTGTACAGCTTAGATGGAACTTGGCTACGATATTTATGCTCTGTTAACTGCTAGAGAAGGACATTCAACTGTCTAAGGCATTGGTGTAGTAAACTTTTCGTTTAAGTTGGTTCTCTGAACGCCTAAACTGGACTTCCTAAACTGGAGACTGGAGCAATAGTTCTAATCAGAATCATCAATATCTAGTCAGTAAGCTAAAAAGCAAACAATTGTATAAGCAAAAACTGAAATTTTACCTGAACAAGATTATGGATTTAATTGTAA
Source organism: Macrosteles quadrilineatus (assembly GCF_028750875.1). Classification (NCBI taxonomy): domain Eukaryota; kingdom Metazoa; phylum Arthropoda; class Insecta; order Hemiptera; family Cicadellidae; genus Macrosteles; species Macrosteles quadrilineatus. The sequence continues at coordinate 4,113,518 of NW_026542605.1, forward strand.
CTGTGCGTGTGAGCGAGCTATTTTCGAACATAGTAAAACTCGAATGAAAAACTTACCCGTGTTTAGTAATAAAACCAAATTATAATGTACGACGTATAAAAACATATTAAAGATGAAATGCAAGGCACTATAAATTTAAGTATAATAAAATTTGTGAAACTTAAATATGTGAAGGGCAGAAAACTCACATTGATTAAAGGGCTATTGTAATCAATATTTTGAGTAAATATATATTTTTGGGTAGTAATGTTGTTAGTGCGTGCTTTTTTTTGTAAAAGTATAAGTAGTTTTGAATTAGTTGTATAACAGTAGTCTACTCTTACTTATCTTACATATACAGTAGTGTTACAACAATAATTTGAATTTGTGTGAGTCGTGCCGTTATGAAAATTGTATATGGAACTGGCAGATATAGCCTTATTATATTCTTTCAAATACAGTCAGGAAACACAAAAATGTATTCCTTGGAAAATATAAATAATACACCATTAACAAAAGCAGATATTTGTGTTACAAATATCATATTAGACATGAAGCACAGCGCTTCAATATAACATACTCAAAGTGTATTTCAATTGATTTAAAATATAATCCATGCCCTACATCTGTTGAAGGTAGAAATGCAATCCAGTAGTGCCATCACGTATTGTGTTATTTCCCAGAGGAATCAGCTGCATAGTACAATACACAAGATATACCCGTGTACGTACAGTTGTAAACTATTTGCCTATGACTTTGTGGCTTAAACATTTTTTTGCCAATGTTAATTTTGAAAGTGAGTGGTATGTACTCCTAATAAATATTACAAACTACGGTATAACAAAAGATCCAGCTATTCAAAGTAATCGCAGTAATTGAATGAGAAATCTAAGGAACATCTAAGAGAGCATCATTACTTAAAATGTAAAATGTAATATCAATGGTTATGCATAGGGAAAATAGGAATTAATTCATTAACAGATTTTTTACTTAACGGCTGATTTTGTACTGCCTCCATAGTCAAGTAGAAGATGTTTTCCTGAATGCGTCTGCCATTCACGATCCTCGCTATTGAAATAACCTCTTACATTTATTAAGATTATTAAGACGATTTTAGCTTATGAAATAAAAAAAAAAAACTTTTAAAATCCTTTAATGAATTCTAAGTATTATCGTTCTTTTCCCTGACGTATTAAAGTATTGCTGTTTATTAGAAGATAAGTGTCTAAACAAACCTAGAAGCCTAAGCCCAAGTAGCCTACCTAGTACGTTGTGTACAGGGCCATATATGGCAAAAAGCTGCACTTTTTGATTGAAATATGGCACTTTCAGTGGTCATAGCTGATACTAAAAGGGAACTTTTCAGATAGGGAGCCACTTCAAATTCCGCGTAGGACACCAAAATGGCGGCCATTAAAGATGGCCACCATATGCCCTCGTACTGTTGCACAATATTTGTTGTATCTCAGCTTCTAATGGTCTGATTTCAATAATTATTTTTTTTATATTAAAACTGTTTTGTTGAGGAAACTTTTTTTATATTTGACATTTAACTGTAAAACCTAATCGTTCTGCAGAATCTTTATAAAAACGAAAAACTTAAAAGAAATAATATTTTATGAAAGTTTTGGTCTGTAACATTCAAGTTGTGCTAAGAACTCGTCTTAAAATGAAAAAGGGACATTTAAAGCATTAAGTAAATAAAAAAGAGATACTAGGCTTTAGAAAAATCACATATTTTACTACAGTGAGAAGCAGGAATTAAAAGGAGGTAACAAACTATTATGATAAAAAAACACTAAAAATCATGGAAGAGTCTACATGTAAATTGAGTGCTTCTATATAATTTCGGATCACGTAGTCATCTTATTCATCTTACTTATTGATACAAAGTCGACACCCGGAGCAGTTCTTGCAAAGTAGCGTGCATGGAACATTAGCCTTCTAACAGGAGCATCTTGTTGGCATTCATTGGAACTACACTTAACTAATTCTATGCAGGCTGCCATAATTGGAGGAAGAGAAGACCAAACAGTCTGACATAATTGGAGGAAGAGAAGACCGAACAGGAGTCCACTCCTCAGCAACCCTGGTCCATATCCTATCCGTCTGGCTCTGGAGTGTTTTCCTTCACTGAGCCTGCACGACCCCAAACCTGGCCTGCCCTGATGCTGATTGAAGGCAGTGCTGCCTTAGTGCCTCTCTAGTTGGGGGTAGACTTTGTAAATCACGATTCTTTGAGTAAAGAGAAACTTTCTAATACCATTAACTAAAAAATCATCAGCATTTTTGTAGTAAAGCAAAAAGATAAACTTCTCCAGGACTTGTAAAGTCTTGTCATAAATTGACTCTTGTGGTAGAGAGATTGCATGAAAGGCTGTAGTAGCTTCAGGAAATGATTTCCACACAGTCCAAGCTGTCATTTTTCCTTTCATTGCAAATTATGAAGTCACATCTGATCCTGTGAATGCATGAAATCCTCTCAATGCAACGGCTTTGTGCTCACCCATACCATAGACAATTTTTTTTGCCTATCCCCATACTCTCAAATATTGCATTAATATTTATAAATCTTTGATTCTTCCCAGCACCGAAGAGAACCCACATCTCCTGAAGTCCAGCAGTTTTTAAGGATGTGGAAAAAAGATATTTCTAAAACAACCACATCAGTATCTGCTGTAAAAATAAAGACATTTTTGCTCCATGTTCGACACTGTCTTTGGCGTGGTGGAAAGTCCTGCCGTCATCTTCTTCCTGTTGCTTGCATTTGACTCCATCAATTGAAGATTCATCAGGCAGAGCCGCACGAATAATGTCATCGATCTCAGTGATGATATGTGTCCTTTGAAAATTGGAAAGTGCATGTTCTCAAAGTAACTTGAAGATTTCTGTCTTATTTTGATCGTTGCGGAAGAAATCGCTCCAATTGATTGGTAGCATATTTCCTTATGTCACTTGCTGACGAATACCAACGCCTCTCTTATTTCGAACATCATTCTTGGGACAGGCTTTTGAGTAAGTATCCCATGCAATATGTATTCTATTTACATGGAAGCTCTCAGCATAATTGAAAATTATGTTTTTGAATTCCGAACTGCAGTATTCTCCAAAGGTGCGTGATGTTTTTGGTGGAATAGCATGTACTAGTGCTGCTCCATCGAAAATAATTGTATCCCCAAATCGTTCAAATTGTGGTTGGTCAACGGTTTCTTCAAGGATTTTCAATAGCTGAGATTTCTGACATGATCTAAGAACGCCATTTGAAGAAAGCTATAATGGTGCACTGGTATTTTTCGTGTTGAAAAAAGTTTTCCAAATCCAACCTTCTGTTATGGCTTACAATAAAAGCCCTAGAAAATAGTTCAACATAATTTTTAGGTCAGTAATATTGGGGTAAGAAATGTTTTTGGTTCAAAATTGGTCCAATTTTTTTTATAGGAGCAAATACACTTACATTTGTCAGTTGACTGTTAGAGACACGAAAAAAGCGAAAAGCCACAATAATCATAGTTTAAGCAATTTGACTATTGACATTTCTAACAAAATGAAACAAATTGTATGAAATAGAAACACCCCCCTGCAGAAAACCTGCAGAATAAGCGAATTTAAACTTATCTGATTACATTTTCACTCAAATTTTCCATAAATAAGACATATTTGTTCCCAATTTAAAAATAACATTAGATTTAACGAGTGCTTAGGTTTGCTGCTACGGGGAAGGTAAATAGTGGTTTTTGACCAAACGATAGTAGCATAGGATTAAATAAATAAATTTTACCAATTTAATCAACATAAACAAGTAAACTACTAAAGCGTCCATTTACTCCATAAGAATAACATGGGATTTTGTCAATTTACGCTTGTTTTTAATTTTCTCTGTAACCGTTAGGCATACAACAGTGCTTCAGTATACTCAATTATTTCTTTTTTTTAAAGCTCTACAAAATAATGGTTTGGAAAGAAATTGCAAAATTTTATGTGTTTAGGTTCATGAATGGTAAAAACCAATTTTTACCCCATAAAACCCCCCCATAATTCGCCGTTCTTATGGTCCGGTCATGCTGGTTTGAAAACTTGTTTAGAATAAATGTAGGTATACGTGTTTATACAAAATTTCATAAAAATCAGATTATTTTTAGCACAACTACAATGTTACTGACCAAAACTTTCATAAAATATTATTTTTTAAGTTTTTATAAAGATTCTGCAGAACGATTAGGTTTTACAGTTAAATGTCAAATATAACAAAGTTTTCTCTACAAAACAGCTTTAATATAAAAAAATAATTACTGAAATCAGACGATTAGAAGAGGTGCTGAGATACAACAAATATTGTGCAACAGTACGAGGGCATATGGCGGCCATCTTAAATGGCCGCCATTTTGGTGTCCTACGCGGAATTTGAAGTGGCTCCCTATCTGAAAAGTTCCCTTTTGGTATCAGCTATGACCACTAAAAGTGCCATATCTCAATCAAAAAGTGCAGCTTTTTGTTGTGTACACACCGTACTAACCTAATCAAATTAAAATCCAACAAAAATCTAAGGAAATTAAAAATTCTGGATTTTGTGAAGCTAACATTAGTTTCTAATCAGGTTTAACGATATTTCGTTAAACCATGTATAAATGGAAATGAGTGTAGTAGGATGAGTGGCACGATCTTGTGGTCTTTTTAGTGACTAAGGCCGACATATTCCTTAGACACAGCTGTTAATCAATAGCCCATACAGCTAATGGCAACTAAGGGACCTACAGTTTATAGTGGAATCTGAACCACATGTTTGCCTTGGTATTAACAAATTGGTCTAATTATCAGGATAGTACTGCGGATAGTCGCAGTACTCACTAGTGCGGACGTTAATTCACACATCGCATCCACAGTGCATGTATTCTCTGTTACCACATGTATTTCGAGGCATCATAGCACATTAATCCACTTAACACCAACGAGCACATATAAGTTCAAATTGTATAGGAAAAGTGATAAGGTTATAAAATTCACGTCAACGCAGTTCCTTAAGCTGTTATGAAATTAAGGAAGATATGCGACTTCTTAGTTTTCCTGTTTGACCTGACGTTGGAAGAAATTTATATGAACACTTGTTCACATAAATTAGTTCAGTTTTGTTCTATTGTCGCGCAACTTGTAAAGAAAATGCCTATTTTGCTCTTAGTAAAATGTATGTACGTTAATATACATTATCTCCGTCACTCCTAGAATTCTTAAAAGGTATTGTGAAAATAATCATTCGTTGTATGATGTATTCTGTAAGTACTTATTGGTAATCTATTAACAATGCTTCATGAAGAGTAGAGCCGACATATACGGATGCAGTTAAAATAAATTATTTATTCTATAGAAGCCCACTCTTTTCTTGAAACCTAATTGATCTAGAAGATTGATTCCAAGGTAAAGTTCTTGTACTGGCTTAAGGAGCTGAGTGAACTTGACTAAACTTTAATCCCTTAGTTGATTGACAAACTAACGTTGAAGCTTATACTGATTAGCATAGATAAAACGTTGACAGTTTGTGGCTTAGATATATTGATTGCTATGGTGTATGCAATAAACTACTTGTTTTAACCCAGTTTAACATTTCAAAATTTGAATGGCAGTTATTTATAGTTATCCATTTTCAAGAAAAAAGATGCAACTACCGTATTTATTGTCTGAAAATATCCACTATTGTAGTGTTTAGATAAAACATAAAATAAGTTAGCTTAAAAGTGTAAAATAATATAGTTAGCCTAGTAAAAATACAGTGCATGCAACAAGTAACTGATCTATTTGTAACTGAACGGAGTTTACTTTCACCGTCCACAGATAAAAAAGTTGTGTATTTGCTTTCTAACGATTCAACTCGACTATTGCAGCGTTTTAACTTCCCTTATTTTCCAGGTTGGAGCATAATATCCCCCTCAATCTCTTCTATAACACAAATCCCGCCACTAGATGAGGTTCTGGTGTAAATGAGCCTTTGTTTAATCAAATCACCTCCTTTTCCTAGACGTTTTCCTTCACTTTAACGACGCCTGTTTATCTTCTACCGTCTACAGATTTATTCTCTCTCCTTATTACGAGGTGGAAGTTGGTTGCAAGGAAAATGCCAATTCTGAGGAACAAGAAACTATACAAACACTAAAAGAAAATATATCCTAGGAGAAATATGTTATAGTTAAATATGTTGGGTCGTTAAGACCCGCAGCCATTAAGTTAGCTCCAATGTGATATTACCCACACCGGGCACACAATTTACTGCAAACTTTACTGAGAGACATTAAAAATATGAGAATAATTTATGAATAAGTCAGTTTCTATTCTGAGTATCGTGCAGTGTGTTTGTCAGTGGTACGTTACATCTAATACTCTGTTAAAATAGATCCTTTTCATCCTGGCGTTATTCAATCAAAGGTTGTACATTTTTATAATCATGTTTTTTTACTATTTTTTTACTAGTTTTTAACCATGACACACTTCGTATCGTTGATTTGTACTTTTCTTAAATAAATACAGCTAAATTAGACCCTTTTAGACAACATTGTGTCAAATACAATCTATTCGTAATAGGTATTTATAGCCTATGGTATTATTATCCCATCTAAATTTGATTTACGAGCACTTATAAAATGGTATTCTATATCAATTATTTCAGATGGGGACGCCACTATGTGCGTATTTTAACCCAAATATAAGTGAAGGACGAGTTTAGGATGAGTGATGCGACCGTGTAGTCTTGTTAGTGACTAAGGCCAACATTTTCCATAGACTGTTAATTAATAGCCCATACAGCCAATGGCAACTAGGGGACCTACAGTTTATAGTGGAATCCGAATCACATTTTTCCTTGTAATTAACGAATTGGTCTTATTGTCAGGATAGTTAGAGAATCCTCTGGCTTAAAGCTATGCAATTTTTTTTAGCTTTCATCATTTAAACAACTATATGCTGCTACACGGCAAGCAAGCTAAACCTTGGTGATTAATGGTTGTAACAGTCAATACGTCTGACTAGGTGGTTTAGTCATTGTTCAGACAAAGCTTGGTAATGGCCTTTCATTTCCAGTGCTGCGCATATTATCAATATATGTAAATAACAGTATTTATGTTGTTCTTGGTGGTCAAGAGCACCGCGTTATGTGTGAGGGAGACCGCTCAAACGTAAACTAAATGATCTCATTAACGGATTACCCAACTTTGGTGATTGGGGCAGTTGATTAAGTTATACGGTGGGTAACGAACCTTCATCTTTCTCAGACAGACTAACTCTTGCTACTGGCCACATTTAGTGCAATCAAATACAAATTAATGTTGGTATCTCTATCGACAATAAAAAAAGCAACAATTAGTGAAACATAACAGCCCAATCATTGAGAAAACTGTTAGGGGAGTAATTGGGCATTTATTCCCCCTTTTTTCAAAAATCACCTTGTAAATACGTTTGAGAGGTTAATCTAAATATATGGGAACAAAGGAAATTAAGTCAAGCCAATTCATTCATAAACGTCACAAAGTACATTTATTAATACATTCATTAATTTCTTTATTATAGTTACACACACTAGATATTCATAGCTTATTTGGTAAAAAAAATTAAAAAAAAATTTCACCTTTATTGCAAACTCAATATTCTATTTTTATAAACTTTTCATGCGTATAAATACGCCTTGCTTACTTATGACTATCATAACAAGTTTGCTAATTTCATTTTCTCTTCTCTGGCATCTAAAGAACACTCTAAGCTGTAATGAATTTAAGTTGTCACTTAATTTGAAATCCGCAGACTGCCAGACTGACGCTGGAAGGATTACCAAACAAACTCTACGACTAAGAGTAAAGTTTACTACTTATCAGTTGGGAGGAAATATTTCTCGTTTAGACGATAAAACATAACAGGTATTATTAGTATAATCGTATTCAATTGACCATCTTGTAAAATCCATAGCAATTTATACAGAACAATAGATTTAAATTTTAAGCAGCCTACATTACTACCTACATTTATATTCTGTACCTAGTTTCTTTATTATTGATTTGATTTTAAGAAGAACTAATTATTAGATAAACAATAAGATTTAAGTAAATATTTCATTGTTAGTGACAGTTATCATAAAAAAAAACTTTCTATCTGACAGTTGGGGTTTTTGAAATCCTACTAATATTATAAATGAGAAAGTTTGGATGTATGTTTGTGACAAGTGAACGCGAAAAATACTGGTCGGATTGGGCTGAAATTTGGCATGATGATAGCTCACATTCCCGATTAACATATAGGCATATTCTTATTTCAAAAATCCTTTAAGGGCTCCGCCCCAGTGGCTCTGGAGTTTCCCATGTTAACCTTATGAGAAATGGAATTATTGAATCTTAACAGCTGTTTCAATTAAACAAGTTGGTTCTGTTCTATGATGTTCAATAGCATTAAAGTTACAAGGATTACCAACAGGGTGCAGCACTAGTATTTCTTTTACATTTATGACACCAGCTAACTTGCAACCAAAAGGTGAGTGAGCGTAGCGAACGAACTTCAACCTAGAGGCGAATTAGCGAAGCGAACGAGGTAACCTGAAGGCAAGTGAGCGCAGCGAACGAGCTGCAACCTAAAGGTGAGTGAGCGTAGCGAACGAGCTCCAACCTAAAGGTGAGTGAGCGTAGCGAACAAACTTCAACCAGGACGTGATTGAGCCATGCGAACGAGATAATCTTGAAAATTAAGAAGTTAAACTGGGCAAAGCCCGCGGGTTACAGCTAGTATATCATAATCCAATCGTTAAGAATACCTACTGTACAATTACTTTCCAGTAACAGAAATGTTCAGATTATCTCATAGAAAGTCAGAAACGTGACGTCAGCCCGAGGGAGAAGTTGTGAAGCTCAAGAGTATAAGTGACGTTACTCACTAATAACCAACTTGAGACATTTCTTGGATGGAATACAGGGTTGAAAACAACGTTGCAATACTCTAGTAGTAGTTTACGCGATTGCGTACGATTGCGTAAAGATAGTGTAAACGTCACGAGTAGAATATTTAAAAATTTCTACGAATATCGTTAACACTACTCGTAACTTCTAAGACAAGAGAGGCTATGTTTTCGTTTATAACCTCTCATTGCCACTGACAGGGATGGAATGAAACATTGTACCAAACACTAATTATACCACTCAACAATTAAATTGGCCTGAACAGCTGATGTGTTGAAGTTCGAATCATTACAATTTTACTTCTTCTTTCTCAATCCTTGAACCTCATTGGTCCGTTACCCATGTTGTTATGAGTGAAACTCAGCGAGCAAGGAATACAAAACACTATGCTGTTATGAAAGTAAACAATGCTGTTATGTGAAACTTTTCAACTCAAAGAACTGAAATGAAACAACTTTAAAAAACTGTCGTAGGTACCTAATCAATTAATGTTTATGATTCTATTGAGATCGTGGTTTAAATTACAAGTTTAGTGCTCATGTAAGGTTCGAGGAATGACTCGACCAACAATTCTACGCTATGTACCAGCATTAGGTTATGCGTCAGTCGAATACACGAATTAATAACAAAATGGTAGATATATTTCAAACGTTTCAGAAATACTTTGAGGAACTATCTGTATTCTAAATACATTTTCTAAATCTTACTTTAACACGTGTGAAAATAGTTGATCGAGTATCACAAAGGTAAGAGTTACGTAAGGAAGTTTAGTTTAAAGCAGAGAGTTCAAATAACAGTTAAATATTTGACATTTATGTTAAATTAAAAGTATTTTTAGTGCTACAAATTCGCTGATTTCGTGTTTAAAAGTCAAGACCCCCCCTTATCATCACAATGCATCCCTGGTTTTATCACAATGCAATTTTCGCTGTAACGTGTATCTGGAAGTGGAAACCTTAACCAATAAATATCGCTATGAAAAATTGCCTAAAACTGCTAACGGGTTGAATCGATCCTTCTCATAATTCAAACACCATTCATGGTTGCAAATGAGATGTCAGATGTATTTAACAGATTTCCACCACCCTCCATCAAAAACAATATAATATTTTATTATTTATCCCGGCAATAAGGTTGTCGATCCCTTCATAAACCTTATCTCTACTATAGATGTAAGGCGACCCCATGATATACATTTTACGAATCATAAAAATGTTAACTTCAGGAGGCGACGCGACGTAAAATGAGGATCTTTATTGTTGTCACTTGATTGTATCTGTATCATCGTCTGTTAATGCTTGGGTATATTTTATGTAACCTTTTATGTTGGCAGAGCTACCACCTTTGTTTCCGAACAGTACAATGTAGCTCCTTATTATATATAGACTGTACGAGAAACTTTTCTCTCGACTGTATGACCATTTTGTACGTCTCGTTACAATATTATATTAACTTATCATAGTATTTTTTACATACGTTTTCCAATAAAGAAAAGGCTTTATTTTGCAGGAAAACCTTCAGAGTAAGATTCTGATCTACTGGGTTGTGGTAATAACATACAGGGTGACCGTTAAGTCTTAGGACGACTTTATAACTTTTAAACTACAAACGATATCACAACCACATTAGGTATACCGTTACTGGAAATTGTAAGCTACTTCTCTGTGTACATGGTGGTCGGATATCACCTTTGGGGGACGGCCCGTCGGGGGTCAGAAGAAAATCTTTAATGACAGCCTATGTTGAGTTGTACATCATTCCCGCAAACCGCACTTCAAAAGGTTGATCCTGCGCAAAATGGCAGAGGTTCAAAGATTTTCAAAATTAGCCAATTTCTTTAAATTAAAACACTTTTTTAAATATTTAAACAACTGTCTTTTTTTATCGGTTGGTCCTTTTGAAGTACGGTTTGCGGCATTATTTTTTGCTTAAAATTCCCTTTAAAATGATTGCTTCAATGATCGCTTAAAATGACTAAGATGATAGCTTCACATTCAGTGATCCAAATAACTCTTCAGGGCGACGGCCCATAAGGAGTCGGAAGTAAATCTTGAATGGAAGCATAGGTTGATATGCACATCAAACTAAAGGTATTTATTAGTAGAATACAATGCCGCAAACCGTACTTCAAAAGGACCATCCGTTAAAAAATGACAGTTGTTTAAAGATTTAAAAAAGTGTTTTAATTTATAGAAATTGGCTAATTTTGAAAATCTTTGAACATCTGCCATTTTGCGCAGGATCAACCTTTTGAAGTGCGGTTTGCGGCATTGTTTTCAGTTGAAGTAGACCTTTAAAATGATGTACAACTCAACATAGGCTGTCATTAAAGATTTTCTTCTGACCCCCGACGGGCCGTCCCCCAAAGGTGATAATATCCAGTAACGGTATACCAAATGTGGTTGTGATATCGTTTGTCGTTTAAAAGTTATAAAGTCGTCCGGTCCCTCTGTATACTATTTGATACAACTTAGAATTGTAAAATGCAGAAATAAGTAATAAAATAAACAAATCGAAAAACAATACAAAAATCAATATGAGTAACTAAATGTTTTAGTTAAATAAAATGAGTACGATAGATTAATTGATATCAGCAAACGTGGCATTTGTTTCCTTGTTGTTTTAAACTGAACTTGTATATTGTACTAGAACTAAAGTCGCGTGGCCTTAAATAGTACATTACGCTTCCTCTTTACTCAACTAATTGACGTTGGAAGGTTGCACAACATCAATTGATTAGGTAAGGGTTCGGGGCTTTAAGATGGCATTAGTTGACTGAGGGGAGAGGATAAAGTTTATATATTGGCCTAACTAACCATCTTACATCATGTGATCTGATGTCTACTCAACTGATTGGTGGTTCGTCTTGACTGCTTGGGAAGAGTAACTGATATATCCCAGTTTGCAACTAACTATGCAATGATAAAACGGTAAAAAAAACCTTAATTTCTTGCATATAATAGATTTTTCTGACGTTGAACGGCATTACAAGTTGAAATATTTATCCATGCAGTTCCATTTAAATCCTATTAAACGGTGTCTTATATTTGTTTGCTCAAGGTGGACGACAACAATACAAAATCTACTGGGTTGAAATTTCCCAAAATTTTGATTTAAAACATTGATAAAATGGCCCACTTAAGTCCTTTGAAATTCTCTCACACTTCGACTCGTCACAGTCCGCAGCTTTTAGGTAGAACTTTTGGAAGTACATCGATTTATTTTTTGGCAACGAAAAGGCAAAATCACACTTTTTAACTTTTGTTCTAAGAAACTCACATTGTTTTGTTTCGATAATGTTTCAAATTTTATTCTGTCATGCTATTTTTTTTAAAAGAAACCCTTTACTCTACAGCCAAGGAAAAAAATTGCTTTAAAATTAGTTTTTACTGTTTTTACATACATTGTAAAAAAATGTATTGCAAAATATATAAGGTAATACAATGTTGATGGCCTTTAGGATAAAATGAATATATAATGAATACATAATGATGGTTGACAATTATAACTTCAATTGGAGCGTGGATTATTATCAGAATTTGAAATTGTTTTATACACTTTTCTAGGATAGTAATATAATTTTATAATTTTGAAGGGTTCAAAAGTACGGCAATATTTACACATATGAACATATTGTACAATGTATGGAGATATACAACCACTAACTTTTATGGCTTGATTTTTCTTTGTAAGAAAATTAAGTTTTTTTTACAGTTTGAAGTAATAGTAACATTTAGGGTGCAGGCGATGGCTCCCGGTGGCCATTCCTTTTTTAAAGCCATCTGTCTTTATAAATCTCATTAATGTCTAAGTAACACAGTACCCATCGACTTTTCATTTACACCCTTAGACTTCAAGCAAAGTTTTATAATTGTTGGAAGTAGCCTTCTGTAATAATGATAGTTATGAAATATTATTTGTGCGTTGTAGAAATGTAATCAAATATATAAAAAAGGTTGTGTCTGTTTCTAAAAAAACCCCAATTATTTTGTATTCTTTGCTCACATAGATATGAAAGAACACTATCGAAATATTTTGTTTTTACAAGGGTTGATCACTATTTTATAATGTTTTGAAAATCATGTTAAGCCTATAATAAGTTGTTTGCCAATATCCTAGACTTGAGATAAATTTATATGTTGAAATGAGAAAAATATGACGATAAAATGATATTACTATTCCTCAAAACAGTATTTTACAGTATGAATTTATTTAATTTTATCGGGATTTACTTGTTTAAACTTCACAGTGTTGCTTTTTTACATAGTAGGGGCCTATTTTCTACAATTGAACAAGTTATTGACTGTTGAGTCTAGATAAAAAGAAACAAAAATACCACCCTCATTCAGGAAATTTAATCAGTAATGTATTTTTTTAACCTTACTTTTGGTTTCCTTACTTCAAAAAGATAAAGAAAGTGAAATTACAAACTGGGATGATATCAGTGAATGTTAGAACATTCAGCATTCATGATATGTCCGATAAATTGTTAGTTGCCAACTAGCTACTAACTTTATACATCATCTCAAACAATAAATTTCAACTAGCATTGATATTGACGAATGTGTTTAATGATAGTGTAATTAATTAAATAATCGTAAACACATGACGAACAATCTGACAGGTTAAAATTGCAAAGGTTTTTCCTACGAAGCTGGTTGAGCAGTTTGTTGTATCTGATAAGTAAACTGGTTTGTAAAATAGTAATCTAGCTTCTGCCAAACAAAAGAATGCTCTATATGCTGTTTCATTTTAAGTGCTAAACAAATAATTGTAATATGGTAGAAGGAAACTAAAGCAAAGTAATATCGGTGGTAGAAAACAATACTCGATCGCGTGGATCGGCAGCAAAACTGTCACGTCCGCATTATAAGTGTTTTGTCTCATTCATAGTTTACCCTTGCACTGCTGTTGGAAATGAAAGGATATAGAATCCAACTACGGTTGGCTGCGCTTATACCACTTGTGTGAACTTACATGATATGAGCGGAAACGCCATTTATATGTAGGCTTTTACACGTTGGTCTTAACCATTCAGTAGTAAGGTCAACTACAAACAGCTATCACCACATGTTCTGGGAAAACTATTATATAATCAATATATAACTGTGTTGAGATTATTTAGAAAACGTTGGTTACTTTCCGAACATTGAATTTGCATTTATTTTATAGAGCACTGAGGCTTAATGTATGAATATCTGAATATAAGGGGATATGAACTTATATAAGGTAAGAATTGAAAATAAAGTGTCAAATATTCCCTCAAATCTTTTGTCTGGGTATTACATGAAGTTATATCGAAAGTGGACAGCACAATAAAACCAAATAGCGTTTTACTCGTAATATTGGTGAATACATCTTCAAAGATATAACGATTTATTTATGTCATTTATACTTTCAATTACATACACTGTAAAAAAGTTGGTAGCTCCCTACTACTGGAGGATAATTAAAATGCGGAGAAGAACAGCTTGGTCTTTAATCACCTCTCTTGCGCTCTCTAATGTAAAATTACCCTCAGTTAATTCACCAAAGTGTTCGACCAATCTTCCTAAGATGCCTTTACATTGCTTTGTACAGTTTCTTTTATTAATTTCTCTCTTTTGGCAAGCAATTCAAATCTTTACTATTGCCAAACATTTTATCTGGTTAAATGAGCTAAAATCATTGTGTTTTGATCTTTTTGCGTGAACAGATTTTGATTTCTGTTTTTGACAGAGGTTTTCTTACTGCTGAAAGAAGTTGTTTTTTCTAAGCTCAAATGGTTAATAGTTTTAAAGAACCCAGTTAAATTAGTAGGCCTACAGGCTAAAAGAGATCGACAATACTAAGTATCAAGTTAACAATGTTGTCAGTCTCAATCTCTCGATGATGTTCGGTTGGTGGGGCTCACCGCACCCACCGAGTGACGCTGCCGACGATGACGGGGGGAGTTTTGAGGCCGGGCTGAACGCTCCGGTCCCAATCGTAGATGCGCCAATACACGAACCGTCCTGGTCCAACGTCCTGGAGGGTCTCGACGACGTTGTTGAGTCGATCGCCTGGGGTTTCGTTGGCCTCTGGGCAACGTTGGCGTTGACTGCCGGCGCGCTTCGGTAGTCTGCCCATCCCGGGATCTTCTCACAGGTGAAGCATGGACGGTTCGCCGGACGTTCCACGTAACCCTCTTCGCCGGGGATTTTCTGGGAAACCGTATCGGTGACTTAATCAGAAGGGAAGGTCTGGCTGGTGAAGCTGAAGGTCCTGGTGAAGGTATTTCAACTAGGTCCTCTTCCTCCTCCTCGAGGTCGGAGTGGTCCAACGATAGGGTCGGTGACCCTGGACCTGTCATGTCGTCTGTGTCCTCCTGAGGCTTAGGGGGCTCTTCGCTCCCCTGCCTCTTTTCCTGGACTTCGCACGTCTTCTGGCGTATGGCGGGGAAGAGAGTACTTGGATATCCTTTGCAGCCAAGAGATTGTTCCAACTCTGCAAACGTTGGGTCATCCTGCAGGCAAACCATGGCCTCACTCCCGTCTCTCTCCTTCACCAAGAATGAGACGGGGTTTACGGGCCGGGACCCTGCTGGAGGACGAAACCGATCCCTGCCCCGTACCTCCAGGCTTCCCATGTCTTCCTGGTCGAATCTTCTGCGCCGTAGGACAGAGGCGATCTTCACTCTTCCTCGCAGTGCGCTAATGGGCTGCCCCTCCAAGCCGGCCTCCCTTGCCAGCAACTCGGCGAAGGCGAGCACGTAGATGCCGGCCGCTTCGTTGGCTGCAATCTTTGGTGTTCCCTCGGGGGTCTCCCTCCTCGTCCACTCGCAGGGGTTCAATGACACACCCTGGATTTTGGCGACGTCGCCGAGGTACTGCAGTACCGTGTCCATTTCCGCTGCTCTCTCACAGCCTGCTGGGTCGTACGCCACCAACTCCTTCTTCGCAGGTCTTGCCACCACCAGCGACCATCGGTGAGGGTGAGATGAAGGCAGCAGCAGAGGGAAGAGTAGAAGGTCCCGTGTCAGGATGTTGGCCGCAGGGTTCTTCCTCTTCGTACCACTGTATCCTCCGGTCTTGTAGTTCGCCAAGAAGTTACCGTCGGCGGCCCAGATGGTTGGTAGGGTCGGGTAGTACAGTCCCCGGCGCTCCACTATCCTCAGGTAGGCAGATACCACCTGCCGGTTTATCACACGGCCAGGGGCGAGCGTGTCCAGGTCGGCGGAGGACACCGCTACCAGGGGTCTCAAAAGTGCCATCTCGGAGTTACCTAGGACAGAGAAGAGTATTAAAACAAGGCCACTTGTAACCACATTGCCGTCACCCACACGAATCAGAAGTTAAACCACGAGGATCCCAACCTTCACCAGTAGTTAGTCGGTTAACACAACACACGACATTAACTAATGGAGCCATCACTCTGTATGGGGGCTTATTGGTCTCCGCACCATGATCACCTCCCAACAGGTTTACAGTGTAGTCCTGGCATGATAGGGCTTCAGGTCTTTGACGTGGCAGACTTGGACTTCCTGCTTGTCAGGGTCCCGAATCTCGTAAAGGTTCGCTCCACGTCTCTTGACTACCTCCACGGGTCCACCGAACTTCGGCGCGAGCTTGCCTACGACCGCGTCGGCCGCCGATGAAAGGACCCTCAGACGTTTTAAGACGAGGTCGCCAGGACGGTAGTCCACCTCCCGTCTCCGGAGGTTATAGTACCTGGCTTGTCTCTCGTAGGCCGCCTTCAGGTTTTCTCGAGTCAGCTGGTAAATTCGGCTGAACTCTCGCTGTCGGTTGCGGTGAACTTCGTCTAACACCGGCTCACGCTCCTCGGTTGTCTCCTGAAGTGGAGGACCTCGCACGGCGTTAGGCGCTCTCAACTCACGGCCGAGGAACAACATCGCCGGAGTGTGCCCTGTCGAGTCATGGACTGCCGAATTCATGGCAAATTGGAATTCGCCCATGTGCACATCCCAGGACCGATGATTATCTTTCACGAATTGTGAAATCATGGTCTTCACCACCCGGTTAGCTCTCTCCACCGGGTTTGACTGGGGACTGTAGGGAGCCGTATTCGTGTACTTGATGTTCCAGTCTGCCGCCAGGGTTTTGAACAGTCCCGAAACGAACTGCGTCCCATTATCGCAGATCAGGGTCTCGGGTGCCCCGTACCGCAGTATGACATCCTTAGTCTTTGTAACTACACTCCTGGCAGTGGCGGCTCCAATCGGGCACAACTCGACCCACTTGCTAAAGGTGTCTTGCAGCACTAACAGGAAACGATGCCCCCTGCCTGACCGGGGCAACGGGCCCACCAAGTCAGCAGAGACAGTGCACCACGGGCCCTTCGGACTACGTAGGTACATCTTTCCCGCCGGTTTGACCTGCTCCACCTTATAGCGTTGGCACACATCGCAGGAACGCACGTACTCTTTGACCTCTCTCCTCCAGTTTGGCCAATAGTAGCTGGCACCGACTCTCGCTAGGGTTTTCTTCACACCTAGGTGTCCAGCTGTTGCCGCGTCATGGTTTTCCCGAAGGACGTCCTTTACCTGGTCAGACTTAACACAGGTCTTCCAGACGGGGTTACTACCACTCCTGCGTCTGGGACTACGATAAAGTTGTTCCTCCACAACTCTAAACCGGGGATACGTCTGAGGTCTCTGAGTTACGGCTCGTAACATCCTGCTGTACCAGTCTTGGGGCTCCGGGGCTGAACGCTCCTCGGGTATCGTATCGTCGTTTTCGGGTGCAGCTTCGACTGCTGGGCCTTCGGTTAAAGGAGGTTGAGTCACCTCGCTTTCGTCCTCTCTGGCAGCTCGCTCGTCTTGCCTCGCTGTAGTAGGATCATCGGCGGTCGGTTGATCCAGCGTTTCCCTCCGATGCGCCTCCCGTTCCCTCCTTTGGGCTCTCGTCAGTACCGCCACCTCGAGAGGAGGATCACCTCGCTCACTCTCGGGTTCACTAGGGGATTCCACCGGCTGCCTTGACAATGCGTCCGCAACCTGGTTCAACGCTCCTTTGCGGTACTGGATTTCGAAGTCATACTGTTGGAGTTCCATGATCCACCGGGCTAGACGTCCACTAGGCTCATGTAACCTCATAAGCCACTTCAGTGCGACGTGGTCGGTGATCGCTACGAAGTGGTACCCCCCCAGATACGGCTTGAACTTTCGAGTGGACCACACCAGGGCTAAACACTCCTTCTCCGTCGTGGAGTAGTTTCTCTCTGGGTCCGACAACAGCCGGCTAGCGTACGCAATGACGACCTCCTTTCCGTCATGTTTTTGCGTCAACGCCGCTCCTAGCCCCATGTTCGATGCGTCAACCTGCAGCACAAACGTTTTCGTAAAATCGGGGCAAGCTAACACTGGGGCGGAGGCTAACCGACGTTTCATGTCTGCGAAGGCGGCGTCCTGCTTTGGTCCCCAAGACCATTTTGCGTCCTTCTTCAGCAGAAGTCGCAGTGGAGCCGTCGCGTCAGCGAATCGGTCGATGAAGCGTCTGTACCACGACGCTAGACCCAAGAAACTCCGGAGTGCTCTGGCGTTTCGGGGAACGGGGAAATCCTGGACAGCTCGTATCTTCTCTGGATCGGTTGCAATGCCTCCGTCGCTTACTACGTGGCCCAAGTACTTCAGCTCCCGCTTGCAGAAATGACATTTCTCGGGGTTAAGTTTCAGGCCTGCTTCTCGCAAGCGCCTGAACACCTCTCGGAGAAGCTGCAAGTGTTCGTCAAACGTCTGTGACACTATTACCAGGTCGTCGAGATAAGCGAATGCTCTGGGCTCTAGCTCCGGGCCAATTATCTTGTCCAGAAGACGCTGGAAGGTGGCTCCAGCGGAGTGCAGCCCGAACGGCATTACCGTGAACTGGTATAGCCCCAGACCTGGTACAGTGAAGGCTGTGACAGGTCGGCTCTCCTTGGCCAACGGGACCTGCCAGTAGCCACTCTTCAGATCGAGGGTGCTGATGTAGTGGGCGGGACGTAGTTTTTCCAGGATGGCATTGATCCTTGGCAGAGGATAGGCGTCTGGGATGGAACTCTCGTTGACCTTTCTCATGTCGATACAAAACCGATATTTACCATCACCCTTTTTGATGAGAACCACCGGGGAACTCCACGGGCTGCGGGAGGGTTCAATCACTCCTTCCTGCAGCATCGATGCCACTTCCCGGTTTATAATCTCTTGCATGGCAGGGTTCCTCGGATAATAACGTTGCTTTATGGGGGCCGCGTCATCTTTCAGCCGGATCACGTGCTCCGCTAGAGTCGTACGGCCTTCTACCGAGTCGAACTTCGGCAGTTCAGATCCCAAGAACTCCTCTAACGCACTGTCCTCTTGGCTGGACAGGCTCTTGAGGGCATTCACCGCAGCTCCGGCTGGTTCATCACCAGCGGGGCGGTTTACCAATGGAACGTGGAATCGAAGCATATTCAAGTCTTCTATACACTTCATACCCAGCACCATATCCGTCGTCAGTCCGGGTACTGCTAAGGCATACCATTCGTGGGGCCTTCCTGCGACCATTCCCTTCAGTCTGTACAGTTTATCCACCATACAACTGGAGCCGTCGGCCATCCGCAATTCTACCGGTCTTCGTTCCGGGTAAACTCGGTGTCTTTGCAGTAGACCGATCACCTGATCCCCTATCAGGTTTACTACAGCTCCCGTATCTACCAAGGCTCTGAGGTGTTCTCCCAGGAGATTAACGACGACGAAGGGCCTCTCATCCACACAGCGAACCACGGGGTTTACTCCACCCGCCATGGTCACCGCCGGTTTATCCGAGTTTGCTGGGCGCACCTTGGGGTTCATGGCACGCCCAAAGGTTTCTATTGCCTGCAGCCAGCGTCCCCACTCCTCTGAGGTCGTTCGTCGTGGTCTCTGGGTCCCGGTCGACCTCCTTGACTCCAGCCCATTGCCCGTTTCCCTGTTGCCAGCAACACGATCTGGTCAACACGCCTCGTCTACCACACACGCCGCATCTCAAGACCCGAGGCTTAGTACAGTCTCGGGAAAAGTGGCCGTTCTCTTGGCAATTCCAGCAGTTTGGGTCGAATTTCCCTGCTCCAGTCCTCCCAGGAGTTGCCTGTGGACCTCGTTCTCCCAAAGCGCGTGGTGGCTGTGAATCCCGTGGGGTCGGCTGCTTCTCCGGAGGCGGCATCCTCGTCCTTTGAACCTGACGAACGTCTTGCGAGGCGCAGTTCACCACCGCGTTCTCATATCGTGCACTTCGTCTCTTTGGGCAGTAGGCTGTCTCTGGAACCAGGGTCAGAGAAGGCTGAGGAGGTGGTCGGAACGTCTGCTTATCCCGGAGATAAGCCTCGTACTCATCTGCCCGTTCAATCAGCTGGGACAGGGTCGTGAAGTCACTGCGTCGCACCAGTAGCTTGTACTCTGGCCGCATGTTGGCAAAGATCAACTCGATCTTGGCGAACTCAGAGTAGTTGCCGCTGCGTCGAATGAGGGTAGAGATTGCCGTGACGTATTCCCGGAACAGCTCGTTCTCTCCTTGAGTCCGTCGTCGGATCTCGTCTTCCAGGTTTCTCTGGTAGCCTCCAGGGAGGTAGTACACCACGAAGGAGTCTCGGAATTCCTTGAAGGACCTCCACGAGGCTTTCATGTTCCGATACCACAGTAGTGCAGGCCCTGTTAGCAGCTCCGGCATCGCCTTGAGAATTTCGTCCCTTGACAGAGAGTAGGCCTCGATCAACTCCTCAAGGCGCTCGAGGAATGACACCGGAACCTTCCTTCCATCGAAGCGGAGGTTCTACTTGCGCACAGTACTGCAAAGTGCCGCAAAATCGTTCCGTGAGCCAGTCTCGCTCCCACTGCAACGGGGCTCTGGGGCTTTCGGCTCCTCGAAGAAATTCGGATCCGCCAGGAACTGTGGTGGTTTCGCACACACCACTGGTGGTACAGGGGGTCTGTAGAGGTCACCGTACGTCACCTGCGTGGAGGGTACGTGTCGTGGGGCAGGTGGCAAACCTAACCATAGGGACTCAGGATTTGTGTCTCGCTGAAAGTCCCTAGGCTCTCGCAGCAGCTCGGAGAGGGCTCTACGCACCGTCATCGAGTCTGCATTAGGAGACAGGCCGAGCATCTCTCGAATGCTTGTGGCCTCGTCCAGTGAAGGGTTTACCAAGAATGAAGGAGCTGATCGTTGGGTTGCCAGGTTCGCCCCCGCACCATCACCTTCAAGGTTGAGGTTTAACGGCACGTTTCGTATGGGCTGGTAAGCAGGTTGAGTCGTAGGAGTAGCTGATGAGGGGCCCTGGTTGAGTGAGATCTTCCAGTAGTCCGCCAGCCGTCGTCTCAACTCAGCCACCGTACCATCTGTGTCTAGACCATGCTGAGACATCTCGGTGATCAGCGCTGCCTTTGGCATGGTGTGAATCCACCCAACCCGGGGATCGTCAGCTGGAGACTTCGGGTAAGCTGACACCGCAGGGTGGGTCTCCGTTGTTGTCGTCGTATGGGTGGCACTCACGGTAGACGTCACCGCAGTTACCACCGTTGTCGTAGGCTCTGTAGAAGCCGTCCTCGTAGTCAAAGGCTGGTCTCCCGCCTTGGACTTCTCGGTGTTCGTCATCTCTGCTCGTCACCACTCGTCGGTCGTCTCGTCGAAGTTGGCTGCGTTGTTGAAGTTCTCTGGACATCTCGCTCTCTCGCTGGTCTCTCGCAGAAGCTCAGCAACGCAGTCCCTGTTCGGGCGCCAAAAATGTGACGTACTTTTCCACACTGAAACATATAACACTAGTTTACATGCCAGGTTTAAGTACCACGTACTATAAAACACATTTAGTTTCCGGATAGGCCTCAGTACGGAGATTTGGGTTAGCCTTCCAGGGTTTGCGACAAGATGTTTCTTTCACGCTCAGCCGTGCCGTCGCCTTGGCTGAGGTTTACCGCGTCGGAGATCTCGAGCATCTGGTTCATCACACAGATGTCGCCGTAGTCCGGATTAATCCTCACGGACCGGTCACTGCCCCTTCCACTGCAGTGAGACCTGGTGGCCTTCCATGGAAGCTAGTCGCCACCCCGAAATCGTCTTCGTGTTCGACATCCAGCCACGCACTTGGGTTCTGCACACCAAGTATGGGTTGACTCCGTCTGCCGTTGTAGCCTGGGGTCCACTGTCGCCCTCCTGTCGTCACAGCCGCAGGCTGAGGCTCATTCCGCCCCCCACTCGTCGTAGTAGGCTGGGGCTCGTCCGGCCTCACCTGGCCGTCGTTGCAGGCTGGGTCTGTTGTGACCACCGCCGATGCTACCGCAGACTCAGGTCATACTTCCCATCCGTCGCCGCTGTCGTCTGGGCATCTGGTTTCTCACACAGATCCCTGTCGGTGCTGTCGTCTGGGAATCCGGCTCATCGCACGGACCCCTGTCTCTGCCGTCGTATGGATATCCTGCTCGTTGCAGGAATACCGTCGTTGCCGTAGTTTGTTCGGGCGCCATAAATGTGATGTACTACGTGGGGCATTGGTCCCCAGCCCGTTGCTCGTGCTTGTCGTCGTATGGGAATCCGGCTCATCGCACGGACCCCTGTCGTTGTCGTCGTCGTATGAGTGTCCTGCTCGTTGCAGGGACACTTCGTCGATGTTGTCGTATCGTGGGGATCCGGCTCATCGCACGGACCCCTGTCGTTGTCGTCGTATGGGAATCCGGCTCACCGCACGGACCCCTGTCACTGCCCCTTCCACCGCAGTGAAACGTGATGACCTTCCATTGTCGTTAGTCGTCATCCCCGAATCGTCTACATGTCTACACGTAGCCCCAGGAGAATCTGGTTCAACACACAGATCCCAGCGTCGTGGTGGTACCTGGGGAGCTCCGCCTGCCGCTGTAGTCGGGGTTCGGATCACCCACCTAACGTCGCAGCTACTACGCCTTCACTGCAGGCTGGGCGTCCATCGTGGCCCCATTCGAGACTACAGCCGGTAGTCCTCGGCCCCGTCGGTCTCCGCCGCCGTCCTGGGTGTCTGTCTGGTTCTGCACACAGACTCGTGATGTCGCGGTACCTTGAGCTTAGCCGACTCAACCCGCCACTGTAGCATAGGGTTCGAGCTCACCCGTCGACCACGGCTACAGGCTGAGGTGCGTTCCACCCCCCCACTCGTCGTCGTAGGCTGGGGCTCTGCCGTCCTCACCTGGTCTTCGCCGCGGCCTGGGTTTTCCAGCCCGCGCGCCCTATATCGGTACTACAGCCGGGGAGCCTACTCGTACGTTTTCGTCGCTGACGTCCTGAGTGTCCGGTTTCTCACACGGACATGTGTCACTGCCCCGTCCGCCGCAGTGAGCTGCGTGGTGGCCGTCCGTTCGTAGTTGTCGTTTGCCACCCCCGATGCGAGCTACTTGCGCCTTTCGCAGGTAGTCCTCGGGGATCCGGTTCATCACACGGTCCCGTGCCACTGCCCCGTCCGCCGCAGTGAGTCCCGTGATGGCCGTCCGTTCGTAGTTATCGTTTGCCACCCCCGATGCGAGCTACTTGCGCCCTTCGCATGTAGTCCTCGGGGATCCGGTTTATCACACGGTCCCGTGCCACTGCCCCGTCCGCCGCAGTGAGTCCCGTGATGGCCGTCCGTTCATCGTTGTTGAGTGCCACCCCCGATGTGAGCTTCTTCTTGGGTTTACACCACGCCAAGATCCACCACAACGGTTCAACACTCGTTGGGTACACGTTGACCAAGCCCCGGTTGTCTCGCTGACCGTTGTTCTCAGTTGCAATGGTTGGTTTGTCACGCAACCACTGCCGCTGGATAATCAAACGAAGAACACCGAAGCTGGCCAACAGCGTGATGTGAGTTCCTCTGGTTGGTTTATCACACAACCCCAGCCGTTCGAGAATCGTAGTAGGCTAGCTGACTGTTCTACGTCAATCTTCCGTCCGCTAACGAGTCGATGGTTCCAGCGTCGTGAGTTGGTCATCACTCCAGGTAGGTTTAACACGCTACCACAGCTGCTGAAGCGTCGTGAGTACCATGGTCGTCACCAAAGGTAGGTTCAACACACTACCACAGCTGCCGAAGACACGCTGAGTCCACGCCGACTCGCCAGTCCCAGACCATAGGCCAACGTTATCCAATTCGCACCAAAACAATCTCATCACCTGTCGTAAACTCATAACACAACATGTTAAAAACACATAAAAATCATTAAACATGAAATAATTCAACGGTTAGTCACGGATTATCTCACATGACACTAACCAAACATCGTTAAATAAACAGAGATTAATTTACCAGACAGAATGAATATAAAATGCCTTGTTACTTAAAACGAAAATAGCTAAAGTTGGAGGCCATTCCAACGAAGCAAACAAACTCGACTGTCAATAAGGTAACTAAGGCCAAAACGAGTCATCCACTTCTGGTTTACATTAATCTAAAAGCTCTTTATGGCAAACACGTTGTTTGAAACCATAAAGCATCGTAAAGCACAGGCCTAAGGCCACTACTACCAACACGCCATGCGTGCCGATCGGGCGTGCTAAACTAGCACAACTAATCTTAGTAGTCACTGGCTACTACTAATAAATTCGTATGATGAGATTAATTTGTTTTGGGCTTGCTAAAAATGGATTAAAAATACACTGACCTGGTAATATTTATTCGTTACGTTATGGGTTTAACACACCATCATGATCAAGTCAAAGTAGCCTAAGTCCATTGGTTTAACAGGAGTGAAAATATAAAACCTAGTAAAACAGATTTTAAAAACTAGTGTTTTACACCCTGGCAATAGTTAACTCGGTTTACCTTATATATAATGAAATATAAGACTTACAAGTTTATTAGAAGTGTCACACGAGCTAACTATTACTTCACCAATGAACTATTACGACGATCTCGGTACTCTACTTTAGTACGTAAGAGCTCTCGAGTGTTCGTAGTCGTGGCTGGTGAGGAACTCTCCTATCTCGTGGCTGGTGAGGAACTAACTTTCCTGATTGCCGTCTGAGGGTTCCTCGGTTCATCCCTCTCGCTCCCCTCTCTAGCAAAGTAGGGGGCTCAGCTGATCCGGAACGTTTGCTTGCTGTTTGCTAACCCGAAAAAAAGCTAGCCGGCCGTCGTCGTCTGCAGCCGCTAAATCGTCAGTCGCTCGAGCTTTTTGTTGTTGTTGACTGTAGGTTATGTTGTGTTTGTTTCACACGACAATGAGTTTTAACTTCAAGTTGTCGGTTTATATTACTCACACCGCATTTCCTCACGTCTTTGAGACGGATTATTGGCCTAAGGCCATGATCTGCAGGTTTACTAAGTGTAGAAAGTTTCTTCAAAGTACCAAGCCGGATTGAGCCCTAGCTTGCGAAACACATCGCTGGTGAGTCAATAAGCTATAAAACACTGTATAAGGTTTATGCCACGCTCATACAGTATTAATAACTCTCGTTCTACACTTATTTAATACCAAACACAACAGTGTATCATGCCTATACTTTACTGAAGATATTATAACTAAGGTTAGCCTGCTAACCTATAACCTTAGTTAGGGCTGGTAGGCTATTTGGGCTATGCCTAGGGATAGGCTAGACCTAGGAGTAGGCTAGTTTGACCCCCCCTCAAAATAGGCACGTTACAGTTGGTTATCTGAGAGTGACGTCACCGTGAGCGTTTACTTGACTTGAGATAATCTTGAGATCAACGACTACACCCTCGGGCTGACATTACTTCTGAGATAAAATGAAGATGCTAAAATCATTGTGTTTTGATCTTTTTGCGTGAACAGATTATGATTTCTGTTTTTGACAGAGGTTTCTTACTGCTGAAAGAAGTTGTTTTTACTAAGCTCAAATGGTTAATAGTTTTGAAGAACCCAATTAAATTAGTAGGCCTACACCTACAGTACAAGCAAAAAAAGAGATCGACAACACTAGGTATAAAGTTAACAATGTTGTTAGCCTCAAGATGGTTATCTGTGAGTGACGTCACCGTGAGCGTTTACTTGACTTGAGATAATCTTGAGATCAACAGCTACTCCCTCGGGCTGACATTACTTCTGAGATAAATTGAAGAAAAGAAAAACAAAAGCGATTTGTAAGAATACTTATTGAAACTGCTTTGTAAGGAGCGTATAGTAGAAAAACTATTTCGACAGAAAGCTTAGAGGGTAAAAATTGCATGACATTGATTTATTTTTTTTAAGATTTACGAAATATTGGTTATTTATCGAATTTGGTTTGATTCTAATTATGTTTTCAACTAAAGATTAATAAATGAAATTTTAAAACAAATTACATAATAAAAAAGTAGTGGACCTACTGAAATTCTTAAATAAAAGAGGGGCAAAATAAAAAACGCGCAATAAATGGACGGAAATTATACGATGTAATAACAAAAAACTGTAAAAAAAAACTTTTCTGTGAGAAAATTTAAAAAACAGATATGATGTAGCAATGGCTCCAAATTTACAATTAATATTGGACTATCAAATTATAGAATATTGTATTAGGTGCAATCTAATTTTACTGAACCTATTTATAGAACAAATTAATAGTAACAAATATACACCGGCCAAATTAAATACATTCATACTCTTAAGCAAGTCTAAGTAATAATTAATAATAATATCGTTTTATAGTTAATCTAGGATATTTGAAAATAACTTATTACAGACCTAACATGTAATTTTGAGGTATATACATGTACACGTACATTCGAGTCCATTCGTCCAGAATTAATTTTAAACACCAGGATTGCCAATCAAATAAGTTAATAACCATGATAATTAATACGATTTCTATTTGTTTTACATAATTTTAAAGTTGTATAGTTATAAGAACACACTTTAAATACAACCACAAAACCCTAACCAATGATTACTTGCTATCGAAACGAGGCATTGGTTCCTTATGCCGAAGATGTTTAAATATATATTTTTAAGAGTCTAGCTAGATTTAATTGGGGTCTTAAATAACCGTTAGAACATACAATAGTTGTGTTTTTATATTATGATTGTAGACACATTTTCACTTTAGAAAACTAACATTTCCAAGTAAAGAACAATACAATTAGAGTATGACATCAACAAATTGGACCAGGTGCGCTCTAGGAGTCTTGCTTTCATTCATCTTATCAAAACAACACTCATACTGATCCCTGGTTTTTTCTTATACTTCTCGTTGTTCATTGAAATAACTTCATACTATGGGAATATTGTTAAAAGAATTGTGTACCTTAAATGTAGTAAAATAAGGTATTGCAAAATATTTATACCTAATATTTTGAACGATAAAAACCTGTAATAGACATTGAATCGCATTTTCGATGATAGACAATATTTTGATTTTAAATTATTTGCTTCTAGGCGAAGTATCATCATTATTTAGCAATTTATTTTTGTCTAGTGATGTCCAAGATTTGCAATAAAAACAAACATACCGACATCACAGGGAATTACATGATGCTATAGTCCATGGACGATTAGGCTACTTGTGAGGTGTGTATATATGTATGTATGTTTATGACGAGTCCTGGATATCATCACTAGATAAAACAAAGGTAATTGAAGCCCATAAATAGTTTTCAGATAACTAGTTTGTAATTAAAGGGTAAACTTGGATACCAAGCAGAATTACATTACTTCACTAAATGCATTGTTTAGTGAGGAAATGGAGATGGAAACAGTATTTTAAACATTTAAATAATAAAGCTAAACATGAAATCCCACGTTGTACATGGATATGCCTACACGATAAATGCATCTTATAATCTATAACTGAATGGTAATGAAATATGGATGTTATTTAATCTGCAAAACATTTATACATGGAATGCAGCGTCACGTAGCTGATCGTGGGGTGATAACAGAATCGGCTACTTCACCCAATTTCAGCTATCGATGTGGCATTACAGTAGTGACTTACGTGAACCATTGTTTTCATTGTAGGTTTGCTATTAAAAAGCAACTCTCAATTTAATTTTTTTAATCGGTAAACCAACCTCAAATATGAAACAGCCCAAAGACATTACATACATTTTTGAATCGGGATGGAAACTAAGAGATTTAATATTTTTAGTATAAGATTCAACAAATATTTTAGGAAAATTTTTTCTATTAGTTTTATGTAGTTTTATTCGCTTTGGTCCTCATAAAGAATAATTAACTTTAAATAATTTTATTATGAAACATATTTTTCAATCATCCTATTTCTATCCTATTATGAAGGAACCAAGATAGAAGGATGCAGAGAGAGGTGTGTAAGATTGTGACATTTTAATTAGATGACGTCAACAAAGTGAAGAGGCTCTGACAGTGAGCTTACTTGTCTGTAGTTATCTTGTAACTTTACAAGACTTAACTATCTCTGCCTTGACAACACTTTTCATCTAATGAATTGTATTTTTTCAATTCCAATGTGCTCCTATGGCCAAGCACTATTGTTTAGATCGATGGGAATTTTCATCGCGTACTGTAAATTTCAATAGTATCCATTAGTAGCTCTGTGTGTACAATATAAGCAGTTAAAAAATAAAATATTTTGTTGTATTACTTTACCTGACAGATCCACTACAATGTATACAAGATCAAAAATGACTGCGTCCTATCTCTTACATTCTAATTGATTTGAGCTTTAGTTTACATTATCTTTGAAAATCATACAATATAAATACGTTGTCTTAAATTGCGAAAACATATATTTCTGCATGCAGAAAACTGAGTCTTACACTTAGTAGCCTATTACATATTTTCAGGGACACATTTTCTTAACCACAGAAGTAAAAATATAACTCTATGATAAATAATAATGAATACCGAAACATATTGCTTCTTCAACCTGGCATGGTTTCAAAGATAATAAACAACGTCTTACTGCATGTAAAGTGTTTTCTGGATATAATATATTATACAGTAGTTTGAATTATGTAATTTATAAAATCTTAAAAAATAAACAGTAAACTCATTATTTCCATAAATATTTTTCAATATTTAATAAATATCAGTTACTTCTTTTGTCAGCTAATTGTTTTAAGACCACAAGACATTGTTCGCAATACATTATGTTCATGGCTTTTAGCTGTTGTATAAGTTTTCGTAGCTGGTCATCGAATAATTAATATTGATTTTTTTTCATTCTTAAAAGTAATTGTAGACTATTCGTTATTTTTAGCTTTGGTTAAAAAGCTTCCCATAAACATTTCATTGAAACAGTAACATATGATTTTTATAACGTTGCGCTTCTGATCAAAATCCCCCAAAAACATACTTAGCCATGAATTTTTACTAATTGAAGTTTAACTATTGACCCATTGAGGGTCAGCCATTGATCTATGGAAGATTCTAGAGATTTTGTTGAAACTGAAATAAGATGATTTAGGCCTGCTGACATTAGTTTAGATTAGTCTAATGTAAGAATTATACCATTTTGTTCGTTAATTTAACGATAAAAAATAAAACGATAAGATATATAATACCAGCACATATTATTCAGCTTAAGCTTTGGTTGTCAACACAGCTTGAGGCCATCAATATATATCCGTTTATTGCTAAGTTGATGAACTATATTACAATAACCACGTTTATTTATCTCATCAAGGGATTTATCTTTCTCATTTACTGTGTTTTGATTTTGAATAACAGAGATAAGATTATTAGGGATCAGTTTCAACGTCCAGAGATGTCATTCGCCAGTTGAACACTGCCAACGGGACTTAATATTGCTCAAATTTACCAGAGAGAAACAGTTTGGCTCATACAGACCGTGTCTTGACATCTGCAGCTATAGTCAACTACTGTACAGCTTAGATGGAACTTGGCTACGATATTTATGCTCTGTTAACTACTAGCAAAGGATATTCAACTGTCGAAGACATTGAAACGTGCTACTGTATAGACTTCTAGTTTAGTCTGGTTCTCTGAATACCCTAACAACAATGGACAGGCTCATCAATAAGCATTAACTTATAAACTTATTTACATTTATACTTACAAAAACAATAGTACAAATAAGCTTACAACACATGAGTTTATTATCAAGTGTGACCAAGTATATATTATTTTGATTAATTTTCATACAAGTAATTTTCTCTTACTATATGTTCTTTACTACATGTTCTCGTACTATATGTACTATCTCTTACGTTATGTTAACACTAATGTGTTAGAGATAAAACAACTTAAATTATTTCGATACCATACTAAACGTAGTAAAAATTGGTAGGAATGATTCTTTTGTTCTTCCCAATCCAATTAGGTTTATGGCCCATGGAAAATAAAATAATACACCATAAAAATTCCTGATTTGTTTTACCTCTATCTCCCTGAACATAAAACGAAACGCATTTCATTATAAAATACTCATTGTATCAATTTGTATTATGAGTCATGCCCTACATCTGTTGAAGGTAGAAATACAGTCCAGTAGTGTCATCATGTATTATGTTATTTACCATCGCACTCAGCTGCATAGTACAATACACAAGTTAATACCGTGTTTTAACAAATAACTCCTGTACTGTATTTTATAATAGTGACTTACTTAAAACGTATATGCATATTTCCGGCCTTTAAACATAGAATGGATGTATTTGATAGCAATGTCGCAGTGTGTATGTAACAAACATTCTTTATTAACAACAATATGATTTAATTAAGTTTTCTATCAGTTATAACGCATTCAAGGTTGAAATTGTGTGTTTAGTGGCAACGTCAGTTTTGAAAGGTACTCGTATCTATTTAGTAAAAACACAAATCCACCCCGAAATCTGCCAACTTTTGCAACTTTTGTCATAATATTGTTTTTTAGTGCCTACTAAATATTATTATTAATTAAAGATTGCATATGATTAAAATATAAAGACCAACTTGAGATAATTATTACCGGTACTTAAAATGCAAAATGTAATTTCAATGGTGAAGCTAAGGAGAGATTTATTTATTAACAGAATGTTTTACTTAACGGCTGGTTTTGTACCGCCTCGACAGTCAAGTAGAAGATGTTTTCCTGAATTGCGCTTGCCATTCACGATCCTCGCTATTGAAATAACCTCTTACTTTTATTAATATTATTGAGAAGATTTTGGTTTATCAAATTTAGAAAAAGGTTTTCAGTATCTTTTGACAGATTATGAATATACTTTAATTTCCCCAATCTAGGAAATATTTCCGGTAATATTAGCTACAATATATTTAGCATTTTAACAATAATACATATTTGTATAAAGTTATATGTTACACATTGTATAGTGTTTACCCCTAACAGGCCATTAGCCAAATATACTTGTTAACCTAATAAAAATATAATAAACTGCAAAACTACAACTTGCTCACTCGCAAAATAAATGAATGATATAATCGATAACGCTGACGCTAACGCTGACGCTAACGCTGACGCTAACGCTGACGCTAACGCTGACGCTAACGCTGACGCTGACGCTGACGCTGACGCTGACGCTGACGATAACGCTGACACTGACTGACGATGATGGTAACGACGACGACAATAACAATAACAATAATAATAGTAATTTTCTTAACTTTACCAGTTCTGAAACCCTGAAACATTTAAAATTCATCTAAATCATCAGCAGAAGAAATCAACAGTCTCCAAGAAATCGGCCTTATGTGGATTTAGTCTCCAAAATCGGTTAAATTTTTCGACGAAGTGGCACGGCCTTCTGTTGTATATGTGTTTAAGTTTATCTACCATGGCCTGTTGTCCCTTTATAGTTATCAAGTGAAATATGTATGTATCAATTTAAATCTATTTGTAACCATATTTATTATAATTCTAAATCTGCTTGCCTACTCGCAAAATATGGGTGCAACCTTCATCAGACCCAATAGGCGAATGACCTTTAATGGGTCTGATGATGATTGGAGTGTCCAATCGAAATCGATCACCACTTACCATCTTTTTTTATATTTACCGTTGTGTAGAATACGGATATGTCTACATATACTAGATGTGTCTAATGATTGAGCTGTATATTTGAACTGTGCAACACATCAAGTAGGTTGCAATTTTATAGGAAATAAATCAAATATACACAACTATCTCAAGACGTGTCTAATTGTTGTTTTGTGTAACCTTATGTGTAAAAAGTTTCTCTTTGAAACCCAAGTTTTGTATAGAAGAGATTTATAAGAAAAAAATTATCAGTATCTTCATGTTCCTTCGATAATTTTTGGTTGAAAAAGTAAACATATGACATAATAACAAATTTGCTAATTATTGATAACAAGCCTAATAACAAGTAATAAAAAACTAACATGACGACCTTAACCCAAGGCAACACTAGTTGCCTTGCTTGACTTCGAAAAGCACAATTCTGTTCATAATTATTCACATCATACTTAGCCAATAATAATTCATATTATCGAACGTTGTTGGCAAATCTCACTCTGTTCGTTAATTTAATGACGAAAATAAATAAATAACAATGTATCAGCACTCGGTATTCAGTTCTTGATCTAGTTTCGACATAACTCTCAGAAGGTGGTTCACTATGTTACAGTTACTACATTTAGTCATAATTTAATGCACGTTTTGTCCCTCACAAAGATATCACTTTCAAGTTGATTTTCAATGCCCAGAGATAGTTGAACACGCCCAACTTGAGACTTGGTATTGCTCAAAGTTATCAGAGAGAAACTGTTTGGCTCCTACAGAGTGAGACATGACATCTGGAGCTATAGTCAACTACTGTACAGCTTAGATGGAACTTGGCTACGATATTTATGCTCTGTTAACTGCTAGAGAAGGACATTCAACTGTCTAAGGCATTGGTGTTGTAAACTTTTCGTTTAAGTTGGTTCTCTGAACGCCTAAACTGGACTTCCTAAACTGGAGACTGGAGTAATAGTTCTAATCAGAATCATCAATATCGATTCAGTAAGTTAAAAAGCAAACAACTGTATAAGCAAAAATGGAAATTTTACCTGAAACAAGATTATGGATTTAATTGTAACTGTGCGTGTGAGCGAGCTATTTTCTAACATAGTAAAACTCGAATGAAAAACATACCCGCGTTTAGTAATAAAACCAAATTATAATGTACGACGTATAAAAACATATTAAAGATGAAATGCAAGGCACTATAAATTAAAGTACTATAAAGTAATTTGTGAAATTTTAATATTTGAAGGGTAGAAAACTCATTGTGATTAAAGGGCTATTGTAATAAATATTTTGGGTAAATATATATTTTTGGGTAGTAATGTTGTTAGTGCGTGCGTATGTATTTTTGTAAAAGTATAAATAGTTTTGATTTAGTTTGATTAACAGTAGTCTACTCTTACTTATCTTACAGATAGTGTTACAACAATAATATGAATTTGTGTGACTCGTGCCGTTATGAAAATTGTAGATGGAACTAGCAGATACCTTTATTATATTCTTTCCATTACAGGCAGGAAACACAAAAATGTATTCCTTGGAAAATATAAATAATACACCATTAACAAAAGCAGATATTTGTGTTACAAATATCATATTAGACATGAAACACAGTGCGCTTCAATATAATATACTCAAAACGTATTTCAATTGATTTGAAATATAATCGATGACCTACATCTGTTGAAGGTAGAAATGCAATCCAGTAGTGCCATCACGTATTGTGTTATTTCCCAGAGGAATCAGCTGCATAGTAGGCCTACAATACACAAGATATACCCGTGTACGTACAGTTGTAAACTATTGCCTATGACTTTGTGGCTTAAACATTTTTTTCCCAATGATAATTTTGAAAGTGAGTGGTATGTACTCCTACTAAATATTATAAACTATAAAAAAAGATCCAGATATTCAAAGTAATCGCAGTAATTGAATGAGAAATCTAAGGAACATCTAGAGAGCATCATTACAGAAAATTTAAAATGTAATATCAATGGTTATGCAAGGGGAAATCTATATAATTAATACGCTACACGAAAGTTTGTCGGTTGAACTCCTCCGCCATTTCTTAACCGATTTTACCCATTGACGTCTCATTGGAAAGAGCGTGTCGCGTAGATTTGCAAACTGACCTTACATTTTTGAAAAAGTCCCTTGGGCTCTGCCCCAGTGGCTTTGAAAGTTCCCATGTTATCCTTATGAAGAACATAATTGTTTACATTCTGATCAGCTGTATAATTTTATTGCTGTTATTTACTTTCCAATTCAATGAAACACATTGAGTACATTTATTTACTATTTGAGTTTGTGTAAACATAACCCCCAAGACGGATCGTGTTAGTATGGCTGTATCTTAAATTTGTGTATTTATCGTTGTTTTGTGTCGCTATGATGGATTGTGTTAGCATGATTGTAACTTAAATTTGTGCATTTATCGTTGTTTTGTGTAGCTATAATTTGTTTATTATTTATTGTTTATTTCTTTTAAATGTCTCTGACGCAACGACAACGAAACATAGACAGGAGGCGCAATCGTGATAACGACCGCAGCTGCTACAGAACAGTGGTGCGTAATAGGCTTAACTCATCACAGTCTGAACCTGAACCTGGACAACTTCAACTATTTGGTTACAAATGCGCCCTAACACTACCCCAAAACGACTTTTCGTTCTCAATTGGCCCTCTATTAATGACCTGTGTTGCCTGTACAGCGAGGCCTCTTTGGGAAGGAGAGAACCGTCCGGAATGCTTTAGGTTTATCAATAACGAAGGTAAACAGGGTCTGAGTTACACAACGGTAATATTTGAGTTGAGTCTTTTAAACTCATTGTAAATATGACTGTTATTCAATCTGAAATAACTCCTCTAATACTTTGTAATTGCTCGAATTCGAGCAACATGTACACTAGTAGGAATTAATTCATTAACATAATTTTTACTTAACGGCTGGTTTTGTACTGCCTCCACAGTCAAGATGAAGATGTTTTCCTGAATGCGTCTGCCATTCACGATCCTCGATATTGAAATAACCTCTTACATTTATTAAGATTATTAAGACGATTTTAGCTTATGAAATAAATGAAAAACTTTAAAATCCTTTAACAAACTCTAAATATTATCGTTATTTTCCCTGACGTATTAAGGTATTGCTGTATGTCAAAAGACAAGTGCCTAAACAAACCTAAAAGCCTAAACGTAAGTACCTAGTAAAAAAATCCAACAAAAAGCTAAACAAATTAAAATTCTAGATTTTGTGAAAGCTAACATTAGTTTCTAATCAGGGTTAACGCTATTTGTTTGGACCTCAGCTGACTAACCAGGCAAGGTTTTGTAGTGAGGATAACAGTTGTTCTTTTCTGATTTTCAGCTCCACTTTATATGGCTAATCTGGAATCTATTACCACATGTATTTCGGGTGCGCAACTCGTAAAGGAAATGCCTATTATGCTCTTAGTAAAATGTAAGTTCGTTAATCTATATATTAATTTTATCACTCCTAGACTTCTTAAAAAGCATTTTAAAAGAATCATCCGTTGTATGTGTTTAGCTTGATGCATTCTGTAGGTACTTATTGGTAATCTATTAACAATGCTTCATAAAGAATAGTGCCGACATATACGGATGCAGTTAAAATAGATAATTTATTTTGTGGAAGCCCACGCTTTTCTTGAAACCTAATTGATCTAGAAGATAGATTGTAAGGTGAAGTTCTTGTACTGGCTTAAGGAGCTTGAGTGAACTTGACTAAACTTAAATCCGTTAGTTGATTGACAAACTAACGTTGAAGCTTATACTGATTAGCATAGATAAAATGTTTGTGTCTTAGATATATTGATTGCTATGGTGTATGCAATAAACTACTAGTTTTAACCCAGTTTAACATTTCAAAATTTGAATGGGAGTTATTTATAGTTATCCATTTTCAAGAAAAAAGATCCAACTACCGTATTTATAGTCTGAAAATATCCTCTATTGTAGTGTTTAGATAAAACATAAAATAAGTAAGTTTTATAGTGTAAAATAATATAGTTAGCCTAGTAAAAATATAGTGCATGCAACAAGTAACTTATCTATTTGTAACTGAACTGAGTTAACTCTCACCGGCCTCAGATAAAAAATAGTGTATTTGCTTTCTCAAGATTCAACTCTACTATTGTAGCGTTTTAACTTCCCTTATTTTCCAGGTTGCAGCATAATTTCCCCCTCAATCTCTTCTATAACACAAATCCCGCCACTAGATGAGGTTCTGGTGTAAATGAGCCTTTGTTTAATCAAATCACCTTCTTTTCAGACGTTTTCCTTCACTTTAACGACGCCTGTTTATCTTCTACCGTCTACAGATTTATTCTCTCTCCTTATTACGAGGTGGATAAGTTGGTTGCAAGGAAAATGCCAATTCTGAGGAAGAGGAAACTACAAACACTACAAGAAAATATTTCTCTGGGAACAATATTTTCCCAGTTAAATATGTTTGGTCGTTAAGACCCGAAGTCATTAAGTTAGCTCCAATGTGAGATTACCAACACCGGGCACACAATTTACTGCTAACTTTACTGAGAGACATTAAAAATATGAGAATAATTTATGAAAATGGTAAAGTCAGTTTCAATGCTGGCTGAGTGTCGTTTAGTGTGTTTGTCAGTGGTACGTTACATTTAATACTCTGTTAAAATAGATCCTTTTCATCCTGGCGTTATTCAATCAAAGGTTGTACATTTTTACAATCAATGTTTTTTACTAGAATAGTCCTAACCATGACACACTTCGTATCGTTGATTTGTACTTATCTTAAATAAATACAGCTGTTGTAAATGTTGTAAGTTGTTGTAAATTAGACCCTTTTAGACTACATGGTGTCAAATACAATCTATTCGTAATAGGTATTTATAGCCTATGGTATTATTATCCCATCTAAATTTGATTTACGAGCTTTTATAAAATGGTATTCTATATCAATTAGAAGGGGACGCCACTATGCGTATTTTAACCCAAATATGAGTGAAGGATGAGTGTAGGATGAGTGGCGTGATCTTGTAGTATTGTTAGTGACTAAGGCCAACATTTTCCATAGACTGTTAATTAATAGCCCATACAGCCAATGGCAACTAGGGGACTTACAGTTTATAGTGGAATCCGAATCACATTTTCTTTGTTATTAATGAATTGGTCTTATTATCAGGATAGTTAGAGAATCCTCTGGCTTAAAGCTATGCAATTTTTTTTAACTTTCGTCATTTAAACAACTATATGCTGCTACACGGCATGTAAGCTAAACCCTGGTGATGAATGGTTGTAACAGTCAATACGACTGACTCGGTGGTTTAGTCATTGTTCAGACAAAGCTTGGTAATGACCTTTCATTTCCAGTGTTGCACATATTATCAATGTAAATAACAGTATTTATGTTGTTCTTGGTGGTCAAGAACGTCGCGTTATGTGTGAGGGGAGACCGCTCAAACGTAAACTGCCTGATCTCATTAACGGATTACCCAACTTTGGTGATTGGGGCAGTTGATTGAGTTATACGGTGGGTAACGAACCTTCATCTTTCTCAGACGGACTAACTCTTGCTACTGGCCACATTTAGAGCAATCAGTAACAAATTAATGTTGGTATTCAGTTCTCTATCGACAATAAAAAATAAATAAAAAACAAGTAGTGAAACATAACAGCCCAATCTTTGAGAAAACTGTTACGGGAGTAATTGGGAATTTATTCCCCCTTTTTAAAAAAAATCACCTTGTAGGGCCTAAATACGTTTGAGGGGTTAATCTAAATATATGGGAACAAAGGAAATTGAGTCAAGCTCAATTAAATGTTTACTACGTTTCATTCATAAACGTCGCAAAGTTCATTTATCAATACGTTTCATTAATTTCTTTTAATACAGTTACAGACACTAGATAGGTACTCATATGTTGTAAACAAAATTTAAAAACCTTTTTTACATTTATAGCAAACTCAATATTAGATTTCTTATGAGCTTTTCATGTTTATAAATAAGCCTTACTTAATTATGACTATCATAACAAGTTTGCTAATTTCGTTTTCTCTTCTCTGGCATCTAAAGAACACTCTAAGCTGTAATGAATTTAAGTTGTCACTTAATTTGAAATCCGCAGACTGCCAGACTGACGCTGGAAGGATTACCAAACAAACTCAACGACTCTTAAGAGTAAAGTTTACTACTTATCAGTTGGGAGAAAATATTTCTCGTTTTGACGATAAAACATAACAAGGTATTATTAGTATAATCGTATTCAATTGACTATCTTGTAAAATCCATAACAATTTTAAAGAACAATAGATTTAAATTTTATGCAGCATACATTACTACATTTATATTCTGTACCTAGTTTCTTTATTATTGATTTGATTTTAAGAAGAACTAATTATTAGATAAATAATAAGATTTAAGTAAATATTTCATTGTTAGTGACAGATATCATAAAAAAACTTTCTATCTGACAGTTGGGGGTTTTGAAATATATCATAATCGTTAAGAACACCTACTGTACAATTACTTTTCAGTAACAGAAATGTTCAGATTATCTCGTAGAAAGTCAGAAACGTGACGTCAGCCCCCGGTCAGCCCGAGGGAGAAGCTGTGAAGCTCAAGAGTACAAGTGACGTCAATCACTAACCAACTTGAGACATTTCTTGGATGGAATACAGGGTTGAAAACAACGTTGCAATACTCAAATAGTAGTTTACGCAAAGATTAGTGTAAACGTCACGAGTAGAAAATTTAAGGTACGAGCCTTGGCGAGTGCCTTAAAACTTCTACGAATGTCGTTAACACTACTCGTAACTTCTAAAGGGGAGCGAGCTGGCGTAGTGGTTAGAGCGCGGGACTTCAGTCCCTTAGGTCCCGGGTTCGATCCCCGCCAAGTCACCAATGGATTTTATCTAAGTGATAATGCCGCAACCCCTAGGTCTAGCCTGAAGTAATGTGAAAAACAATCCCAGGCTCGTGCCTAGCGTCCTTAGGACAAAAAAAAACTTCTAAGACAAGAGAGGTTATGCTTTCGTTTATAACCTCTCATTGCCACTGACAGGGATGCAACGAAACATTGTACGAAACACTAATTAAACCACTCAACAATTAAATTGGCCTGAACAGCTGATGAGTTGAAGTTCGAATCATTACAATTTTACTTCTTCTCTCT
Source organism: Macrosteles quadrilineatus (assembly GCF_028750875.1). Lineage (NCBI taxonomy): Eukaryota > Metazoa > Arthropoda > Insecta > Hemiptera > Cicadellidae > Macrosteles > Macrosteles quadrilineatus. The sequence continues at coordinate 4,152,395 of NW_026542605.1, forward strand.
CAATCCTTGAACCTCATTGGTCCGTTACCCATGTTGTTATGAGTAAAACTCAACGAGCAGGGAATACAAAACACTATGCTGTTATGAAAGTAAACAATGCTGTTATGTGAAACTTTTCAACTCAAAGAACTGAAATGAAACAACTTTAAAAAAACTGTCGTAGGTACCTAATCAATTAATGTTTATGATTCTATTGAGATTGTGGTTTAAATTACAAGCTGTCATCGTTATTTGGGGACCGAGCAGATTTTTACATCCCTAGGGCAGCAAAATCAGCTGTCCGCTTAATTTCTTAAAACATGAATGCATATTAAATACACAATCAGTATCCATAGCATTACAATAATTGTTTTATTGTCACCGTTGCCTAGCAACTAATTATTATTATTTTTGCTGATTTTGGGGGGTTAGGGTTAGGTTGACTATCAGTGTGCATTAGTATTGTGGTGAATAGTGGTGAATAGTTTTAATAGGGTATAGTATGGTGAAAAATAGCGTTCGTACCACGGACCAAAATGGTTTTGCAGCACTCGATCGTTTTAAGTTCTCGACTTCGTCTCAAACTTAAAAAAAATCTCGAGTCGGCAAAACCTCATTTTCGGCCCTAGGTACGAAATATACTATTACAGCCCTCCGCAACAAACAGTATATTTTATCATTTATCCCGGCAATAAGGTTGTCGATCCCTTCACAAACCTTATCTGTACTATAGATGTAAGGCGACCCCATGATATACATTTTACGAATCATAAAAATGTTAACTTCAGGAGGTGACGCGACGTAAAATGAGGTTCTTCATTGATGTCACTTGATTGTATCTGTATCATCGTCTGTTAATGCTGGGGTATGTTTTATGTAACCTTTTATGTTGACAGAGCTACCACCTTTGTTTCCGAACAATAGAATGTAGCTTCTTATTATAATATTATAATAATTATAATAAAATATATGAACTGTACGAGACACCTTTCTCGACTGTATGACCATTTTGTACGTCTCGTCACCATATTATATTAATTTATCATAGAATTTTTGATAAAAGTGTTCCAATAATGAGAAAAAAAGATTTCTTTTACAGGTGGACCTTTAGAGTAAGGGGAGTTCTGAGCTCCTGGGTTGTGCATATACTATTAGATACAACTAAGAATTGGAAAATGCAGAAATAAGTAATAAAATAAATAAATTGAAAAACAAAACGAACAATTAATATGAGTAACTAAGTATTTTAGTTAAATAAAATGAGTACGATAAATTAATTGATATCAGCAAACGTGGCATTTGTTTCCTTGTTGTTTTAAACTGAACTTGAATATTGTACTAGAACTAAGGTCGCGTGGCATTAAATAGTAGGCTACATTACGCTTTCTCTTTACTCTAACTAATTGATGGTGGAAAGTTGCACAACATCAATTGATTAGGTAAGGGTTCGGGACTTTAAGATGGCATTAGTCGACTGAGGGGAGAGGATAAAGTTTATATATTAATCTAACTAACCATCTTACATCATGTGATCTGATGTCTACTCAACTGATTAGTGGTTCGTCGTGACTGCTTGGGAAGAGTAACTGATATATCCCATTTAGCAACTAACTATGCAATGATAACACGGTAAAAAAAACATTCATTTATTGCATATAATAGATTTTTTTACGTTGAACGGCATTACAAGTTGAAATATTTATCCATGCGGTTCTATTTAAATCCTATTAAACGGTGCCTTATATTAGTTTGCTCAATTTGGATGACAACGATACAAAGTCTACTGGGTTGAAATTTCATAAACTTTGGATTTAAAACATTGATAAAATGGCCTACTTATGTCCTTTGAAATTCTCTCACACTCCGACCCGTCACAGTCCGCAGTTTTTAGTTAGAACTTTTGGAAGTACATTGATTTGTTTTTGGCAACGAAAAGACAAAAACACACTTTAATCTTTTGTTCTAAGAAATTCACATTGGTTTCTACGATAATGTTTTAAATTTTATTCTGTCATGCTATTTATTAAAAAGAAAACCTTTTACTCTATAGCCAAGAAAAACAATAGCTTTAACATTAATTTTTACTCTTTTACATACATTGTAAAAATAATTATTGCAAAATAGATAAGGTATTACAACGTCGTCGGCCTTTAGGATAAAATAGAATACGTAATGATGGTTGACAATTATTATTTTAATTGATGTGTGGATCATTATAAGAATTTGAAATTATTGTTTTATACACTTTTCGAGGATAGTAATATAATTTTATAGAATATTTATAATTTTGAAGGGTTCAAAAGTACGGTTATGCTTGAAAAAGAATTCATATCAACTTATTGTACAATGTATAGAGTTATACAATCATGACCTTTTATGGTTTGATTTTTCTTTGTAAGACAATTACGTGTATTTTTACAGTTTGGAGTAATATTAACATTTTATGTGCAGGCGATGGCTCCCGGTGGCCATTCCTTTTTTAAAGCCATCTGTCTTTATAAATCTCATTAATGTCTAAGTAACACAGTACCCATCGACTTTTCATTTACACCCTTAGATTTCAAGCAAAGTTTTGTTATATTTGGAAGTAGCCTTCTGTAATAATGATGGTTGTGAAATACTAGTTGTGCGTTTCAGAAATGTAATCAAAATGTATAAAGGTTGTGTATGTTTCTATAAAAATCCCAATTATTTTGTATTCTTTGCTCAAATAAATATATGAAAGAACACTATCAGAATATTTTACCAAGGTTTTTACAAGGGTTTTATAGCTATTTTATAATGTTTTGAAAATCATGTTAGGAATATAATAAGTTGTTTGCTAATATCCTAGACTGGAGATTTATTTATATGATGGATGAAATGAGAAACCCATTACCATAAAATGATATAACAATTCTTCAAAACAATATTTTACAGTATGAATGTATTTAATGTTATCGGGATTTACTTGTGAAAATATCACAATGTCGCTTTTTTACATAGTATTTTCTACAATTGAACAAGTTATTGACTGTTGAGTCTTGATAAAAAGAAACAAAAATACCGCGTTCATTCCGGAAATTTAATCCGTAATGTATTTTTCTTCAACCTTACTTTTGGTTTCATTACTTAAAAAGATAAAGAAAGTGAAATTTCAAACTGGGATCATATTTTAGTGAATATTAGAACTTTCAACATTCAAGATATGTCTGATAAATTGTTAGTTGCCAACTAGCTACTAACTGTATACATCATCTCAAACAATCAATTTTAACTAGCATTGATATTGACGAATGTGCTTACTGATAATGTTATTGATTAAATAATCGGAAACACATGAATGATCAATCTATAACAGGTTCAAATTGTAAAGGTTTTCTTACGAAGATGGTTGAGCAGTTTGTAATATAGTAATATGCCAAACTATGCTGTTATGAAAGTAAACAATGCTACTTTATATGCTGATTCATTTTAAGTGCTAAACAAATAATTGTAATATGGTAGAAGAAAACTAAAGCTAAGCAATATCGGTGGTAGAAAATAATACTAGATCGCGTGGATCAACAGCAAAACTGTCACGTCCGCATTATAAGTGTTTTGTCTCATTCATAGTTTACCCTTGCACTGCTGTTGGATATGAAAGGATATAGAATCCAACTACGGTTGGTCCAACTACTTGTGAACTTACTCATGTTATAAGCGGAAACGCCATTTATATGTTGGCTTTAAACGTTGGTTTTAACCGTTCAGTAGTAAGGTCAACTACAAACAGCTATCACCACATGTTCTGGGAAAACTAGTATAATATCAATATATAACTGTATTGAGACTATTTAGAAAACGTTGGTTACTTTCCGAACATTGTTTTTGCAGCATTTATTTTATAGAGCACTGATTTGGATTAGGCTTAATGTATGAATATCTGAATATAAGGGGATATGAACTTATATAAGGTAAGAATTGAAAATAAAGAGTGAACTATTCTCTAAAATCTTTTTTCTGGTTATTACATGAAGTTATATTGATAGTAGACAGCACAATAAAACTAAATAGCGTTTTACTCGTAATATTGGCGAATACATATTTAAATCTGATGACATATTTCAGGATATAATGATTTATGTCATTTATACTTTCATTACATACAATATAAAAGTTGGTAGTTCCCTACTACTGGAGGATAATTAAAATGCGGAGAAGAACAGCTTGGTCTTTAATCACCTCTCTTGCGCTCTCTAATGTAAAATTACCCTCAGTTAATTCACCAAAGTGTTCGACCAATCTTCCTAAGATGCCTGTACATTGCTTTGTACAGTTTCTTTTATTAATTTCTCTCTTTTGGCAAAAAATTCAAATCTTTACTATTGCCAAACATTTTATCTGGTTAAATGATGCTAAAATCATTGTGTTTTGATCTTTTTGCGTGAACAGAATTAGATTTTTGTCGTTTTTACTAAGCTCAAAAGGTTAATAGTTTTGAAGAACCCAATTAAATTAGTGGCCTACAGGCTAAAAGAGATCGACAATACTAGGTATCAAGTTAACAATGTTGTTAGCCTCAAGTTGGTTATCTGAGAGTGACGTCACCGTGAGCGTTTACTTGACTTGAGATAATCTTGAGATCAACGACTACTCCCTCGGGCTGACATTACTTCTGAGATAAATTGAAGAAAAGAAAAACAAAAGCGATTGTAAGAATATCTATTGAAACTGCTTTGTAAGGAGCGTATACTGTAGTAGCAAAACTATTTCGACAGAAAGCTTAGAGTGTAAATTGCATGACATTGATTTAATTTTTGAAAGATTTACAAACTATTGGTTATTTATCGAATTTGGTTTGATTCTAATTATGTTTTCAACTAAAGATTAATAAATAAAATTTTAAAATAAATTACATAATAAAAAAGTAATAGACCTACTGAAATTCTTAAATAAAGGAGGGGCAAAAAAAAAAAACGTGCAATATATGGACGGAAATTATATATTGTAACAACAAAAAACTGTAAAAAATAAAAAAAAATAAAACGTTTCTGCGTGAAAATATAAAAAGAGAAATGATGTAGCAATGGATCCAAATTCACAATTAATATTGGACTATCAAATTAAAGAATATTGTATTAGGTGCAATCTAATTTTACTGAACATATATAGAACAAATTAATAGTAAATTAATAGTATACACCGGCCAAATTAAATAAACTCATACTCTAAAGCAAGTCTAAGTAATAATTATATAATTTTATCAATCATTTTAGCCTCTGGATTGCTTATATATTAATTGTTATTATAAGGCCTTACCTTAGCAATCCTGTTTTTTGATCCGAAATTAATTTCGGGCCCGAAGGGTGGATTCTATTTTAGAAAAATTTTGTCTACTAGATTCCGACTGATGATGGACCTTCGGGCCCGAAATTAATTTCGGATCAAAAAACAGGATTGCTAAGGTAAGGCCTTATAATATCAAATAATTTTATCGTCAATGTAGGATATTGGAAAATAACTTATCACAGGCTTAACATGCAATTTTGAGGCATATACAGGGTGTTTTTTTTAACTTGCATCTTTATTTATGTAAAAACCGCAATAGATAGAAATATGCAGTTTGCGGGAATCATCTATTGACGTAGGGGGTCCAATTTTTTTGAATTCAACGTTACATTCACATTCCCCCCCCTTTCCCCCCTGCCCCCAACTTAATTTTTTTTAAATAGCAAGGTGCCCCTTGTGACATATCAAATGAAAGAGCATAAAAAAAGAAAATGTTTGATGAAAAAAAAATTGAAAATCGGTTCATAAATTTGTGAGATATTCCCCCCCTCCCTCCCCGGAATTTAATTTTTTTTTTAATAGCAAGGTACCCCTTGTGACATATCAAATGAAAGAGCATGAAAAAATAAAATGTTTGGTGAAATTTATTTTTTATTTGATATGTCACAAGGGGTACCTTGCTATTAAAAAAAAGTTATGGGTAGGGGAAAAGGGGGGGGTTATCTCACAAATTCATGAGCAGATTTTCAATTTTTTTTTCACCAAACATTTTCTTTTTTTATGCTCTTTCATTTGATATGTCACAAGGGGTAGCTTGCTATTAAAAAAAATTTAGTTACGGGGAGGGATTGGGGGAATATCTCATAAATTTATGAACCAATTTTAAATTTTTTTTCATCAAACATTTCCTTTTTTTATGCTCTTTCATTTCATATGTCACAAGGGGTACCTTGCTATTTAAAAAAAATTAGTTGGGGGCAGGGGGGAAAGGGGGGGAATGTGAATGTAACGTTGAATTATGCAAACTGCATATTTCTATCTATTGCGGTTTTTACATAAATAAAGATGCAAGTTAAAAAAAAACACCCTATGTACACGTTCATTAACTTTAAACACCAGGATTGTCCATGAAATAAGCTAATAACCATGATAATTAATACGTTTTCTATTTGTTTTGCATAATTTTAAAGTTGTATTGTTATGAAAAAATAAAACCACAAAACCCTAACCAATAATTACTTGCTATCGAAACGAGGCATTGGTTCCTTATGCCGAAGATTATTAATTATATATTGTTATAGTCTAGCTAGATTGAATTGGGGTCTTAAATAACCGTTAGAACATACAATTGTTGTGTTTTTATTGTGATTATAGAAATTTTTTCACTTTAGAAAACTAACGTTTCCAAGTAAAAAACAATACAATTAGAGTATGACATCAACAAATTGAACCAGGTGCACTCTAGGAGTCTTGCTTTCTTTCATCTGATCAAAACAACACTCGTACTGATCCCTTATATTTTCTTATACTTCGCGTAGTTCTTTAAAATAACTTAATACTATAGGCATATTGTTAAAAGAATTGTGTACCTTAAATATAGTAAAATAAAGTATTTTACAATATTCATCCCTACTATTTTAAACGATAAATACGTGTGTGACATTGAATCGCATTTTCGATGATAGACAATATTTTGGTTTTAAATGATTTGCTTCTAAGCGAAGTATTATCATTATTAAACCATTTATTTTTGTCTAGTGATGTCCAGGATTCGTAATAAAAACACACATACACACATCACATAGAATATACAGGTTGCTATAGTCCATGGACGAATACTTGTGAGGTGTGAAAGTTTATACAGAGTCCTCAATATCATCACTAGATAAAACAAGGGTAATTGAGGCCCATAAATAGTTTTCAGTCAATTATTTTGTAATGAGTAAACATGGATAGCGGGTAGGGTTACATTTCACTAAATGCATTGTTTAGTGCGGAAATGGAGATATAAAGTAAGATTATACCTGCACTGAACAGTATTTTCAACATTTTGATAATAAAGTTTAACATGAAATCCCCCGTTGATTTGTACATAGATATGCCTACACGATAAATGCATCGTATATTCTATAACGAAATGGTAATGAAATATATGGATGTTATTTAATCTGCAAAACATTTATACATGGAATGCAGCGTCACGTAGCTGATCGTGGGGTGATAACAGAAACAGCTAAATCACCCAATTTCAGCTATCGATGTGGCATTATAGTAGTTACTTCTGTGAACCATTGTTTTCATTGTGGGTTCGCAATGAAATTAACAATTAATTAATTTTTTTGATTTGGTAAACCAACCTTAAATACGTAACAGCCCAACGAAAATACATCCATATTTGAATCGGGATGGAAACTATAAGCGATTTCATATTTTATTATAAGATAACAAAAATTTTATAGAAATATTTTCTTCTATTAGTTTTATGAAATTTTATTCGCTTCGGTCCTCATTAGGACGGAATAACTTTAAATAATTTTATTATGAAACTTATTTTTCAATTATCCTATTTCTAGCCTATTATGAAGGAACCAAGATACAATTTTTGCAGAGAGAGGAGTGTAGGATTGTGACATTTAATTAGATGACGTCAACATAGTGAAGAGGCTTTTACAGTGAGCTTACTTGTCTGTAGTTATCTTGTAACTTTACAAGACTTAACTATCTACTTTAACAACATTTTTAATCTAACATTGAAACGGTTATGATTTTTTAGTATAATTTAAAATGAAAATAGGTCTTAATAGGACAAACATTTTTGCAAAATCTCTAAACTGTATCTCAAACAGTTTAGGATTATTTTTTTTTTGTAGAAAACACATAAATACAGACAGACGGTAACCTAGGCACCACAGACCAATGTTCCTATGGTGAAATGTGTTTGTCTTGACATAAGCAATAACACTATGTACATGTGTCCAGAGAGTTACTGGACACCCTGTTTACAGTTGTTTGAATGGTGTCTGAAATCTAAAAAAAAACAAAAACAGTCAAATATGAGTCAAACTCATTATTGCCATAAATATTTTTAAAATTAAGATGTTTCATAAAAATTTAAAAAACATTGGTCTATTGTATTTGTTCACACCCTGTATACAAGAAAGTGGCAGATTATGTTAAAAACTGCGCCATTTTATAAGCTTTCTAACCATATGCTACACTATTGAGGTTTAGATATTCTGTTGTTTGTTTTAGTGGTTTGAATACCAGAAAACAGGGAACTTTTTTACTGTTTTTACTGTTCAAGCTGAAACAAAAATAACAACTTTTGCTTAATACATGCCGGCTTTCTATGTTTTAAATGTTAAAGACACCCTGTTTTCTGGTATTCAAACCACTAAAACAAACAACAGAATATCTAAACCTCTATAGTGTAGCATATGGTTAGAAAGCTTATAAAATGGCGCAGTTTTTAACATAATCGGCCACTTTCTTGTATACAGGGTGTGAACAAATACAATAGACCAATGTTTTTTAAATTTTTATGAAACATCTTAATTTTTATCTTTGAATCTATTTACAATGGGGTTTTTACAACTGATCCTCCGTCATTTTCTATTATTCTTATTCAAAATTTAATGTAGAACACGAAAATGACATTGTCTACTAAAATCAATTTACCGGTAATTGAGAAATAGCTGTATTAAGTTTGAAAACATAGTTATTTTTGAAAAACATAAAATAATTCTTTGGGAAGCTAATTTTTGGACTTGGAACCTTTTATATGCACCATTACACTGCATTTACTTTGTACTTACGCCAAAAAAATTTTGTAACACTGATGACCAGCCACCCTGTATATATTTAGGTAGTAATGTTGTTAGTGCGTGCGTATGTATTTTTGTAAAAGTATAAATAGTTTTGATTTAGTTGAATAAAAGTAGTCTACTCTTACTTATCTTACAGATAGTGTTACAACAATAATTTGAATTTGTGTGACTCGTGCCGTTATGAAAATTGTATATGGAACTAGTAGATACCTTTATTATATTCTTTCAAATACAGCCAGGAAACACAAAAATGTATTCCTTGGAAAATATAAATAATACACCATTAACAAAAGCAGATATTTGTGTTACAAATATCATATTAGACATGAAGCACAGCGCTTCAATATAATATACTCAAAGTGTATTTCAATTGATTTAAAATATAATCCATGCCCTACATCTGTTGAAGGTAGAAATGCAATCCAGTAGTGCCATCACGTATTGTGTTATTTCCCAGAGGAATCAGCTGCATAGTACAATACACAAGATATACCCGTGTACGTACAGTTGTAACCTATTTGCCCATGACTTTGTGGCTTAAACATTGTTTTGCAATGTTAATTTTTAAAGTAAGTGGAATGTACTCCTACTAAATATTATAAACTATAACAAAAGATCCAGCTATTCAAAGTAATCGCAGTAATTGAATGAGAAATCTAAGGAACATCTAGAGAGCATCATTACTTAAAATGTAAAATGTAATTTCAATGGTTATGCATGGGGAAAATAGGAATTAATTCATTAACAGATTTTTTACTTAACGGCTGATTTTGTACTGCCTCCACAGTTAAGTAGAAGATGTTTTCCTGAATGCGTCTGCCATTCACGATCCTCGCTATTGAAATAACCTCTTACATTTATTAAGATTATTAAGACGATTTTAGCTTTAAAAAACCTTTTAAAACCATTTAATGAATTATAAATATTATCGTTCTTTTCTCGGACGTATTAAATATTGCTGTATATTAGAAGCCAAGTGCCTAAACAAACCTAAACGCCTAAGCCTATTTACCTCGTAAAAAAATAAATAAAAGCTAAATAAATAAGAATTCTGGATTTTGTGAAGCTAAGATTAGTTTCTAATCAGGGTTAACGCTATTTGTTTTGACCTCAGCTAACTAACCAGGCAAGGTTTTGTAGTGAGGATAACAGTAGTTATTAGACTCCTTTTCTGATTTTCAGCTCCAATTTCTATGGCTAATCTGGAATCTGTTATTACATGTATTTCGAGGCCTAATAGCACATTCATCAAGGGTCGCCGGAATTTTATCTCCCTGGAATTTTACCCCCTGGGCAAAGCTGACGTCACTATGATGTAGTAACCTGAGCGCTCAAAAGTTTGTTCGCGGGCGGAATTTTACCCCCGCGGATTTGGAAGTCTAATGAAAATAGACAGAGAGTGATTAATTAGATTAGAAATAAAAACCGGAATTTTACCCCCTGTCCACATAACTAGCGTTTAGACAACTGAAGATGTACGGGCCGGATATTTACCCCCGGATTTTTACCCCCCGGAATTTTACCCCCGGATTTTACCCCCTGGAATTTTACCCCCTGGCCGGATATAGAAATTATTAAGAATTATTTATTTTTCTATTTCTGTTTTTATTTAATGGTAAACATTTTATTATTAAGTGGCCTATATCTTAATTTATTTATTTTGTAATCTCAACTTAGTAAACAGAATTCACTGTTTAATTTTGATGTTCGGGATTTGCGTTTGGGGCCAACTGTTGGTTAATAAGTATGTAAAATAAACTAAGGAGCTCATTTAAATGATAATTGGGTGAACATTTCTTCATAAAGAAACAATAAGGCATATTTTATTACTGTTACAATACAAACGAAAAACATTGTTTTACAACGGTTGTATAATAAATCGTTAAAAAAATCTTCGAATCAATTTCCATTCTGATGTTTGTTTATACGTCATCTTAAAAAACAGTTGGCTTCAAAAATCGAATCCTAAAACTTGAATCTCAAAATTAAAATTATAACCCCTGATATTCCTGTTCGATTAGTTGATGTTAAAAATAAATTAAAATAGGCTACTTAATAATAAAATATTAACTATTGAATTAAAACTGAATGAAGATAATTAACCATTCTCACTAATTTATAACTAATTTATTCTCACTGGCCAGGGGTAAAATTCCGGGGGTAAAAATCCGGGGGTAAAAACCGGGGGGGGGGGTAAAATTCTGGGGGTAACGGGTAACATTCCGGGAGTAAAAATCCGGGCCGTACATTTTGAGCTGACCTCATGAAGGGGGTAAAAGTCCGGGGGTAAAATTCTGACCCGTACACTCTAGGTTTTTATAATTTGATGTGATCTGATTAAATTCACAACCGTGAAAAAATCCTTCAAACTGATGTCGCGAAACTCAAAAGTTCGCGGCCGGAATTTTACCCCCTGGTTTGTGACGTCACGTTCTACTAGGGGGTAAAATTACAGGGGAATAAAAATCCGCTACCCCCACTTAACACAGATTCAAATAGTATTGGAAAAGGGACAAGGTTATAAAATTCACATCAACACAATTCCTTAAGCTTTTATGAAATCAAGGAAGATATGCGACATCTTAGTTTTCCTGTTCGTCAGGTTGGAGGAAATTGTTTTGAACACTTGGTCACATAAATTACGTCCAGTCTTGTTCTATTGGTGCGTAACTTGTAAAGGAAATGCCTATTTTGCTCTTAGTAAAATGTATGTACGTTAATATACATAATCTCCGTCACTCCTAGACTTCTTAAAAGGAATTGTGAAAATGATCATTCGTTGTATGATGTATTCTGTAGGTACATATTGGTAATCCATTAAATGCTTCATGAAGAATAGAGCCGACATATACGGATGCAGTTAAAATAAATTATTTATTCTATGGAAGCCCACTCTTTTCATGAAACCTAATTGATCTAGAAGATAGATTGTATGGTGAAGTTCTTGTACTGGCTTAAGGACCTTGAGTGAACTTGACTAAACTTAAATCCCTTAGTTGATTGACAAACTAACGTTGAAGCTTATACTGATTAGCATGGATAAAATGTTGACAGTTTGTGTCTTAGATGTATAGATTGCTACGGTGTATGCAATAAACTACTTGTTTTAACCCAGTTTAAAATTTCAAAATTTGAATGGGAGTTATTTATAGTTATCCATTTTCAAGAAAAAAGATGCAACTACCGTATTTATAGTCTGAAAATATCCACTATTGTAGTGTTTAGATGAAACATAAAATAAGTAAGTTTTATAGTGTAAAATAATATAGTTAGCCTATTAAAAATACAGTGCATGCAACAAGTAAGTTATCTATTTGTAACTGAACTGAGTTTACTTTCACCGTCCACAGAAAAAAATAGTGTATTCGCTTTCTCAAGATTCAACTCGACTATTGTAGCGTTTTAACTTCCCTTATTTTCCAGGTTGCAGCATAATTTCCCCCTCAATCTCTTCTATAACACAAATCCCGCCACTAGATGAGGTTCTGGTGTAAATGAGCCTTTGTTTAATCAAATCATCTTCTTTTCAGACGTTTTCCTTCACTTTGACGACCCATGTTTATCTTCTACCGTCTACAGATTTATTCTCTCTCCTTATTACGAGGTGGATAAGTTGGTTGCAAGGAAAATGCCAATTCTGAGGAAGAGGAAACTACAAACACTACAAGAAAATATTTCTCTAGGAGAAATATTTTATAGTTAAATATGTTTGGTCGTTAAGACCCGTAGACATTAAGTTAGCTCCAATGTGAGATTACCAGCACCGGGCACAAAATTTACTGCAAACTTTACTTAGAGACATTAAAAATAGGGGAACAATTTATGAAAATGGTAAAGTCAGTTTCAATGCCGAGTGTCATTTAGTGTGTTTGTCAGTGGCACGTTACATCTAATACTCTGTTAAAATAGATCCTTTTAATCCTGGCGGTATTCAATCAAAGGTTGTATATTTTTACAATCAATTTTTTTACTAGAATAGTCCTAACCATGACACACTTCGTATCGTTGATTTGTTCTTTTCTTTAATAAATACAGCTGTTGTAAATGTTGTAAGATGTTGTAAATTAGACCCTTTTAGACTACATGGTGTCAAATACAATCTATTCGTAATAGGCATTTATAGCCTATGGTATTATTATCCCATTTGAATTTTATTTACGAGCTTTTATAAAATGGTATTCTATATCAATTATTTCAGATGGGGACGCCAATATGTGCGTATTTTAACCCAAATATAAGTGAAGGACGAGTTTAGGATGAGTGACGCGACCTTGTAGTCTTGTTAGTGACTAAGGCCAACATTTTCCATTGTTGTCGTGTTGATGTTCCATTTTGTTAATTAATGGCCCATACAGCCAATGGCAACTAGGGGACCTACAGTTTATAGTGGAATCCGAATCACATTTTTCTTTGTAATTAACGAATTGGTCTTATTATGAGGATAGTTAGAGAATCCTCTGGCTTAAAGCTATGCAATTTCTTTTAGCTTTCTTCATTTAAACAACAATATGCTGCTACAAGCTAGTAAGCTGAACCTTTGTGAGAATGGCTGTAAAAGTCAATACGACTGACTCGGTGGTTTAGTCATTGTTCAGACAAAGCTTGGTAATGACCTTTTATTTCCAGTGTTGCACATATTATCAATGTAAATAACAGTATTTATGTTGTTCTTGGTGGTCAAGAACACCGCGTTATGTGTGAGGGAGACCGCTCAAACGTAAACTACCTGATCTCATTAACGGATTACCCAACTTTGGTGATTGGTGCAGTTGATTGAGTTATACGGTGGGTAACGAACCTTCATCTTTCTCAGACAGACTAACTCTTGCTACTGGCCATATTTAGTGCAATCAAATACAAATTAATGTTGTTATTCAGTTCTCTATTGACAATAAAAAAACAAAAAAAAAACAAGTAGTGAAACATAACAGCCCAATCATTGAGAAAACTGTTAGGGCAGTAATTGGGCATTTATTGCCCTTTTTTCCAAAAGTAACCCTGTAAATACGTTTGAGAGGTTAATCTAAAGATATGGGAACAAAGGAAAGTAAATCAAGCCAATTCATTCATAAACGTCGCAAAATTCATTTATCAATACGTTTCATTAATTTCTTTTAATACAGTTACAGACCCTAGATAGGTACTCATATGTTGTAAACAAAATTTAAAAACCTTTTTTACATTTATAGCAAACTCAATATTAGATCTCTTATGAGCTTTTCATGTGTATAAAACCTTACTTACTTATGACTATCATAACAAGTTTGCTAATTTCATTTTCTCTTCTCTGGCATCTAAAGAACACTCTAAGCTGTAATGAATTTAAGTTGTCACTTAATTTGAAATCCGCAGACTGCCAGACTGACGCTGGAAGGATTACCAAACAAACTCTACGACTCTTAAGAGTAAAGTTTACTACTTATCAGTTGGGAGAAAATATTTCTCGTTTTGACGATAAAACATAACAAGGTATTATTAGTACAATCGTATTCAATTGACTATCTTGTAAAATCTATAACAATTTATACAGAACAATAGATTTAAATTTTATGCAGCCTAAATTTATATTCTGTACCTAGTTTCTTTATTATTGATTTGATTTTAAAAAGAACTAATTATTAGATAAATAATAAGATTTAAGTAAATATTTCATTGTTAGTGACAGTTATCATAAAAAAAACTTTCTATCTGACAGTTGGGGGTTTTGAAATATATCATAATCGTTAAGAATACCTAGTGTACAATTACTTTTTAGTAACAGAAATGTTCAGATTATCTCGTAGAAAGTCAGAAACGTGACGTCAGCCCGAGGGAGAAGTTTTGAAGCTCAAGAGTATAAGTGACGTCACTCGCTGATAACCAACTTGAGACATTTCTTGGAAGGGATACAGGGTTGAAAACAACGTTGCAATACTCTAGTAGTAGTTTACGCAACGATTGCATAAAGATAGTGTAAACGTCACGAGTAGAAAATTTAAGGTACGAGCCTTGGCGAGTGCCTTAAAAACTTCAACGAGTGTCTTTAACACTATTTACGCGAGTTGCGTATAGACTAGTTTACCTACGGCAGTGTTTTAATTACTAAAAATCACTACACAAAACTTCTAAGAGAGGCTATGTTTTCCTGTATAACCTCTCATTACCACTGACAGTGATGCAACGAAACATTGTTCCAAACACTAATTGCACCATTCAACAATTAAATTGGCCTGAACAGCTGATTAGTTGAAGTTAGAATCATTACAATTTGACTTCTTTTTTTTCAATCCTTGAACCTCATTGGTCCGTTACCCGTGCTATTATAAGTAAAACTATGCTGTTATGAAAGTAAACAATGTTGTTAAGTGACACTTTTCAACTCAAAGAACTGAAATGAAACTACTTAAAAACCTGTCCTATGTAATCAATTAATGTTTTATGATTCAATTGAGAAGGTGGGTTGAATTACAAGTTTAGTGCTGATGTAAGGTTCGAGGTATGACTCGGCTAACAATTCTACGCTATGTACTAGCATTAGTTTATGCTTCAGTCGAAGACACAAATTTATGACAAAATGGTTGATATATATTTCAAATATAAATACTTTGAGGAACTAATCTGGTTTTCTAATACATTTTCTAAATCTTACTTTAACACATTTGGAAATAGTTTATCGAGTATCACAAAGGTAAGAGTTACGTAAAACAGTTCAGTTTAAAGCAGACAGTTCAAATATCAGTTAAATATTTGACGTTTATGTTAAATTAAAAGTATTTTTTGTGCTACAAATTCGCTGATTTCGTGTTTAAAAGAAAAGGCCCTATCCCCTGGTTTTATTGCAATGTAATTTTCGCTGTAACGTGTATCTGAAAGTGGAAACCTTAACCAATAAATATCGCTATGAAAAATTGACCAAAAATGCTAACGGGTTGAATCTATCCTTCTTATAATTCAACTACTTAATTAATGGTTGCAAATTTAAGATGTCAGATGTATTAAAAAGATTTTTCACCACACTATGATGTTTTTAGCTGTTTTACATACGTTAATTGGTGGCTGAAAGCTACGTTTTGCTGGCCATGCCAGCTGTCATCGTTATTTGGGGACCGAGCAGGTTTTTACATCACTAGGGCCGCAAAATCAGCTGTCCGCTTACTTTCTTAAAACATGAATGCGTATTAAATACACAATCAGTATACATAGCATTACAATACAATTGTTTTATTGTCACCGCTGTCAAGCAACTAATTATTATTTTTGCTGATTCCTCAAATTATTTCTTCACATAACCTTAAAGTTGTTGTTAGGTTGACTATCAGTGTGCATTAGTATTGTGGTGAATAGTGGTGAATAGTTTTAATAGGGTATAGTATGGTGAAAAATAGCGTTCGTACCACGGACCAAAATGGTTTTGCAGCTCTCGATCGTTTTAAGTTCTCGACTTCGTCTCAAACTTAAAAAAATCTCGAGTCGGCAAAACCTCATTTTCGGCCCTAGGTACGAAATATACTATTACAGCCCTCCGCAACAAACAGTATATTTTATCATTTATCCCGGCAATAAGGTTGTTGATCCCTTCATAAACCTTATCTCTACTATAGGTGTAAGGCAACCCCATGACATACATTTTTAAGAATCATAAAAATGTTAACTTCAGGAGGCGACGCGACGTAAAATGAGGACCTTTATTGTTGTCACTTGATTGTATCTGTATCATCGTCTGTTAATGCTGGGGTATACTTTATGTAACCTTTTATGTTGGCAGAGCTATCACCTTTGTTTCCGAACAATACAATGTAGCTCCTTGTTATATATAGACTGTACGAGACACCTTTCTCGACTGTATGACCATTTTGTACGTCTCGTCACCATATTATTTTAACTTATTATAGTATTTTTGATAAACGTTTTCCAATAAAGAAAAGGGTTTCTTTTGCAGGCAAACCTTCGGAGTAAGGGGAGTTCTGAACTACTGGGTTGTGGTATTAACATATACTATTTGATACAACTAAGAATTGTAAAATGCAGAAAGAAGTAATAAAATAAGTAAATTGAAAAACAAAACGAACAATTAGTATGAGTAACTAAATGTTTTAGTTAAATAAAATGAGTACGATAAATTAATTGATATCAGCAAACGTGGCATTTGTTTCCTTGTTGTTTTAAACTGAGCTTGTATATTGTACTATAACTAAGGTCGCGTGGCCTTAAATAGTACATTACGCTTCCTCTTTACTTAAACTAATTGATGGTGGAAGGTTACACAACATCAATTGATTAGGTAAGGGTTCGGGGCTTTAAGATGGCATTAGTCGACTGAGGGGAGAGGATAAAGTTTATATATTGGCCTAACTAACCATCTTACATCATGTGATCTGATGTCTACTTAACTGATTAGTGGTTCGTCTTGACTACTTGGGAAGAGTAACTAATATATCCCAGTTTGCAACTAACTATGCAATGATAAAACGGATGCGATGAAATTACAGCTTTACAAAAAAACCTTCTTTTCTAGCAAAAATAGATTTTTGACGTTGTATGGTAATGGCTTTACAAATTGAAATATTTATCCATGCGATTTCATTTAAATCCTACTAAACATTGTCTTATATCTGTTTGCACGAGATGGACGACAACAATACTAACTCTACTGGGTTGAAATTTCCCAAACTTTTGATTTAAAACATTGATAAAATGGCCTACTTATGTCCTTTGAAATTCTTTCACACTTCGACCCGTCACAGTCCGCAGCTTTTAGTTAGAACTTTTGGAATTGGTACATCGATTTGTTTTTTGGCAACGAAAAGGCAAAATCACACTTTTAATCTTTTGTTCTAAGAAATTCACATTGTTTTGTTTCGATAATGTTTTAAATTTTATTCTGTCATGCTATTTTAAAAAGACCCTATATGTTTTACCCTATAGTCAAGAAAAACAATTGCGTTGAAATTAATTTTTACTGTTTTTATACACATTGTCAAAAAAAAAACAATACATTACAAAATAGATAAGATATTATAAGCAAAACATTGCTGACGGCCTTTAGGATAAAATAGAATACATAATGATGGTTGACAATTATAATTTTAATTGGAGCGTGGATCATTATAAGAATTTGAAATTGTTTTATACACTTTTCTAGGACAGTTATATCATTTTATAGAATATTTATAATTTTGAAAGGTTCAAAAGTACGGTTATACTTAAAAAAAAAAAGAATTTATATCAACTTATTGTACAATGTATAGAGTTATACAATCATGATCTTTTATGGTTTGATTTTCCTTTGTAAGAAAATTACGTGTATTTTTACAGTTTGGAGTAATATTAACATTTTAGGTGCAGGCGATGGCTCCCGGTGGCCATTCCTTTTTTAAAGCCATCTGTCTTTATAAATCTCATTAATGTCTAAGTAACACAGTACCTATCGACTTTTCATTTACACCCTTAGATTTCAAGCAAAGTTTTGTTATATTTGCAAGTAGCCTTCTGTAATAATGATGGTTGTGAAATACTAGTTGTGCGTTGTAAGCAAAATGTAAAAAGGTTGTATCTGTTTCTATAAAAAACCCCAATTATTTTGTATTCTTTGCTCACATAAATATATGACAGAACACTATTATTTTACCAAGGTTTTTACAAGGGTTGATCGCTATTTCATAATGTTTTGAAAATCATGTTAAGCCTATAATAAGTTGTTTGCCAATATCCTAGACTGGAGTTAAATTTATATGATGCAATGAGAAAACCATGACGATAAAACGATATTACTATTCCTCAAAACAACATTTCACAGTATGAATTTATTTAATTTTATCGGGTTTTACTTGTTAAAACCTCACAATGCTGCTTTTTTACATAGTATTTTCTACAATTATTGAACAGGTTATTGACTGTTGAGTGTTGATAAAAAGAAACAAAAATACCACATTCATTCAGGAAATTTAAACCGTAATGTATTTTTCCTAAACCTCACTTTGGTTTCCTTACTTCAAAAAGATAAAGAAAGTGAAATTACAAACTGGGTTGATATCAGTGAATGTTAGAACATTCAGCATTCAAGATATGTCCGATAAATTGTTAGTTGCTAGCTAACAACTAACTATATACATAATCTCAAACAATCAATTTCAACTAGCATGATATTGACGAATGTGTTTACTGATAAATTTATTGATTAAATAATCGTAAATACATGATGAACAATCTAACAGGTTAAAAATGTAAAGGTTTTCCTACGAAGCTGGTTTGAGCAGTTTGTTGTATCTGATAAGTAAACTGGTTTGTAATATAGTAAAATAGCTTCTGCTAAACAAAATTACGCTTTATATGCTGATTCATTTAAGTGCTAAACAAATAGTTGTAGTATGGTAGAAGAAAACTAAAGCTAAGCAATATCGGTGGTAGAAAACAATACTCGATCGCGTGGATCGACAGCAAAACTGTCACGTCCGCATTATAAGTGTTTTGTCTCATTCATAGTTTACCCTTGCACTGCTGTTGGATATGAAAGGATATCGAATCCAACTACGGTTGGCTGCACTTGTTTAAATACCACTTGTGTGAACTTACATGATATGAGCGGAAACGCAATTATAAGTTGGCTTTACACGTTGGTTTTAACCGTTCAGTAGTAAGGTCAACTACAAACAGCTATCACCACATGTTCTGGGAAATAGTATATAATCAATATATAACTGTATTGAGATGATTTAGAAAACGTTGGTTACTTTCCGAACATTGATTTTGCAGCATTTATTTCATAGAGCACTGATTTGGATTAGGCTTAATGTATGAATATCTGAATATAAGGGGCTATGAATTTATATAAGGTACGAATTGAAAATTAAGTGTGAACAATTCTCTAAAATCTTTTGTCTGGGTATAAAATGAACTTTTATTGGAAGTAGACAGCACAATAAAACCAAATAGCGTTGACTCGTAATATTGGTGAATACATCTTTAAAGATATAACACATTTAAATCTGATGACTTATTTAAAGATATGATGATTTATGTAATTTATACTTTCAATTACATACAATATGAACAAATTGGTAGTTCCCTACTACTGGAGGATAATTAAAATGCGGAGAAGAACAGCTTGGTCTTTAATCACCTCTCTTGCGCTCTCTAATGTAAAATTGCCCTCAGTTAATTCACCAAAGTGTTCGACCAATCTTTCTAAGATGCCTTTACATTGCTTTGTACAGTTTCTTTTATTAATTTCTTTCTTTTGGCAAAAATTCAAATCTTTACTATTGCCAAACATTTTATCTGGTTATATAATGCTAAAAATCATCGTGTTTTGATCTTTTTGCGTGAACAGATTTTGATTTCTGTTTTCGACAGAGGGTTTCTTACTGCTGAAAGAAGTTTTTTTTACTAAGCTCAAATGGTTAATAGTTTTGAATAACCCAATTAAATTAGTAGGCCTACAGGTTAAAAGAGATCGACAATGCTAGGTATCAAGTTAACAATGTTGTTAGTCTCAAGATGGTTATCTGTGAGTGACGTCACCGTGAGCGTTTACTTGACTTGAGATAATCTTGAGATCAACAGCTACTCCCTCGGGCTGACATTACTTCTGAGATAATTTGAAGAAAAGAAAAACAAAAGCGATTGTAAGAATATATATATTGAAACTGCTTTGTAAGTAGCGTATAGTAGTAAAACTATTTCGGTGGAAATCTTAGAGGGTAAATTGCATGACATTGATTCCATATTTGAAAGATTTACAAAATATTGGTTATTTATAGAATTTGGTTTGATTCGAATCATGTTTTCAGCTAACGGATTAATAGATAAATGTTTAAAACAAATTATACATTAAAAATTAAATAATACTGAAATTCTTAAATAAAATAAAAAAAAATACTCAATACTGTATATGGACGGAAATTATATATTGTAACAACAAAATACTGTAAAAAATATAAAATAAAACGTTTCTGCGTGAAAATATAAACAGTGAAATGATGTAGCAATGGCTCCAAATTCACAATTAATATTGGACTATCAAATTGTAGAATATTGTGGTGCAATCTAGTTTTACTGAACCTATAAAGAACAAATTAATTGTATCAAATATACACCGGCCAAATTAAATAAACTCATACTCTAAAGCAAGTCTAAGTAATATTAAATATTGGAAAATAACTTATCACAGACCTAACATGTCCGATATTAATTTTAAACACCAGGATTGCCCATGAATAAATTAATAACCATGATAATTAATACGTTTTCTATTTGTTTTGCATAATTTTAAAGTTTTATTGTTATGAAAAATACACTTTAAATACAACCACAAAACCCTAACCAATAATTACTTGCTATCGAAACGAGGCATTGGTTCCTTATGCCGAAGATGTTTAAATATATATTGTTAAGAGTCTAGATAGATTGAATTGGGGTCTTAAACAACCGTTAGAACATATAATAGTTGTGTAATTGATATTATGATTGTAGAAACATTTCCACTTTAGAAAACTAACATTTCCAAGTAAAGAACAATACGATTAGAGTATGACATCAACAAATTGGACCAGGTGCACTCTAGGAGTCTTGCTTTCTTTCATCTTATCAAAACAACACTCGTACTGATCCCTTGTTTTTTCTTATTCTTCGCGTAGTTCTTCGAAATAACTTCATACTATGGGCATATTGTTAAAAGAATTGTGTACCTTAAATGTAGTGAAATAAAGTATTGTACAATATTTATATCTAATATTTTAAACGATAAATACGCGTGTGACCTTGAATCGCATTTTTACGATAGAAAATATTTTGGTTTTAAATGATTTGCTTCTAGGTGAAGTATTATCATTAATTAACCATTTATTTTTGTCTAGTGATGTCCAGGATTCGTTGTAAAAACACACATACACACATCAAACGGAATACATGTTGATATAGTCCATGGACGATTACTTGTGAGGTGTGTAAGTTTATGACGAGTCCTCGATATCATCACTAGATAAAACAAAGGTAATTGAAGCCCATAAATAGTTTTCAGACAATTATTTTCTAAATAATGAGTAAACATGGATACCGCGCAGAATTACATTACGTCACTAAATGCATTGTTTAGTGAAGAAATTGAGATAGAAAGTAAGATTATACCCCACCAAACAGTAACATTTTGATAATAAAGTTAAACAAGAAAACTCACGTTGTACAAAGATATGCCTACACGATAAATGCATCGTATAATCTATAACTAAATGGTAATGCAATATATGGATGTTATTTAATCTGCAAAACATTTATACATTGAATGCAGCGTCACGTAGCTGATCGTGGGGAGATAACAGAATCAGCTAAATCACCCAATTTCAGCAATCGATGTGGCATTATATTAGTGACTTCTGTGAACCATTGTTTTCATTTTGGGTTCGCAATGAAATTAACAATTAATTTATTTTTTTAATCGGTAAACTAAGCTCAAATACGAAACAGCCCAACGAAAATGCATACATTTTTGAATCGGGATAAATATTAAGCGATTTAATATTTTAATATAAGATTCTAAAAAATGTTTTAGGAATATTTTTTTTGTATTAGTTTTATGTAATTTCATTTGCTTCGGTCCTCATTATGATTATTTAACTTTTAATAATTTTATTATGAAACATATTTTTCAATCATCCTATTTCTAGCCTATTATGTAGGAACCAAGATAGAAGGATGCAGACAAGGTTGTGTAAGATTGTGACATTTAATTAGATGACGTCAACAAATTGAAGAGGCTCTGACAGTGAGCTCACTTGTCTGTAGTTATCTTGTAACTTTACAAGACTTAACTATCTCTGCCTTGACAACATTTTTAATCTAATAAATTGTATTTTTCCAATTCCAATGTGCTCCTATGGCCAAGCACTATTGTTTAGATCGGTGGGAATTTTCATCGCGTACTGTAAATTTCAATAGTATCCATTAGTAGCTCTGTGTGTACAATATAAGCAGTTAAAAAAAATATTTTGTTGTATTACTTTACCTGACAGATCCACTACAATGTATACAAGATAAAAAATGACTGCATCCTATCTCTTACATTCTAATTGGATTGAGCATAGTTTACATTACCTTTGAAAATCATACAATATAAATACGTTGTCTTAAATTGCGAAAACATATATTTCTGCATGCAGAAAACTGAGTCTTACACTTAGTATTACATATTATTAGGGACACATTTTCTTAACCACAGAGGTAAAAATATAACTCCGTGATAAATAATAATGACTACCGAAACATATTGCTTCTTCAACCTGGCATGGTTTCAAAGATAATAAACAACGCCTTACTGCATGTAAAGTGTTTTCTGAATATAATATATTATACAGTAGTTTGAATTATGTCATTTCTAAAATCTTAAAAAATAAACAGTAAACTCATTATTTCCATAAATATTTTTCAATATTTAATAAATATCAGTTACTATTTTTTTGTCAGCTAATTGTTTTAAGACCACAAGACATTGTTCGCAATACATTATGTTCATGGCTTTTAGCTGTTGTATAAGTTTTCGTAGCTGGTCATCGAATAATTAATATTGAATTTTTTTTTTCATTCATAAAAGTAATTGTAGCCTATTCGTTATTTTTAGCTTTGGTTAAAAAGCTTCTCATAAACATTTCATTGAAACAGTAACATATGATTTTATAACGTTGCGCTTCTGATCATAATCCCCCCAAAATTGAAGCTTAACTATTGACCCATTGAGGGTCAGCCATTGATCTATTGGAAGATTCTAGAGTTTTTGTTGAAACTGAAATAAGATGATTTAGGCCTGCTGACATTAGTTTAGATTCTTTAGTCTAATGTAAGAATTATCCAATTTTGTTCGTTAATTTAACGATAAAAAATATAACGATAAGATATAATACCAGCACATATTATTCAGCTTAAGTTTCGGTTGTCCACAAAACTTGAGGCCATCAATATACTATATACCCGTTTAATGCTAAGTTAATGGGGGAGCGAGCTGGTCTAGTGGTTTTAGTGCGGGACTCCGGTTCCTGGGGTCCCGGGTTCGAATCCCGCCAAATCACAAATGGATTTTATCTAAGTGATTATACCGTAACCCCTAGGTCTAGCCTGAAGTAATGTGAAAAACAATTCCGGGCTCGTGCCTAGCGTCCTAGGACAAAAAAGCTAAGCTGATGAACTATACTACAATAATCACGTTTATTTATCTCATCAAGGGATTTATCTTTCTCAGAGATGAGATTATTAGGACCAGTTTCAACGTCCAGAGATGTCATCCGCCAGTTGAACACATCCAACTTGGGACTTGGTATTGCTCAAAGTTACCAGAGAGAAACAGTTTGGCTCCTACAGACCGTGTCTTGACAACTGCAGCTATAGTTAACTACTGTACAGCTTAGATGGAACTTGGCTACGATGTTATGCTCTGCTAACTGCTAGCAAAGGATATTCAACTGTCGAAGACATTGAAACGTGCTATAGGCTTCTAGTTTAGTTTGGTTCTTTGAATACCCTAACAACAATTGGCAGGCTTATCAATAAGCAATAAGGTTTATTAACTTATTAACATTTATACATACAAAAACTATAGTTAAAATAAGCTTACACCTCATGAGTTTATTATCAAGTGTGACCAAGTATATATATAATTTTGATTCATTTTCATACATATTTTCATAAGAATGTATTTTCTCTTATTTATTTTAACACTGGTGTGTTAGAGATAAAACAACTTAAATTAGTTCGATACCATACTAAATGTAGTAAAAATTGGTAGGAATAATTATTTTGTTCTATCCAATCCAACTAGGTTTATGGCTCATGGAAAATAAAATAATACACCATTAAAAATTCCTGATTTCTGTTACGTCTATCTCTCTGGGCATACAACAAAGCGCACTTTATTATATCAACACATTGTATCAATTTGTATTAAAAGTCATGCCCTACATCTGTTGAAGGTAGAGATATGGTCCAGTAGTACCGTCACGTATTGTGTATTTCCCATCGGGCTCAGCTGCATAGTACAATACACAAGATATACCCGTGAACGTACAGAGTAAACTATTGCCTATGACTTGTGGCTTAAACATGTTTTAGCCAATGCTAATTTTGAAAGTAAATCTGTACTGTATTTTATAATAGTGACTTATTTAAAACGTACATGCATAATTTTGGTCTTTAAACATAGAATGGATTTATTTGATGTTTGTGTATGTAACAAACATTCTTTGTTAACAACAATATGATTTAAATAAGTTTTCTATCAGTTATAACGCACTCAAGGTTGATATTGTGTTTTGAGTGGCAACGTCAGTTTTTATTTTATTTTATTTTATTTTGAAAGTTACTCGTATCTATTTAGTGAAAACACAAATCCTTTCTGAAATCTGCCAAATTAGTAGCTTTTGTTAATATATTGTTTTTTAGTGCCTAATAAATATTATTGTTAATTAAATATTTTACATGATTAAAATATAAGGACCAACTAGAGATGATCATTACCAATACTTAAAATGCAAAATGTAATTTCAATGGTGAAGCTAAGAAGAGATTTATTTATTAACAGAATGTTTTACTTAACGGCTGGTTTTGTACCGCCTTGACAGTCAAGTAGAAGATGTTTTCCTGAATTGCGCTTGCCATTCACGATCCTTGCTATTGAAATAACCTCTTACTTTTATTAAGATTATTGAGAAGATTTTAATTTATTAAATACAAAATATGTTTTATAATCTTTTGACAGATTATGAATATAATTTAATTTCCCCAATCTAGCAAATCCAATAATATTTAGCTTCAACATTTGTAATCATTTTAGCAATACTATTTGTATAAAGCTATATGTTACACATTGAATAGTTTTTTATCCCTAAAAGACCATTTAGCTAAATAATATACTTGTTAACCTAATAAAAATATAATAAACTGCTAAAAACATCTTATAAGAGACAAAGATTCCATAAAACAATTTTTCGGGAGTAACGACATTTCATATAGTTTGTGGAGATAATCCACATCACCAGGCAAGGCTAGTGTAGGGGAGAAACCGTTACCTCTGATTATGTTTCATATTTTCAGTGTTTCATTCTTATAAGCTGATCTGGAACCTTTTACCCCACTTAGCACGAGGAGTTACAATTCCCACATCAGTCATGGAGTATTATTTGGATTCATCCTTGTCCTTTTTTACTGAAATATTGTAATTGTTATTATTCTATTAGGCTATTGAAATTCGAAGTCTTGTGGTCATGGTGGACAGCCACGTACATAATGAATAACAAATTGAGAGATGGGGTAAATTACAGCGACTGTAGTAAACCCTTTTGATCATTGTGAAATAACTTCTGTTGTGTTAAAAAACATTCCAGGCCTTGAAATAGAGAAATTAAGGTATGATAAGGATCAAACTTATAGAATGTATATCAAAGACCCTTTATCCAGACAGTTTCATAAGCTGTTGTGAACGAAGATATACGACGGCTCTGCTTTGCTGTCAAACCCATCGTTAATAAATGACGTTGAAGTAAGAAGATGGTCACATTAATTACATCGGTATTAATCTCTCAGACTCTATCTCAGACTTCCAGAACTGACCTAGTGCTTTGATCATCGATAGCTAGTAGCCATCGTCAGCTGGAGTGCTACTTTTCGTCAGCTGTGGTGCTAGAACTCGTCAGCTGTGGTGCTAGGACTCGTCAGCTGTGGTGCTAGGACTCGTCAGCTGTGGTGGTAGGACTCGTCAGCTGTGGTGCTAGGACTCTTCAGCTGTGGTGGTAGGACTCGTCAGCTGTGGTGCTAGGACTCTTCAGCTGTGGTGCTAGGACTCTTCAGCTGTGGTGGTAGGACTCTTCAGCTGTGGTGCTAGAACTCGTCAGCTATGGTGCTAGGACTCGTCAGCTGTGGTGCTAGGACTCGTCAGCTGTGGTGGTAGGACTCGTCAGCTGTGGTGCTAGGACTCTTCAGCTGTGGTGGTAGGACTCGTCAGCTGTGGTGCTAGGACTCTTCAGCTGTGGTGCTAGGACTCGTCAGCTGTGGTGGTAGGACTCTTCAGCTGTGGTGCTAGGACTCGTCAGCTGTGGTGGTAGGACTCGTCAGCTGTGGTGCTAGTACTCTTCAGCTGTGGTGGTAGGACTCGTCAGCTGTGGTGCTAGGACTCTTCAGCTGTGGTGGTAGGACTCGTCAGCTGTGGTGCTAGGACTCTTCAGCTGTGGTGCTAGGACTCGTCAGCTGTGGTGGTAGGACTCGTCAGCTGTGGTGCTAGGACTCTTCAGCTGTGGTGCTAGGACTCTTCAGCTGTGGTGGTAGGACTCGTCAGCTGTGGTGCTAGGACTCTTCAGCTGTGGTGCTAGGACTCTTCAGCTGTGGTGCTAGGACTCGTCAGCTGTGGTGGTAGGACTCGTCAGCTGTGGTGCTAGGACTCTTCAGCTGTGGTGCTAGGACTCTTCAGCTGTGGTGGTAGGACTCGTCAGCTGTGGTGCTAGGACTCTTCAGCTGTGGTGCTAGGACTCTTCAGCTGTGGTGGTAGGACTCGTCAGCTGTGGTGCTAGGACTCTTCAGCTGTGGTGCTAGGACTCGTCAGCTGTGGTGGTTTGACTTGTCAGCTGTGGTGCTAGGACTCGTCAGCTGTGGTGCTAGGACTCTTCAGCTGTGGCGCTAGGACTCGTCAGCTGTGGTGCTAGGACTTGTCAGCTGTGAGCTAGGACTTGTCAGCTGTGAGCTAGGACTCGTCAGCTGTGGTGGTAGGACTTGTCAGCTGTGGTGCTAGGACTCGTCAGCTGTGGTGCTAGGACTCTTCAGCTGTGGCGCTAGGACTCGTCAGCTGTGGTGCTAGGACTTGTCAGCTGTGAGCTAGGACTTGTCAGCTGTGAGCTAGGACTCGTCAGCTGTGGTGCTAGGACTCGTCAGCTATGGTGCTAGGACTCGTCAGCTGTTGAGCTAGGACTAGTCAGCTGTGGCGCCAAGACTCGTCAGCTGTGGTGCTAGGACTCGTCCGCTGTGGTGCTAGGACTCGTCAGCTGGAGTGCTAGTTTTCGTCAGCTGGAGTGGTGCTAGGACTCGTCAGCTGGAGTGGTGCTAGGACTCGTCAGCTGTGGTGCTAGGACTAGTCAGCTGTGGTGCTAGGACTTGTCAGCTGTGGTGCTAGGACTCGTCAGCTGTGGTGCTAGGACTCTTCAGCTGTGGCGCTAGGACTCGTCAGCTGTGGTGCTAGGACTTGTCAGCTGTGAGCTAGGACTTGTCAGCTGTGAGCTAGGACTCGTCAGCTGTGGTGCTAGGACTCGTCAGCTATGGTGCTAGGACTCGTCAGCTGTTGAGCTAGGACTAGTCAGCTGTGGCGCCAAGACTCGTCAGCTGTGGTGCTAGGACTCGTCCGCTGTGGTGCTAGGACTCGTCAGCTGGAGTGCTAGTTTTCGTCAGCTGGAGTGGTGCTAGGACTCGTCAGCTGTGGTGCTAGGACTCGTCAGCTGTGGTACTAGGACTCATCAGATGTGGTGCTAGGACTCATCAGCTGTGGTGCTAGGACTCGTCAGCTTTGGTGCTAGGACTCGTCAGCTGTGGTGCTAGGACTCGTCAGCTGTGATGCTAGGACTCGTCAGCTGTGGTGCTAGGACTCGTCAGCTGGAGTGGTGCTAGGACTAGTCAGCTGGAGTGGTGCTAGTTTTCGTCAGCTGTGGTGCTAGCTAGGACTCGTCAGCTGTGGTGCTAGGACTCGTCAGCTGTGGTGCTAGGACTCGTCAACTAGAGTGATTCTTTTGCTTTTGAAAAAAAAACGGAAATAAAAAATAGTCTCAAGCCTCCCATTACAGTCCTTAAATTAATACCAATATGATATAAATAGTCACGAAAATTCGCAAAATTTGCATTATTTAGGCAAAACATGTAAGTAAACATTATACATTAAAATAATACAGTAATCATTGTAAAAATACAGAATACAAAAAGTCAACGTTCTATTACTAAACACGCTTATTTCACCGTCTACACATTTCCTTAGTCAATTAAAGTGTGTACTTACCTTCTCAAGATTCAACCCAAGTATTGTATTATAGCGTTTCAAACTCCCTTATTTTCCAGGTTGGAGCATAATTTCCCCCTAGATCTCTTCTATAACACAAATCCCACCACTAGATGAGGTTCTGGTGTAAATGAGCCTTTGTTTAATCAAATCACCTTCTTTTCAGATGTTTTCCTTCACTTTACCGTCTGCGTGTTTGTTTTCTTTTTTTAACTCCGTGGAAAATATCTTCCAAAAACTTATTACGGAACAGTTAAGTTCTGACGGAAGAAGAAAATACAAACTCTACTAAAATTAATTCCCCTGGAGACAATACTTTTCAGTAAAATATATTTAGTCGTTAAGACCCACAGTCTTAACGGTAATTAAGTCAAGCTTTGACTTGATAAAAATGTATAAACAATTATCATTATATCTTCAATAACCTTTAGATATAAATTTAAAACATAAACTGCTAATTATTAGGTGAATTTGCTTTACCTATCATGCTATCATGCGCTATGCTGTGGAGCGAGCTGGTGTAGTGTAGAGCACGGGACTTCGGTCCCTGGGATCCCGGGTTCAAATCCCACCAAATCAACAATGGATTTTATCTAAGTGATAATGCCGCAACCCCTAGGTCTAGCCTGAAGTAATGTGAAAAACAATGCCAGGCTCGTGCCTAGCGTCCTAGGACAAAAAATGACCTATGGTGATTCCATGTTAAGCTGTAAGTCCCCTATCAAGAAAGAAATGAGAGGTCCCGGAGTTAATGTCAACTTCCATCCAAACCTTTGAAGTAATTTTTAGCATCCAGTATTTTATTTATGACTTTATTTATGACTTATGATTAATGACTTCTTTCAATTTCAAGCAGACAGGAAACTATCAATACTTAGATCACTTAGAGAACCTCTCTAGTTCACAGTAAAACAATAACAAACTTTGCAGACTTCAGGTAACAATATGCTACTCATACTACACTGTACATGTTGAACGAGCTATTGACTTGGTCCTTGATGAATGGTTGTAACAGTCAATACGTCTGACTCGGTGGTTTAGTCATTGTTCAGACAAAGCTTGGTAATGGCCGTTTAAATGTAAGTCTGTTTCAATCAACTGTATGCAGCACCGGAACAAGCAACGATATATATAACTTTCGTTTGTTCATTGTTTATGAAAAATTAAAAAAAAAATGTTAGTTTCTGAAATGTTATTGGAATTAGTACGAATATTGCTGCAGTCTGAGACAAAAAAGAACATCGACGTTCATACTCAAGTATTTTATACAATTTAAGATGTGTATAGACTTCCCAACACAACTATTATGGCTGTATAATCACTAATATAAAATTCCTGAATGTAATAAGGTCTAATATGAAAACAAAAGTGGTATAAAAATGTAAATAAAATAATTTTGCATAGAAGAATTATAGCGTTGCACGGTCCTTGCCTATTTTGTAGATGACGACCATCAAACCATAAAAAAACAGTTCTCATTTCAATGTTTAAAATTGCTCTTTGTTTCTGAACTAGTACATTCTCATTTAGAAGGACGTGAATATTGATACATTGATAAATTGAGTATTATTGTTAAACCATCTACATGCTAATGGTAGTGAAATAATAAACAATAATACCCATACCACATGTAGACAAAAGTTAAAAGTCAAAGATATATTAAATTCCCTTGGCTGGTTCTGCAAATTAGTTTTTTGTTCGCAAATAAAATATCATTTTTCTCAGTATTATTACACTTAATTAAGAAAGCAACGGATTACCCGAAAGGCCGATAAAACATAATCCAACTAGTCTCATTAACGGGGAGCCCAACTTTGGTGATTGGGGCAGTTGATTGAGTTATACAGTTGGATAACGAATGTACATCGAGTCGTAGTCAGCCAGACCCTACTTGCTACTGGCCATGTCTAGAGCAATTAGGAAGACAAAAACACACCAGCTAAAAGTCGACAAAAAAGCATTAAAATTGTACTGAAATTAAAGACCTTTTTTATGTTTATTGGTGAAAGTTTATTATTAAATTTTCATAAACTTTTCATGTATAAGGAAGGCAAAGTAATTTTGGATTATAGTTAGGTATCCTAAAGTTTGGTAATTCAATTTTCTCTCCTGTGGCATCTAAAAACACTTTAAGCTTTATTGAGTTTAAGTCTTCACTTCATTTTAATTCCAGAAACTGTCGGACTGACGTTTGGAGGATATAAATAAACCCTACGACTCTTAAGACAAAATTGTTTACCTAATTTGTTGGGTGACAATATTTCTCGTTTTGAAGATAAATCCAAAAAAAGGTAGGTGTATATACTGTATCATTATTATAATGGAAAAGTTATAGAATGTCAAACTTCATCAAAGTTGGACCACAATTTATTAACAAGAAAGTGATTTTTTTGTCACCTATAACTATTTTTACTATTTCTGTAATATGCTCAACACACTTGTTAGATTAATTCTGCCCCTGACTTATTTTCTATGTAGCCTTACTCCTCGTCAAGATTCGTGTTCTTATGTTGGAAGGTATCATGCATTGCAACGTATTAGGTTTTATTTTCTTTATTTTATTTTTTATTTTATTTTATTTTTTTATTTTTTTATTTTTATTTTTTATTTGTTATTTATTTTTATTTTTTTATTTTTCTTATTTTTTATTCGTCTTTTATTTTATTTTCGAACAATGATAAGTGGACTGAGAAGGCTGCTGGATGGAAATAATTGATACTTTTCATTATCGAACCGGTCAAATATGAGACTCTGACATTTGGACTACTAATATAAATAAGATTTTCAATGTAAACATTTATGGGGTCACAAGATTGTTTTACAGTTCTCCACGTCATAACAAATGATAGCTTATGATTTATTCTGGCATTAAGGCATCAACTTTATTTATACTATAGATGTAAGGTGGCCCCATAATATAACTTTTATTAAGCATAAATATTTTCCTTACTAGATGAAGTGACGTAAAATGAAGATCTTTATTGTTGTCACTTGATTGAATACGTATCATCGTCCGTTGATGCTGGGATAAACTTGATGCAACCTTTCATGTGGCCAGAGTAACCACTTTTATCCTCAACACAATTTTCTATATAACTTTTTTGCCAAAGAATTGTTATGTATAAGCGTATATTTAGGTACTACCATGATTTCCCCTGCTGTTTATCGGAGATCGTTTCCAAAAATAGAGGAGGTATACCTCAAATCAAAGACCTCAACTTTTAGATTTTTAGATAAGACACCCAACAGTGTAAAAAATGGCCCTGAGCCTCCTCTGGGGAAGGGGTTATAACATACAAAATTTTTATTGTTTGGGCTGTTTTTTAAATTCGTCTTTTCCGTTCTTCTATGGAAAATCACAACTAAAATCAAATAATAAAAAACCACCTGGAAATATCATAGTTCGCATACTGGGTCTATTTACCGTCTTGTTAAAAATCTAAAAAGAACAAACATATGTTTAAAAGTGTTATTAGATGTATTTTGTTTACTTTACGTACCAGTACCCCCAAAACAAATCTCATAAAA
This sequence comes from Macrosteles quadrilineatus, assembly GCF_028750875.1. Taxonomy (NCBI): domain Eukaryota; kingdom Metazoa; phylum Arthropoda; class Insecta; order Hemiptera; family Cicadellidae; genus Macrosteles; species Macrosteles quadrilineatus. Next base: position 4,184,966 of record NW_026542605.1, read on the forward strand.
ATCAGGCCACAGGTGAGGTCAGCTCTCAACATAAACACAACAAAACAGACACACCCCCTACATTCGATAGGCCCTAGATTAGATAGGCCCTACATTCGAAAACCACTTTTTTGGGTTCAGAAAGCCCAAAACGGACATATCCGTACAAAACTAAAATTCAAAAATTAGTACGAAAACCATATTTTCTCTATTACTTATAGGGGGAGAAAGAAAAATTAATTTGCACGCTTAATAACACGCTGAACACAAAGCTTAGTTTACAAGATTCCAAAATTAAAGAAAAAAAGAAAGAAAGAAAGAATAAATAAGAAGTATAAGAATTTATACTCAACAAAACTTTCTTTAGATCCTAATCATATGAACTTTTTTGCTAAAGAATTTTTATGTGTAAGCATATATTTAGGTACTAAATGATTTCCCATGCTGTTTATCGGAGATCGTTTCCAAAAATAGAAGAAGTATATCTCAAATCAAAGACCTCAACTTTTTGATTTTTAGATAAGACGTAACAGTGTAAAAAATGGCCCTGAGCCTCCTATGGGGAGGGGGTTATAACATACAAAATTTGTATTGTTTGGGCTGTTTTTCAAATTCGTCTTTTCCGATATTCTATGGAAAATCACAACCAAAATCAAATAATAAAAAACCACCTAGCGATACCATTGTTCCCATAATGGGTCTATTTAAGTCTTGTTAAAAAAGCTAAAAAATATAAATATATGCTTAAAAGTGTTATTAGATGTATTTTTTTAACCCTCCATACCAGTACCCACATACCAAATTTCATAAAAATCAGGCCACAGGTGAGGTCTCTAGCTCTCTACATAAACACAACAAAAAAACAATGGTGAAATATTAAAATAATATTTCAACAGTGATAAATTTTTCCTCGATGTTTTGAATTAAAAATTTTCAAACAACGCTTTTAAGTAGGTTGAGTTGTTAATATTCTTCCTCTTTATTCTAACTAATTGGTGGTGGGATGCTGCAAGACATTAAACACAACATCAATTGATTAGGTAAGGGTTTGGGGCTTTAAGATGGCATTAGTCGACTGAGGGGAGAGGATAAAGTTTATATATTGGCCTAACTAACCATCTTACATCATGTGATCTGATGTCTACTCAACTGATTAGTGGTTCGTCGTGACTGCTTGGGAAGAGTAACTGATTTATTCAAGTTTGCTTCCAATTACCACGATGAAACTGATGCGTTGATGTTGATATTTTATAAATACCATTTTTATCTTTGAAAATGCATGTGAACTGCATATAATAAAAGCATATAAATTTGCATTTTAAACTTTCTTGATGAATATGCTTAGTACACCGAATGAAGGACTCTACGAGACTCAATATAGATATTAACTAATAAATTTATTCATCAAGCAAATGGTTTCAATATATTTGTATAGGTATGTGTATTTGTATGTGTGGCTTAGGGTAAAATTACTTAGGTGACTCGTATGAAACTTTACAGACAGTTGCCCTTTACACATAGCCTAAGCCTATTTAGCGCTATTCCCTTAAAATCTTCTTTGAAAATCAAGAGATTATAAATGGAGAATTCGGACGAACATGTTGATTGGTCTCCCTGACAAAGAGAAAAAACACTATTGCAAAATTTTTAACTTTTAAAGTTACTTTATTACATTGTACGAAGTTATTTTAGTTTGCCACAGTTGGTTGATTTGCATAAAAACTATATCAAGCTAAATGAAAGAGTTGGTCTTTATCCCTACAATTAATGGTGGGTTGTAAATATTTCTGTAGTAGATATAAATAGACAAAATACTCTCTACGGCCTCAATCCTGAAATTATAACTAGAAAGTGTACACAAACTAATTGAAAAACAATATTAATATTGTGTTTACATGCCAAAATTCATACTTATATATTTTAATTTGTTTAAGAAAATGATATCTTAAAAGATTTCAAGTTAAATAAGAGTTACTGCAGGTGCTGGCCTCGGTGGCCATTCCTCTTTTTAAGCCATCTATCTTTATAAATCTCATTAATGTCTAAGTGACGCATTGCCCATCGGCTCTTCATTTATACCTTTGGATTTTAAAAAATGACTAAAAAAACTTTTAAGTACCGGTACTGTGATATCAATATGCCTACAATAATAACTATTGTAATATTTGTGTTTCTTTTTGATTAATTTACTATACTTACAAGTGACTTATTTTGAATTCTTTACACACATTAAAGATACGAAAGAATATTGCACAAATGGTACTTCTAAAATGTGGGTACAATAAAATACAAAATACAGTCTTGTAAACAATAGTTTTAAGAGGGAGTTTATCGCTTATAGTTATGTTTGGCACAACAACCTTTAACGCTCTTTTAGTGATCAGAACTGGGAAGAAACATGTTAAACTAGTTCATATCATTTTTCGAAGTCGTCCGGTTTTGTAATGCTGGGGTGCTAACCCTAATGTCCTCAGAACCTCAGCTTTAGCGCTCAGTGTGTCGGCTGCGAAGTACGCTGCACCAGCATGGAATGCATCGTCACATGCAAAAAAGGTTGACATTGCAGTCAATGACATGGCTCGGATTGTAACTGGGTGTTTGAAACCAACCCCAGTACACAAACTTTTCTATCATAGGGATCGCCCCTCCATCAATCCGACGTGATGTCGCTGCCGACGCAGAAAGGACTAAGCAAGAGACAGACCCTCGTCACCCATTACACGGCCACCAACCTGCAGAGCGACGGCTTCGGTCCAGAAAGAGCTTTTTATCACGGACACGAGTCCTGGATGGATCACTCTCAAGCAATCGGGTGGCAAGGTGGGAGGCAACGTTGACTAACCCTCCCATACCAGTCAGGGAGGAACTGGCTCCTGGTGGAGGCCTTCATTACACGGTGTGGAAGACCCTAAATCGAATTAGGGCCGAGGTACCAAAATGCAAGACAAACATGCAGAAATGGGGTCTCTTACCAGACGAAGAAAACATCTTGTGCGCGTGTGGTGCTGTTCAGGATCCTGGCCATCTGCTGATCAGCCCACGCCTAGACCAGTCTTGCACATTAGATGATCTTTTATATGCAAATGACAAAGCCTTATCGGTAGCTAATTTTTGGAAAAGCGAAGTCTGATTTCCGGACACGGAAAGTAAGAAAGTAAGTTTATATCAAACGTTGTTGGTTTATAAGTTTTAGCCTTTCACAAACTAAGAAAATACAGAACAATTAGTTGCATGTTAAACGAAATGACAGGCCATCCTAATTAAAACATTTATCCTTATACCTTAACATTAATAAAATATGCTTCAATTTAAAATTAAAACTTTATTTTTAATTATAAATTTCAAGGGGTAGGAGACGTTCTACATTAATGAAAGGTTTCCTTCTCTCTACTTAAGTGTATTATGGCTAAAAGAGGTTATTATTTGAGAGTGGAATGGCAATTGCAGTGATGGTTAATTTAGCTAATTAGTCCAGCCTGTTGTATTCTCAGAGAATTTTAACAAAATGGATCTTAAATTGCAACCACTAAAGCAAGTGGTATCTTGTACTCGGAGCAAAAAATGTTATTAGAATGCAATCATTTTATTAATAAACTTGCCATAGGAGTACTGCTTTCATATAACTTACTAAGGCGATGTGAAACAGTAAAATGTATTAATAATTTTAGTTTATAAGGACTTAAAAACTATTGACTAGTGTGTGTTTTCAATATAGTGAGTAATTATTTCTATCCAAGCGAAACGGCTTTGCATATGTTTTTCATGTGTCAATATGGAGCCAAGCTGGCTTGTAAAGTTGCCATGTTATAAAGAAATGACTATCGTTGAACACTGATGCAATGCAATATTAACAACACAAAACGATGCTTGCTAGTCGCGTAGTAAAACGGCAAAACTGTCACGTACGCTTTATAAATTTTTACTCTCATTCATAGTTTACCCTTGCACTACGGTGGGGGATAAAATGCTATCGATTTCAACTGAGATTAACTGCATTACATGATTAACATATCTTAGATGATTCGTTCGAGTTTCATAAGGTGCGGTTGGAAAAACTCAAAGCTAAAATAGTTTATGTGAAGAACAAATTGGCGGATATGTGTTTGAAAAAGTGATTTTTATTTTCATTCTTGGTTTTATTATTAATTTGACTAATTGAACCATCTCCCGGAGCTTTTCTATTTACTGACGGAACATTCTGTATAATGTAGCATTGATTATCATTTTATGATCCACCTAGTGAGATTGGCTAAAGATATGAATAACTGAATTATTTACATACGAAAACATCTTTTTGGTTATCAAAATGAGCTGATCAAAATATTTTCAAACTATCAAACCTAGTAAATAATGTTTCTATACAAATTGCGAGTAAACAGCTAAGAGAAGAAATTTATATTTAATCACATTTTTGCGCTCACTAATGAATAATTCCTGTTTACTTTATCTACCGAAATATTCACTAATCTTCTAAGAAGCCTTTATAATACTTTTGCAGTTTCCGTTATTCTATGTAAAACTCACTTCTTTTGCCAAGAATAATTAAAATGTTTAATCGGTATGTCAAGAGTAATTGAGTTTAACTCTTGAGATAACAAAGTTCATTAAATATTATCATTTACTATCCAATAACTTAACAGATACAGATTGAACATATCTACTGTTTACAGGAATTTTATGAAAATGGGAGTAAGACTAATAGAGGACTTAGGTGGTCTCAAATTTGTTATCAGTGAGTGACGTCACCGTGAGCGTTTGCTTGACTTAGGATTATCTTGAGTTTCAAAGCTACTCCCCCGGGCTGACGTCACTTCTGAGATAAATTAAGAAGGACCTCAAGTGATATAAACAATATTTATTGAAATTATTGTAACAAAGGTATAGTTATAGATATCGGTAGAAGGCTGCGAGATGTAAAATATAGCATGACGTTTATTCAAATTTTAAAACAATTTACAGGTGTTATTTGTCGGTTTAATTCCTTTTGATTCTAGAATTACGTCAAAGCCAAAAATAAATAATATCTTTAGATATTTTGTTAACTTAAAAAAAAAATCACGTGACAACAAATTGAAATTAAAAATTTATTTCCAAACATCAAAGTGTAGAAGATATGATGAATCATGAATCCTGCCATTAACATGATATTTAGAGTTTAGTACTGTTGATTTCATAGTTAGTTTCTAGAGTAAAATAGCCATTAGCAGTGGATAAAACATAGATAATGTTGTTATAGAGATTTAATATAACCTCACAAATTAATAAGTCATCAATATAAGATACAAAGATAATCACATAGTAGGTTTTAGATTTTTCTTTAAAAATCTCTGAAGCGAAATATATATTTAATTGTTTAGTGTCACATGTTTTAGCAGCCAAGCAGAACATAAAACCTAATATATCTCATAGTCTTAGCTTGTATACATTTAAAAATACAATATACTGTTCGATCACATAAACAATTTTAACAGTAAATTAATACTATAGTGACTCTTGACTTTCAACAACATACAAAACGTAAACTGATATCAGTGGTGTGGTGCCAAAGTAGCGTGTGATATATTTATGTCTGTCAATTAAGTTAAGAGCGTAGTTACGACTTGTGAGGGCGGCGTAGCTGTTACATGAGGCCTGTCTTGTATAGCTCTTGCATACGTTATGTAGCCTATCTGGTGAGCTAGTAATGTTGTAGTTACGACTTGTGAGGGTGGCGTAGCTGTTACATGAGGCCCGTCTTGTACAGCTCTTGCATACGTTATGTAGCCTATCTGGTGAGCTAGTAATGTTGTAGTTACGACTTGTGAGGGGGTGTAACTGTTACATAAGGACTGTCTTGTACAGCTCTTGCATACGTTATGTGGCCTAACTGGTGAGGTAGCTATATGTTGTAGTTAAGGCTTGTGAGGGCGGCTAGATGTTACATGAGACTAGTCTTGTACAGCTCTTGCATGCGATATGTGACCTAGCTGGTGATCTATTCATATGTTGTAGCTACGACTTGTAAGGAGGAGTAGCTGTGTCCTGTATAACTCTCGCATATGTCCCGCCTGGTGATCTATTTATATGTTGTAGCTTTTATTATTAATTGTCCATGGTTGTAGTCACCTCCCAACAATAACCGCTCAACCGCTGTAGTTTAGGTTTAAGAAAATTATTCTACTATATCTACAATCCCAGGTCAAAGCAAAGTTCTGAGGTTTTTTATAACGTGGCAGGAAAAGGGTGGATCTTTTGCTAAATTCATAGCAGGACAGAGTGAAACCAAACAGAGGTTGGGCCAACGAACATATTCCTTAATATACAATAAGTGACATGTGGGTAATTTGAAACGTGTATAGTAGTAAGCTTGAACTTTCCAAATATTCATCAAAATACATTGCAATTTGTTAGAGGTTAACTGTTTAAAAGGACCATGCCAATCTAAGTTTGTTTGTAGCTCTATTAAGAACTAACAACGATAAATTCTTGATCAATGTAAAATAAAACCTTAAAGCTTTACATCCATAAAGTATGCAATCATAAAGTTTTTATTTAATTAAGTGATGACTTTTAAAGGGAGAATAATATCATTGGTGCATTGTTTAGTGAAGCCTTCTCAACCTAAATTAAAATTCTGCTTAATTAAATATTGTTGTTGCGTCTAATTTTCTTGTGAAATGTTTAATTAAATTTTCTTTGCCTGATTGAATCTGGATTTGATATTAAAACTATAATTATTTTTCATCGGAAATGTTTACAGTTATTACTTTTGTCATACAACGAAATTTAATAAATTAGTTTTATATTTACATCATTACTCGAATATTATCGGGTAAGAGTGGGGCAATAACTCTAGAATATTCATTAGTGTTGGATTTTTTTTAACCTAACCTATAATGAAATTTGATAACATTGTTTCACCATAATTATGTCATAGGCTTGGCTATTTATGAATAGTTTTATTGGTGTAGCTTCCCGTAATAATTTATGAATAATAATAATTTATTATTATTTTTTATTATTTATGAGTAATAATTTATGATAATTTATGAAAGGCTTGGCTGTAGAAATATGGGCTTAACTGCATATTAACACAATTGTTTCATATTCCTGTAGGTTGAAGTAGGGACGCCTTCCAGATGAATCATACGTTTGCGGCACTGAAAATCATACGTTGATTCATAAAAATAAGGAATTATCGTCCATTACCAGAATTACCAAGTGAGCCAACTAGACTCTATAACCGTGGCAAGGATTTGCTAACTTGGATTACAAAGCTAGGTTCGGCTTTGTAAAGACAGTAAACATGATTAAATGCAGATATTTGTACCACACTAGTATCTTAGTGAAGTGACAAAACCTTTAATAAAGACTTCTCTAATCTTATAATCATCTTTAAAGTCTTTAATTACATTTGATTGGTAACTAGTACCTTAGAATTAATGCTGATCAAGAAGTTATTTACACTTAAATATTACAGAAAGGAACTATGTATTAGGTATTTTTTCTGTGACACACCAATGTAATTGACGATAGGTTTTACTAAGGATGCATTTATTTACGTAAGAAATTACTCAATGTCCTGGAGATGTATATCTTATTTATTTTACTTGGATACTAGTTAACCGGTGAAGTGTAATCTGAACATAAGACTGAGGAAATAGAGTAGTTATAATTACGTTAAGAATTTAAAGAAATAACATTTCCGAGTAAAGAACAATACAATTAGAGTATGACATCAACAAATTGGATCAGGTGCACTCTAGGAGTCTTGCTTTCTTTCTGTTTCTCAAAACAACACTTATACTGATCCCTTGTTTTTATTGTATCCTCCATCATAGTTGGTAATAATTAAAGTGAGGTACGAAAATACATTAAAAGCAGTGCGCAATTTAAATATGGTTAGTAAAATACAGTACAATCAATTTCAACCTGAATTTAAAAAAAACACGTAATAGACATCGAAAAACATCGTTGACACATTTAAAAAAAGTATAGTTAAAATAAAAATCCATTCAAATTTTACTTCAACCTCGTCACACCTTATAAAAAAAGGGAAAATCGTAAAAATTGGAAACGTCAATTATGTTGACTTTAGCATTGTTCAATGATATATTTTAAATAAGATATAAGATTATTCCTGCACGCAAATCTAAACGATTGTAACATTTGATGAAGTTCTGAATGAAGTCCACGTGTGTTGCAATAACTGGAGCAGCTAAATTGGCCAATGTCAGTTATCGATGTGGCATTAAATACAGCATGTTTTCAAGATGACTGTTGTGTTGTGTTGTTTTTAACTGTGTTTTAACTGCCAAAGACATTTATTATTTGAAATTTTGGAATGGTGATGATATAGAAGCAAATGTGCATTTTCACAATCATTTCTTCAAAATATTAGTAAATATTAGTTACCATTTCTACCTAATTAAATTTTATTCTGTCTATATGAATATAATTCCAATTTTTTCCCAAGTTTCAAATAACTTGAGGTTTACACGGGTTTTAAAATTTTAGCGCGTTAAAACCTATTATGAAGCTTATAGGTTAGCATTTCGTACTTCGTATAAGAGTGATGGGTTTCGGTTTCCGGCACACCCACATATCAGGGTCTGGACCGTTTCCCCAAAAGCGTTCGTTTATCCTCTATACCCCCTAAAAGATCACAGGAAATTACAAAACTAAAACAAGTTGCCCTGTTAGTTTCCATCCTATTATGAAGATACCAAGGCAGAAAGATGCAGAGAGAGGTGTGTAGGATCGTGACATTTAATTAGATGACGTCAACAAAGTGAAGAGGCTTTTACAGTGAGCTCACTTGTCTGTAGTTATCTTGTAACTTTACAAGACCTAACTATCTCTGCATTGACAACACTTTTCATTTAATAAATTAGAACTCTCTACATGCGTATATTATTTTCAGTCAATCAATAATAATAAATAGTTTTTTTATCCGGTTCCATTTGATGGCATAAGTCAACTACACCCTTTTGTGATTTTGCAGTTATTATCCGCAATGAGTAGCTTTTTTCGTAGTTTTCAGTTATATTTATCACTTTATGACGTTATTTTTAAATAGTTACGGAATATTTAACGATTACTGTTTATTTGCTGTGACTTATTCCGAAGAAAAATTATCTAATACATATTTTAAAATCACACTAAAGATAAAAAATTCATAATAGGCTATCTGTAGCGGTTTCATAGTTTTATTTTATTTTAAGCTCAAAAACCTCAATTAACCTAAAAAGACAGCTAAAAAGCTCAATAACCTCTCATGTAACTTTTAAGTACAGTAAAGAAATATTCTACCTGTTTTAAAACACACTAATAAACTGTTTGGATAATGTTACGACCACGCTGCTTTTAAATACTACATGCTACTAACACGTACATGTTTAAATACTAACATGCTACACCAGATGAAATACTTAAATCTCTCATATTTTAACGATAATATTTAAAGGTATAAGGGTATTTAAACTATTTATTTCCAAATAGTTAGTGCGTAATTTGTATGCCAATTTACATATTTTATGTTTTACGAGGTATAACTAAAAAACATGATAAGTAGGCAGTCAGTATGGTTTTCAACAGTTTTAATGCTGAAACCGAGACCCTTACACTTAATATTCCATATTTTCTGAGGGTTAAAGCCTCTTAACCGGTGTGGTAAAAGCCTATCCTAAAGAGTAATAATGGGTACCGGATAATATTTCTTCATCAACTCTTGTGATTTCATAGTCAATAGACACTATTTTACTTCAAACCTCTTAAGCTGTAAAGTAATTATTACATGGTACAATGTTTACGAGGAGTTAAATGACATACTGTACAGTAGTTACTTGTGTGTATATTCTACTTTAGTACTTGCAGCTGGGCATAGTTTTGATTATTGTTAAATTTGATGTAAGCGTCATGTAAATTTAATTGATCTTTTGAGACGTTCATTGATCTTTCCTATGGACGTTGGTTATTACTGATACCAGATTGCTCTTATACATTAATTGCACTTTAATAACATGTTTATACTGTATTTTGCAGAATATTGTTACATTTACATAAAGCTTTAAGGTGTTAAAGTCCCAATGATTGATTTTACAGATAGTAAAATATTGATTCAACTGTTTTTGGTTGCAATAACACATATCCAATCCAAGCTCATTTTCTTGAAGTTAAAATTGTATATCATTGGGTGTTGGAAACCTCGGATGTATCTTATAACATTATTGTAACAACAATAATGTTATTGACATATTATTATTAACAAGTGATTGTACCTTCCTCATTTCTCAACTATCTACACTATTTTCTTTGATAATTTGTTAGTGTAAAAGGTTGCGTGTAAATAGATTGATGTACTAATCTTCATAATCCACATAGTACTGCACTACAGCCGTTTCGGAGATTACTCCATCGTCGAATACATCAAACTAAATCATACTTTTTGCATTTAAAACGAAATGTCTTCATTTGCATTGCGTCAACGATTATTTAAGTATTACATATTTAACACACGACACAGCACGAAAACATTATTACAGTACTGTATTAACATATATAGCTTGTGGATTGCGAGGGTGCTATGGAGTTATTAATACATCCATCTTCTTTCATTAATTTAGTTTACCTATTTATTATGAAAGTAAACAATGCTGTTATATGAAACTTTTCAACTCTAAGAACTTAAATGAAACTGCTTTAAGAAAACTGTCGTAGGTACCTAATCAATTAATGTTTATGATTCTATTGAGATGGTGGTTTAAATTACAAGTTTAGTGCTCATGTAAGGTTCGAGGAATGACTCGACCAACAATTCTACGCTATGTACCAGCATTAGGTTATGCGTCAGTCGACGACATGAATTAAAAACAAAATGGTAGATATATTTCAAACGTTTCAGAAATACTTTGAGGAACTATCTGTATTCTAAATACATTTTCTAAATCTTACTTTAACACATGTGGAAATAGTTGATCGAGTATCACAAAGGTAAGAGCTACGTAAGGCAGTTCAGTTTAAAGCACAGAGTTCAAATATCAGTTAAATATTTAACATTTATGTTAATTTAAAAGTATTTTTTGTGCTTTAAATTGGCTGATTTCATGTTTAAAAGAAAAGGCACTATCCCCTGGTTTGATCACAATGTAATGTTTGCTGTTAACGTGTATCTGGAAGTGGAAACCTTAACCAATAAATATCGCTATGAAAAATTGACCAAAAATGCTAACGGGTTGAATTGATCCTTCTTATAATTCAACTACTTAATTAATGGTTGCAAATGTAATATGTCATATGTATTTAACAGATTTTTTCACCACACTATGATGTTTTTAGCTGTTTTACATACGTTAATTGGTGGCTGAAAGTTACGTTTTGCTGGCCATGCCAGCTGTCATCGTTATTTGGGGACCGAGCAGGTTTTTACATCACTTGGGCCGCAAAATCAGCTGTCCGCTTACTTTCTTAAAAAACATGAATGCATATTAAATACACAATCAGTATCCATAGCGTTACAATACAATTGTATTATTGTCACCGCTGCCTAGCAACTAACTATTATTATTTTTGCTGATTCCTCAAATTATTTCTTCACATAACCTTAAAGTTGTTGTTAGGTTGACTATCAGTGTGCATTAGTATTGTGGTGAATAGTGGTGAATAGTTTTAATAGGGTATAGTATGGTGAAAAATAGCGTTCGTACCACGGACCAAAATGGTTTTGCAGCTCTCGATCGTTTTAAGTTCTCGACTTCGTCTCAAACTTAAAAAAATCTCGAGTCGGCAAAACCTCAATTTCGGTCCTAGGTACGAAATAAACTATTACAGCCCTCCGCAACAAACAGTATATTTGATCATTTATCCCGGCAATAAGGTTGTCGATCCCTTCATAAACCTTATCTCTACTAGAGATGTAAGGCGACCCCGTGATATACATTTTACGAATCATAAAAATGTTAACTTCAAGAGGCGACGCGACGTAAAATGAGGATCTTTATTGTTGTCACTTGATTGTATCTGTATCATCGTCTGTTAATGCTGGGGTATATTTTATGTAACCTTTTATGTTGGCAGAACTACCACCTTTGTTTCCAAATAGTACAAAGTAGCTCATAATTATATGAACTGTACGAGACACCTTTCTCGACTGTATGACCATTTTGTACGTCTCGTCACCATATTATATTAATTTATCATAGAATGTTTGATAAAAGTGTTCCAATAATGAAAAAAGGGTTTCTTTTACAGGTGGAACTTTAGAGTAAGGGGAGTTCTGAGCTACTGGGTTGTGCATATACTATTAGATACAACTAAGAATTGGAAAATGCAGAAAGAAGTAATAAAATAAACAAATCGAAAAACAATACAACAAATTATTTTGAGTAACTAAATGTTTTAGTTAAATAAAATGAGTACGATAAATTAATTGATATCAGCAAACGTGGCATTTGTTTCTTTGTTGTTTTAAACTGAACTTGTATATTGTACTAGAACTAAAGTCACGTGGCTTTAAATAGTACATTACGCTTCCTCTTTACTCTAACTAATTGATGGTGGAAGGTTGCACAACATCAATTGATTAGGTGGAAGGTTGCACATTATCAATTGATTAGGTAAGGGTTCGGGGCTTTAAGATGGCATTAGTTGACTGAGGGGAGAGGATAAAGTTTATATATTGGCCTAACTAACCATCTTACATCATGTGATCTGATGTCTACTCAACTGATTAGTGGTTCGTCTTGACTGCTTGGGAAGAGTAACTGATACATCCCAGTTTGCAACTAACTATGCAATGATAAAACGGTAAAAAACCTTCATTTCTTGCATATAATAGATTTTTTTGACGTTGAACGGCATTACAAGTTGAAATATTTATTCATGCGGTTCCATTTAAATCCTATTAAACCTTGTCTTATATCTGTTTGCACGAGATGGACGACAACAATACTAACTCTACTGGGTTGAAATTTCCCAAAATTTTGATTAAAACATTGATAAAATGGCCTACTTATGCCCTTTGAAATTCTCTCACACTTCGACCCGTCACAGTCCACAGCTTTTAGGTAGAACTTTTGGAAGTACATCGATTTGTTTTTTGGCAACGAAAAGACAAAATCACACATTTAAACTTTTGTTCTAAGAAATTCACATTGTTTTGTTTCGATAATGTTTTAAATTTTATTCTGTCATGCTAAAAGAAAACCTTTTACCCTAAAGTCAAGAAAAACAATTGCGTTGAAATTAATTTTTACTGTTTTTATATTCATTGTAAAAAAAACAAAAAAACAATACATTGCAAAATAGATAAGGTATTATAAGCAAAACATTGCTGACGGCCTTTAGGATAAAATAGAATCCTTATATATAATACGTGAAGGCGATTTCTACAAAACACTACTCCTCCGTTAATAATGGACGGATTTTTACAAACGACGTGTCAAAATAAAGTATTTTTTATGTAGACGCCCCCTTTCACCAATTCCTGTAATAAAAATCCTCGGGCTTTGCCCCACAGGCCATCAAAGTTGGAGTTTCTCCCATAAGATTAACATGGGGGAATCTAAATATTTAATTGGAAACTTTGTCCCCACTAATTTGAGAGAACGGCTGGGCGTAGAAACTTGGTAGATGTGCCTAAAGAAAGGTCTTGGTCTATAGATGAGTTATCAAAAGAAAAACGAAGCAAAATCCCTTAGGACTCTGCCCCAGAAGCCTTTAAAGATCCCTCCACAGAGTTGTTTACATTTTGGCCATGAATAATACTTTTTCATGAAACAGCTGTTCATTTTTAAATTGTATTTCAAGAATTCTACCAAATCAGTATTTGCAATGTTATTTTCTGATTTTAAAATTGATTTTCTTCTTTATCATGTCATGTTTTGAAATATAACGTTCCGTTACGAAATCAGTGGAAAATCCTTTTATCACAGCAATTCTCAAATTATTCCTTTATTCCTTATTGAACTATCTTATATCTATTGTACGGGTTGGTGTCTGCCTTTTTCACCACTTTTGCCTACTTTTATCATATTATTCTACACATATCAAATATGTATGTAGAAATATCTGCTCTTATCGTGTCTAATAAAATCCAAACATAGAAACCTTGCCAAAAATGGTATCCAACTTGACAAATTATTTGCACCTGCCTATATTAAAAACTTCGGCCTACTGGGTTGGTAACATAATTGAAAATAACACGGCATTTTGGCTGTAAAATATGGTACAAAGAGAAAATACTATTTAAGCAGCAACTGTAATGACAGAAAGGTCATATTCCTTTTAAACTAGATCAAATAATCCTAACGTTGATTAACAATATGTAAACGTAATATGTCAATATATACGTAACAGTCAATTTACAGTATTTTTGCTTTATGGAAATGTCCCATTGCTATGTAATTTGCATTATTTGTTGCCAATGAAGCCGGAAGACCATATTAACTAGGAGGCCCCTAACAGTTCAAGAATAAAAGCCAACTTCACTTCAAGTGTTCCACTACACCTAACACCTAACATTCCGTAGAGAGATTATATTGACAACTTTATGTTATTGATAAGGCTGAGGCAACTAACTGACATCCCTCATGTCAAGGAATTCCAGCTTTAACAGTAACCCCACAATCAATTTCTCAAAACTATGCTAGAGGGTTCATTCATTGGCACAGAAGTACGATATGAACTGACGCGAAGGAAAAATCAAACTTACACTGTAACTGATAATACCTCTCTTTGAAGTTAGAATATGTCTTCCCAAAAAATATTTTCTTTTGAAATAAAATCATATTACACTGATAAAATCACGGAAGTGTTTAACTATAAAATATCTGCCAATACGATTTTATGTACTATTTAAAGGTTCTTCTAAAGGAAGAGATACCATATAACATACTAATAATAACTCCGATGACGTACGGTATGTGTAATATTTTATTCATTGAATGATCAACCAAATTTGGCAACTAACGCAATTAATATCATTATTGTTTTTACACTTATTACTCTTTAAACAATGCTAAATGCTCAAAATATGTATATTTCACCCAATTTATCGCAGTTAGATGAATGAATGTAACCCTTGAAAGTAACCGTCGATTTCGACGGGTTTCACCTAGTACATAATGATGGTTGACAATTATAATTTTAATTGGAGCGTGGATCATTATAAGAATTGGAAATTGTTTTATAAACTTTTCTAGGATAAGTTTATAAGTATTATAATTATAACTTATATATTGTACTTATATATATATATATATATATTATAAGTATATTATACATTTTATAAGTAGGGTGAAGTAGGGTATGAAAGGTTCAAAAGTACGGTTATACTTGAAAAAGAATTCATATCAACTTATTGTACAATGTATAGAGTTATACAATTATGACCTTTTATGGTTTGATTTTTCTTTGTAAGAAAATTACGTGTATTTTTAAAGTTTGAAGTAATAGTAACATTTAGGATGCAGGCGATGGCTCCCGGTGGCCATTCCTTTTTTTAAAGCCATCTGTCTTTATAAATCTCATTAATGTCTAAGTAACACAGTACCCATCGACTTTTCATTTACACCCTTAGATTTCAAGCAAAGTTTTATTATTTTTGGAAGTAGCCTTCTGTAATAATGATAGCTGTGAAATATTATTTGTGCGTTGTAGAAATGTAATAAAAATGTAAAAAGGTTGTGTCCGTTTCTATAAAAGCATTCTTTGCTCACATAAATATATGTAAGAACCCTATCGGAATATTTTACCAAGGTTTTTACAAGGGTTGATCGCTATTTTATAATGTTTTGAAAATCATGCTAAGCCTATAATAAGTTGTTTGCCAATATCATAGACTGGAGATAATTTATGTGTTTAAATGATAAAACTATGACGATAAAATGATATTACTATTCCTCAAAACAATATTTTACAGTATGAATTTATTTAATTTTACCGGGACTTATTTGTTAAAACTTCACAATGTTGCTTTTTTACATAGTAGGGGCCTATTTTTTACAATTGAACAAGTTATTGACTGTTGAGTTTTGATAAAAAGACACAAAAATACCACGTTCATTCAGGATATTTAAACCGTAATGTATTTTTCCTAAACCTCACTTTGGTTTCCTTACTTCAAAAAGATAAAGAAAGTGATCTGTTCATTGGTTGTACAAACTGGGATGATATTAGTGAAAGAACTAGCATTAATATTGACGAATGTGTTTACTGATAATGTTATTGATTAAATAATAGGAAACCCATGAATGATCAATCTATAACAGGTTCAAATTGTAAAGGTACGAAGCTGGTTGAGCAGTTTGTTGTATCTGATAAGTAAACTGGTTTGAAATATAGTAATATAGCTTCTGCCAAACAAAAGAATGCTTTATATGCTGATTCATTTTAAGTGCTAAACAAATAGTTGTAATATGGTAGAAGAAAACTAAAGCAAAGCAATATCGGTGGTAGAAAACAATACTCGATCGCGTGGATCGACAGCAAAACTGTCACGTCCGCATTATAAGTGTTTTGTCTCATTCATAGTTTACCCTTGCACTGCTGTTGGATATGAAAGGACATAGAATCCAACTACGGTTGGCTGCACTTATACCACTTGTGTGAACTTACATGATATGAGCGGAAACGCCATTTATAAGTTGGCTTTACACGTTGGTTTTAACCGTTCAGTAGTAAGGTCAACTACAAACAGCTATCACCACATGTTCTGGGAAATAGTATATAACCAATATATAACTGTATTGAGATGATATAGAAAACGTTGGTTACTTTCCGAACATTGATTTTGCAGCATTGATTTTATATAGCACTGAGTTGGATTAGGCTTAATGTATGAATATCTGAATATAAGGGGATATGATTTTATGTAAGGTACGATTTGAAAATAAAGTGTGAACTATTCTCTAAAATCTTTTGTCTGGGTATAAAATGAATTTTTATTGGAAGTAGACAGCACAATAAAACCAAATAGCGTTTGACTCGTAATATTGGTCAACACATCTTTAAAGATATAACACATTTAAATCTGATGACTTATTTAAAGATATGATGATTTATGTAATTTATACTTTCAATTACATACAATATGAACAAATTGGTAGTTCCCTACTACTGGAGGATAATTAAAATGCGAACAAGAAACAGCTTGGTATTTAATCCACCTCTCTTGCGCTCTCTAATGTAAAATTACCCTCAGTTAATTCACCAAAAGTGTTCGACCAATCTTCCTAAGATGCCTTTACATTGCTTTGTACAGTTTCTTTTATTAATTTCTTTCTTTTGGCAAAAATTCAAATCTTTACTATTGCCAAACATTTTATCTGGTTAAATGATGCTAAATCATTGTGTTTTGATCTTTTGCGTGAACAGATTTTGATTTCTGTTTTTGACAGAGGTATCTTACTGCTGAAAGAAGTTGTTTTTACTAAGCTCAAATGGTTAATAGTTTTGAAGAACCCAATTAAATTAGTAGGCCTACAGGCTAAAAGAGATCGACAATACTAGGTATCAAGTTAACAATGTTGTCAGCCTCAAGTTGGTTATCTGTAAGTGACGTCACCGTGAGCGTTTACTTGACTTGAGATAATCTTGAGATCAACAGCTACTCCCTCGGGCTGACATTACTTCTGAGATAATTTGAAGAAAAGAAAAACAAAAGCGATTGTAAGAATATATATATTGAAACTGCTTTGTAAGTAGCGTATAGTAGTAAAACTATTTCGATGGAAATCTTAGAAGGTAAATTGGGTAAATTACATGACATTGATTCCATATTTGAAAGATTTACAAAATATTGGTTATTTATAGAATTTGGTTCGATTCTAATTATATGTTTTCAACTAAAGATTAATAAATAAAATTTTAAAACAAATTACATAGCCTGATAAAAAAGTGGTAGACCTACTAAAATTCTTAAATAAAAGAGGGGCAAAATAAAAAAACGAACAAAATATGGACGGAAATTATATATTGTAACAACAAAAAACTGTAAAAAATAAAAAAAATAAAACGTTTCTGCTTGAAAATATAAAAAGAGAAATGATGTAGCAATGGTTGCAAATTCACAATTAATATTGGACTATCAAATTGAAGAATATTGTATTAGGGGCAATCTAATTTTACTGAACCTATATAGAACAAATTAATAGTCACAAATATACACCAGCCAAATGAAAAAAAAAAACCTCATACTCTAAAGCAAGTCTAAGTAATAATTATATAATTGTATCGTCAATGTAGGATATTGGAAAATAACTTATCACGGACTTAACATGCAATTTAGAAGGATATATATGTACACGTTAATTTACTTTAAACACCAGGATTGCCCATGAATAAGTTAACCATGATAATTAATACGTTTTCTATTTGTTTTGCATAATTTTTAAGTTGTATTGTTATGAAAAATACACTTTAAATACAACCACAAAACCCTTACCAATAATTACTTGCTATCGAAACGAGGCATTGGTTCCTTATGCCGAAGATGTTTAAATATATAATGTTAAGAGTCTAGCTATATTGAATTGGGTTCTTAAATAGCCGTTAGAACATACAATAGTTGTGTTTTTATATTATGATTGTATAAACATTTCCACTTTAGACAACTAACATTTCCAAGTAAAGAACAATACAATTAGAGTATGACATCAACAAATTGGACCAGGTGCGCTCTAGGAGTCTTGCTTTCTTTCATCTTATCAAAACAACACTCGTACTGATCCCTTGTTTTTTCTTATACTTCGCGTAGTTCTTTGAAATAACTTCATACTATGGGCATATTGTTAAAAGAATTGTGTACCTTAAATGTAGTGAAAAAAAGTATTTTACAATATTCATCCCTAATATTTTAAACGATAAATACGGGTGTGACATTGAATCGTATTTTTGATGATAGAAAATATTTTGGTTTAATTGCTTGGTTCTAGGCAAAGTATTATTATTTTTTAACCATTTATTTTTGTCTAGTTATGTACAGGATTCGTAATAACAATACACATACACACATCACATAGAATATACATGTTGATATAGTCCATGGACAATTACTTGTGAGGTGTGTATGTTTATGATGAGTCCTGGATATCACCACTAGATAAAACAAAGGTAATTGAAGCCCATAAATAGTTTTTAGTCAATTATTTTGTAATAAATGAGTAAAAATGGATACCGGGTAGAGTTACATTACGTCAATAAAGCTAAACATGAAATCCCAAGTTGTACATGGATTTGCCTACACGATAAATGCATCGTATAATCTATAACTAAATGGCAATGAAATATATGGATGTTATTTAATCTGCAAAACATTTACACAGAATCAGCTAAATCACCCAATTTCAACTATCGATGTGGCATTATAGTAGTGACTTCTGTGAACCATTGTTTTCATTGTGGGTTTGCTATTAAAAAGCAACTCTCAATTTAATTTGTTTAATCGGTAAACCAACCTCAAATACGAAACAGCCAAACGAAAATACATACATTTTTGAATCGGGATGGAAACTAAGAGATTTCATATTTTTAGTATAAGATTCAACAAATATTTTAGGAATATTTTTTCTATCAGTTTTATGTTGTTTTATTCGCTTTGGTCCTCATAAAGAATAATTAACTTTAAATAATTTTACTATGAAATATATTTTTCAATCATCCTATCTCTAGCCTATTATGAAGAAACCAAGATAGAAGGATGCAGACAAGGTTGTGTAAGATTGTGACATTTAATTAGATGACGTCAACAAAGTGAAGAGGCTCTTGCTCTGACAGTGAGCTTACTTGTCCGTAGTTATCTTGTAACTTTACAAGACCTAACTATCTCTGCATTGACAACATTTTTAATCTAATAAATTGTATTTTTTCAATTCCAATGCGCTCCTATGGCCAAGCACTATTGTTTGGATCGGTAGGAATTTTCATCGCGTACTGTAAATTTCAATAGGTCAATAGTATCCATTAGTAGCTCTGTGTGTACAATATAAGTAGTTAAATGAGAAAATATTTTGTTGTATTACTTTACCTGACAGATCCACTACAATGTATACAAGATCAAAAATGACTGCATCCTATCTCTTACATTCTAATTGATTTGAGCTTAAGTTTACATTACCTTTGAAAATCATACAATATAAATACGTTGTCTTAAATTGCGAAAACATATATTTCTGTATGCAGAAAACTGAGTCTTACACTTAGTATTACATATTTTCAGAGACACATTTTCTTAACCACAGAGGTAAAAATATAACTCTATGATAAATAATAATGAATACCGAAACATATTGCTTCTTCAACCTGGCATGGTTTCAAAGATAATAAACAACGTCTTACTGCATATAAAGTGTTTTCTGAATATAATATATTATACAGTAGTTTGAATTATGTCATTTCTAAAATCTTAAATAATTAACAGTAAACTCACTATTGCCATAAATATTTTTCAATATTTAATACATTTCAGTTACTTTTTTGTCAGCTAATTGTTTTAAAACCACAAGGCATTGTTTGCAATAGACTATGGTAATGGCTTTTAAATGTTGTATAAGTTTTCGTTGCTCGTCATAGAATAATAATTATAATTATAATATTAATTATTAATATTGAATTTTTGTCATTCTTAGAAGTAATTTTAGACTATTAATAATTTTTAGCTTAATTAAAAAGCTTCCCATAAACATGACTTCCCTGTCATTAAAAAAGTAGCATATGATTTTGATTACGTTACGCTTTTGATCATAATCCCCCCAAAACATACTTAGCCATGAATTTGTACTAAATGAAGTTTAACTATTGACCCATTGAGGGTCAGCCATTGATCTATTGGAAGATTCTAGAGTTTTTGTTGAAAATGAAATAAGATGATTTAGGCCTGCTGACATTAGTTTAGATTCTTTAGTCTAATGTAAGAATTATCCCATTTTGTTCGTTAATTTAACGATAAAAAATAAAACGATAAGATATACAATACCAGCAAATATTATTCAGCTTAAGCTTTAGTTGTCAACACAACTTGAGGCCATCAATATATACCCGTTTATTGCTAAGTTGATGCACTATATTACAATAAGCACGTTTATTTATCTCATAAATGGATTTATCTTTCTCATTTACAGTGTTTTGATTTTGAATAACAGAGATAAGATTATTAGGGATCAGTTTGAGCGTCCAGAGATGTCATTCGCCAGTTGAGCACATCCAACTTGGGACTTGGTATTGCTCAAAGTTACCAGAGAGAAACAGTTTGGCTCCTACAGACCGTGTCTTGACATCTGCAGCTATAGTCAACTACTGTACAGCTTAGATGGAACTTGGCCACGATATTTATGCTCTGATAACTGCTAGCAAAGGATATTCAACTGTCGAAGACATTGAAACGTGCTACTGTATAGACTTCTAGTTTAGTCTGGTTCTCTGAATACCCTAACAACAATGGACAGGCTCATCAATAAGCATTAACTTATAGACTTATTTACAACAAATACAATAGTACAAATAAGCTTACAACACATGAGTTTATTATCAAGTGTGACCAGGTATATATCATTTTGATTAATTTTCATACAAGTAGTTTTCTCTTACTATATGTTCTTTACTATATGTCCTCGTACTATATGTACTATCTCTAACGTTATGTGTTAACTAATGTGCTAGAGATAAAACAAATTAAATTATTTCGATACCATACTAAACGTAGTAAAAATACGTAGTAAAAATTGGTAGGAATGATTCTTTTGTTCTTTCCAATCCAATTAGGTTTATGGCCCATGGAAAATAAAACCACCATTATAATTCCTGATTTGTGTTACCTCTGTCTCCCTGGACATAAAACGAAGCGCATTTCATTATAAAATACTCATTGTATCAATTTGTATTTTGAGTCATGCCCTACATCTGTTGAAGGTAGAAATATAGTCTAGTAGTGTCATCATGTATTGTGTTATTTACCATCGTACTCAGCTGCATAGTACAATACACAAGTTAATACCGTGTTTCAACAAATAACTCCTGTACTGTATTTTATAATAGAGTCTTACTTAAAACGTACATGCATAATTCCAGCCTTTAAACATAGAATGGATGTATTTGATAGCAATGTCGCAATGTGTATGTAACAAACATTCTTTATCAACAACAATATGATTTGAAAAAGTTTTTCCATCAGTTATAACGCATTCAAGGTTGAATAATTTTTTGAGTGGCAACGTCAGTAAATCCTTTCTGAAATCTGCCAACTTAGCATCTTTCGTTAATATATTGTTTTTTAGTGCCTAATAAATATTATTGTTAATTAAATATTTTACATGATTAAAATATAAGGACCAACTAGAGATGATCATTACCAATACTTAAAATGCAAAATGTAATTTCAATGGTGAAGCTAAGGAGAGAATTATTTATTAACAGAATGTTTTACTTAACGGCTGGTTTTGTACCGCCTCGACAGTCAAGTAGAAGATGTTTTCCTGAATTGCGCTTGCCATTCACGATCCTCGCTATTGAAATAACCTCTTACATTTATTAAGATTATTAAGAAGATTTTAGTTTATTAAATAACAAATATGTTTTATAATCTTTTTACAGATTATGAATATAATTTAATTCCCCCAATTTAGCAAATATCCAATAATATTTAGCTACAAAAATATTTAGCATTTTGGCAATAGTATTTTTACATAATGAATAACAAATTGATGGATGGGGTGAATGACAACGACTGTAGTCAACTCTTTAGGACTTTTTGAAATAACTTTTGATGTGTCAAAAAACTTTCCGGATCTTAAAATAGAGAAATTAAGGTATAAAAGGGATCAAGTTATATAATGTATATCCAAGACTCTTTATCTAGTTTCATAATCTGTTGTGAGATCAACGAAGATATACGACGGCTCTGTTTTGCTGTCAAACCCATCGTTAATAAATGACGTCGAAGCAAGAACATGGCGATGGTCATATTAATTACGTCGGAGTATTTCAGACTTCCAGAACTGACCTAGTGCTATGATCATCGATAGCTAGAGTGCTCGCGTCAGCTTGATTGCTAGTTTCGTCAGCTGAGGTGCTAGGACTCATCAGCTGTGGTACTAGGACTCGTCAGCTGTGGTGCTAGGACTCATCAGCTGTGGTGCTAGGACTCATCAGCTGTGGTGCTAGGACTCATCAGCTGTGGTGCTAGGACTCGTCAGCTGTGGTACTAGGACACGTCAGCTGTGGTGCTAGGACTCGTCAGCTGTGGTGCTAGGACTCGTCAGCTGTGGTACTAGGACTCATCAGATGTGGTGCTAGGACTCATCAGCTGTGGTGCTAGGACTCGTCAGCTTTGGTGCTAGGACTCGTCAGCTGTGGTGCTAGGACTCGTCAGCTGTGATGCTAGGACTCGTCAGCTGTGGTGCTAGGACTCGTCAGCTGGAGTGGTGCTAGGACTAGTCAGCTGGAGTGGTGCTAGTTTTCGTCAGCTGTGGTGCTAGCTAGGACTCGTCAGCTGTGGTGCTAGGACTCGTCAGCTGTGGTGCTAGGACTCGTCATCTAGAGTGATTCTTTTGCTTTTGAAAAAACAGAAATAAAAAAAATAGTCTCAAACCTCCCATTACAGTCCTTAAATTAATACCAAAATGATCCCTACAATTTTCTGCGTCATATTTTAATTTTGATTTAACCTCTACTAATTATGTTCCTCAGAAAATAGTTGACATATTTGTATGTAACAAAACAAATCAATCAGTTATTGAGAGGAGAGCCCACTCTTGGTTTGAAACCTGATAAACAATCTATCTAGGAGATTGAAGGTTAAGTTCCTATACTTGCTTAAGGAGCTGAGTGAACTTTGATTAAACCTAAAGCCCTTGGTTGATTGACAAACTATCGTTGCAGCTTACACGGATTATTATAGATAAAACAGACAGTAGTTACGTTTTTGTATACTATAAACTACTTGATAAAATCTCCAATATAGGCCCTACCATTTCAAAATTAGGTTGCAGAGATAGCTATCCAATTTCAAGGAATAAGATGCAAGATGATATTTATAGTCACAAAAATTCGCAAAATTTACATTATTTAGACAAAACATGAAAGGAAACATTATAAATTAAAATAATACATTAATCATTGTAAAAATACAGAATACAAAAAGTCAACGTTCTATTACTAAACAAGCTTATTTCACCGTCTACACATTTCCTTAGCCAATTAAAGTGTGAACTTACCTTCTCAAGATTCAAACCAAGTATTGTATTATAGCGTTTCAAACTCCCTTATTTTCCAGGTTGGAGCATAATTTCCCCCTCAATCTCTTCTATAACACAAATCCCGCCACTAGATGAGATTCTGGTGTAAATGAGCCTTTGTTTAATCAAATCACCTTCTTTTCAGATGTTTTCCTTCACTTTAATGACGCCTGTTTATCTTTTACCGTCTGCGTGTTTGTTTTCTTTTCTTAACTCCGTGGAAAATATCTTCCAAAAACTTATCATGGATCAGTTAGGTTCTGACGGAAGAAGAAAATACAAACTTTACTAGAATTAATTCCTCTGGAGACAATACTTTACAGTAAAATATATTTAGTCGTTAAGACCCACAGTCTTAACGGTAATAAAGTCAAGCTTTGACTTGATAAAAATGTATTAAAAAAATATCATTATATCTTCAATAACCTTTAGATATAAATTTAAAACATAAACTGCTAATTATTAGGTTTTATCCTATTATTAGTATTAGGATAATTAATAATTAATAATATTAGGATAAGCAGAGGAAAATAATAATAAAAGCAATTATAAAGCGTCAGAACTTGTATTTCTTACCTATAAAATGTTTTCAAATTCAATATATCACAATTTAAATATTAACAGCTGTTGCATTAAAAAGTAGTGTAGAATTATGCATATGGTCGTAATGTAAACAAATCTGAAGAGATAACTTTAAAGGCTTCTGGGGCAGAGTCCCAAGGGAATTTACCTCTTTCCTCTTTTGATGGCTCATCTACAGACCAAGACCTTTCTTTAGAGACCCCTACCAAGTTTTTACGCCCAGCCGTTCTCTCAAATTAGCTCTGACAAAACCCCCGTTTTCCTCCTTAAGAATAACATGGGATGGGAATTTAAAGGCCACGGGGGCAGAGCCCCAAGGAAATTCACCATGTTTCTCTTTTGATGGCTCATCTACAGACCAAGACCTTTCTTTAGACACCTCTACCGAGTTTCTACGCCCAGCCGTTCTCTCAAAATAGCTGTGACAAAGATAAACAGTTTCAAATTAATATAGGCCTATAGATAACATATTTAAATCTGATGACATATTTAAAGATATGATGATTTATGTAATTTATACTTTCAATTACATACAATATAAAAAAGTTGGTAGTTCCCTACTACTGGAGGATAATTAAAATGCGGAGAAGAACAGCTTGGTCTTTAATCACCTCTCTTGCGCTCTCTAATGTAAAATTACCCTCAGTTAATTCACCAAAGTGTTCGACCAATCTTCCTAAGATGCCTTTACATTGCTTTGTACAGTTTCTTTTATTAATTTCTCTCTTTTGGCAAAAAATTTAAATCTTTACCATTGTCAAACATTTAATCTGGTTAAATGATGCTAAAATCATTGTGTTTTGATCTTTTTGCGTGAACAGAATTAGAGTTTTGTAGTTTTTACTAAGCTCAAAAGGTTAAGGTTTTGAAGAACCCAATTCAATTAGTAGGCCTACAGGTTAAAAGAGATCGAAAATACTACGTATCAAGTTAACAATGTTGTTAGCCTCAAGTTGGTTATCTGAGAGTGACGTCACCGTGAGCGTTTACTTGACTTGAGATAATCTTGGGATCAACAGCTACTCCCTCGGGCTGACATTACTTCTGAGATAAATTGAAGAAAAGAAAAAAAACAAAAGCGATTGTAAGAATATCTATTTGAAACTGCTTTGTAAGGAGCGTATAGTAGTAGAACTATTTCGACAGAAAGCTTAGAGTGTAAATTGCATGACATTGATTTAATTTTTGAAAGATTTACAAAACATTGGTTATTTATAGAATTTGGTTTGATTCTAATTACGTTTTAAACTAAAGATCAATAAATAAATTTTTCAAACAAATTATATAATAAAAAAAGTAGTAGGCATACTGAAATTCTTAAATAAAAGAGGGGAAAAATAAAAATAACGCGCAATAAATGGGCGGAAATTATACGTTGTAATAACAAAAAACTGTAAAAAAAAAACTTTTCTGTGAGAAAATATAAAAACAGAAATGATGTAGCAATGGCTCCAAATTTACAATTAATATTGGACTATCAAATTATAGAATACTAGCTGTACCCGCGGGCTTCGCCCCGTTTAGCTTCATAAGTATTCGCATGGCTCATTCACGTCCTGGTTGCAGTTCGTTCGCTACGCTCACTCACCTTTAGGTTGGAGCTCGTTCGCTGCGCTCACTTGCCTTCAGGTTAGCTCGTTCGCTACGCTAACTCGCCTCAAGGTTGAAGTTCGTTCGCTACGCTCACTCACCTTTTGGTTGGAAATTAGCTGTTGTCATAAATAAAAAAAAATTAATAGTGCTGCACCCTGTTGGTAATCCTTGTAACTTTTATGCTGTTGAACATCATAGAACAGAATCAACTTGTTTAATTGAGACAGCTGTTAAGATTCATTAATTCCTTTTAAATATGAAAAATCATAAGATTAACATGGGGAACTACAGAGCCACTGGGGCGGAGCCCGAAAGGGTCTTTGAGATAAGAATATGCTTTAATGTTAATCGGGAATGTGAGCTATCATCATGCCAAATTTCAGCCCAATCCGTCCAGTAGTTTATGCGTGATTGAGCAACAAACACACACACAAACACACACACAAACATACACACAAACATACACACAAACTCACAAACTTTCAGATTTATAATATTAGTAAGATTGTATTAGGTGCAATCTAATTTTAATGAACCTATTTAAAGAACAAATTAATAGAAACAAAATATACACCGGCCAAATTAAATAAACTCTAGAGCAAGTCTAAGTAATAATTATATAATTGTATCGTCAATGTAGGATATTGGAAAATAACTTACACAGACCAACATGTAATTTTGAGGCATATATATGTACATGTTTATTAATTTTAAACACAACTTTTTTGTTATTCGTTTTGCATAATTTTAAAGTTGTATTGTTATAAAATCACACTTTAAATACAACCACAAAACCCTAACCAATGATTACTTGCTATCGAAACGAGGCATTGGTTCCTTATACCGAAGATGTTTAAATATATATTGTTAAGAGTCTAGATAGACTGAATTGGGGTCTTAAATAACCGATAGAACATATAATAGTTGTGTAATTGATATTATGATTGTAGAAACATTTTCACTTTAGAAAACTAACATTTCCAAGTAAAGAACAATACAATTAGAGTATGACATCAACAAATTGGACCAGGTGCGCTCTAGGAGTCTTGCTTTCATTCATCTTATCAAAACAACACTCGTACTGATCCCTGTTTTTTCTTATACTTCGCGTAGTTCTTTAAAATAACTTCATACTATAGGCATATTGTTAAAAGAATTGTGTACCTTAAATATAGTAAAATAAGGTATTGCAAAATATTTATACCTAATATTTTTAACGATAAAAACGTGCAATAGACATTGAATCGAACTTTTGATCATGGTCAATATTTTGGTTTAATTGATTAGCTTCTAGCCAAAGTGATATAATTATTTAACCAATTATTTTTTTTGTGATGTCCAGGATTCGTAATAAAAACACACATACACACATCACATGGAATACATGTTGATATAGTCCATTGACGAATACTTGTGATTTGTGTTTGTTTATGACGAGTCCTCGATATCATCACTAGATAAAACAAAGGTAATTGAAGCCCATAAATAGTTTTCAGTCAATTATTTTGTAAATAATGAGTAAACATGAATACCGAGCAGAATTACATTACGTCACTAAATGTATTGTTTAGCAAGAAAATGGAGATAGAAAGTAAGATTATATCTGCACCGTTTATTTTCAACATTTTGATAATAAAGCTAAACATGAAATCACACGTTGTACATAGATATGCCTAGACGGTAAATGCATCGTACAATCTATAACTAAATGGTAATGCAATATATGGATGTTATTTAATCTGCAAAACATTTATACATGGAATGCAGCGTCACGTAGCTGATCGTGGGGAGATAACAGAAACAGCTAAATCACCCAATTTCAGCTATCGATGTGGCATTACAGTAGTGACTTCTGTGAACCATTGTTTTCATTGTGGGTTCGCAATGAAATTAACAATTAATTTATTTTTTTGATTTGGTAAACCAACCTTAAATACGTAATAACCCAACGAAAATGCATACATTTTTGAATCGGGATGGAATCTAAGTGATTTCATATTTTATTATAAGATATATAATTTTTTTATGAAACATATTTTTCAATCATCCTATTTCTAGCCTATTATGAAGGAACCAAGATAGAATGATGCAGAGACAGGTGTGTAAGATTGTGACATTTAATTAGATGACGTCAACAAAGTAAAGAGGCTCTGACATTGAGCTCACTTGTCTGTAGTTATCTTGTAACTTTACAAGTCCTAACTATCTCTGCCTTGACAACACTTTTAATCTAATAAATTGTATTTTTTCAATTCCAATGTGCTCCTATGGCCAAGCACTATTGTTTAGATCGGTGGGAATTTTCATCGCGTACTGTAAAT
Organism: Macrosteles quadrilineatus; assembly: GCF_028750875.1. Taxonomy (NCBI): domain Eukaryota; kingdom Metazoa; phylum Arthropoda; class Insecta; order Hemiptera; family Cicadellidae; genus Macrosteles; species Macrosteles quadrilineatus. The sequence goes on from NW_026542605.1 coordinate 4,213,647, forward strand.
TTCAATAGTATCCATTAGTAGCTCTGTGTGTACAATGTAAGTAGTTAAATAAGAAAATATTTTGTTGTATTACTTTACCTGACAGATCCACTACACTGTATACAAGATCAAAAATGACTGCGTCCTATCTCTTACATTCTAATTGATTTGATCTTTAGTTTACATTACCTTTGAAAATCATACAATATAAATACGTTGTCTTAAATTGCGAAAACATATATTTCTGCATGCAGAAAACTGAGTCTTACACTTAGTATTACATATTTTCAGGGACACATTTTCTTAACCACAGAGGTAAAAATATAACTCAATGATAAATAATAATGAATACCGAAACATATTGCTTCTTCAACCTGGCATGGTTTCAAAGATAATAAACAACGTCTTACTGCATGTAAAGTGTTTTCTGAATATAATATACTATACAGTAGTTTGAATTATGTAATTTATAAAATCTTAAAAAATAACCAGTAAACTCATTATTCCCATAAATATTTTTCAATATTTAATAAATATCAGTTACTTTTTTTGTCCGCTAATTGTTTTAAGACCACAAGACATTGTTCGCAATACATCATGTTCATGGCTTTTAGCTGTAGTATAAGTTTTCGTTGCTGGTCATAGAATAATTAATATTGAAATTCTTTCATTCTTAGAAGTATTTGTATACTCTTCATTATTTTTAGCTTGGTTAAAAAGCTTCCCATAAACATGACTTCCCTGTCATTAAAAAAGTAGCATATGATTTTGATTACGTTACGCTTTTGATCATAATCCCCCCAAAACATACTTAGCCATGAGTTTTTACTAATTGAAGTTTAACTATTGACCCTTTGAGGGTCAGCCATTGATCTATTGGAAGATTCTAGAGTTTTTGTTGAAACTGAAATAAGATGATTTAGGCCTGCTGACATTAATTTAGATTCTTTAGTCTAATGTAAGAATTATCCCATTTTGTTCGTTAATTTAACGATAAAAAACGATAAGATATATAATACCAGAAAATATTATTCAGCTTAAGCTTTGGTTGTCAACACAGCTTGAGGCTATCAATATACTATACCCGTTTATTGCTAAGTTGATGAACTATATTACAATAACAACGTTGATTTATCTCATCAAGGGATTTATCTTTCTCATTTTATTTTGAATAACAGAGATAAGATTATTAGGGCTCAGTTTCAACGTCCAGAGATGTCATCCGCCAGTTGAACACACCCAACTTGGGACTTGGTATTGCTCAAAGTTACCAGAGAGAAACAGTTTGGCTCCTACAGACCGTGTCTTGACAACTGCAGCTATAGTCAACTACTGTACAGCTTAGATATAACTTGGCTACGATATTTATGCTCTGCTAACTGCTAGCAAAGGATATTCAACTGTCGAAGACATTGAAACGTGCTGTAGACTTCTAGTTTAGTTTGGTCCTCTGAATACCCAACAAGAATTGGCAGGCTCATCAATAAGCATTAACTTATAGACTTATTTACAATTATACTTACAAATACAAAAGTACAAACAAGCTTACAACACATGAGTTTATTATCAAGTGTGAGCAAGTATATATAATTTTGATTAATTGTCATACAAGTAGTTTTCTCTTACTCTGATGTGTTAGAGATAAAACAACTTAAATTATTTCGATATCATACTAAACGTAGTAAAAATTGGTAGGAATGATTCTTTTGTTCTTTCCAATCCAATTAGGTTTATGGCCCATGGAAATAATACACCATTAAAAATATCTGGACATAAAACAAAGCGCACTTCATTATAAAATACTCATTGTATCAATTTGTAATTTGAGTCATGCCCTACATCTGTTGAAGGTAGAAATATAGTCCAGTAGTGCCATCACGTATTGTGTTATTTCCCATCGCAATCACCTGCATAGTAGAATACACAAGTTAATACCGTGTTTCAACAAATAACTCCTGTACTGCATTTTAAGTGACTTACTTAAAACGTACATGAATAATTCCGGCCTTTAAACATAGAATGGATGTATTTGATAGCAAGGTCGCAGTGTTTATGTAACAACATTCTTTATTAACAACAATATGGTTTGAATAAGTTTTCTATCAGTTATAACGCACTCAAGGTTGATTTATTTTTAGTGGCAAAGTAAATTTGAAAAGTTACTCGTATCTATTTAGTGAAAACACAAAATCCTTTCTGAAATCTGCTAACTTTGCAACTTTCATTAATATATTGTTTTTTAGTGCCTACTAAATATTATTGTTAATTAAAGATTTCACATGATAAAAATATAAGGACCAACTACAGATGATCATTACCAATACTTAAAATGCAAAATGTAATATCAATGGTGAAGGTAAGGAGAGATTTATTTATTAACAGAATGTTTTACTTAACGGCTGGTTTTGTACCGCCTCGACAGTCAAGTAGAAGATGTTTTCCTGAATTGCGCTTGCCATTCACGATCCTCGCTATTGAAATAACCTCTTACTTTTATTAAAATTATTGAGAAGATTTTAGTTTATTAAATTTAGAAAAAGATTTTTAGTATCTTTTGACAGACTATGAATATAATTTAATTCCCCCAATCTAGCAAATATTCAATGATTTTTAGCTACAATAATATTTAGCATTTTAGCAATAGTATTTGTACATAATGAATAACGAATTGAGGGATGGGGTTAATGACAACGACTGTAGTCAACCCTTTTGGACTTTTTAAAATAACTTGTACTGTGTCAAAAATCATTCCGGGCCTTAAAATAGAGAAATTAAGGTATATAAGAGATCAAGTTATGGAATGTATATCAAAGACCCTTTATCCAGATAGTTTCATAAGCTGTTGTGAGATCAACGAAGATATACGACGGCTCTGTTTTGCTGTCAAACCCATCGTTAATAAATGACGTCGAAGCAAGAACGTGATCACATTAATTACGACAGAGTATTTCAGACTTCCTGATCTGACCTAGTGCTATGGTCATCAATGGCTAGCACTCGTCAGCTGGAGTGCTAGGACTCGTCAGCTGTGGTGCTAGGACTCGTCAGCTGTAGAGCTAGGACTCGTCAGCTGTGGTGCTAGGACTCGTCAGCTGTAGAGCTAGGACTCGTCAGCTGTGGTGCTAGGACTCGTCAGCTGTAGAGCTAGGACTTGTCAGCTGTGGTGCTAGGACTTGTCAGCTGTGGTGCTAGGACTCGTCAGCTGTAGAGCTAGGACTTGTCAGCTGTGGTGCTAGGACTCGTCAGCTGTGGTGCTAGGACTCGTCAGCTGTGGTGCTAGGACTCGTCAGCTGTAGAGCTAGGACTTGTCAGCTGTGGTGCTAGGACTCGTCAGCTGTGGTGCTAGGACTTGTCAGCTGTGGTGCTAGGACTCGTCAGCTGTAGAGCTAGGACTTGTCAGCTGTGGTGCTAGGACTCGTCAGCTGTAGAGCTAGGACTTGTCAGCTGTGGTGCTAGGACTCGTCAGCTGTGGTGCTAGGACTCGTCAGCTGTGGTGCTAGGACTCGTCAGCTGTAGAGCTAGGACTTGTCAGCTGTGGTGCTAGGACTCGTCAGCTGTGGTGCTAGGACTCGTCAGCTGTGGTGCTAGGACTCGTCAGCTGTGGTGCTAGGACTCGTCAGCTGTGGTGCTAGGACTCGTCAGCTGTGGTGCTAGGACTCGTCAGCTGTGGTGCTAGGACTCGTCAGCTGTGGTGCTAGGACTCGTCAGCTGTGGTGCTAGGACTCGTCAGCTGTGGTGCTAGGACTCGTCAGCTGTGGTGCTAGGACTCGTCAGCTGTGGTGCTAGGACTCGTTACCCACAGTCTTAACGGTAATAAAGTCAAGCTTTGACTTGATAAAAATGTATTAAAAAAATATCATTATATCTTCAATAACCTTTAGATATAAATTTAAAACATAAACTGCTAATTATTAGGTGAATTTGCTTTACCTATCATGCTATCATGCGCTATGCTGTGGAGCGAGCTGGTGTAGTGTAGAGCACGGGACTTCGGTCCCTGGGGTCCCGAGTTCAAATCCCACCAAATCACCAATGGATTTTATCTAAGTGATAATTCCGCAACCCCTAGGTCTAGCCTGAAGTAATGTGAAAAACAATGCCAGGCTCGTGCCTAGCGTCCTAGGACAAAAAATGACCTATGGTGATTCCATGTTAAGCTGTAAGTCCCTATCAAGAAAGAAATTACATGTTTCGCAGTTAATGTCAACTTCCATCCAAACCTTTAAAGTAATTTTTAGCATCCATTAATCTTTATTTATCACTTATCTTTTCATTTCAAGCAGACAGGAAACTATCAATACTTAGATCACTTAGAGAATCTCTCTAGTTCACAGTAAAACAATAACAAACTTTGCAGATTTCAGGTAACAATATGCTACTCATACTACACTGTACATGTTGAGCGAGCTATTGACTTGGTCCTTGATGAATGGTTGTAACAGTCAATACGTCGGTGGTTTAGTCATTGTTCAGACAAAGCTTGGTAATGGCCGTTTAAATGTAAGTCTGTTTCAATCAACTGTGTGCAACACCGGAACAAGCAACGATATATATAACTTTCGTTTGTTCATTGTTAATGAAAAATTAAAAAAAATTTAGTTTCTGAAATGTTATTGGAATTAGTACGTATATTGCTGCAGTCTGAGACAAAAAAGAACATCGACGTTCATACTCAAGTATTTTATACAATTTAAGATGTGTATAGACTTCCCAACACAACTATTACCGCTGTCTAATCACTAATTTTAAACTCCAGAATGTAATATGGTCTAACATGAAAACAAAAGGGGTATAAAAATGTAAACATAATAATTTAGCATAGAAGAATTATAGCGTTGCACGGTCCTTGCCTATTTTGTAGATGACGACCATCAAACCATAATGAAAATAGTTCTCATTTCAATGTTTAAATTTGCTCTTTGTTTCTGAACTAGTGCATTCTTATTTTGAAGAACGTGAATATTGATACATTGATAAATTTAGTATTATTGTTAAACCATCTACATGCTAATGGTAGCGAAATAATAACAAATAATACCCACATATAGACTTTATTAGTTAAAAGTCAAAGACATATCCTCTGCTGGTTCTGCAAATTTGTTTTTTGTTCGCAAATAAAATATCATTTTTCTCAGTACTATTTATTACACTTAATTAATAAAGCACCGGATTTCCCGAAAGGCCGATAAAACATAATCCACCTAGTCTCATTAACGGGAAGCCCAACTTTGGTGATTGGGGCAGTTGATTGAGTTATATAGTTGGATAACGAATCTACATCGGGTGTAGTCAGCCAGACCCTACTTGCTACTGGCCATGTCTAGAGCAATTAGGAACAGCTGTCGAGAAAAAGCATTAAAATTGTACTGAAATTAAAGACCTTTTTATGTTTATTGGAAGTTTATTTGTACATTTTCTTAAACTTTTCATGTATAAGGAATGCTAAGTAATTTTGTATTATGGTTAGGTATCCTAAAGTTTGGTAATTAAATTTTCTCTCCTGTGGCATCTAAAAACACTTTAAGCTGTAATGAGTCTTCACTTCATTTTAATTCCAGAAACTCTCGGTCTGGCGTTTGGAGGATATAAATAAACCCTACGAGTCTTAAGAGAAAATTGTTCACCTAATTTGTTGGGTGGCAATATTTCTCGTTTTGAAGATACATCTAAAAAAGGTAGGTCTATATATTTACTGTATCATTATTATAATGGAAACGTTATAGAATGTCAAACTTCGTCAAAGTTGGGCCACAATTTATTAACAACAAAGTAATTTTTTCGTCACCTATAACTATTTTTACTATTAATATGCTCAACACACTTACTTGTTAGATTAATTATGCACCTGACTTATTTTCTATGTAACCTTACTCCTCGTCAAGATTCATGTTCTTATGTTGGAAGGTATCATGCATTGCACAATGATAAGTGGACTGAGAAGGCTGCTGGATGGAATTGATCCTTTTCATGATCGAACCGCAGGTCAAATATGAGACTCTGACACTTAGACTACCAATATAAACAAGATTTTCAATGTAAACATTTATGGGGTCACAAGATTGTTTTACAGTTCTCCACGTCATAAAAAGTGATAGGTTATGATTTATCCTGGCATTAAGCATTTTGATCCCACAATCAACTTTATTTATACTATAGATGTGAGGTGACCCCATAATATAACTTTTATTAAGCATAAATATTTTCCTCAATAGATGAAGTGACGTAAAATGAAGATCTTTATTGTTGTCACTTGATTGAATACATATCATCGTCCGTTAATGCTGGGACTAACCTGATGCAACCTTTCATGTGGCCAGAGTAACCATTTTTATACTCAACAAAATTTTCTATAGATCCTAATCATATGAACTTTTTTGCTAAAGAATTTTTATGTGTAAGCATATATTTAGGTACTACATGATTTCCCATGCTGTTTATCGGAGATCGATTCCTAAAATAGAGGAGGTATACCTCAAATCAAAGACGTCAACTTTTTGATTTTTAGATAAGACACCCAACGGTGTAAAAAATGACCCTGAGCCTCCTCTGGGAGGGGGGGGGGTTATAACATACAAAATTTGTATTGTTTGAACTGTTTTTCGAATTCGTCTTTTCCGTTATTCTATGGAAAATCATAACTAAAATCAAATAATAAAAACCCACCTGAAGATACCATAGTTCACATATTGGGTCTATTTACTGTCTTGTTAAAAAAGCTAAAAAGTATAAATATATGTTTAAAAGTATTGTTAGATGTATTTTTTAACCCTCTGCACCAGTACCCCGATACCAAATTTCATAAAAATCAGGCCACAGGTGAGATCTCTAGCTCTCTACATAAACACAACAAACAGACACACACACATAGGCCCTACATTCGAAAACCACTTTTTTGGGTTCAGGAAGCCCCAAAACGGACATATCCGTCCAAAACTAAAATTCGATACTTAGCACGAAAACCATATTTTCTCTATTACTTATAGGGGGAGAAAATAAAAATAAATGTGCACGCATAATAACACGTTGAACACAAAGCTTAGTTTACAAGATTCCAAAATTGTTGGAAAAAATGGTGGAATATTAAAATAATATTTCAACAATAATAACTTTTTTCTCGTTGTTTCAAATTAAACTTGAATTTTCAAACGACGCTTTATGTAGGTTGAGTTGTTAATATTCTTCCTCTTGATTCTAACTAATTGGTGGTGGGATGCTGCAAGACATTAAACACAACATCAATTGATTAGGTAATATTTCGGGGCTTTAAGATGGCATTAGTCGACTAAGGGGAGAGGATAAAGTTTATATATTGGCCTAACTAACCATCTTACATCATGTGATCTGGGGCCCTATTTTTGAAATGGTTGACTGTTGAGTTGAGTGTCGAGTCATTCTATTTCCATTCGTTTCGTATTTTTGAAACGGTTGACGGTGGACTTATACAACCAAAACTACTCAACACCTATCGAGTTGTTGAGTGAAGGTTGAGTGCACTTTCTTCTTCCTCTCTTTCGGCAAAAAATTACTCTTTTTGAGACGACGCCATATTGTTTTGTTATTGCTTTAATTTACTAATTGCGATTTAGAGGTTATGTATTTGTTGTCAATGTATTAGCACCCAATTATGCGATTGTTTTCTGTAGAATAATCGCATTTTAATTTTATTTACTGTGTCAATACTAGACTATTTAATCAAGGGTTTTATTCTTGTTGGAATGTTTGAAATAGACTAGGCATACTAATTGAACTTATTATAAGATAATTATTGTTATTAGACCTATGATTTATATTAAAGATTGTGGTAGAGAGAAACAATATCATAGTTTGTTTCAATACCATTCACCTAATAAAGGGATCAAATTAATTTAAGTTACGATATGCTTTCAGTGCAATGGCAAATAGCCGCTTTAACCTAAATAAAAACAATTAAAAATAACATAAAACAAACCGATGAAGGAAACTAAAATAAGGTGATGTGTTCCGAAATAGAGACGAAGAAAGCAAATAATAATGTATTTAGGATGAGTTTAGGACCTAAAGTAAAGTGCAGCCTATGCCTAAACTTATAATTAGCTACACCCTAAAACAAACATCCATAGTAAATTTTATTTTTTATACTTAAGTTTATTACTTTATTTAGTTTACTTTAGTTTATTACTTAAGTTAAGGTACTTTGCAATCACTAAGATTAAGCAAGACATAACCTCAATCTCAATCTCTCAAGAACGGAGTTGACAGTTTACCTCAGTGTCTCGAAATATGGCAGATTGAGATTAGCTGACAGATTTTAGAGTAAGAAGAGGTTAAATTGAAGTCCACAAGAACTCTGCATTGTGATTGGTTCAAAATGACGTCATCTGAATTTTTGACGGTCGTATGCTCTACATTTCCACCACGAGTCTCAACTAGCGATTCCCAACCCGCTTCCCAACTGTTGGGTTTCAAAAATACCAAATCATGTTGTTGGTTGAGTTGAGTGCTGACGATTGACTCAACAGTCAACCATTTCAAAAATAGGGCCCCTGATGTCTACTCAACTGATTAGTGGTTCGTCGTGACTGCTTGGGAAGAGTAACTGATTTATTCAAGTTTGCTTCCAATTACCACGATGAAACTGATGCGATGGTGTTAATATTTTGTATATACTATTTTTTATCTTTGAAAATGCATGTGAACTGCATATAATAAATGCATATAAATTTGCATTTTAGACTTTCTTGATGAATATGCTTAGTAAACCGAATGAAGTACTCTACAAGACTCAATATGGTTATTAACTTATAAATTTATACATCAAGCGAATGATTTCAATATATTTGTATGTGTATTCGTGCTTAGGGTAAAATTACTTAGGTGACTCGTATGACACTTTACAGACAGTTGCCCTGCCTACACATAGCCTAAGCCTATTTAGCGATATTCCCTTAAAATCTTCTTTGAAAATCAAGATATTATAAATGAAGAATTCGGACGTACATGTTGATTGATCTCCATGACAAAGAGAAAAAACACTATTGCAAAATTTTGAACTATTAAAGTTTTAGTTTATTACATTGTACGAAGTTATTTTAGTTTGCCACAGTTGGTTGATTTGCATAAAAACTATATCTAGCTAAAGTGGAAGAGTTGGTCTTTGTCCCTACAATTAATGGTGGGTTGTAACATTGACTATACACCTCTACGTAGAGGTGTATAGTCAATGGTTGTAAATATTTCTGTAGTAGATATAAATAGACAAAATACTCTCTACGTCCTCAAACCTGAAATTATAACTAGAAAGTGTACACAAACTAATTGAAAAACAATATTAATATAGTTTTTACATGCCAAAATTCATACTTATATATTTTAATTTGTTTAAGAAAATTATTTCTTAAAAGATTTCAAGTAAAAAAAGAGTTACTGCAGGTGTTGGCCTCTGTGGCCATTCCTCTTTTTAAGCCATCTATCTTTATAAATCTCATTAACGTCTAAGTGACGCATTGCCCATCGACTCTTCATTTATACTTTTGGATTTTAAACAAAGACTAAAAAAATTCTTAAGTAGCGGTACTGTAATATCAATAGGCCTACAGTAATAATTATTGTAATATTTGTGTTTCTTGTTAATTCATTTACTATACTTACAAGTGACTTATTTTGAATCCTTTACACACATCAAAGGATGAAAGAATATTTCACAAAGGTACTTCTGAAATGTGAGTATAATAAAATACAAAATACTGTCTTGTAAACAATAGTATTAAGAGGGAGTTTATCGCTTATAGTTATGTTTGTCACAACAATCTTTAACGCTCTTTAGTGATCAGAACTGGGAAGAAACATGTTAAACTAGTTCATATCAAACGTTGTTGGTTGATACGTTTTAGCCTTTCACAAACTAAGAAAATACAGAACAATTAGTTGCATGTTAAACGAAATTACAGTCCACCCTAATTAAAGCATTTATCCTTAAACCTTAACATTAATAATATGTGCTTCAATTTAAAATTAAAACTTTATTTTTATTTATAAATTTCAAGGGGTAAGAGACGTTCTACATTAATGAAAGGTTTCCTTCTCTCTACTTAAGTGTATTATGGCTAAAAGAGGTTATTATTTGAGAGCGGAATGGCAATTGCAGTGATGGTTAATTTAGCTAATTAGTCCAGCCTGTTGTATTCTCAGAGCATTTTAACAAAATGGATCTTAAATTGCAACCACTAAAGCAAGTGGTCTCTTGTACTCGGAGCAAAAAATGTCATTAGAATGCAATCATTTTATTAATAAACTGGCCATAAGAGTACTGCTTTCATATAACTTACTAAGACGATGTGAAAACAGTAAAATGTATTAATCATTTTAGTTTATAAGGACATAAAAACTATTGACTAGTCTGTGTTTTCAATATAGTGAGTAATTATTTCTATCCAAGCGAAACGGCTTTGCATATGTTGTTCATGTGTCAATATGGAGCCAAGCTGGCTTGTAAAGTTTCCATGTTATAAAGAAATGACTATCGTTGAACACTGATGCAATGCAATATTAATATCATAAAACTATGCTTGCTAGTCGCGTAGAACAACGGTAAAACTGTCACGTACGCTTTATAAGTGTTTACTCTCATTCATAGTTTACCCTTGCACTACGGTGGGGGATGAAATGCTATCGATTTCAACTGAGATTAACTGTATTACATGATTAACATATCTTAGATGATTCGTTCGAGTTTCATAAGGTTCGATCGGAAAAAAGCTAAAATAGTGTATGTGAAGAACAAATTGGCGGATATATGTTTAAAAAGGGATTTTTATTTTCATTTTTGGTTTTATTATTGATTGTACCAATTAAACATTCTTTATATTTTAGCATTGATTATAATTTTATGATCCACCTAGTGAGATTGGTTAAAGATATGAATAATTGAATTAATTTCATACGAAAACATATTTTTGGTTAACACAATGAGCTGATAAAAATATTTCAAACTGTCAAACATAGTAAATAATGTTTCTATACTAATTGCGAGTAAACAGCTAAGAGAAGAAATTTATATTTAATCACATTTTTGCGCTCACTAATGTATAATTCCTGTTTACTTTATCCACCAAAATATTCACCAATCTTCTAAGAAGCCTTTATACTTTTACAGTTTCCATTATTGTATGTAAAACTCATTTCTTTTGCCAAGAATAATTAAAATTTTTAATCGGTAAGTCAAGAGTAATTGAGTTTAACTCTTGAGATAACAAAGTTCATTAAATATTATCATTTAATATCCAATAACTTAACAGATACAGATTAAACATATCTACTGTTTAACAGGAATTTTATGAAAATGGGAGTATGACTAATAGAGGACTTAGGTGGTCTCAAGTTTGTTATCAGTGAGTGACGTCACCGTGAGCGTTTGCTTGACTTAGGATTATCTTGAGTTTCAAAGCTACTCCCTCGGGCTGACGTCACTTCTGAGATAAATTAAGAAGGACCTCAAGTGATATAAACAATATTTATTGAAATTCTTGTAACAAAGGTACAGTTGTTATAGATATCGGTAGAAGGCTGCGAGATGTAAAGTATAGCATGACGTCTATTCAAATTTTAAAACTATTTACAGGTGTCATTTGTCGTTAAAATTCCTTTTGATTCTAGAATTAGGTCTAAGCCAATAATAAATAATATCTTTAGACATTTTGTTAAATTGAAGAAAAATCACGTGACAGGAGATTGAAATTGAAAATTTATTTCCAAACATCAAAGTGTAGAAGATATGATGAATCATGAATCCTGCCATTAACATGATATTTAGAGTTTTGTACTGTTGATTTCATAGTTAGTTTCTAGAGTGAAATAGCCATTAGCAGTGGATAAAACATATATAATGTTGTTATAGAGATTTAATATAACCTCACAAATTAATAAGTCATCAATATAAGATACAAAGATAATCCAGAGTAGGTTTTAGATTTTTCTTTAAAAATCTCTGAAGCGAAATATATATTTAATTGTTTAGTGTCACATGTTTTAGCAGCCAAGCAGAACATAAAACCTAATATATCTCATAGTCTTAGCTTGTATACAAATAAAACAATACAATACAGTGTTCGATCACATAAACAATTTTAACAGCAAATACTATAGTGACCTAGTGAGCTATAGTGAGCTAGTTATATGTTGTAGTTACGGCTTGTGAGGGCGGCGTAACTGTTACACGAGGACTGTCTTGTACAGCTCTTGCATACGTTATGTCGCCTATCTGGTGAGCTAGTTATATGTTGTAGTTACGGCTTGTGAGGGCGGCGTAACTGTTACACGAGGACTGTCTTGTACAGCTCTTGCATACGTTATGTCGCCTATCTGGTGAGCTAGTTATATGTTGTAGTTACGGCTTGTGAGGGCGGCGTAGCTGTTACATGAGGCTTGTCTTGTACAGCTCTTGCATACGTTATGTGACCTAGCTGGTGATCTATTCATATGTTGTAGTTACGATTAGTAAGATAGGAGTAGCTGTTTCATGAGGCCTGTACAGCTCCTGCATGCGATATGTGACCTAGCTGGTGATCTATTTATATGTTGTAGTTACAACTAGTAAGGAAGGAGTAGCTGTTTCATGAGGCCTGTACAGCTCCTGCATACGGTATGTGACCTAACTGGTGAGCTAGCTATGTTGTAGTTACGACTAGTAAGGGAGGAGTAGCTGTTTCATGAGGCCTGTACAGCTCTTGCATACGGTATGTGACCTAACTGGTGAGCTAGCTATATGTTGTAGTTACAACTAGTAAGGAAGGAGTAGCTGTTTCATGAGGCCTGTACAGCTCCTGCATACGGTATGTGACCTAACTGGTGAGCTAGCTATGTTGTAGTTACGACTAGTAAGGGAGGAGTAGCTGTTTCATGAGGCCTGTACAGCTCTTGCATACGGTATGTGACCTAACTGGTGAGCTAGCTATGTTGTAGTTACGACTAGTAAGGGAGGAGTAGCTGTTTCATGAGGCCTGTACAGCTCTTGCATACGGTATGTGACCTAACTGGTGAGCTAGCTATATGTTGTAGTTACAACTAGTAAGGGAGGAGTAGCTGTTTCATGAGGCCTGTACAGCTCCTGCATGCGATATGTGACCTAGCTGGTGATCTATTTATATGTTGTAGTTACAACTAGTAAGGAAGGAGTAGCTGTTTCATGAGGCCTGTACAGCTCCTGCATACGGTATGTGACCTAACTGGTGAGCTAGCTATGTTGTAGTTACGACTAGTAAGGGAGGAGTAGCTGTTTCATGAGGCCTGTACAGCTCCTGCATACGGTATGTGACCTAACTGGTGAGCTAGCTATGTTGTAGTTACGACTAGTAAGGGAGGAGTAGCTGTTACGTGAGGCCTGTCCTGGACAACTCTCGCATATGTCCCACCTGGCGATCTATTTATATGTTGTAGCTTTTACTGTTAATTGTCCATGGTTGTAGTTACCTCCCAACAATAACCGCTCAACCGCTGTAGTTTAGGTTTAAGAAAATTATTCTACTATACCTATAATCCCAGGTCAAAGCACAGTTCTGAGGTTCTTTATAACGTCGCAGGAAAAGGGTGGATCTTTTGCTAAATTCATAGCAGGACAGAGTGACCCCAAACAGAGGTTGGGCTAACGAACATATTCCTTAATATACAATAAGTTACATATGGGTAATTTGAAACGTGTATAGTAGTAAGCTTGAACTTTCCAAATATTAATAAAAATATATTGCGATTTGTTAGAGGTTAACTGTTTAAAAGGACCATGAAAATCTAAGTTTGTTTGTAGCTTTATTAAGAACTAACAACGATAAATTCCTGATCAATGTAAAATAAAACATTAAAGCTTTACATCCATAAAGTATGCAATCATAAAGTTTTTATTTAATTAAGTGATGACTTTTAAAGGGAGAATAATATCATTGGTGCATTGTTTAGTGAAGCCTTCTCAACCTAAATTAAAATTCTGCTTAATTAAACATTGTTGTTGCGTCTAATTTTCTTGTGAAACGTTTAATTAAATTTTCTTTGCCTGATTGAATCTGGATTTGATATTAAAACTATAATTATTTTTCATCGGAAATGTTTACAGTTATTACTTTTGTCATACAACTAAGTTTTAGATATTAGTTTTATATTTACATTATTACTGGAATATTATCGGGTAAACGTGATGCATTAACTCTAGAATATTCATTAGTGTTGGATTTTTTTAACCTAACCTATAACGAAATTTAATAAGATTGTTCCACCATAATATTATTTTATTTAGGTTTAGCAAATTCTAAATCGTTTTATTGGTCTAGTTTCCCGTATTTTAGATAATTAAAAAATGCTTGGCTGTTGAAATTATATGGGCTTAACTGCAGGTTAACACAATTGTTTCATATTCCTGTAGGTTGAAGTAGGGACGCCATCCAGATGAATCATTGGTTTGCGGCACTGAAAATCATACGTTGAGTCATATAAGAATTATCGCCTTTTACCAGAATTACCAGGTGAGCCAACTAGACTCCATAACCGTGGTAAGGATTTGCTAACATGGATTACAAAGCTAGGATCGGCTTTGTAAATACAGTAAACATGATTAAATGCAGATATTTTTACCAGACTTAGTGAAGTGACAAAACCTTTAACAAACGTCTTTAATCTTCTCCAATCTTCTAATAATCTTTAAATTCTTTTATTACATTTGATTGGTAACTAGTACCTTGCAATTAAACACACACTATAACAGAAATGAAATATGTATACTTTAGTCTGTGACAAAGTAATGTAATTGACGATAATTTTTGCTTAAATATGCATTTATTCATGTAAGAAATTACTCAATGTCCCGGAGATGTATGGGTATCTCATTTATTTTACTTGGATACTAGTTAATCGGTGAAGTGTAATCTGAACATAAGACTGAGGAAATAGAGTAGTTATAACTACGTTAAGAATTTAAAGAAATAACATTTCCGAGTAAAGAACAATACAATTAGAGTATGACATCAACAAATTGGATCAGGTGCGCTCTAGGAGTCTTGCTTTCTTTCTGCTTCTCAAAACAACACTCATACTGATCCCTTGTTTTTATTGTATCCTCCATCATGGTTGGTAATAATGAAAGCGAGGTACGAAAACACATTAAAAGCAGTGCGAAATTTAAATAGGGCTAGTAAAATACAGTAAAATCAATTTCAACCTGAAGTTAAAAAAACCACGTAATAGACATCGAACAACATTGTTGACACATTTTTTAAAGTATAGTTAAAATAAAAATCCATTCAAATTTTATTTCAACCTCGTCACACCTTATAAATAAAGAGTGGATATGTAAAATCGTAAAAATTGGAAACGTCAATTATGATTGACATTGGCACTGTTCAATGATAAATTTTAAATATATAAGATTATTCCTGCACGCGACAGCATATATAAACGATTGTAACATTTGATGAAGTTCTGAATGAAGTCCACGTGTGTTGCAATAACTGAAGCAGCTAATTGGCCAATGTCAGTTATCGATGTGGCATTAACTACATATTTTTTTCAAGATGACTGTTGTGTTGTTTTTATATGTAGGTTTCCAGCGAAATAAGAAATTTTACGTATTGTTTTCCAAAGACATTTATTATTTGATGATAGCAAACGTGCATTTTCATCATAATTTCTTCAACATATTTATGAATATTAGTTACCATTTCTACCTAATTAAATTTTACTAGTGGTCGTCCAGTGGTCGAAAACTCGACCAAAAATATTAAGGGGATACGCCACTATCTCCAACTTTTTTTTATTATTTTATTTTTGTCAACCTAGTTAGTATATTTTGTTTATACTAGACTTAGTTAGAAGATTTAGGTACAAAAATATTGAATTTATAACTTATTTACTAAATTTATATGCGTTTTTAGTTTTTTCACCAAAATTTTTAAGAAGTCGTTATTGAGAATAACTTTTCAACTACTGATCGGAATGACATATTCTATTTATTTCCTGATTCAGGATGAAATAATGAGTATTTCTGTGTATAATCGTTATGGTAACTAAAAAAACAAAATTTTTAGGACACCTTTTATTCAAAATATAAAAAAGCTGAAAAAAATATTTAAAATTTTTGCGTAAACATAAATATTTTTAGTAAATGTAATGCTATAGGGCTTACTATACACACAATCCTTTATTACCATATAAAGAAGGTCTGGTGAAAATTTGAATACTATAAGTATAGTACTAACTGAGTTATTCAAACTTTTGTACAATAATAACCTAAAAAACACGGTATTGAGATAATCGCAGGTGATGTAACAGGTGGTTGACAGGAGAAAAATTCCCATAACTACACTAACTTATTATTTTATATTATATATAAAAATAGCAAAGTACTTATTTTGTTTTAAATAAATGTACCCTACTTTATAACTCCATAATACATAATTATGATACACAATTAAAAGTGTACATATCAGGAACAAAAAAAAAATAGTTCAAAATTTTGTTAAATTGCTGGTTGCGGCGTTTTATATTTTATTTTTTTTTATACTAGAAGGAGTTGTCAGATTGGCAAACAATTTTAGCTAAATGTTCACATTTAAATGACCTATCTAAAAATGCAACTTTTGGAAAATGTAAAAAAAATATAAAATATGGCCTACAGATAGTGGCGTATCCCCTTAATGTACACGCTTGGCTATTGGATACTGAAGTAGACATCCCATCTATATGGACCAGCTGTCATATTGTTTTTAATTATAAAACATTGTAATTGTGTGAGCCATACACAGAATGCGTGTCTAAAATTCTAATTTCTACCTTATTTTTTGTTGATGACAAAGTGGATGGGTCATAACAGTTGCTATAGCTCATAATAAGTCATTCCAAAGGTTGCCTTGGTAAAAAACATCGTTTATTCGACAGAAATTTGTAATTTAGATCAGCGCAATCTGGTGGTGGCTCACATAAACTATGACAAATTTAATTTAAAACTGGTGACAACTTTAACATGGGGATGGAATGACTATAATAGTAGTAAGTCAAAGGTAGCCTACAGATTTCTATATTTTCACCCCAAGCCGTAAATAAAACATGTGATTGGAATTTATTCCAATTGTTTTGATTTTATGTTTATATTTTGTTGTTATTTGGTCACCAGCATGGCAACCCATAAAACCCATGTTAATATTTTAAAATTTCGAATTCATTTTTTGTGCTTATTTGTGAGCCTATTTTAATTTATAAAGGGATTCTGCACACCTACAAAAAAATATCTTTCTAACAGTATGCGTAGATTTTCCCTACGATGCACATGAGCTGAGAAAAAAGGTTTTAAAGAAACATGCTTGCCTATTAATATATAGATAGATAGATTCCGTCTATATAAATATAATTCCAACATTTTCCAACTTTGTTGCCAGCTTAGGTTACCATCTCGTACTTCGTATAAGAGTGATGGGTTTCTGTTTCCGGCACATCCACATATCCAGGTTCTGGACCGTTTCCCCCAAAAGCGTGTCCTATATACCTCCTAAAACATCACAGGAAATTACAAAACTAAAACAAGTTGCCCTGTTAGTTTCCATCCTATTATTAAGATACCAAGGCAGAAAGATGCAGAGAGAGGTGTGTAGGATCGTGACATTTAATTAGATGACGTCAACAAAATAAAGAGGCTGTGAGCTCACTTGTCTGTAGTTATCTTGGAACTTTACAAGACTTAACTATCTCTGCATTGACAACACTTTTCATCTAATAATTTATAATACTCTTCATGCGTATTTTATTTTCATTAAATAATCATAAATGGCTTTTTTAATCCGGTTCCTTTTGATAACACATCAGTCAACTACCCTTTAGCGATTTTTTTCAGTTAATATCCGCAATTTGTAGCTTTTTTTGTAGCGTTTTCAGTTTTATTTATCACTTGATGAACGATATTTTTAAATAGTTAGGGAATCTTTAATGATTACTGTTTATTCGTTAGGACTTATTCCGAAGAAAAATTATCTAATACATATTTTAAAATAACACTAAAGATAAAAAAAAAATGCGAAATAGACTAGCAGTAACTGTTTCATAGTTTTATTGTATTTTAAGTCCACAAACCTCAATAAACCTAAAAATACAGCTAAGAAATACTCAAAAACCTCTCATGTGACTTTTAAGTACAATAAAGAAGTATTCTACATGTTTTAAAACACACTAATAAACTGTTTGGATAATTTGACGACCACGCTGCTTTTAAATACTACATGCTACTAACAGGTACATGTTTAAATACTAACATGCTACACCAGATGGAATACTTCAATCTTTCATATTTTAACGATAATATTCAATGGTGTACTGGTATTTAAACTATTTATTTCAAAATAGTTAAGTGCGTAATTTGTATTCCAATTTATATATTTTTTGTTTTACGAGGTATAACAAAGAAACGTGTTTAGTAGTCAGCCAGTATGGTTTTCAACAGTTTTAATGCTGAAACCGAGACCCTTACACTTAATATTCCATATTTTCTGAGGGTTAAAGCCTATTAACCGGTGTGGTAAAAGCCTATCCTAAAAAGTGAAAAATAATGGGTACCGGATAATATTTCTTCCTCAACTCTTGTGATTTCATAGTCAATAAACACTATTTTACTTCAAACCTCTTAAGCTGTAAAGTAATTATTACATGATACACGTATTTCACGAAGAGTTAAATGACATACAGTAGTTACCTTTGTATATATTTCAGTACTTGGAGCTGGGCTTATGTTTTGAACATTATTAAATTTTACGTAAGCGTTATATAATAGTATATTACATCCTAAAGTGACTCTTTTCAACCCGAGCTCGATTGTTTACAATCGAAATTCACAACTGAGTTGAAAACAGCAGATTTTTACTCCTTAGGGGCAAAAAACGATGTTTACTCCCTAAAGAGTAAAAATGAAACTTTAGACCCGCAACGCTTGCATTAAAAACGGCTGTTTTTGCTGCAGTATGACGAAAAATTAATTGATCTTTTAAGAGTCTTTCCTATGCACGTTGGTTATTACTGATAGCAGATTGCCCCTATACATTCATTGCACTTAAATAACACGTTTTTACAGTATTTTGCAGAATATTGTTACATTTACATAAAACTTTAGACAGTTAGAGTTCCAATGATTGATTTAAAAAATAGTAATATATTGGTTCAACTGTTTTCGGTTGCAATAGTACATATCCACAAGCATTTTCTTGCAATTACAATTTTATATCCTTGGATGTTGGAAGCCTCGGATGTATCTTATAAAGTTATTTTCATACATAACGAGTATGTAGATTAACACATGACACAGCACGAAAACATTATTACAGTTCTTTTTTTAAAACATATAAACTGTGGATTGCGAGGGTGGCAAGGAATTAATATGTCCATCTTCTTTCACTAATTTTGTTTACCTATTTAGTTGGCTTGGTAAATGTGTTAGGTTATTTTAAAATAGTCAGCGTATATTATAATGTACATAGAAAATTTATATTTTTCCTAAAGTATTATTATTTAGTATTATGATGTAGTATTATGATTATTTCCTAAAGTAAATTAATTACAGTACCTAGTAAGCTCCTTTACCCGCGACGACCACCTACTTAAAATTAATTTGCAATTAACAGTAATTTTAACAGACAATATTCTTGTGCAAAAATAGCGAACATAATAAAAATAATTAGTACAAAATACAAATTATAATGTTTTCTGTGGAAACAAAGCAGTTTTATTTCTGTTCTGTCACAGTTATGATAGGGCGACGACATGACGTGTCGATAGCTTTGTAATCTGATTGTATTTTTATTGCAGTCGGTGCCGGATGTGAATTGTGCTACATTCTGATACAAAGTGATAAAGCTTCGATTCTTGATAAAAAATAAAAACAAAACCTAAAGTGAATGACTTTGCTGGAATATATTTAATTAATTTATCTATTAAAATAAATATCAATGTAAAATGCATTATAGTGTCAAGTAATGAAAGTAATGTTGTTGCTTTTAAAAACCACATTTAAGTTTGAAACTCTTAGGTTATTTATAAGTTCAAAACTAGTAAGTTTAGAACTGAAGAAACAAACAACGGACACAGGACAACTACGCAATTCGTGCATAATCTATGTTCTCAAATCTCTAACACTAAAAATGAAGAAAACTATACAAAATAAGCTTATCTTATTTTTTAAACCTGACTAAGTGACTAATAATATAAGAGTATTATGATGAAGATTCTTTTTTATGCTGCAAAAAATAAGTGTAGTTTTATTTTGCATGAATTTACGATTTTAAGGCACCAATATATCCGGTGTTTAAAATAAATTTCAAGGCTTTTGTGGTATAAAAACTAACTTTATAGATTTGTAGAACGTTTGGTAAATAAAATGCATCTCCATATGAAAAATAAATATTATTAGTCTTTTCCTATTATTAACAAATAACTCTATACCACACCCTTTTTATTGCGTGACATTCAATAACCATAAAAAGTTAATGGTTTCAGGTTTTAATATATACTAGCTGTGTACCCGTTCTACGCACGGGGATCTTATAATATTCAGTTGAAACCTTCTTATATAACGAACAGCAGTTGGTTTGCATATTTTAAGATATGCTGGCCAAACTATTATACATAGCTTCATTTTATGTTGTTTTTTGTTGTTCCGGATCGGTATGACAATCAATAAAAGGTTAAATTACCTCTGTGTCTGCCGGTCGATCCTATAACGGTAGGCTTACTTTTATTTTTACTATCTGATCTCGTTTGCATGGCTCAATCACGTCCTGGTTGAAGTTCGTTCGCTACGCTCACTCACCTGTATGTTGGAGCTCGTTCGCTGCGCTCACTTTCCTTCAGGTTAGCTCGTTCGCTACGCTCACTTGCCTTCAGGTTAGCTCGTTCGCTACGCTCACTCGCCTCCAGGTTGCAAATTAGCTGTTGTCATAAATGTAAAAGAAATAATAGTGCTAGTGCTGCACCCTGTTGGTAATCCTTGTAACTTTAATGCTATTGAACATCACAGAACAGAACCAACTTGTTTAATTGAAACAGCTGTTAAGATTCAATAATTTCATTTCTCATAAGGTTAACATGGGCTTCCAGAAATTCCACGTCAAAAATCGACAAAAACTTGATTTTCAAGGGTTTACTGTTAAATATCTAACTGTCTCATATTCGATGAAATACGTCTAAAACCATCTCATATATGTATAGTATTTGGAAAATAAGTTTCAGGCGGGACAGTGCTATAGTTATTGAGGAGTAGTTGTAATAAAGTGCGTATTTTAGCGTTACCAAGAGAATGACAGATAGACAGACAGACAGACAGACAGACAGACAGACAGAAATTGAGATAAGGTTTGATTCGGTTTCTCTGACCTATGAAATGTAAAAATAACCAAAAAGTTCATTATTCTAAGCAATGTACAGACAAAACTCTAATTTTATTTATATAGATTAGCTAAAAAACACTTATAACCAGCTAAACCTTAAATTACCCGTTTTATACACTGTAGGTACCTTATCAGTTTAACTACAATTTAAATCCAAAGTCCAAAACGAAGAATGTTTTAACATACATATTTAAAATCCAGTCATATTGAGTGGTAAAAAAAATACAGGGTAAGAAGTACACCCTTGGCTCGGCTGATCGTCTTGCGGAGGATTGGCGTCGCCTTCTCACGCCGCGTCTTGGAGTGGGGATGTCATGGACCCGTGGATGCCCCGCACCTGATTGGCTGCCTGGGCATAAGTCTGTGTTGTGAAGTAGGCGTCTGCGTTTGAGATGGTGCTTCCTTATCCTCTTCTGTGTATATTTCTGTCTTCCATTGTGCCAGTGAGAAAGTCAGAGAAATCGTGACCAAAATGATTTAACATCAAATAAAAAAATGTAAATGTGCATGAGAAAATGTAAGCGTACAATTTTAACCTTTTTACCATAGCAGGAGTAATGGTATAAACTTTCAAATATAAAGTTAAACTACATTAGTATCAAACTAAACTCCATTTTACTAAATTTAACTGAATATTCTGTTTTCGCAATACATATTTACATCGGATGTTTGCGAATGCTATGTTATCAAAATCAAATGTATCTAGATATTCTAACAGTACCTCCTAACCATAAGGCATATTGTAGGATTTTAAAAACATTTTTCTTCATTAGATAAATGTAGTTGTCAATGTATAAATGGTTGAGTCTTGTAAAGTTACAAGTGAGCTCACTGTCAGAGCCTCTTCACTATGTTGACGTCATCTAATTAAAATGTCACAATTCTACACAACCTTGTCTGCATCCTTCTGCCTCGGATCTTCATAATAGCCTGATAGTTGGTTAACAACAACATATATTTAAAACGTTTTTAAGCTATGAATAAACAGTTATCCATTGATGAAATCTGGGGCAAAGGAAATTACATGAGAAAAGTTGAGAAATCCCATATATTAATAGGCAAGAATGTTTCTTGAAAACTTTTTTTCTCAGCTCGTGTAAATCGCAGGAAAAATCTACGCATACTGTTAGAAAGATATTTCCTGTAGATTTGCAGAATCCCTGTTTAATTTCAACAGAGGGAAAAATAATTACAACAAATGAACTTAAAATTTTAAAACAAATACTTGGGCCTTACGAGTTTCTATGCTGGTGACGAAATAACAACGAAATATAAACAGAAAATAAAAATAAATTAAAGAAATTCTTATCACAGCACTGAAATTCTTATTAAGTTTTATTTACAGCGTGGTACATTACTTATTTTTGGTCGAGTTTTCGACCACTGGACGACCTCTAGTTTCTATTATGAGATATTTATATCCTATGATTGATAGGTTAAGCGTTGTTATGAATGCTATGCGAACAGATTAAGATTTAATTTTTGTATAACAAATTCTTCTATCTTTGTGTGTTTACAGTTAGTTTAATTGAATGTGAAAGATTCATCTTCAATTATATTGTGAAATAATACCTACTCCATTTTCAATATAGGTTTTTGTATAAATTAATTGTCAAAATAGGGAGTACCGTCTGGTATGAAACAATTAAAATCAATTGTTATAATTTGTTTCACAAAAACTTCAATGATTGCGCTTACTCGTGATTGTCTTTATGAAAAAAGGCCAAAACCTAGCCCAATAATTCGAGGAGTACATAATTCACGGAAAGTAAATAAAGATACGTCTTATAACACTTAAAACATATATTTACGCTTATACTGTTACTCACAAGACGGTAAATATACAAAAGATGGTAAGTGGTGATCGATTTCGATTGGACACTCCAATCATCATCGGACCCAATAGGGATTGATTACAAATTAGAGTCAGTTTTGATAAGTTTGTACAATTATATAAGAAGTACAGGAATGTATACTTAACATCGACATTCTATATTCAATTTTCTAACTTACTGCTAAGTCACTTTTATGGTGGTTGTTCCACCTTACCGATTCCATTTAACATGAACATCTGACCATTCAAGTTAGCATTGCTTAACCTTCGGCAGTCAAACTTATCAAGGTATATTCAGTATTTGTATCAATTAAGCAGTATGTTTAGTTTCTTTGAACAGCTCCAAAAACCACGTACAAACAATACACTCTAATTCAATGTAGGTCAAGTGCTAAAATAAAAACAGGTAAAAACCAAACACTATAATAGCGTAAATAATTAATTTTGTAGAGCTGATAATTAATTGATCGGTTATCCGAAAACAATAAAATATTTAGTTAGTTAGTTCATCACCTACAGTAAAACCAGTGCATCACAAAACTCCCTACTATAATGCCACCAATGCCACATCGATGGTTGAAATTGGACAATTTAGCTGATTCTGTTATCACCCCACGATCAGCTACGTGACGCTGCATTCCATGTATAAAAGTTTTGTATTGAACAAGTACATCCGTATATTCCATTACCATTTCGTCATAAAATGTTATAATGCATTTATCTTTTATGAGTATCGTCGCGTGCATGAATAATCAAACATTCTATCTCCACTTTGTCAACAAACATAAAACGGATTTAAAGCTTTTATCAAACTTTCATAATTGCGCATGCGTATGCTTTATTTACTAAAAGGTTTGATTAAGTTATTTTTATTGAAATCATTTTGGATGAATGATCATAAACGCATTTCAAATCTTGAACCATCAAAGAGATTGATGACATAAAACAGAAATATAAACAAAATTGTATGAGATGAAAGCCGTTACTCAATTATGTTATTCAATGTTCAGACATTGAATAACATAATTACGACCTTTTTTAAAAACTTCGATCCTGTTATGAAAATATATACAATACACATTATATTGAGTCTATTTGAAATTCAATATGATATGAGAAATTTCCAATATTTATGGTTATTTTAAAATTATACTGTCGAGGTTAAAGGAAAGTGTGGAACCAGTATAAAAATAGTTTTTTAATAATCAAAGTTAGGACAAAATTTGATTATCCCCATACTGTTTGTTTTCGCAAATAGTACATTGATATTTAACATTTGACTCATAGAATTTTATACAGATAACTTGAAGTGGTTTTTAATATGTATAGGTTATGTAGTAAAATATGTTATATAATGGCAACTCTTTCATATACAATCCATTTTTTAAACAAAATATTATTCTTGATTTTGGTTTAATTTTGACCCATACAAGATTTTACATTTTGTGTACTTACCTAAAGTGTTGTGTATATTGATTGATGTATTGTATTCTATTGATTTTATCGTCCTTGACGATCTGAAGACACATAATATCCATGGAGTGTTAATCTAATGTAGGTATAGCTGCAAGTGAGGCATCCCCTAAATTTGACCAGTTATCTGACTTGAAGTGGTCCACACATGACGACAAAAAGGTCTGACGTATACAACCATCATTAAATTATTCCACCTCCAAAACGGCTTTGTCAGCTATGAGAACGTCAGGCTTACCGATGCCTCATGCCATTTCTGTGTCTTCAATTTTTTTTAGTTTCTTTCTCATATTGGTGTCTGGATTGGACAAAGCCCTATTCAAGCTTCCTTTTATAAGGATTCAGTGTTTGAATAAATTCCTAATTCCAGAGTATTTGAGAATAGTGGATGACCTGTCTAGCTTTTAAACCTTTTTAGTCATAAATACTTCAGAAGTGAAAAATTACTTTTTATATGGGCTCCATCTTATAATTCATGTCATTTTGCCCAGAAATTAAGAAAGAATCATCCATTCCTGAGCTGTACAAGGCAGGCCTCATGTAACAGCTACGCCGCCCTCAAAAGTCGTAACTACAACATATAGCTAGCTCACCAGTTAGACCACATAACGTATGCAAGAGCTGTACAAGGCAGGCCTCATGTAACAGCTACGCCGCCCTCACAAGTCGTAACTACAACATATAGCTAGCTCACCAGTTAGACCACATAACGTATGCCAGAGCTGTACAAGACAGGCCTCATGTAACAGCTACGCCACCCTCACAAGTCGTAACTACAACGTATAGCTAGCTCACCAGTTAGGCTACATAACGTATGCAAGAGCTGTGCAAGACAGGCCTCATGTAACAGCTACGCTACCCTCACAAGTCGTAACTACGCTCTTAACTTAATTGACAGTCGTAAATGTTTCACACCACTTTGGCACCCCACCACCGTTGCCAGTTCACCTTTTATATTATCACGCACATAAAGTCAAGAGTAACTATCATATTAGTTGTCGTAATCGTTAACATATTGAAAAATTGTCATCGTTTTACTCAGTGAAAAAAAATAAAACTTCCAGTCGGAACTGTAATATAAATAATTTATTTTGAAACTTAACTGAAAACCCAGACTAGTTATGTTTTAACATAAGGTTATTTCATAAATTATTTCTTGACATAGTTAAATTGAGTCTTTCAGAACATGGAAGTCTGTGTGCAAATAAAACGTATAAAATTTATAGTTTACCTCTTAGGCATTACTTGGAATAAAACTATATCTTTTACATTTTATTTATGGCTCTAATCGAATGTGTTTTCAATCAATAGCAAAGTTTCGCATTCCTCCGTAACACTTACTTATACTTGGTTTTAAAATGTTAAATTGCAATCATTAAATGACATTGACTGTCATTGAATCTTTACTACACCTTAAAAAGCATACATGATAATTAAAATGTATTTAAAAAATAACGTTTGTAGGACTATAATCTACTTTTAGAGTAATAAGAAAATTATTTTTTATCATGAGAAAGTACCCACGTTCTAATAAATCTGTATTAGTTATTTGTCAAGAACATTTTTATCCTGCTCAGCTCTAATAGAAAATAAACCAATTCTAAGCTATGATTTCATCTTTATAAATATTCCAGTTCAATAATTTACAACTCTCATAAAATCTTGCCCGAACATTTTCAAGAACAGGCAGTAATTAGCTTAGACGGTTACTTAAATATTAAATCCAGTGGCTGGTTCACTCTAGTAATGAATATGAAATTATCTTCATTAATTCAATAACTCAACTTTCAGGTTTAATTAGGGATGCATATTATCTGCTCTTCTAAACTTTGACATTAAGAAATAAGTTGTGAAGTTAGGGGCATTGCCACATTGTTATTGCTTATTGCTCTCAATATATTCTTGTGGATGAAAATATTTTTGAATCCTTATTTTTTGTGTGCTTATTTATTATGTTATTGTACACTCCTTACAAAAGAAAATTGAATTAATAATTCATCGATCACTATTGAAATTATTTCTTCATTTTATCTCAGAAGTAATGTCAGCCCGAGGGAGTAGCGGTTGATCTCAAGATTATCTCAAGTCAAGTAAACGCTCACGGTGACGTCACTCTCAGATAACCAACTTGAGACTGACAGAACCCTATACCTGTTATCAAGTATTAGGGATATACAACATAAAATATAACTAGTTATATAAATATTTTAGAAGACACATAATATCCATGGAGTGTAAATATTTAATATGTTTAGTTATAAATATACTGTCATTATTATAAGTCAACTCTATAGCGACGACAGTTAACAGTTTATTTTATTACTTTTTTTAGGAAATCGTTACTGTTTTTAGGAATTTGAGGTAGAAATCTATAACACAAAAAAATATGTGTTTACTTAACGTTGCTGAATATTAACAGGTTACTTGAGAAAATAGTCTATAAACCGTATTCTTCTTTATTTCTTTTCCAAAACTGTTAATTTTCAAACTAAAGGAATCAACATTTCTCTTTGCAAAAATCTGTGTGAGAAGATTTAATTCTCGTTGATTTCGCATAATTTCCCTAGACTTTGGTGCAAACGTTTCAGAGTTAAATTTTACTAAGTCAAAAGAAGAGGGCGAAGATAATCAAAGACATTGTACAAATCAAAGGGAAGGCATCTTTAGAAGATTGGTCAAATTGATTGGTGAATTAAGTAAGAACAATGTTACTTCATAGAGTGCGAGGGTGATTAAAAAGTAAGCTGTTCTTCTTTTTAGTGGTTTAGTAAGTATTAGTAGACAAATCGGCATAGTTTTAAATGGTTCCGAGCTTATGTCTTTATGTCTTATGCTTATGTGCTGGTACCTAAGGAGAACCTAGTATTTAATTACCGAAGAACCTAAGGAACCTACCACCTGTTTTATTTAATACGTTAGGTTATATTTATTACCTTGGGTAACTGTAAAACTAATCGAATAGAAAATTACCATGTGGACAAAATTCAAACTAAAAAACAGCTTTAAGAATACGCCACTGTGCTATGTTAATATACTTAATTCTAATGATTTTACTCATTATTGGACTAATTAAATTATTTTGTACAACTCTATTTTAAATAACCAGTAATAGTCAGACATTTAAACTTGCCAAATTAAGAACAATTTACCAATTCACCAACCATTTTAGAAACCAGAAGTATAGACCACTTAGCTAAGAAAGTGGAATTTTGTAATTTTAATCTTGGAATTTTCCTGAAAATCTCTTTGATTCATAAAAACCCTTATAACAAATTTTACATGGATGAAGTTAGAACTTCATTCAAATTAGTAGGCTAGAACCAATGCTCAGCCCATATTTACTAGCTCTCCTTATTCAAGCTTTTTTTTATGACATCTTCTGTATCATACCAAAATAGCAATGTTTTGTATAGTCAATATTGAACTTTTTAAACCATACATTTTTATACCTTGATTTGTTTTAAATCTTGTTCGAAAATTAATGAATTTAGCCGGACATTTTATGGTATACTTAGGGCTTCTACCACTACTACGTTTAACATACTTAGGGCTACTACCACTACTACATATAGCATACTTAGGGCTACTACCACTATTTAGTATCGTCAATATCTACTTTAGAATAAGTCAAATCTATTCAAACAGTATGACATAATTAGGTTAGGTTAGGTTAGTTATTATGTTTTCTTTACATCCAAACTACATTTTAAGATTTAAATGTAAATTACGGAAACAAATAATTTTTAAGTAAAAAATTCCCTTAGTTCAATATCATTTTAAAAACCGTAAAAATCATTCGGATACAGCCATAGATATTTTAAAGAATTTACTTATTCATTTGCAGTGAACTATGACTGTGTGAGTATTATACCTGAAATTACAGTATTATAAACCAAGTTCAGTGTATATATCTCGCTTTTCCATTTCAATAACAGGAAAAAGGTGTACTATCGGAAGAATTAGAATTGTATGTCAAGGCTCAAGGGAAATCTATGAATGTGCTCAACATTCTCGTAGATAAACTATCGCTAATGTTAGAATAATTCTGGTACTGTCTAAGTCTTGTTAATGTGGAAATCTTTTTACTTTTAACATAGTTGGGACTATTATTAGCAGTGTCTATTATTCAACATATCATTCAGTTTAATAATAAGCTTGTTACTATTATTTCTCATAAAAACATTGAAATGTAATGACTTTTATACTTGAAGGTAACCATTCTTAAAAGGTACCTGTACAAGGTGCAAGGTACCATCTTACCAAAGGTACCATTCTTTAGTGGTTTCAATTTAAGATCCACTTAGTTAAAATGCTCTAAGAATACAACATGCCTTACTAATAAGCAAAATTAAACATTACTGAAATGGTTGAGACTTTTTAATTACAACAGATTAATACAATTATAAATTTATTTAAGTATTGCAGAATAAATGAAAGGATTCATGGTACTTTCCTGTTAAAGGGAACATTCAGTATTATCGATGATTTTCAATCGATATATCGATATTAACGAATTGAAACATATCATATCAGCTGACAACTACGATAAATAAATATTTTTCAGTATAAAAAAAATATTGAAATGAAACCGTTTCAAACCAACCTAACAAAACTAACCAAACTTGCTGTAACATTTAAAAATTCCGTTTAATATTCCCACCATGCCTTTTCTGTATCAAACGGAATTTTTAAAATAGTACAGCAAGTTTGGCTGGTTATGTTAGGTTAGCTTAGAACAGTTTTAATCCATAACAGTCTTGGTTTTAGCCTAAACAAGATAGTTGTCAATTTGTAATGGATCGTAAAGGGAAAGAAAAATATCGATATATCGATTGAAAATAATCGATAATAATGAATGTTTCCTTTAACAGGAAAGTACCGGATTCATAAATATAGAATAAGTTTATAAATAATAACATAAAAAGTGCAATAGTGACATAGAAAGCACATGCTCTGAATATGGAAATCGACGAATTACAGACGAAAATAACAGCCATTATAACCTGGGTGGTTATTTAAATCTTTTCCAGAACTAAACTTAATCTGAAATTGCTGGGAAATATATTTAATATCTCTAAAACACCTACCAATGTTATTTTAGATCTTCCCTATTACTAAATACCCAATTACTTTATAACTAAGTTTTATCCTGTGACCATAATTACGCTTACAAATATTTTCAATAAAGTGTGTAATCGTTAAACTATTTTTATTATGTTTAGTTAATTATCTTATGCTTAAATGTAGATTAAACTAATAAGGTACGTAATAATGTTGAGTTATGTATTTGCGTTGAATGTATCATAAATATTAAAGAAGCTATAATTATAAATACAAAAAAATCGAGCTTTAAAATAAATTAGTTAGTTAAACGAACATTCGTGAATTTCATCTACAAAATATTAGTTAATAATAATGAAAGAGTGCATTTTGTGTGCATTAATAACAAAGACACCATATTCTCATAGATTACTTCAAACAAAACAAAATTGTCCGTATTCTTGATTTATCAGATTCATTTTGATGGAAGCCAATAAAATTTACTACCGTTACAGGATAACTATAGGGTTTACCGATGGAACAGATCGTAAAGTACACAGCTAGAGTTGTCATAGCTTTGTCTACGTTGATTACGTCTACAAATGTAATACAACTGTTTGATCAAACTGTAGTTTTACTTTCTTTGAACAAAGAAATACAAAAAATAAGTTGGGGCTTAAAAATTCATTTTTATGACAATGGCTCTAATGTTATTCATTAGTTTGGCATACAAATAGTTTATGTGATCAAAGGTTGTAGTAGATAACAAAACATTGCTTGTCATTATGTTAATTTTATAAATTATAACCAATAATTTTTAGCATTTATATCAAATTGAACTCGAAGAAAATATAAATATGTCTGCAATACTGTCAAGTGAGTCTTTTTTCGACGTAAGATAACCACAGGTCATAAACTTAAAGTTTAAATTCAAAACTGGTCCCAGGATTAAAGAGTGGTACTTCGATTAACTTGGTGTCCAACAATTAATCTACAGTTAGGCCAGAATGCTAACCGCATGGTAAAAAACGTTAAGTACTCGGAGAGAGCTTTTCCTGTCAATTCGTAGGCAGTTCTACCAGCGTTGCTATGCTGGCGCATTGTATGCTGGTGGCGCTGCCTATGAATTGACAGGCAAAGCTCTCTCCGAGTACTTTAAAACTTTTTACCATGCGGTTAGCATTCTGGGTTATAGTAGTATGCTTTCTGTGATTTAGGTTCAAAATCAGTGATGATCTTCTCTTTCACTCAGATCACCGAATCTTTCATTGCTGCTCATAACTTGAGTATTACAAATATCTTGTCAAGATCAATTTTTAAATTATGTTTACAAGAAGGATTTTCCATATAATCTTAACATTTTACATGTGAAATATTTTCATGTGCACAAAATAATTGGAACTTTCCAAAAATAGCCTAATAAACTCACGTGTTTTTATTTTCATTGGGGTTAGTTATTTTCCTTACACCGTACAGCGTTATTTGACATTACTTCAGTTGTTTTCAACGATTTTAAACTCCTTTTTTGTAAATGAATAGTCGACCACTTGCGGAATTTATGAGATTTATAAAGGCTGATGCTTTAAAAATAGGAATAGTTATATGGTTATTACACAATCATTTCAAGTCTTTATATTGCTATAGTTTTATACTATTTAACAACATTTTTCTATGATTAAGCTGGAAATACATCAACAATAGGGTACGTTTATTCGAAGTAAATATAATTTATCTTACTAATAAATTATTCTACTCGTACTGATGCCTTTCGTTCTTTCATTAAAATCATTGTATAAAACAAATTATTTCTCCGAAAATGCTTCATTACTTTAACTTTACATTTAGAAATGTTATATTTCAGAAAAGCTAGGATAATATTTCCCAAGTCATCAAATAATCTACTTGTACAACGATAGTGCAAGTGGTGGGCGATAGTGGGTGTGTGGTAGTATCCATAATTAACCCTAATATTGCTGAAAAAAAAAAAAACAAGAAACCTCAGATTATGTCACCACTGTAACTTTAGTTTTCATCGTGTTGCATAGTTGGAGGGGATCTTAGGGGGACATAATCAAGGAAGGGAACATAATCAGTTACTCTTCCCAAGCAGCGAAGCAGTCAAGACGAACCACTAATCAGTTGAGTAGACATCAGATCACATGATGTAAGATGGTTAGTTAGATTAATATATAAACTTTATCCTCTCCCCTCAGTCGACTAATGCCATCTTAAAGCCCCGAACCCTTACCTAATCAATTGATGTTGTGTAACCTCCTACCACCAATTGGTTAAAGTAAAGGGGAAGCGTTATACATGCTATCAGTTTGATCTACTGATAGTAAAATTAAAATATAAATTTGGGTTGAAATAGTGAAGAAACATATTTCATGTTTGTTGGATTTAAAACTTATTTTCTATCCAACAATAGTTTGCACATAGTTATTTGTAAACCTTTTAAAAAATCCGTGTTAATTTGTTAGTTATTTTATTCCGTCTATTTTTTCGATTACTAGCGATCACTTATTTAAAATGATAATACCAAGATTGAAGGTGGAGAAAAACACCCTTACACTACAGGGTCGAATACCAAGAAATAAAATCATATTTATCTGAAATTATGAATAATTGTGTTTTGGAGAAGCCCCTTCGATAATCACCATTGAATTGTAGAAAATAACAAAACAGCTAGTCATGGGCTACATAAAAAATAGTCAATTATGGGAAGGTTACCAGTACCTAGATAATACAGTATGACTAAGATGAGAAACTCCTCCGTATTGTTTGGGGATAAAAGTGCTAACTCAGCCTTACATAAAAGGTTTATCTCGTCATTAACGGACTATGATATAGATCAAGTGACAACAATGAAAATCTTCATTTTACATCGTGTCGCCTCTTGAGGTTAAAATTTATGCTTCGTAAAATGCGGCCGTAAATAATAGGGTCACCTTACATCTATAGTAACGATAATGTCGATGAAGGGGTTCAACAACCATTTTGTGAGGCCAGCTTTTACAATCGTGAAGGTCTGTAAA
The DNA here is from genome assembly GCF_028750875.1 of Macrosteles quadrilineatus. NCBI lineage: Eukaryota > Metazoa > Arthropoda > Insecta > Hemiptera > Cicadellidae > Macrosteles > Macrosteles quadrilineatus. The sequence continues at coordinate 4,246,382 of NW_026542605.1, forward strand.
ACAATCTTATACACCTAAGAACTTACATTTACAACCTAACCCTATATTGGAAGTACAAAGTTTTGAGTCACCCTAATATATTAAGGTTTGTCTTTAAGAGATATAAATCACACCAAGTTGCATATTAAATTCCATTTAATATTGTAAAAATAATTATTGATAATACCTAAGAACAGATGAGGGTTGAGTTTCTCTTCGATTATTCAATTATTTTGTGCTTTAAATGCAAGAAAATAATTGAATCACCTTATTTGATCTTACTTTAATAATGTCTTTTTAAAACATTCTTAGCTCAATTATAGTGACTTATTCACATTTTCATTACATTACAGCGACGTGTTATTTACGATTTATCGTATAAAGGCTGTGGTTTATATATGTAGTTCATCAAACTTCGTCCTAGGATTGTTCAAAACTCCCTACCATTTGGATATTGGTGTCAATTGTTGACTAATACACAAGCATAGTACCAAGGCGTAGCCTATTTGAGAGTGATTGTTAGCCAAACACTTTCCTTAAACTTTAATTTTGCACTGAATTTGTGTTTTAAAATCACCTACTTAATAACTGTTTTGTCTAAAACATTTATTTTGTTGAAAAGGATTGTAACGTCGTTTTTCTACTCTGTATTCATTCCGAGAAATGTCTCAAGTTATCAGCGAGTGACGTCACTTGACGTATAATCTTGAGCTTCACAACTTCTCCTTCGGGCTGACGTCACTGTGCTGACTTTCTACGAGATAATCTGAGAGGTTCTGTTACTGAGAAATAATTGTATTTTTGATATTACAAATTGTTCGTGTTCAGTTAAAACATTTGTACTATGATTCAGATCGATGTGTTGATCAAATGTATTTAAAAAAATGCACCATTCTTTTCGTTTTAAAGTAAAAAATATCTTTATCTATATATCTTAGTTATATCTTAGTATCATTGTTACAAAGACTGAAAGATGCGCTGATATTGTCCTAAAGTTAGTAATTGACCTCTAAGTATATATTTATTTACCCGCCATTTAGGCTCGCGATATGACACCTAAAGGTCCTTACCAACACCGTTATTGTATCCACCAATACCTGGTAGTAATTGTCGAGTTTAATGGGCTTTATTAGCCATAGTAGCTGTTAACCTTTCAAGTGAAATATCTTAAACCAAACAATAATATTTGCCTGTGTTTTGTGTGTTTTACCCGTTACATGAACATTTTAATTATTCGAAACTAGAACTGTGTGATAGAAATGTAAGCAAAGAAAAATTAATTTGATCTTAAATAACAGCTTTCACTCTAACCGCCCACTCACCTGCTTGTATGTCTAGCACCATACTCCGCCTGGTAGCGAGAGTAAAAGACAAAATTAGCATTTTGACCAAACGAAATAGCACCAAATGAACAAGAATGTGGTCGCTAATATATTTCATAATTATGTATTATCTTCAACGTAAAACACTTTACTAATAAAAAGGTTAAATACCTGTAGTACTTGTCAGTGATCATTGGAATTTAAGTCAGCGACCCAAGTTTCGAACCTGGGTCGCTGTTCGAAAAAAAATGTTAGTGACTCGGCTAACATGCTAACATGACTCGACTTTAACGAAAAATGCTAGTGAAAAGGGTCATGACTGATCTTTTGCCGGCTACACAACGCACGCTACCGTACCAGTATTATAATTGGCCAATTTTGGTTAAATGTTCAGTGTTTTCGTGTTCGTGTCTCTTGTGTTATAACGACTCTTCACAGTAATGAAGAGGATTGTTGTTTTCAACTTGGTATCAGCTTGAAAATGAATCTTTAGGTTCGAAACCTGGGTCGCTGACCTAAATTCCAAGGATCACTGACAAGTACTACAGGTATTTAACCTTTTTTTATTAGTAAATTACGTGATCCAGAGTCTAAACATGTTAAAACACTTTGCAAGAATATCCTCTAACTCATATTTGTTATTTATAATAATTAAAGATTATTGCGTTATTTAAACATTTGGCTTTTCTTCAAGAAGGATGCAATATCAATATCATCATTATTTATTCGTATTGGCTACAACAGAACAATATTTTATTTGTACGTTAAACGTAAAACCGTTGTGTACGGTTTTGTTACCTTAGTATGGAGTTTTTTAGTCATATGATTTTCCACATCCAACACAGTTTACTATCTTTTTGATTGTTACATCTAAGGCTGAAAAGTTTTAGGATGCTCTTTTGCTGATAAAGTTATTTTTCATCACCTTGTGATTTGTCTAAACTGTATTGGCTATATTGTACATTGTATTGTATATAGTTGTTGTATATTGTATATTGTAACTATATTGTATATTGGCTGATGGAAACCAAAGCCAATATTGAACTGCAAGTTTCACCGAGAATTCAATCAACTATGAGCGTTTAAAAATATAATAAACGTAACTTAAATATAAACTATTTATCTTACCTGAATAGTTTACTTTATTTTTTACTTTTTCCTCGTCAATACTGTTAACGGTTATAATAAATTTAACATTGAATGAAAAGTTATGTAACATTTTTAGGTGAATCCAAATTTGTCTCTAAGGAGGACTTATTAGTTTAATGCAAGTAAATTTACATGTATTCAATAATATAAATGTTTATTGTCGTTCTTTAAACATTGTTAACGATTTCACAAGATTACCAACTGATTAAGATTATTATAAATATACCTTATGCACTTTGTTGTCAAAATGAGAAATATTTTCTCCCAACAGACGAGTAGAAAACTTTACTCTTAAGAGTCGTAGAGTTTGTTTAATAATCCTTCCAACGTCATTCTGACAGTTTCTGGATTTCAAATTACTTAACAACTTGGATTCATTAAAGCTTAAGTGTTCTTTAGATGCCACAAAAGAGAAAATGAAATTAAAAACTTCATGATAACGAACCATAACTCAATGACAATTATCTTTACATATAAAGGGTGTCCCATAGTAAACAACCAAACCCTAGGAAATGGTTTTATGGGTCAAAATGAAGAGCTACGGAAGAAGCTTTTTCCAAAATTGCTTTGTTATCCATATATCTGCCATTTTGTAATTTTTCCGTAGACATTTTTATCCATGCATATTTTTTATTAAAGAGTTAGTTGAGGGTAAAACATAAGAGTATTAAATGAATGTTCAGACTTTACTGAACAATTAAGAATTTTTATAATTGGACCCATTTAATTATTTTTCTTCACATGGGTCTCTAAAAAAAGCTGTCACATTTCCAAACCTGTCAATAGTGTAATTTTCTAATATATTTCAGTGAAATTATAATCAGGCAAATGGAAATTCGCTTAATCTGAAGGTTTGCTGCGGCAGGGGTATCTTATTACTGTTTACACAAAAATATATCTAAAAATAATTCTCATAAAACTCAGGATAAGAATCTAGGTTGATACGGCAATGATTAGAAGACGAATCTTAATATTATTCCCTATATACATGAATAATTTCTTTTACAATGAATTATTCCCTGTAAAATATTATTACAGCATTTCACAAATACAAGAACAGACTCAATATGGATCGTAAACATAAACAAATGACGCAACTGAAAGAATCCTATACTAATGACATTAACATATGGTTTGATAGTTCCATTTAAGTAATGTGAGTGACATAGTTTTTTATGTTTATGATCCACACCCTTTCTGTTCTAATATCCGTGTAGTATTTAATATATTTGAACTAGCTGTGAGGAAATATGCTATCAAAATTAATTTGATACTTGTCAGTTCGGCTTGTTTACATTAAAAGTACTTTGTTACCACGGGACATATCAATATTTACTTTTAAATCTCTCACCTCAGAACTTTGAAAGCCAAGTCAGAGTCCTAGGTCATTATCGAAGGGGGAATGCATCCTCGGAGCGGTAGCTTTATTTTTTGTCCAATATGAGCCCAGTCGGTTCAATAGTTTTTTAATTTAGCTCATACAAGCACACAAGACACACAGACAGACGGACACCACATCTTCTTTATAATAGTATTAAGTTATAAAACTATTTCAATATGGATCTTATCTTTATTTTGACCCATAGGACCATTTCCCGGAGTTTAGCTGTTTACTTACGGGACACCTCATACAAAGAGAAAATAAATTTTGTGATCGTAATAAACCATATAAATCTCATCCTTGTAGTAATTTGTTATTTCTTCCTATTAAAACTCGATTTTAAGATAACTATTTAAACCCTCACTATTGTGGATTATGGATTATGGTTTATGTGGATTGTATTTATTCTGTTTATTACAAAAAAACAGCAATACAAAATTGGATACTTAAAATGTAGAATGTAAACTTTCTTATGATTTATTTGTATCAAGATCTTCTTTTAGTATGATTCAATCTTTCTTATTTTACACTTAGTTGCAAACTATGTCTATAAATGTTTTGCCTAAAGCTGACCTTCCTTAACTCTTTCAATGCGGTCGTCATGTTTACTCTTGAAAATTCCACTTATCTCAATGATAAGGAATCAGTCGCCGGCGACTGACCCGCACGCAATGTGTTAACTTAACATAGGAATGCAACAACAATTTTATTATTTTGAAAGGACTGCTCCATTTTGATAATAGGCACAAACGTTTGGACATTCTTAAGACTAGTGCTAATACAATGGTTGACCTATTTCAAGCAGTGTATCTCAAGTCAATACTAAATATTTAGGTAAAGAGCTATTACATGCTTTGTCTAATTTAAATATACAAATGCTATTTTTTCGATAAGTCTAGCATTTTTAATGATAAATTGATTCTTCTCCATTTCCATGTTTCCGAGTCAAACCTAGATTGACCTCTCAACAGTGAAAAACAAAAAGAATGTGAACATTGGAAAAGAAAACAGATTATTACATTTTACATTATATTCATCCACTACGATGATATTTTCCTTGATACTTTCATAATTGTAATAATTTACTCATCATATTTACCTGATCAGTTTCAATGTGAAAGGAAATAACATGATCATTCATTTCAGGTCTAGACATGACCAGTAGCGGAGTCCGTCTGAAAACTATGAAGGCTCGTTACCCAGCTGTATAACTCAATCAGCTGCCCCAATCACCAAAGTTGGGCTTTCCGTTAATGAGATCAGGTGGATTAGGTTTCAGTGGCCTCCCTCACACATTATGTGGTGTTCAAAGGGTAGGAACACCAAGAATTAATTACAATAATACAGGTTACTTTACATATATTGAGAACTAGCTGTAACCCGCGGGCTTTGCCCCGTTTAACTTCTTAATTTTCAAGATGATCTCGTTCGCATGGCTCAATCACGTCCTGGTTGAAGTTCGTTCGTTACGCTCACTCACCTTTAGGTTGGAGCTCGTTCGCTACGCTCACTCACCTTTAGGTTGGAGCTCGTTCGCTACGCTCACTCACCTTTAGGTTGGAGCTCGTTCGCTGCGCTCACTTGCCTTCAGGTTAGCTCGTTCGCTACGCTCACTTGCCTTCAGGTTAGCTCGTTCACTACGCTAACTCGCCTCCAGGTTGAAGTTCGTTCGCTATGCTCACTCACCTTTTGGTTGCAAATTAGCTGTTGTCATAAATGTAAAAGAAATAATAGTGCTGCACCCTGTTGGTATTCCTTGTAACTTTAATGCTATTGAACATCATAGAACAGAACCAACTTGTTTAATTGAAACAGCTGTTAAGATTCATTAATTCCATTTCTCATAAAGTTAACATGGGAAACTCCAGAGCCACTGGGGCAGAGCCGATTGGACGGATCACGAAATTGATGGTGTATAAACCTATTCCATGAAATTCTACACGTATGTACCAAGTTTCGTGGCAATCGGTTCAGTGGTGTCTGAGTTTATCACTGCCAAATATATATATATATATATATACAAACATCCTCTTTTATACTTATAGATACGCAACACTGCTAATAAGGGTTGTTGTATATTGGAAGCAGATTTGACTGTAAGTTAAGACAATTATTTATTTCTTTATTAATTTTCTTGCAGATCGCTCAATGATTCTTCAATTAGCTCATCACATTTTCTTGAATGAAAACTCAGAAATTTAACTAATGTTACTGTATTAAGTTATTAAGTATTAAGTTTAATGGGCATTTTATTGACAACAGCTGGATCCCCTTTGAAGACGGCATTTTTGATAGTTTCATTGACAATTTAGTAAATGCTCCCAGAACTTGCTCCAATATTTTATGTTGTGAATTGGTGCAGACTCACGTTCAAACGGCCATTACCAAGCTTTGTCTGAACAATGACTAAACCACCGAGTCAGACGTATTGACTGCTACAATCCCACCAAGGTTTAGCTCGCTCAACACGTAGCTGGTAGAAGCTTGCTGTTACCTAAGTGATGAAAGTTTCAAAAATGTCTAAAATAGATTTAGTTTCGCTGATTCCTAAAAGTAACGTAAGATATTCTTACTTAAAAACTTATGGATTGAATCGATTGTTCGATCAAAGTCTTATGAGGATGAAGCGTTATCACTTGAATACCATGGTATAGAGGTTCATTAATGCAAATTTAGTAAGATTTAAACCAACCTAGGCTATAAAAGTACATATTAAAAGTCCTTTTCTTAGGCTCCATAAGTCTAAATAAGGATATAATTTATAACATCTTTGTTAGATGTAATAAACCACAGAAAAGTACAAACTGCCTATCAGCATGGCATAGCTGATTGGTAAATAAAACTAGCTATAAATAAAAAAAAATATGCCACCATAGTTAAAACATAATCCCTGCCACCTTCACCACAATAAAAGATCTACTTCGCAACAGCGTTAATTGTCATGCCACAGTCAATTACAATAATTTAAATTCTACATCGCAACTAAATTTTCATAATTTCTTCACTTATTTTCTATAACAGTAAAGTTTGCAGTAAATTGTGTGCCCGGTGTTGGTAATCTCACATTGGAGCAAACTTAATGACTTCGGGTCTTAACGACCAAACATATTTAACTGTGAAAATATTGTTCCCACAGAAATAAATTCTACTAGTGTTTCTAGTTAATTCTTTCATCACAAATAAACAGTGTCGAGTCTGTATAATACATTTTTCACGGGGTTAAAGAATATATATGAAGACGGTAGAAGGTAAACAGCCGACATTAAAGGGAAGGAAACATCTGCAAAGTAGAAGATTTGATTAAACAAAGGCTCATTTACACCAGAATCTCATTTAGAGGAGGAAGTTGTGTTATAGAACAGATTAAGGGGGGATTATACTGTAACCTAGAAAAAAGAGGTTAAAACTATACAAAGGTAGAGTTGAATCTTGAAAAAGCAAACAAGACAACATAAAAATTTTCAAAAATAAATTATAGATAATAACTCCAATATTCCAATGGTCGATAAATTACTAATTGATTGATCAGACCATATTGAATTTGCCATTCCAAATCTTCATATTTTAGGATACTAACCTTGACTGTTATTGTTAGTATGTGAAGAAAAGATATCAATGAAACTTTATGTTAAAAGTGGATGAACATTAAAAAAAATATTATGTTAACACAACTCAACTCCTTTACTCAACTCCTAGAAGCACAAATGATTTACACGACTACACTTTTCTATTTTATTATTTCTATTTAATGAAATAGTTGAGTTGTATTAAAATAATTAAATTTTGAAAACACAGTGTAACGTTAAAACTATCTAAGACACACGCCATATAAGTTTTATGTATGCTAATCCGTTTAAGCTTCAACGTCAGTTTGTCAATCAACTAAGGGCTTTAAGTAGAGTTAAAGTTCACTCAGCTCCTTAAGCCAGAATAAGAGCTTCACCTTACGATCAATCTTATAGACAGATCTTGGATCAGGCTCTGAGTAAAGATTAGGCTATCACAGAAGAAAAACATTGATTTTAGTTTCCAATATAATATTTTTTTGTTTTGTTCATTATCTTTCTGTTTCTTTGATCATAATTAGATGTAATTGGAAATAAGTGTATTTATTAAAGTGGGTGATTAAGATCCGAACAATCTATCACGTGACATTTATTCGTAAATATAATCGTCTGTTACTTTGTTACCCACCCATCGACGTATCAAGTATTCTTTTAACCATGATAGCAAAAAACTAAGCTAAGCCCATGTCACTCCGCGGTAAAAAAAACAAATTTATTCATTAATTTGTTGAATAAGAACAATTTTAACAAATATAACAAGCATAAGTTTGAACCTTGTCAATAGTCTTAGTAAAAGTAATGTAATTGATAATTACATTACTAGGATATCGGACCTCAGTCCCGTTTTATGAATAACGAGCGTGATAAAACAGAGGTTTAAACACAACGTCAAATACCTTGGTCACGGAAAATTGTAGTTTATTTTTATATTTAATGTATTTTTATTTTATTTGACGTGTTTCAACGTTATTATAGTTACGAATCAGTTACTTACTTAGTGGTAAGTCAGTGGTTAGGTATGTAGGCAAACTGTGCGGGGGAGCAAGCTGGTCTAGTGGTTAGAGCGCCTGACTTCGGATGCCGAGGTCCCGGGTTCAAATCCTGCAAATTCGCCAATGGATTTGATCTAAGTGATAATGCCGCAGTCGTGTCTAGCATTAGGTAAGAAAAAAAAAGACATAATGTATTTTATACCAAATCCTAGTAATTAGTTTTTTTACACTGCTTGAAAGTTAAGCAAAATTTTAGGATTCAAGTTATTTTATTAAAAAAGTGTAATCTAATGTATAAGTTAATGTATAACTGCATGTATAGCTGTGTATAACTCATCTATATAATACTATATAATAATCTATATAATTTGTTGAAACACGGTTATAACTTGTGTATTGTACTATGCAGCTGAGCCCGATGGGAAATAACACAATACGTGACGGTATTGCTGGTCTGTATTTCTACCTTCAACAGATGTAGGTCATGGCCCATAGTTTAAGTTAATTGAAGTGCCCTTTGTCAAAATCAAAACATCCTTGAAATGTAATAAAATTGAAAAAAACCCTTTTAGTGAAGTAAAATTTAAAATACCCTTTAAGTATATTTTACTAAAAAACACACTTTTTAACCTCCCAGTAGCAGGCAGCCTAGTTACTCATAAAACCTAATGTTAATTAAATAAATTTAATTGAAAATCAATTCAGTAAAATGGAAATTCGCTTAGTCGGCTGGTTTGCTGTGGCGGGGGTGTTTTCACCTTATGCTGTAAACAAAGCATGTGATTGGAATTTCTTCCAGCATGGCAACCCATAAGCCTGTGGTGGGAAGGGGGGGGGTAGATTTTAAAATTTTAAATTGATATGCCTATTTTTGAGCCTATTTTAATTTACAAAGGGATTCTGCACATCTACAGGAAATATCTTTCAAACTGTATTCGTAGATTTACCCTGCGATGCACGCAAGCTGAGTAAAAAAGGTTTTAAAGGAACATGCTTGCCTATTGATACATAGATTTAGGGTCAATGACGTTTTTAAACCTGACTTGTAACTCATGATTTGTTTACAATTTACAATAAAATCATGGTGATTGGATGGACGGGTACAGTGTATATATTATTTTTTGTATACAGAAGATTATATCTTGCAAATCATCAGCAAACCATCTCAACAAACTATTGAAGGGAGGGTCTCATTGTTGGTCAGACTGGAGGTTTGGTCCAGCAACTGTTGTCGTCAAGTTGGCAATTAAACGTCTCGCCCGACATCAACTTCATTTATAGCTCTAGTTACAGCATTGTGCTGCTGGACTGGAAACTTAACGATATCTTATTGTTGAAGTTTCTTTTAATTACTTTAAATTCCTTACAGTTGAAGTTAACGGTGTCATTACTTATACGCTGCTCTTTAACTAGCTTTTACTGAACGTTAAGTTCTTACTGCAATATCATGAATTAAAAAAAAAAAATGGTAACAAATTTGGCCTTATGTTGGATCATATTGAAAAGTTTTAAATTGAAAACCTAACGTCAAATCTAAGACAGAAATCTCTATTTTTGTAGCAGTTATTCTGGGGTCTATGCTCTGATATGAGCACTTGTAGACTTCATAATAGCATTACAGTTACCATTGGGTATGTGTAAATTCTATCTGTATCACAATACGTTTTTTGAATCCTTTGTTGCCTGATGCACACTCAAATGTGTTAAATCTTCATTATTTTATTATTTCTTATAATTGATTTTGAATTAGACATAACTTCATTTAAGTGCGTATGTTAAACTGAATTTCAGCAAAGAATAAGTGACAAATGGATTAAGATGTTCTGTGTAACTTTGATACCTACTAATAAGCTGTCTTACGAACCAGGATAATTTGTTCAAAGTCATGTGCTTTAAAACGATTCTAAAAAACTTGTGGAAGCCCAGTTTTAAACTATTAAAAGCTAAAGGATTGTCTCAGGATCTGACCAGTGACCTTTTGATTGTTAGATGAACTCTAGACCCACTTACAGATCAAGCTACATTATTATTATCTTGCTGATCATACATATCTGTACCTAAGTCCTCAAGTTGCTCTTTCGCAGTTTCAGTGTAGTACTTCTTCCGGTTATTTAATGAGATGATCATTTTTTCAATCTAGTCTCTGCCTTGAGCCTACGATTTCCCCTTTTTTCAAGCGATTGTCATTTCAAGCGTTGCTGTTAAGTACTTTTGATTGTTATATACCCTCCATCTTGTTCTTCCAACGTTTCGGTAGTATTATGTTCTATTTTAGGAAATTATATGACTTAGATTTAAAGAAGAAAGGTGAGATTTGTTCAACAAATTTAAAATACTGTGAACACATTGAACCCCTCCGTCCGAAGATAAGCAACATGTATCTTTGGGCAAACCAAAAATAAGCTTTTGGTACAGAATAAAGCAGTCTATCCATAAGGTTTCAGTGAAACAATAAACCTAGTCTATTCAGTAGCATTATAAACCAAACGAGATTTGAGATAGTTTCATAATAGGAAAGTTCGTTTTATAAAAACTATCACCAGTTCATTAACAAAGGAAAGGTATAAAGCTAAATACACGGGTCCATTACACGGAATTGTGATCAATATAAGGTTCGTTAGTGACCTGTATACCTCAGGTTAATTGACCGGCTAATTGCCTTCACTAGTTAGTGATATTAATTTATTCATGAACTGCTTATTTTGTATTGAAATAGCAAATCATAGCTTAGAACTTGAATTTACTATGCGATATTAGCTTACATTACAATTGTCATTTTATGTTGTGGAAATGTTTGTTAACAGTTCAAATGAAACTGTACACCTATCTAAAACTAGACTAAAAAGGATATATTTCCTTTTTGAATTATTGATTTATTAGTAGTCACATTTTAAACTGATTGGTATTGATGTATGGCCAACGGTAATATTTAGGTAACTTTTATAATTCTAGCAATGTCATATGAAATTTTCATTCGTTTGGCCTAACTGCCTAACTTCATTGGGTGAGTTAGCCCCCAAAGGGGAGGTAACTGCTCGGTGTCGGAATCGGCATTGCAAGTAGGTCATAGTTATGGACGACTGGACAAGCCAGCCTCTTTGGGTTTACCCAAAGTGAGAGTACCCAGTGACATTTCCCCATCCAGGTTATGGGGGGTGTTCAGCTCTGCAAGAGGTGGAAGTGCGCCACCAATCTATCATCTGCCTGTAGCTATGATCCTTTGGGCTCCGGCCCGCTTGTTGATGTGCGACCGGCATTCAGTGTGGCAAATCCTCGACTTTGGAAGTAGCCTTCCTGGAGGTGAAATCGGGCAAGTACCCGTCAGTTCACGGGGACACTCTAGGGGAACGTAACTTTCCGCAGTGTGAGGGCAACGGCTGGGCGCACTCCATCAGCCAATCCCTGTCTCTGAGACCGAAAGGTATGGTTATCTAGAGTGTGGGGGGTTCTCCCTGGAACCTCAATTGAGCAAAGGGTGTCGCCACCTTTGGTGGATAGGTTCATCCGGGTGGGACCCACTTCTATTCCTGCCTCCTTTTGGGAAACCCTGACGGCCTGGCAGTGATGTTGGGCTTGATGGGCAAATGAAGTAGATCGGGTGCTGGGTTCAAGCCCGCTGGGGGTGTTCAGGGATCTATCGCCTTGGTCACCTCTGGTTTCCCAGCAACTGGGTAAGGCCTCGATCGGGTAGTGGTGTAAATGGGTGGTTGGGGTTCCCCCCATCAGCTTGCTGGTGGTCCCCTTCTTCCTGGCTTTGATGGCGGGTTTTGCCTGTCAGGGATTGGATAGGTCCCGAGTGTTGCTTGCACTAAATGCGTCAGGGCATTTCACTATGGTCCTTCTGGGTTCCGTACCTGGGGGAACCCAGGTGAAGTGACGCTTAAACAAGTAGCCGGTATCCCTGGTTAGGATTGAGGGGCAACCCTCTTTCCGAAGGGTTGCTTCGGCAGCCGGTGAGCTTGATGACCTTAAGTCATCCTCCCATGGTGTATCAAAGGTCGGTGCTAAAGCTTCGGCCTACATCATGGGGCCCGGGTATGTCTCACGATAGGTACCGGGTATGTAGTCAGGGGGCTTCGGCTCTCATGACAAGACGAAATGGAAATGGAATGAATGGTTGTAAGATAACTGCATGACAGGGGGCGTTACAGTTATTTCACAGACTCAGTACAATAATCTCTCATAACGAATAAGAATTTTGAAAGAGAGTTTTGATTCTGTACGTAGAATAAGTTACGATTTCTGGTTAAATGAGAGAACCCTCAAACTGAAGATTAGTCAAATCTGTGAAATGACAGTTCCACTATCAAACCGGGCTAAAGGTAATTATCAGATTCATTACAGTACAGAGAGTGTGTAGGAATGTATCACTCTGAGTATGACATCATTCACTGTTGTTGACAGCTGCAGATGTTTGACAATCCTTTGACAACTGCGCACATCCCTTGATTAACGTGGTGGTGGCCGAGACAATCGTAACAACGATTTGTGCATTATAGGTGGATTATAAATCATGTATGTTTCTCTAATCTGCATAATAATTATCATCAGTCACGTATTTGACTTTTCAAAGCAGTATTTGGGTACAAATAAGTTCATCTCACTGATATTACAATTAAGTAGCATTACTCTAATCATACTTATATCATGAAACTTATATACCACCCAAACTTACCCTGACCTAACATCATATGCTTTAGTCCTGCCGTTTTAAAATGTATTTTATAACTAGCTGTTACCCGCGGGCTTCCACCCGTTTGACTTCACAAGTATTAATAAAACTATTATAAGTTAAGCTGAAATAAACAAAACAGAATGCAGCATTACAAATAATCACACCAGATTTCAATAAGGTAATAAATTGAAAGAATAACATACACATAAGAACAGCTGAGGTATTTTTAACATTAAGCATATGGAAAGTTCCCTTTGGAAATCATTGATGACCTTAAAGGGTAATTTATGAAAAAATAAATAATTTGCGCAAGGTTTCTCGTCATGAGGTACATTTTAAGTATATGGTTTATGGGGGTGTGACTTGTAGTTTTCTCAAAGTTCATGGGTACTTTTGGCTTTATATATAGATTATATATCGTTAGTTTAGCGAGTTCTAAGACTTCTTGAGGCAAACATTTTAACTTTAACTAGTAACTATTATGTGAATTTATAGTTTTTCAAACAAGAGGTAATCAGTGAACTACTGAAGCTAAGTAGGTAACTAGTAAACTATTAAACTAGTAACTAGTGGGACTTTATAAAACCAAATCAAAATCTATTTTGCAAACAATTTATGTCAACCAAATTATTTAAACATATATTTATATTATTACACTCTAATAATGGAAAGAAGCCCGTTGTTAAAAAAAGAAAAAAGTTATTCATCAGCTAAACACAGCCTTACTATTATCATTTGACGTTTACATGCAAGCTTTGTTTTACAATAGTTTACAGACAATTTGAAACCCGTGTGTAAGATATCTTAAAACAATAGTAATTACCATCTAGCAAAATGTACGTAAAGGGATAATCCCGAACAAACATTTTCAAAATGAGATTTAAAATAAGATAAATATTGCTAAAACGATACGACATTTACTTGCTGAACAAATTAACTAGCCAAGCCTAATCACAAAGCTACACTGGACAGAGACATTGTCAGTAACAGACAATACCCTCGCCCTGCAATTGTCCATTGAGGTCTCCATGTCTGAAACTCTCTCATTGATGTAATTGGTAGACCTGAAATTGCCAGTTTGCTGATCCAATTAGAAACTTGTAAGGTCAGAGAAAATTGAGCGAAATTTGTTGTTTCAGTAACGAACTAGGAGAACTCAATTTCGTATGTGCTAATCTAAACGAGCAACCCATGCTTTTGTTACTGTATTTATAATTACGTATGCCTTTTCTTCTTCAAAATCGTACGAGATCCAAACACCTAACATAATTCCAAGAAGAATATTCCTTTTGTCCAAAAACAAGAATAAAATCCTTGCAGACACAAGACTTTTATATTTTCTGGTTTATTTTTTGACCACAGGAAAGAACTCCAATTTGACTTATTTTTTATTAGTTCTAAGACAACTCTTCAGCAGTCGTTTTTCAGCAACTCTTACTATTATAATTTTGGTTTAGTATTTGGGCTACTTTTGTTTCTGAATAGATAAAAATATTAATTAAATATTAATATGCATGTAAACAATACACCTAAACACGGGTTAAGGTAATTATTCATTCATCTGCCAAAGACAACAACAATTCAACAGGTCATTATACATTTTGAATCAAGACTATAAAATTATCTATTATTAAATAGTTTACTATTCAAATTAGCCTATATTAAATTTTAATTGGTTGGCTAATGCTATACAAATTTTTATATAAAATAATGTATGTCATATTTTACTTTGAAATATATTTTACTTTCAAACCCTAGGCAAATAAGTTAACTTAATTTACAGAAAGCGTAAACAAACAAAGATTTGTTAAATAGTAGTTTTTACTTCTTTGCTAGTAATCTAAAAAGAGTGTTCGAGGAGTAGGTTAACATCAGAGTCAAAAGCCAATACAGCGTAGGCAGTTGGAGGATAGTGAATGTGGCAATAAACAACAGACATTACCTGAATGTTCTCGTTTAAAAACCACCTCCCTCCACCCCCAGGATATAAACCTATCTAGTGGAATAATTTGCAGACTGTGGTTTATGAATGTTCATATAGCTTTTGGCTTTTTTATACAATATTAGAAGAATAAAACATGTGGTGTTTTTTAAATAAATAGGACAATACAAATAATTATTGCTTAGTAAATTACGATTGTTATTTGAAAAATGAAATAAGAGTTTTGGGAAAAGGCCTTTAAAAAACTCACTTTTAAAACAATTTATTATTTGTTATTCCAAGGTTAACCTGTAATAATATAACAAATAAACATTCCAATAAGCTGAATAGGTGACAAACTATTCTTGTTAATCAAATCCAAATATTGTTGTGCCTAACCTTTTTAAAACGTTTGGAAAGATGCTAAGGGGGAAAGTGCCTAATAAACGACAACGCCCTCGACGAAAACATTGTGGACACTTGTTTTGTTCTTAGATATATTATTTTATTTATTATACAAGTAAATTTAGGTCGGTGGCACTGTTGGTAGGGCTAAGGACTTTCTGCCCAAGCCAGGGCGATGTCTTAAGGCTCGGATCCTGGAGCCTACCGCTACGTTTTTAACCGACTTCCCCACTAGCAACAAAAGGAGGAGGTTTTCAATTTGTTTGTGGCGATGTTTTTTTTTCTATGTATGTTCACCAATTTCTCTGTGATTCTTTTACCGATCAGTGTGGTTTCACCACCAAAATAACCAGGAGAGTTTCTATTTGGTACCTTATATATTATGTTTAAGAATAATATTTGTTTCGGTGAAAAATTCTGAAAACCTTAAATATTCAACATTTATTTTGTTTACATTTGTGCAGATTGTTTACATTTGTGCAGAGAAGGCAACAAATAATAACACTCCTACAGCTGTTAGTTGAAACCATTTAAATGAAACTACAGACAATTCTTCATGAAACAGTTGCTTCATATTGATCAATAAACTATTTCTTGCCATGGAGCCTAAATGAATTACATTGAGAAAAATGAATTTTGTTTTGGTTACTATAAAAAATGTATTTCAACGTTTGACCTGATTTGTGTATACAGTAATTCTGTTTTTAGTATTGAATATTCTGACTTACAAAAACATATATGTTTCAGTGAATAGCTGTATGATATTGACAAATAAAGGTGTATTGTAAAAACCAAAGCATTCGTAAAACAGGTCTAAATATAAATCAAATGCAATTATTCCTTACACGACCTAAGAAGTGTGACAGTGCATAATCGTCAATTGTCTTAAAAGTGTTAAATATTTTAATTACTAAACATGCATTTGCAGATGTGGAATGTTTATTGATATTCTCTACCCAGTTACTATATCATATCAATACTATTATGCCTGCTTCGGAAAGTCCTAGAGGAAGATGATTTGCAATTTCGACTAGGCTATATCTTGAGCAAACAAAACCCCCTACATGACCACTTTTAGCTGAACCAATCTTTCATATAATATTTTCCAAAGGTACTATACGAAAGGTACTATGGTATTAACGACCAATTTTCCACTTTTGAGAGATTTTTTAGTGCTGGTAGCTGAGGAATAACTTTTATATTGTTCTAAAAGGCTTGAGACGTTACTGTATTTCTTTTTATAATGTAGAAGTACACCGATTGCAGGAAACGACGATGTCTGACATTTCAATGTATCTAGAAAAGACAATTAGTTTTTCATTAGGCCTAATGTAATGAACAACTCTTTCTTTCTTAAGGAATATCGAAAGATGTTTATTTTCATACCCATTGATTATGTAACCTGAACAGGTGACTCAAGCAGTTTTAAAATAATGATTGTTCTGTGGAACTTTTGATTGTTTCAAACAGTTTTGCTTATCAAAAATCCTCAAGTAATTAATATATAAAAAATTATACAGTCACTAAAAATCATAAAATAATTTATTTTTGTAAAAAATACAACCGACTTCAAACGCTCTAAAACGAATGAAATAATTTCAATAAAGTAAACTTTTGTATTAGGCAAGCTCACGTATTTCAAGTCGGCGCGGCTCAAACTGCAAATATGATTGAAATTAAATATTGTGTGTGTATTTTGAAAATCAATAAATTCTAGCTGGATAACATAAATATATAAAAAACATACTGAACTGTTTTGTTTATATATTAAAGAACATATTTTCTTGTATTTTATGTTTACTTCAGAATAAATGCATTATGAAATAACACACACAAATGTTCTATATGAATAGGAAAATAATTTAGTTTGATATTATGATAGGGAAAAGAAGCTAGTTTAGTATTAAAACGTTACTTTTCCAAGTTAGGAACATTTAAATGCGTTATAATCTTTTTAAAGATACTCGTTAATACCACTATAATGCCGATCTCTGATTACGGTAAATAAAATAACACTTAACGCATAGCTATGGAAAAGACATGCAGATTAACACCTTTAGTTATAGATAGTCACCTGCAATATGGACACCCTCTTTCAATTTTGTATCAAAAATCATCATAGAGCCGCGCCTTCAAATACGTGAGCATGCCTAATACAAAAGTTTACTTTATTGAAATTATTTCATTCGTTTTAGAGCGTTTGAAGTCGGTTGTATTTTTTTACAAAAATAAATTATGTCAGTCCAGTACACCTCTTGATCTGCACCGGCTCACCTCTTGCTTTGCAGGGATCATTCCACACACTCACTTCACAGGCCTCTGTGGTCCATGTAAACAGACACATGCAAAGTGAACGAGATCACCAACTCCTTTAAAAATGCGATTCATAATCAGGATGATAAATTAATGGGTGAAAATATATTTTATCAAATGTGTAAAAACATTCTTAAGATGAAAAGAATCTTTCATAATTTACACTTCAAAAAGATATCTTTGCAAAAATACGTTTTGAGACCATGATTACATTATATTTCACAATAATTACATAGACTAAGAATTACTTAGGCTAAGAATACCAGGTTTTCAAATTAAATTTTTATTTTGTATAAAAATAGTTATTGTAAAATATCAGAACAAACGAAAATCGCTGTATGAATGCAGGATCCAAATCTTTCTGATTGTGTTATCCAGCAGCAAACAGTGGTGATTGGATCAGCTGATTGGGTTATACACTACATGTAACGAACCAAAATCCCAGGAAAACACACCTGGTGGGTATATTGTGAAACGATACTTGCCTAATGCGGCAATTTGTGTTTTAATCAAGCTATACATGCAAAAGGCAAATATAAAACTTAATTGTTCTGTTATTCTTAACTAAGATATCGTCTAGGCACCAGTGAAAGATTTTTTCAACACATGTTGATCATAAGCATAGCATTGTTCAATGGTTGTTTAGAAACAGCAAGCAAATCTTGTTTAAACCTCGATTTTTTATTATCACTACAACACTACTTTAGATTTTGGGCATCAAATTCTAAAAAGCTGTTGCTAGCTTAGAATAGAAAAATATGCCAGATACTGATTTATTGCGTAGCCCTTAACCTTAAATTGTTTTACAGGAAGAAACCAAAAATTAAAACATAATGCCACTCAAAGTACTTTACATTACCCTTGTAGCGTGTATCGAAACTCGTTTGAATAAATGCAGCCGTTTTAAAATTAACCAGGGGAGGGTTATTATGGGACACCCGGTATAATAGTCTTTTTATAATTCAGATATATCTGCAAGTCCCTTGAAAAAGAAGTCATTTGGATAAAATTATCAAGTGTTGAAAGGATATACGATGATTATTTATTAATCAAAATGAGTGTAGGAGTTTTGCCAACGGGTATCAGGTAGAAAGGGTCCCCATCCATGAATTCCACATACTGCGGAGTTTTGCCAACGGTTGTGGGTTGCGCGAGAGGGGAGGGGGAGAGAGAGAGATTACACGTGACCATGAGGGTGGCTTCCGCTAGGGGTGGACAAAACAGGCAGGATGCTGATTGTGTTCAAAGTAATGCAGTTATGCACCTCTGACTGTGAAAGGAAATGCATTGAATTTTTAACCTAACCTAACCTAACCTAACCTAACCTAACCCACTGCGAGAAGCGCATAACTGCCAAGCGTAGACAATCAACCCTGACAATCGCTCTCCCTCCCTCCGTCACACTCTTTCTCCCACCACCACCGTTGGCAAATCTCCGCACCAAGAGGTGGCCGAAGGTATCCCCCCCATCTACCTGACACCCGTTGGCAAAACTCCGGTTCCCAATCAAAATAAAATTAATCCAATGAATAGCCTGATAAACTATTATATTATATTATGAGTACAAAAATATAAATGAAAATTTAGAAATTCTAGAATATGAAAGAAATAAAACAAAATTAAATGTCAAAGAAGATTTTCATATATACACAAATTACAAAAAATACCCTCAAAATTTATTGAATACCATGAACATAAATAAAACAAATCCGATATTTGAAAAAATCCTACAATTGCAATAACAATGAAACATTATATAATATACACAAAATTAAACAATGATTAAATCAAGATCCTCTAAATTCTAAGTTAACTTAACATATGACTATTTATTCCTTTCATTATTTTTGTTATTGTATTTGTAAATGTAAACATGACTATGACCTAAGTGTCGAAACATGTCGTTTATTAATTAAAAATGAATTTAAAAAGGGTACTAATGTTTTTATAATGTTTTCAATTATTATATTATTATATGTTTTGTTTATACTAAAACACGATTACAACTCAACTATCATAATTTACATTTAATGCAATAGAAGTATTTTCTAGTATATAAATTAGTGTAAACGATTAGTTAGTTTATGCTTAGTAACGTGATTAATTGATTATTTGAGAAATATCCTGTTGCAGCACCCATAAGAAGTCAAATTTGAGAGAACAAAACCCCCACGGGGTGTAGGAAAACACCAAATAAACATATATTCAGGTAGCAAATGCTCCAATAAACAACATTCATTACCCATACGTTCTACCAGTGTTTCGTTTCTTTATAAGAGCAAACAGTTTACATTAGTCTGAAAAACAAATGTTCTCAGTTTGTCTTCATAATTTAGTTCTCAATATTCTGCGTTAAAACACTCCCAGGATTTTAGTTGCTGGATCACACCTACATTTTTCATTCATGGCCATATTAAGGAGTCATTGATAAAACACTTAAGACATAAAATGTTTACTAGAGTCAATAAAGTTATTTTTCACCACACTATGATGTTTTTGGCTGTATTACATACGTTTATTGGTGGCTGAAAGTTACGTTTTGCTGGCCATGCCAGCTGTCGTCGTAATTTGGGGACCGAGCAGGTTTTTACATTCCGGGGCCGCAAAAACCGCTGCCCGCTTACTTACTTAAAACATGAATGCATTTTAAATACACAATCAAAATCCATAGCATTGCAATATAATTGTGTTATTGTCACCGTTGCCTAGCAACTATTTATTTTTATTTTTGCTGATTCCTCAAATTATTTCTTCACATAATCTTAAAGTTGTAGTTGTGTTGACTATTAGTGTGCATTATTATAGTGGTGGATAGTAGTAATAGGGTATAGTGTGGTGAAAAATAGCGTTCGTACCACAGACCGAGATGTTTTTGCAGCTCTCGATCGATTTAAGTTCTCGACTTTGTCTCGAGCTTAAAAACTATCTCGAGCCGGCAAAACCTCATTTTTGGCCCTAGGTACGAAATATAGGTACTATTGCAACTATAAAATTGAAAATCAATTCAATAACTATACATACGGAATATATTTAGTTGATTCCGCTGCATTTATTTATTAATGTCATAACCATTCATCGTATATCATGATAATGTCTACTCTATTAATTAAAAATATTTTGATGGTGTAATAACATCTGAATCACTGAATTTTCAGACTTGTTTATCTATATTTTTGCCTGTAGGTTGTTTCTGCAGTTTTAAACTACATTAATGTACTAACTAATTACAAGGAATCACTTTACGGAGCAAGGTAATTTATACTACGTCAGCTTAGTATTTGTTAAATATTTTGTCATAAAAAAATATATATATATAGTTTTAAGTTTATATTAATAGTTTATTTTTAAAATAAAAGACGGAATGATACAATTGTTTGCATGTAATATCGTTGTACATAATGAAACCACAGTGCGGGAACCACGGTGATTGGACCTCCTGATTGTGCTGATGTTTGATTGGAGGACTCAGATATTCAGGTAACGAGTCACTCGGTTTCAGTTCTGACTGGAAACTGAATATGTAAATCAGCTCCGGAACTTACAAATATGTCAACATAGTCATTGTAGGATGTGTCGGGTTTAGTAATATTTTGAATAAAATTAAGATTGTGTCTCTGTGTGACAGACAAGATAACTTTGATTAGGAGGATTTTTTAGGATGACACATTGTATTCATAAATAGTAATGGTATATAAGAATTTAAGAAATACACGATTAAAACATAAAATTAACGCAAATTTAAATACATAAAGAGGACAAACATGTTCATATCCTTTTTGTACTTTTGTCCTTGTGAAATTTATCTTTCAATAAATTGTAAAAAATATATTATTTAATTTGTAAAATAGTGACTAAAAGTGAAAATAGTGAGTAATTTAGCTTACTTACTTAATAACAGATAGATGTGATTCATTGTACTTTAAATGAGCGCCAATTTAAGTAAAGTTAGAGGCAATAACTTGTGTGCCTGGTGCAAATAATTTCCCTTAGTTTTGTTAATCACCATGGGTCCTAAGCATTTCACAATATAAATGTTAAAACAAAAAAAATACTATTTGTTCGCATTTAAACCTGCATTAGAAGTTAGGGAATAGTAACGCATTTATCTGGTTTACAGTTAATTGATCCTGTATTTAAAATAATTAAGTTCCCAACAACCAGTAGCTGCCGTAATGGTCAATGTTTCAATATAACAAGATATTATAATGCAATTAAATGAAAACAATCTTCATGTATACAGGCTAAGTAAGACCTGATCACAATGCAGTTTACGATATCCAGTATATTTGCAGGTTTTTACTCAGAGCATATTGTCAAAAATATATGACTTTTCTCATAAACCATAAGGGTTTTTAATTTTATAAATGAATTTTATTTAAGCTGTACGTAATACTGTTTAGAGCACTAGTTTAAACACTTAATTATACAACTTTATGAAATGCAAAACGAATAAAGCCCACTTACTTAAAATTGGTTTAGTTTAAGCGTGGTATAATCATCTACTTTAAAGCTGCAAGTCTTTTCTAACTATTGTTAAATCTCACTCTCGTCTGATACAATCCGGTTACGATTGAATGCGCTGATGCCGAATTAATGTTTCTGTCCTATTGCAGGGTATACTGTATATCACAGTTCATAGTTAGTGTTTACTATTTGGTAATGATCCCGTAGGCCAAGCAGCAGTTTATATTTTAGTTGTTCTTTTTAGTCCGCCTAATATAAATGCCTTTGACCATGAAACGCGAAAGGAATATATAAACACATTCAAGAATTACAAGAAACTCTCAAACCTTTCTTATCTGTGAATAAAATAAAAAAAAAGATCTTACTGTATTTTGTATAAGTTTCCCCCTTCAACAAATATAGGTTGCCTAGATTTATAGTGTCGTGTTATGAGAAACAGCACGGTTTTGCATTATGTTGCACCTTGCAAAGTAATAAAAAAATATTATGTATGTTTCCACAGCAAAACGGTAACGAATAAATCTACATAGTCTTCCCGTGACAACAGTGAACGGCAAAGTACAATTTTCACCTCATGTCACATAATAACACAGCTTTCATACTGTACTAAGTCACGTCATAGTTTTGCTAAAAAAATCAATTCATTCGTATAAAAACTGTTTTGCTAAGAAATTCCATTCAAAATTAATATTTAAGATTTCCAGAGAACATAAAAAAACGGTAATTTTTTTAAACTTATTATAATAACATCTTATTTGTTGGGTTGTCTCAGAATGTTAACCTACTGCAATATGTACTTTTTAACCCAATGATAATATGGTTTTACAACAACTGATTCTTATTTAATGAAAATGGTTACACATATTGACCAATGTCAATTAAATGAGTTGTGATTATAGCAAAGTAATCAGTAATTAATAAAAAATATCATTATTATGATACAATTCGCTTACGAACAATTTGCTTACGCTTAAGTCATAAAGAAAGTTTTTGAAAGCCTTTAAGTTGTTTTTAATTAGTTACATTATTATACCTATTAAACGTTATTGGACAAACCTTTGTAACAAGTTCAGAAACCTTAAAACAACTTTCGTCACGTACAATACTGCTCGACTTCCTTCATTTTCTCGGTGATTGCCAATCAAATTGACTTGTAATTTTCTTTTAAACAATATTCTATCATACTACAGATTAATAATTTTTTAAAATTAAGGCTTTTTACTAAATACTAGTAATTATTTAGATAAACATATTGTTCACGTATTAGAGTTTTAGTGTGAACCGTTTAATGAAATCGTTATAATACAAACAATAATATTTTCATAAAAAAAAACTTCACATGCAATCGAGAGCATATATAGATAGTGATTAGAACGTGGTACCACTTTAATAGAAAACCGAGTTCATATCTCAAACAACACTAATCGCTTAATGGTTTTTAGTCAAGTGATGAGTCATGCCTCAGTGGTTTAGAATGTACATTAACCATAAGCCTGAATCCACCTATCAAAAGAAAATAAAACAAACTAAAGGAGAGATATTTTAGGCAAGGAAAATATTGAATAGGGGATCTTTGTTTTATATAAAATACTTATACAATAATAATATCTCATCTAAATTTTAAAGAACTTAAACTTAACACTTTACGACGGTTTGACGAATGTAACTCATCGCGGCCCCATTAATTATCAAAATCAATGTTAATAAATGTAATGCATGTACTAAAAATGTACTATTAATAATATTTAATATTAGATTGAATAAAAAGCCCCATTTCCTTCAAGAGCCATTTAATTAAGACTAACTACAACAGAACTCGCAAAAAACGCCTTCATTATTATAACAAATAAATTTAAAACGTAAATAAACTGAAAAGTATCAACATAAAATTAATAATTTACCTCGATATGTCCCATGAAACAATGTTTATTTTTGTTCTGTCACAATTCTGATTGGGTGACGACATGAAATATCGATAGCTTTGTAATCTGATTGTATGTTTATTGCTGTCGGCGACGGAAGTGAATTGTGCTATATTCTGATACAATGAGATACAGTTATACCCATCATCATAAAAATGGTAATGCTGAATATGCTAGATCTAAAACAGCGTAGCAGTCTTAAAACGTAGTAATATTTATTATTTGCTGTTAAAGAACACTTACTTTTACAATATACTATTTTAGCCTAATTACAAAAACGAATATTTGACCAGATGTCTATAAATATTGACAAGAGCTTTACCACAATTGCACGGGACGTAAGTAAACATGTGACATTCCATTACAAGTTCGCGTGCTGTGATTTGCATGTTAACAGTCCAACACATTTCGAGTAATGGAGACATAAATAACTCTGTGTGCTTTAATCAATGCATACCCAATTTCATAACTGGAATTGAAATTGATTTGGGACATCAATTTATTCAACCGATCTTTTTACTTGCCTTTAATATTACTGAGTAGTTTAATATAATGAAAACGTGGATACCGTAGGTTTCACTGAAAGGTTGATTCTGGGACCACTTCTGAGAACATAATACTTTTTAGTTTTCTGTACCCATTCCTTGAAATCGAAGGAATAAAAATAATATGAGATTTTTATTGCTTATATGTGGCTATTGAATAAATAAATAAAAATATATAATCATTCGTCTTCAAATATGTATTTTTAACATTTATAAATTAAGAGCCCTATTTATTTTCGTGTACATATATTTTATTAAATATTAAAAAGATTTAGGCTTTTTGGCCATTTAAAAAATGAGAAAGTATCCGAGACAAGAGGAACTTCTACTTAACCTTTTTCCCGCATACATGAAACATATTTAAGTTAACGTGACATAATTACAAATGGTTATTTAGAAAATTACGTAATTACTAACCGAATTTCTTCTATCGAGTCTCTAGTCTGTTCTAATTGGGATTAGAAAGACATTTTAGAAGACTACGAGAGCTAACCCCGTGGTCAAACACTCGACCAAAAAAAGTATGTATTGTGCAAACTTCTCTATTTTCACCCCACGCTGTAAATAAAACATGTGATTGGAATTTCTTCCATTTGTTTTGATTTTATGTTTATATTTTGTTGTTATTTCGTCACCAACATGGCAACTCATAAGACACATGTTAATTTTTTAAAATTTAAAATATCTTTTTTGTGCTTATTTTTGAGCCTATTTTCATTTATAAAGGGATTCAGTACATCTACAGGAAAATATCTTTCTTTTGGTACTAACCGCGTGTAATTTGGTCCAGTGGTATGGCCAGGCTAGTTGTCATAAATTTTGCGAAAGTTTTTAGTATATAAGTTAATGTTTTGTGTGCATAGGTTAAAATAATCGTTTTAAGAAAAAAAAAACAACCCATTCACACTAGAGTAGTCAAATTTGAGTTTGTTTGATTGGATATTTAATAAAATATTTCCACAAACAAGTTATATTAACCCCTATTCAAATAACATTAGATTTAAAGATTTAATTTAATTTTAATTTTTTTTTATTTAATTAAATTTACTTTTTAGGTTTGCATTAACGGGGAAGGGAGGTGTTTTTATCTATTGTGAAAAAATGACCAAAATATATCCATAAACTAAAACTTACTGCAACAGTTTACTTTTCTAAACCCCATAACACCCCGGTCTCGTGACTGTATCCTGCTGGTTCGTAAAACCATTCAGTTTCATCCTGCCCTACACGTCCTTGCAAAATTTTATTAAAATCAGATTAAAACGACATACGTATACAAAATTGTAAAAAAATAGTGTTTTTTTGACTTCAGGAGACATCAAAAAGTAAATCGGTCTTGGGTATGGATCTCACCATGCCACCTACGGTAATACCTACGTGTTTATAGGAAACATTCGATTGCAAGACTCTGACGTGTCAAAATCGAGGAGCAGTAACAGTAATACTAATTCGGCTACTTTAAAGATGTCGAAATTATTTTAAACAACGCATACATTTTTTAGAAACTTGTCAAATATTTTTACGCACTAATAATAATATTGTAATACATAAACTTTTCTTGATTTCATCATAGACAAAATTTAATTCTTTTTGTCTATGATTTCATACACTCAATTTAAAGTAATATCATTAACATACTCAATATTTTTTAATATACTGAAGTCCCTGATATAAATTTCTATTTTCAAATACCTAGATTACCTCTATAAATTTCACAGAATAAACCCGAATACTCTGCATATACATATAAAGTAATACCACTGCACACTCACCTTCTATTGAAGTTAAGTTTCATGACATTGGAGTGATTTCGATTTCTCGATAATGAAATAAGTTTCGTCGTTGTTGGGGATCGATTTGAATCAGGACGCAATGCAATGTAACAATGTTACCCCTCCCACCCCACCCTTCCTATCCATCCCCACAATTGATCACGTGATTGTGATGACTCACAACGAATTTGATCGGTTATTCGTCTACGATATAGACTACTCGAACAACCGTTAAACAATAGATTTTTCATATAAAAATAGAAATATTTTTAACGAAACAGAGGTAGTTTGAATTTTCATCTTGCTTGCTTTCATTGATTGTATAATTTGAGGTTTGTTCTTTGATGAAATTTAACAACTGGCGAATGATCTGTTGTATTATATTCTATTATAAAATTTTACTATAACTATGAATTGAATTGGTTATGACTAATTCATAAGTAAGTGTCAGAGAATAACAAGCCTTAGTTTGCATGATGTTGGTTTGTTAATTTATTAATTTGTTAATTTGGATGTTAATTTGCATCATGTTGGTCAAATGCACATAATCTTACAGGAACACGAGGAATTATTGTAACTCATACAAACTATGTTGTTTAGTTTGTTTAAACATTGTGAGGAAATATTATTTGTTTGTACTATCATGGCTACAAGATAATGCTGAGATTAGGTTAATTTAACTCTTAATTAAGATGTTTGTTTACCTGTCAAGTCGAGAACAATGGACGTATCTCTAAGTCTAAAAGAACGTTTTCTGTAAGGAGAACAACCTCGACCAAAAATATACAATTTGATTTAAAACTGTTTTCTCTACTTGAATGCAACGGCAAAAAGGATGTAGATCCATCTTTATTGAAAGCCTACATAGAGTATAAATGGAAAGACTATGTAGGAGCCTATAAAAAGTGTAAACTTTATAAAATTGATTTCCTCAGAATTAATGTTTAAACATATTTTCAACAGTATTAAAATAGAACGACAAGGTTCTATAATTTGCCTAGTGTACGATTTGCAAATGTAAGTGGCCTACTTCAATATAAGCTATAAGTGATATTAATCCATCCCAACGAGCCAGAGTAATTCAATGTTTTAGTGTTCTTCAAATAAGAAATGCTTGGTTCTATCCTCAAATGAAACATAAGTAAAATTTGTATTCATTACTTCTCAAGCTTTACAAAGGCATTTACAATTGGATATTTAACTTATTATTCGATACGGTGTTAAAATAGTTATTTAAAATGTATAGGCCTGGGTCAAATTCGTACTTTTCCCACACAGGTAGAAGCATTATTTTTAAACAAACGTTTGCATGATGATAATTTATATATATCTTAATCTTAATGAATATATAAAATACAACTATAATGCAGCAATATAATAAAATGTTCTGGTAAAGTTCCCGTAAGAGATTAACCATTTTTATATTTCTGTTCTGTCGCAGTTCTGATAGGGCGACGACATGACGTGTCGATAGCTTTGTAATCTGATTGTACTTTTATTGCAGTCGGCGCCGGATGTGAATTGTGCTACATTCTGATACAAAGTGATAACGTTTCGACTCTTGATAACAAAATAAACAGGTAAAGTAATACAGATGACTATATACAACACCTTTTTAGTACATAAAAAACCATTGCGCATTCTTGATAAAACTTGACGTAGGCGTAGACATTATTTATGTGCTAGATATATTTTAATGTATCAAAATAATAAATATTTTTTCGCTGAAAAATGATAGCCATACTAGAAAAGATACAATAGTTAGTTACAATTAAGCTTTTTTTTAATTGGATGGTTTATAAGTAGTGGAATTTGACAAAAATTGGTCACACTCTGCCACTAGCTTAATTCAAATACGTAGATTTTCATTCTGAAACATAGTATAGTTTAACAAGTGGAAAATATAGTTCTATGCGTTGTAAAACATTTTATTTATTGATTTTCCACTTGAATATAGATTACTTAAATATATTGTTTACTTGCACCTGTGGCCCTGTAATATCATAGTACAGGCTTTGTCTACTCATGCATGGTAATATGTACCCCACGACTAAGATTTACGAAACGGCCCCAACCCTACTTTTATTACCATGTATCCTTGCCAGATCAAACTGGCAATCGTCGGATATGAAATCGATCTGTACATGTTTTTGGTTAACTTTATAATATGTGATGTAGATAATAGGGTTTT
Organism: Macrosteles quadrilineatus; assembly: GCF_028750875.1. NCBI lineage: Eukaryota > Metazoa > Arthropoda > Insecta > Hemiptera > Cicadellidae > Macrosteles > Macrosteles quadrilineatus. The sequence goes on from NW_026542605.1 coordinate 4,274,979, forward strand.
CTAGTTTTAAAATGCTTCTACAGATCACCAAGGGTATAAAGATTATGAAGACAATAGGGTTTTTATGCCTTTATAAATGTTAATTTTTCTATAAATAAATACACCACAAGAAGCAATGTGACGTAAAATACAGTTTTTATTGTTGCTACTTGATTGTATTGTATCTGTATGATCGTCCATTTTCGCTGCGATAAACTTAATGCTACCTTTCATGTGGGCTGAGTTACTTTTATACCCACACAATACAGTTAAGTTCGTAATTAAATACAAATCGTATGAGAAACCATCCCATTTTTCCTCCTTGAGTACGATGTTTCTTGTCTGGTTAGTGGATAGAGTCCTCAAATACAGAGAAACTTCTCTTCAACTGAGAGAAGTATTTTGTTGGGTACTTACGTATTATACGGAGGCCACTTATTTTACAGCGCGCTGCGGCGGTTAGGTTAGGTTGGGTTATCATAAGTTTTTATGACTCATCTCGTATAGTTCGATTCATAACGAAACTAGGAAAGTTCTACAAACATATTTATGATAACCCAACTTAACCCAACCGCCGCAGCGCGCTGTAAAATAAGTGGCCTCCGTATAATACGTAAGTACCTTTTGTTGTTTCATTGGTGGACTTTAAGCTATGGTGGGCTCTAAAAAACCGCGTAAAGCCATATAGTCCAGTCAAGGAATGAGGTGTAGAGTGCGTGAGCAGGTAACTAAGCGATTCCTTCAGAAACTTGTTCAGGGGGCTTAGGGTGTCAACATACCAAAAGTCCTGACTCCTAGGTGGTGAGCCAGGGGGTGGAGGGGGGAAAAAGGGGGGGGGGGAAAAGGTACGCATTTTGGGTTTTTTGATTATATTTCGAAAACTATCAACTTTTTGTATACTATAGTAAATTATAAAATTGAAGAAGATTAAATTTTCTACAAGAAAAGTATATAATGTGTTTATTTTGGTTCAACAGATTACGAGTTATAACTTATTTAATTGATATCTTATTAAAATCTTCTTCCATAATAAATACATGTAAATTAGTATGCGAAATGGGGCGAATCCTATCCGCCCAAAGGAAATATAACTGATATTCTGGAAATCTTGACAAAATTTCCAGTAATTTGACACTTTAATCATTAAAATTGATCCAAAATTAAGGCGAGGGTGAGGTAACAAAATTTCGAGTTTTGGTGTTTTTTTATTCGAAATATAAAAAAAACCTTAAATCATCCCATTTTTAAACGCTCACCCTCGCTGTAATTTTTGACAAAATGTCATGATTAAAGTGTCAAATTACTGGAAATTTTGTCAATATTTCCAGAATATCAGTTATATTTCCTTTGGGCGGATAGGATTCGCCCCATTTCGCATACTAATTTACATGTATTTCTTATGGAAGGAGTATTTTAATAAGATATCAATTAAATAAGTTATAACTCGTAATCTGTTGAACTAAAATAAACACATTATATACTTTTCTTGTAGAAAATTTAATCTTCTTCAATTTTATAATTTACTATAGTATACAAAAAGTTGATAGTTTTCGAGATATAATCAAAAAACCCAAAATGCATACCTTTTCCCCCCCTTTTTCCCCCCTCCACCACCTGGCTCACCACCTAGGAGTCAGGACTTTTGGTATGTTAACACCCTAAGCCCCCTGAACAAGTTTCTGAAGGAATCGCTTAGTTACCTGCTCACGCACTCTACACCTACTTTTGGATCATTCATTGACTGGACTAATAGTTAAATCTCATAATCAAAAGTCAGTGATTGTAAGGATCTTAACCCGTGACGTTAAGATAAATGTCTGATTACTTAAGTAGCTTAAAATATTTTAAAATTATGTCATTGATTCCTAAAAGAGCTGTTTATTTGTACACGATATATAACAAAGGAAATGTTTATATACAAGCCAATCATGTTTTATAACATGTTCATACTAGGACTATAAAACATAAGTTTCATAAAGAATTTATTAGATCAAAAAAGTTTCATTCAATTACATAACCAGATAATTATTTAAATTCTGATTAAGGTACAAATTTGGACTAACCAAATTTGATTGGCTGATAGTTGGTAGTTTGGAAGAAAATTACAAGTCAATTTGATTGGCAATCACCGAGAAAAGGAAGTCGAGCAGTATTGTACGTGACGAAAGTTGTTTTAAGGTTTCTCAACTTGTTACAAAGGTTTGTCCAATAACGTTTAATATAATGATGTAACTAATTAAAAACAACTTGAAGGCTTTCCAAAACTTTCTCTTTGTTTATTTTTCAACAAACCTTTTGCAAGCTATTAAATTAAAATTTATTAAAAATAAAGTTGTTTCATACTCATTGCTTGCTTCATTTCAATATATCTTATTTACATGAACAGCTTTAAGATATCATTTAAATTTTGATCTAAAAATACATACAATATATAAAATCAATATATATAATGTTATATGATGTGTTGTTTGCAATTTTGATTTGTTCGGTTTTTTATTTAGAGAGCTTTGGTTTTTAAAAAGATAGACCACAATCTGCCTGTATTTTACCTTCAGTCACACAATAAATCAAGTTCTTTGTTAAGGTTTTATTCATGGTATGGCACGTTTATGATGTTACAAGAATTATTGTAGAAAATAATTGAGTTTAACTAATAAATGGGGCGGACATATATGCGAATCCCCCCATTCCCCAATAACTGACCTGTTATTTAAAAGGGAATTTTTATACAAACGTTTAACGTGTTTTATAGTAAACCATCGGCTTTTAGAACTCTTCGGAAATAGTTTAAAAACGAAAAATTATCCCATACATTATTTAATGTTAATAAAACAAAATATATTAATAAATTATTTTTGAGAAAGACTATGACGTGACTTAGAACAGTATAAAAGCTGTGTTATTACGTGACATGAAGTGAAAATAGTGTTTTGCCGTTCACTGTTGTCATGGTAAGACTGTGTAGATTTATTCGTAAACGTTTTGCTGTGGAAACATACATAATATTGTTTTATTACTTTGCAAGGTGCTACATAATGCAAAACCGTGCTGTTTCTCATAACACCGCACTATAAATCTAGGCAACCTATATTTGTTGAAGGGGGATACACATTAACAATATAAGTTATTTTCCATGATGCACATGGCTTAGAACATTATATTTAGGGACAACCATTTTAGTAAAAACCGTACGATCTACATAAAACTATTTACACAAATAAGAACAAAAAACCTATGTAAGTTAAAAAACAAAAATCTGATCCAACATAAGGAAAAACATATAATAAGGTTTTCCTAGTTATAGGTACAGTTGGAAAGATAGAGCCCATATAGATATAGGCTCACAAGAAAGTCATCAGTTTAGTATTTTAGTTCCCATTTTACCCAGAAAAAATTCAAAATTAAAGTAAATAGCCTAATAAAAGCAGAAAACATAAACGGGGAGTTTTAAATTAAATTATTTACGTATTTAGATGAAACGAATTAACTACCATGGATAACTAGCTAATTATCCTGCTGATTACAGACCTAGCTGATTAAACTTTTTAGCTTGATTTAATTTACTTGTAAAAAATTTATTTCACATTTCCTCAGTGATGTACACAAATTGTTTTAGTATAACGTTTTACTATATTTAGTATTTCGGAAAGCTTGTTTATAATATATTCATAAATCGAGAAATCCAAATCATTCTTTTTATTCCTTGTTTTCTTTTGTGTAATAGAATTATAACTCTTGCTTTACACAAAATTATATTGATTTTAGTAACAAATTTGACCTAAACCCTAAAAAAATTAACTTAATTGTAGCCTTACTCTAAACAAATTGGTCACTGTTATAAATGGTATTTTTTTTAAAGAGCAACCCAAATTAAAAGTAGGCCTACTGCCAGACACATTTTAATGACAAAACAACCATACATTTTGGTAACCCCGTTTTCTTTACTTCATTGCCGATCAAGTTATATGAGCTGTTGCATAGATATCTTTGAGGTTTAGTCATATTAGGAATTTATTGGAAATAAGACACAGCATTTAAGTTAAAATTTAAGTAAAATCAAATTCAAATTCGCTTAGTCTGCAGGTTTACTGAGACGGGGGCACTTTTATGTTTACTACGGGGTCGGTTTCCTTAAATTTATACCATTGTATATTTTGTATCAGTAGTAAACAAAAAATACCCCTGTACCCTGTTTTAAAAATACCCCGTGTGTTCAGCAAGCCTACGGACTAAGCGAATTACCAATTGCCTCCTTTGATTTTCACATAAATATAGAAATTTTAGTATTTTCTTTAATTCGGATTCGGTTTCTTTTAAATTGTCAAAAATAATGTCAATAATAGGTTGATTTAAAGTAACCAGGGTTACCTAAATACCAGTTTTTTTTGTGATTAACATGTGCCTCACAGTACTTTTAATTTGGGGTGAGCGTTAATAAATACACCCTGTATAAGTGGTTTAATATAGCATGCTATCTTCGATCATAGGAAGCTAAGTGAATGTAATACTCGCTGAGTAATGAGTTAAGTGATATAATCATAATGAAATAATTTATAAACCTATAATTTAATTTATTCAACACTCGACCTTCAATTTTGATCTAAAAATACGCTCGGTTTTGATGACCTTGTATTAATCTAATCATGTCAACCTCCAAGAAAACTAGTTAATTACTGTGAAGTAATTGATTATTGTTTTATGAACTTATAATTCTACATATTATGCATGAGGTGAATTTTTTGGGGGTTTAGGGATTTCTTATATCTTTTTAAAATTCTCTAATTTTATTCAATAATATCATTTAAATTCGTGAAATTAACGAATTCGTGAAAAAATCTTAATTAGTGAAAAAAACTATAGAACATTTTTTAAATGCCTTCTTAAGCAGCAATTTGAGTCCATACACTTATCTATACTCAGCAAATACTTAAACGAAATTCCTTTTTTACCATGTTTTGTGACAATTTGATAGAGCGACAAGAAACGTGCGAAAGTCAACAGGTTTGATGCGACAGGAGTAATTACAAATTGAGGAGTTCTGTTTAAATTAAAAATTGACTACATAACTTACTATCCCACAGCTGAGGCTGATTAATTCCTAAGACACAAAACTCAAGACACTTGAAGGATTTAACAGCTTGCACTGTAATCACGTCCAATCCCCTCTTACCACTGTATAATTACCCTTTAATCACCCAAGTTTCAAACTAATCTTCTTGGATGGCTTTCAATTCCTTTGATCGTGTTCTTCCAGCAATATTTTCTATTTGACTTTCAGTCTGCTTGACGATTCAGATTGCTGTTTGAAACTAATTTAGAATGGAAGATTAAACTTTTCAAAACTGAAATTACCATCACTAATGCACCGAAAGTGTTTCTATTTTAGTATCATAGTAATAACAATAGTTCCATCTTGTATTTAATATGCGTTCTTGATGCACTAGTTTAAGATTTTAACACCACCTTAAAGTAGTGAAAACATTAATAACTCTTCATTAGAAAACCAAATTGTATGAACCTGTTTTGGTAACTGTTAGATAAAACCTACTAATTCAGCACTGGTAATGTTTATGATAAACATCATCCAATGTAAAAAAATAGCGATTCTCCCAAATTCGAGAGTTGTCTGTTAATTAAAGTCCCCTAGCTGTGGCTCAAATCCGGGACCAAAGTCAATTTTTTTTACTTTGCCTACTACAATTCTAGCTTGTTCCCACACTTAAGCATACAGTGGTTATAATCTCACCTTAGTCAAGTGGTAAATAGTTTTGTGAGAGAAAATTGACGCTACCACCAACTATCAATCGTGTTCCGTGATTAAGTTTCCGTTCGAAGGAGGTTAATACTTGTTTAAATCTGTTACCATTTGACTGAATGTTTACAAAAAGTGTTTTGCTATTTAAAATTAAGTGGCCTAAGTGGCTTAGCGAGTTCTCAGAGGGTCATACAAATTTGCTCATCAGGGCTGGCAACAAGTGTTCATTAGTTTCCATTACGGTAGAGAGTGAATTTGTGGAAACATTGCTTACTGATAGGTTTGTTTAAGACTTCCAGGACTTACAGTATCCCGTGACAGTGATTTTGAAACGTCTCATATCAGTTTGGAATCTCTATTGCTCAGTAATACCGTGATCTGCATGGAAAAGTCATCCAACTTTGGTAACTGCCTCATACGAGCCTCATACCTGAACGACTTAGTCAGCCTAACCGATTGACCATCTCACTCTCAGCATCCCTACGCACATTTTATTTGTCCAAAGACTTACTCCTTTCTTGTCCGTCCATCAGCATAGGACTTCAGTCTCGGTTGATGACTGAGACCAGAAAGTTCTAATGATGGACAGAACGTAATACTTGTCAGAAGTGTAAATTTTCCTTCACGTTTTTGAATACTATTGACAAAACTAATCGTCCTCTAGGCGTGAGATATAGCTAGAATCGTAACGGATGAAGTAAAGAATTGATCACAGATTTCAAATAACTCTCTTCGCTACGACAAGAGCATGATGGAGACCTTAATGTACGGACGGCTCTCGTGCATTAATTGTTTGAGAATTTGATTGGCCTCACAGAATATATAGGAGGTATTCTTTGAGTATTGCTGAACTATTGTGAATGGTTAGATCGAAGAGGACATTGTTGTATTTGGTATCGGAGGTGATCTTTTATCAACTTTAGAGGCGATGTTTTATCAACTTCGATCAAGTCTAAACATACTCTCAGATAACGCCATATTTTATTTTAAAATGAAAAAAATGGTTTTGATTAGTTATTATAACAATCTGAATCTACTACAGTCGGCCTGATTATTTTGTTTGGATTCATATAATTAGCCTGCTATTGTTTAGCAATTTGTCTTGTTTTGTTTTCAGAAACTGAATATGAACCATCAGATGATTGACGAAGCAGATATTTTTGAAGACGACTCTTTGATACCAAATGTACTGAAGAACATTGAGGTGTGTATAAAGGAATTTCCCTATAGGTAAGTAGATAAAAGAAATTGTACTAGAATATCATTAGCAAAATGTACGTGCCTTGAAAAAAATCAATGGGGAAATAATTCTAACAAATACGTATGTTGTCATTTTTAATCATATTCTTAATTTCCTTAACATTCTGTTTTTCAATTTCCGCCAGTTTTAAATATATTTTTTTTAAGTTTAAAAACTAGCATATAAAACTCATAAATTCAGTTTGGGTATAGAATTGTATTTTATTTTTGTTGAGAAGCATTGGTTACTGACAGTGCAAAGGTGATCATCATGTTTCCTTCAGCAGCACCAAACACAAGTTTTGATACCTAATAATTCTTCATAGATTATGCTGCCTTCCTTTCAGAACAGTCTGTTCTACCTCCCACGTGTTGTTTTCCTTCAAATCTTCCTTTAAATTTCTGAGCACTATAAGTTTCCCAAGTGCATTCCCACATCACCAGTCCAGGGCCTTTCTCTTCTATTCCCTGGACTGAATCTCTTCTCTTCTTCTTCACTGAGTCCAGATCGGGACCCAAAACCTCAACTCCTCCTCGCTTGGTGGTGGTGGTGGTGGGGGAGGATTCCGGGAGACTAACCACCAAATCGATACAGCGCCTAAACCACACACTAACCTTTTTACGTTGAACATTTTAAAATTGATCTGTTACTGTTGAATGTTCAAAAGAAAATGATTTTGTTTCTAGGAGACAGAAAAAGTTGAATTTTTGGTCTCCATGGAACGAAAACTAACTATGAATCCAGTAGTAGGTTACTGTATTGTATTAGTTTATAATTTTACTGGATCTTTCAACTAGACCTATAAACTATTTTTTTATATTTTATTTTGTATGGACTTTTTCATTCTGTAAACTAATCTATCTTTACAGATAGTTGTACTCTTTTACATACCTTGCTTGGATTGTTGTGATTTGTTATTAACCTGCAAATGATGAGTTTAAGTTGAATTTTAGACCTGATACTGGAATTATTTACTGAAACATATTCTAAAACCGACAAAAAGTGTGTGGAATGATTTTAAATTAAAAAGGAGATATTTTGTGTTTGGAAAATGAACCAGCATCAAACAGTTCTTTGATCTAAAAAAATTATATGTACTTAGTGGATTTTTGAGATTTTTCTGGTCAGGCATTAATTTAAAGTCAGTTTTTAACCACTTAACAGTACGGTTGAGTATTCACTCAAGTAAATGTTGGACAAATGAAATTTGAAATTCCTTAAGTTGAGTAACACTATTCTGTGGCTTTTAAGCTACGACATTGGCGATTGATTGACTGTTACGACAAAACCACTGTGCTTGAAACGACAACTGAACCACTTAATTTAACCAGAGGAGACAATTTACCATGAATCAAAAGCCCAAAAAGCCAGTTTTGATGATTATTTATATTAATTAAAACATTTTAAATACAGAAATAGCATTGTCTTTTAATATATGCAGAAATTACTAATTAGACAACTGGACACAACGTGAACTAAGGGTTGAGCAAATTATTGATATTAAAAGGTGACATTGGAAATTACGTTAAAGTAGTTTGATAGGTGATATCTGCAACGGATTATTTACTGAAATACATTAGACTGATCACCATACATCGCAAGGGGCCTTACCCCCATGTACCAGCAACTTATGCAGCCATGTTCCTGCTCTGGTGGATGCACCACGGCAACCCGGGAGTCGCTCGCTTCTCCTGACGTGCCCGTGCGCATGCGCTTGACACTGGGTCGCATGTTTGACAATGGCTTGATCTACTCTACATGTTTAATATAATAAATAGGTGACATACCTTATAAATCCGACAAACAGCTCATTTTAAATTGAAGGTCGTTTACATGTTTCGACCTTCAATTTAAAATGAGCTGTTTGTCGGATTTATAAGGTATGTCACCTATTTATTATATTGAATACAACAGCTCAGGAGCTAGAATGGAAATTAATTTTAATTCTACATGTTTGCCTTGTTGGCGGGACATTCTAGTAATGCACTTTTTAAAATTTGAATTACAACCTAATCAATAACAGTTTTACAAAAAAATTTCAATTTAGAGGGAGTTTAAAACGTTGTCTACAAATATTATCAAATTGAGACTGAAAGTGTTAAGCGACATGGATAATATGTTGGCTTATCTAACAAATTTTGACCAACTATCTGGTTCTGATTTTCCAAGTGCTCTGAAGAACGTAGCCGAAGTAGTTTACTTGGTTTTCAGCCATTAGGTATCAGAAAAGGTGAGCAATCAATGAAAAAAATTGGTTATATTTTTTAAGATATTTATTTTTTTGCAAATTTCCCATATAGGGAATAAGTTATTACCGTAGTGCTCATGGTAAGACCTGGACCCGGGACCGGTTTAATTTTTCGTTATGAGGTCCCTAGAGGCCAAAAACACATTTTAATCAAATTTAGAAAATGCATTTATTTCTTACTAGACTATTAACATAAAAAAAATCCCTCCCTGTTACAGCAAACCTAAGTACTCGTTAAAGTAATTATATTTAAATAAGGAATTAATGTGCTATTTTTAAGGAGACATTTTAGTGTACATCCAATCAGGCAAATGGAAATTCGCTTAGTCTGCAGGTTTGCTGCGGCTGGGGTATCTTATTATCTAATGTGAAACCTTTGGGAGGGATGATGTATCCTTGAAAAACTAAACATTTTGTTAACCATTATTTTGATCCTTAAACTCTTGCACCACTTTTGGTAATTTGTGAGCATTTATGATATACACAATACCTAACCTGTAACTATAGTAGCATTGTGTATTTTAAAGCAATAGGTACACTAGTGTATTGTACTATTTATGATTATAACATTTTATAAGTTTTCGTTAATCAATGGCTTAATAGTCTCAATAACTATAGGCTAACACTATATATATTAATTGATCGTCCTTCTTGATCTGGTGAACACATTGTAAACAGATATTTCTATTACTGTAGTATATATAGAGTGTGTTTTTGGTGTTCACTCTCAATTTCTAGTTGACTGTCATTTTAAGAGCTGTTACGACAAAATATAAAAATATTAGGCCTAATTGTTAAAATCTTGATTGTCCTGTGGCATGATTATTAATAAGTAAAGCAGAAAATTAAATGGTTTATGAAAATGTTTAAAGGATTGGCTCGTTCTTATCGCACCAAAGTCAGTGACGCTGGCTGGCCTCTTTCAACCTGGCCTAAATGACAACTTTTAACGTTATTTGTTGTAATTTACAGGTAGCGTAGGTCTGGAAAAGTGAAAGGAAAATAAAACAGAACACATGGTTTTGTACTCAAATATGAGCTTGTGTATGTACATCAACGTATTGCTTGTTTTTGTTATATATAAATATAATATACAACATAGTCTATAAATATCTGACAACCTATACATAAGTCTTGTTTAAAAGAATATAAATTATTGTTCTGCTATTATAATGAAAAACTAATGGTAGCGAACTGAAAGTGATATATCCTAAGAAAGATCCATACCTAAAAAAACATGTATTGTTCTATACATTAAGCATAATATAAATTTTTATTTCATTTTATTTATTTTACAAAAACTAAAGCAGCACGGTAAGTTAGCATTTTTCTACCAAGTAAAACGAAAATATAACATCTTTAAAACGTTTTCAATGCCAATAAGTCCTGGCCTTATTAGTTAGTTAAAAAAACTTATTTGTATATTAACAAATACTTCGTAATATTTGTTTTTGGGTAAGCCATCCATAACCGAGGGGGGGAGGGAATTAAATGAATGTTATAAATTATGAATTCATCACTAAGTGTAAAAGTAAGTGTACGAAATGTCGTATTTAGGAGAGCAATAACCGCATCTAATTCAAACATAAATTGCCACAGAAGGAGTAGCAGTTTTTCCAAACAATAGTTAAGTTTCTACAAAAATACTGCATATCATTCTTGAAAAAATATTATCAGATTTGAATATAAAATAAAACTTTATCAATAAAAACATAAGCGGTAACTTTTACAATGAATAACAAAGTTTAAATAGCTTAAATTATTAAAAAAACTATGACACAACTATGGAAAACAAAACAGTTTTTTTAAGAAAACCTTCTGTGACTTTTTCAAATAACTATAAAACAATTTTACAATTTTTTGTAAAAAAATCCTAGTCAACTTCGTTATAAAGGAAGATTTAATCTAAAATGATAAGGTTTTCGGCGTTGTCTACTTGAGAATATGCTACTTTCCTCTAACAGCTAAATAAAGAATAAACAGCACAACTCATCTGAGAACATTTGTACAATATGATGGACAGGGTAACGCAACAATAGCCTCAAAAGTTTGAACTCTGCACAGACAGTCACTGCATGATTATCATAACAACATTCATATCTTAGTATATACAAGTGATAAATGATTCTCCCTTAGAGTTTGCCGAAACATGTCTAGTTATATGATAAAGAAAATCATCGTTGGTTAGTTTGCATACCAAAAACTCTGTGTAAACTGTCAGGTGTAACAAATAACCGTTGTTTATGCATTTATCTGAAAGTTTAAGACATTAAAAATCAATTGTACAGTAAATTGAATTCTTAGTAACTGTTAACTATAAGGAATCATACCGCATGGTAACCTTTTTATAGGTATTTCTATTTTTGATCACAACAACACATGATTGCAAAAGAACTTTCGATTGCAAGGAAACTAGTTGAATATTAAACTAGTTACAAAGTTTTTTCAGAACGACCATAGTTTTTGATATAACACAAATTGCTGGTATAATACTTAAAACTGTCTAAACAAGTAAATTTGTAAGTTCATATGTATTCAAATTATCAATTAATTCTATTTATAAAAACAAATACATATACAGATCTATGAACAAAAAATTTAACTACCCTACTTTTCTAATTTTGTGTTATGTCTGTTTATTTCAATGGTTTCTCCTAGAAGTCGCAAAAAAAAAAAAAAAAAAAAAAACTACTACTAATATAGAAAAAACACGTATACTCTATATATAAAAAAAAAAAACAATTGTGCATGTTCTTAAAACATTTTTTCTATGCTTGCAATTGTTTTAGATCTTCGAAGCTACTTCAAAACTAGATGAACGTATCTCTAATAAAGCTGTTTCTATGGTCATAACGTATAAAGCAAGCTAATTCCAAAATAAAATTGTTGTTTCGAATATCTTTTTAACAACTATGTAAAAACAATAGACAATGTCTGACAAACAATCCAAGAGAGAAATCAGATTTCAAAACAGTTTTAACTAAATACTATAATAACACCCTCACATAATATTAAACCACCAACCGTTCGTACAATACGTTACATTCAAGGCACCTTTAGTAGAACATACAGCTCGACGCATCAAATATAGTAAGAGGCATTCTTTTGTAAATGTTTTACTTTTAAATCACTTTGTACATTGCTTATGAGACTTATAACAAAGTTACATTATGCATTTTGGGTTATATTTGCTGCTTAGGTTGTTTCCATTTTTTCTTGTGACAAACAATAAAAAAACAATTTGATTCTTAAATATATTAAGCAGCGGCTGAAAATAGACTTGAAAAGAACTATGCTTTCACAAGAAATTCTTACTTTTAAGAAAACACTGGAAACATAGTTGTAAGTAACTGCATAAACAACCACAACAACAAATATTCCCATAGCAAATGTTTTTAAATAACACAACACTTAACATGTTACTATTGTACCAAGTCCACTGCACAATTTGTATATCCAGTGCACTATGAGCCACTACTACCTATCACAGATCATTTTTACGATTACCACTGACAAAGTAGTCTCTCTAAAGCAAGATTTAACTGTTTAATTCTATAAGTTGTAAGGATAAAAAAAATAAATCACACATACTTAACGCAGATTAAAAAGTAAAATGTTGAGCCACAAGAAGATTGTGGTTGGCTTTGTTTCATAGCAAAACCCCTGGTAATAACAATACAGCTGACTTAAAAACGTAAAAAAAAAAATTAAGAACACATATTGAACAAATAAATAATTTAATGGCCACTTTAATGCTTATTCAATTTAAACATTTTACCGTAAGTACCAATATTCTTACTAAAAAATCTACTCAACAACAGAGAAAGAACACTAAACCATAACATTTGCTGAAAATATCAATCTTGTGGCCCAAAAAATATCAGTTGATTACATAGTGATGAAACAAATGTTTACAAGCAGTTTCACTGAATAATAAAATAATAGTATCAATATTAGCAAATATTCGGGTGATCAAAAGAATAATTGCTGGCACATAAAATTTTAACACCTTGAAAACTATAAACAAATGTTTTACAAGTCATAGTTTCTTCATAGAACCAAATGGCTGTATCGTTATAAAAATAATAAACTATTCAAAGTCTATTATTTGTTTTGTTTTTTGCTCCTGAAGAAGTCTTAAGCCAATATATAATAAATTTTGTTTGTTAAAAAAGTGTGTAATAGTTTATTATTTTTTTTATGATTTACAAGTCATTTAGTATTAGAAAATTGAATTTTAATCTAATATAAAAGATTTTATGTGGATAAAGTTCATTCTATTAGAAATAGGAAATAAATAACCGAGTTTACTTTATTGTATCACAGAAAAAACAAAACAACAAACTTAGACATATATATATTAAAATTTTTATCTGTACACTAAAATATATATGACGTGTTAAAATATCATGTCTTCATAGATAATTAACCAAAAAAATAACAAAATATTTACCTTAACACTCTCGAGGTCCACCTATCCACTTTCTCCCTAATCTGATTACGTTTAAAAGCTATAAAAACTTTACCTTAGAAACTATGTACAATATGTTCATTTATATATAAAGACACCGCATTTATCACGATTGGAAACAAACTAAAGAGTAGAGTAACCAATTCATCAGATGCTGACGGAAGGAAACCGGCTAACTCTGAGTGGTGTAACCACTTTATTGGCTAACTACTTTGCTAGGTTAAGTCCTGATTAAAATCACCTCTCTGGTCTTACTAGGCAAAACACCACTGAGAGCAGCAGCATGCAGAAGTAGGGGGAGTGGTGCAGGCTAGACGCTGTGTTTAGCTCCTGGCATTGTCCTGGAATAAAAAAAATGTGTTATTAAGTTTTTTGGTGTATACTTTAACTCATGACTAAATGAGCTGCTCCTTCGACAAAGTGAATGAGTTATCACAGTCGTTAAAAAGGGTAAATCTATCTATACTATTATAAAAAAGAGGTGGTGTCTGTGTGTGTGTATGGGAAAAGTAAACGCGAAAACTACTGGTCGGATCGGGCTGAAATTTGGCATGATGATAGCTCACATTCCCGATTAACATATAGGCATATTTTTATCCCAAAAATCCTTTCGGGCTCCGCCCCAGTGGCTCTGGAGTTTCCCATGTTAACCTTATGAGAAATGAAATTATTGAATCTTAACAGCTGTTTCAATTAAACAAGTTGGTTCTGTTCTGTGATGTTGAATAGCATTAAAGTTACAAGGATTACCAACAGGGTGCAGCACTAGCACTATTATTTCTTTTACATTTATGACAACAGCTAATTTGCAACCAAAAGGTGAGTGAGCGTAGCGAACGAACTTCAACCTGGAGGCGAGTGAGCGTAGCGAACGAGCTAACCTGAAGGCAAGTGAGCGTAGCGAACGAGCTAACCTGAAGGAAAGTGAGCGCAGCGAACGAGCTCCAACCTAAAGGTGAGTGAGCGTAGCGAACGAACTTCAAAAAGAACCGACATTTCTTAAACCATGTCCTCACTCATAACTGCTATAAGCATTTGATACTTATATGCCAACCCCGTACGAAGGACGGGTACTCTGCTAGTACATAATAAAATTCAAATGTTTTCTTCCTTAAAACTATATTTATTTGACGACCTCTGATGAGTGAAACGTGTTCTTGAATACCTGATGATGAAGCTATTATTGCTTTGAAATGCGTAGTCGACAGACAGCCTTTGGATTACTCTGGCAGATCCAGGTAACAACCTTTTATAATCAAATGTTATATACATAATTTTTTTTATTGCAAAAGAGGAATCCACATTTGTAAAAGATCAATATTTAACTTTTCCTTAGTTAGTTATTATCCTGTTGATATTAAAAAATATATTGGGTTTCCAAACATTTATATGACTGTATTTAGTTCAGGGGCTGCATCTAAGGTTGATAATCTGGACATTGCAGACTAGCCACCTTCAAATCTTTGCAGTCACTACTGATTCGCCCATAAGACATAGACCCCATAGTAATTTTTAGGTATACATCTAAGTGTTTCCGTTTGATTAAAAAAAAAATCTTTCCTTTCAAAACAAGTTAAAAAGTTACAACAGCTTTTAAATATCTAAATCAAACACCGTGTCTGTAACTCAATTTCTCCTTAGATCATCACATGTGCCAAGTAGTCAATGTATAGAAATGAACAGTTGGCACATAAAGAATATTAATAAACATAACAAGATTTGATTTGAAAAATATTTAGTTTATGCTGGAGATTTCACCTTCACTAGTAATGTTGAATGCCAACACTCCGGTGGATCCAGGGACTATGTCTCGCCTGCAAGTATCAGCGCTGGTCGAGAACATGACTACATTGTCAGCTTGGCTCTGGTAGACGAAGCAGTAGCGCTTGGCCCCTCGCGAGCTCCTTGACAGCGGGGTGGTGATGAGGTAGTGAGTAGCAGTGGAGTTGTCAGACCATCCTCCGTGGCAGGAGTAGGCTGAGGAGCAGGAGGTAGAATTGTCAACTTGGTAAAACATAATAAGATACAGGGAGGGCAAGAGAAAGAAAGTGGTTTATAATACTGTGAGAAATGTTAGGGGAAACCTTCCTATGCAAATATAAAAATGCTAGTATTTCTACGGTTTAATTTTACATTGGATTTGTTCTATTTCATTTCTACTTGAAGTTTATCAAAACGAATATAAATTTACATATTTAAGAATTTGAAGAATGCATTCAAAATTAGAACATCTAACAATAATATGTGTTCAAAAGTAACATGTTAAAAAATATTATAGAAATTTGAAATTAGATTTAGTGAGAATTTTCATGACAATTGGATATATAGCTACCATTCTTGGGATGATAAACCATATATTCTCTCCAAGTACAAATTGTAATGAACAGACAACTGTTAAATTCAGTGTAATTTAACCCGGAACTTTATAATCTTAACTTAAACTGTAAAAACAAAATCTCCATACCTGACACCATATTGTTGTCTGGGGAAGAGCATTCTGATCGAAACTCCATTGTGTCAGAGGATGCACAGCCAACCATCAGAGTCTTGAAGTCCAAGGAACAAGCTTTTGTTTGGGAATAGGGCTCCAAATCTCTCCTTGGTCTTTTGTGGGTTCTTTTGAGATGGCGCCCTATTATGTCATAGTTCCTATTTTTAGATTGAAAGGGCTTTTCCACCTTGGTTTGTTTCAGGTTTCGTTTTAGCCTGAGTCTTCTGTTGTACAAGTCCTGAATGTCAGTTTGTCCCTCGGTGGTTGTTAACCACTTTACCGCACTGTACCCCTGATGACGTGATATGTTTACCGCTGTGTCCCGAGAGTGGGACCTCGTGTGTCGCTCTCTTCTGCTCACCCCATTCACTGAGAACCGGCCAAAGTGGGGGCATTTTTTGGTTTCTGGGTTTTCAGCTGGAAATTAAGGAAAAAAATTAACAGATGCCAAAAATACTATTTATAATTTGAGGGTTAAAAATTTTACTATTCAAGCAGTCGACACATTTCTCTTTTAAATTATTTAATGGATCTTTTTAATAGTCCAAAGTAAATTTATGTAGCCTGAAGGCTAGGAATATAAGAGGTTATTGTTTTTATCCAAACGAATATGTACACTGTATGACACTGTTACTAATGAATTTAAATAAATTGATCCGTGATTTTAAACTTATTTTTCGCAAACTGTTAGGGGGGGCATGAATTCCAGAGGTTTTATCATGGGTAGTTTCATATTATTATAGAATTTGTAATTAGAGAAATAGCATACTATTGTTAAAAATTCTAAAATAATAAAGTGGAGTTGTATTTATGGTTATATTTTGTACAAATAATAGTGCTAAACTTATAGTGATTTTAAAAGATGTCAGGTATTGAAAATATTAATCTAAGTTTGTTTGAATAATATGTTATGATAATTTACAGTTAAAACCAATATAGAAACATATATAAATATACACAACACATAACATGTATAAATGTGTATTTTATTTATTTTGTTACTTTTAAGGAACCGTACGCCTTGAATGATGCCTGTTATTCGTGATACTAATTTAATTTTGCAAATTTTTCTAAGTCAAGAAACACATAGTCTGATTAGTAAAATTCTTGTTCTTAGTTTAAAATAGGATTATTTCAGCGAGTGTATCAGACTTTCTCTAATTTTGCTGTTAAAACCCAATTCAAATAGTATTGTATGGTTTCTTTAAACGAAAATCATATTTTTTTCAATTTTGAACCCAACACTTCTGTTAACAACAAAATACATAGCACTACAATTTAATAACTGAAGAAATATATAATCTCTAATACATCATTGCAATTTTAAAAACTACCAATTTTTCCTCTCAAATGTTATGCAATTTACAAAGTCAAATCATACTTCAATAAATCAATCAATTAATCAAATCATACTTGGTTTTAAATGTAAAAGAGTCTAGAAAATAGTGTTATTTTTAAAAATATATTGTATACTTATATTTTTTTTCAAATTAATGTCTTATAACAGCAAATACTAAATGAACATAGTAATACAAACCTTGGTAACAAATCAGTTAATAAAAATACTCACTGACTAAAGTAATGAACGGAATAGTGTTCCTGTCAAAATAACCAGAGTTGCACGCGTCTTCAGGCCTTCGTGTAAACCCTCCTGAAATGTAATATATAATAAAATACATGACTTAAATACAGACACCTACATTAAGTTTGCATTATTTCACAAATGTATTTATGCATACTTAAAGTTTGGTCAATTTGATTAGCTCACCTTAAGCACACAAAAATCTGTATGGTTTTCACTAGAAAATTTGTATTCTGTTAAAACTATAGTTAGGTTAGAAAGCCAAAACAAACCACTATAATATATGTTGACTGCGTTTGCTTTTAAACTGAAATAACTGTATTTACGTATCTAAAATATGTTAAGAGTTAAACTGCTATATGAGTAGTACAGTATATATTCTTTCTTTAAAGTATTTGGATAAAGCTTTTAGTAAATTGAAGCAAATCTATGAGGCTAATACCAGGAAATTGGATGGATAATATTTTGCTCAAATATTTCAAAATTGCATTTATCGATTCATTCTAGATGGGTTTTAGTAAATTAAAAAGAAATTCTCGACGATGTGATAATCAAGGAGAGGGGATAGTTGTGATGTTTATTATGTGCTCGCTGGTAGTGATGTTTCTAAACTATTTAAAAATCCCATCAATTTTTTTAAAACCTTTACCTTCATATATGCTGTAACATTTTATAATATTAATCTGTTTTCAATACCTGACTGGACCTCGATGATGTGGGCGTCTCTTTTGTGGAACATCATACACATGTAGCCGTTTTGGCTGAAACAAATTGAAAATGTTTAGTACCGGTAAATAGTTTGTGTGAATTCAGATTTTTTTATAATTTTCAATAAATTAGTAAAAATAATAAACAAATAATTTAGTTCTGAGATTACAAGTTTAAAAATTGTACACAATTCATAAAAAATAGACGCAATAAGTAAAAACATGAAAACTATTCCGTATATGTAACATTTTATTAATACTGATTACTTAAATTTTGAAGCTCCATTAGCTCATTTATTTGAATTTAGTAGGCAAGGATAAAAATGTTAACAACTTTTCAATAGGTCTATTGAAATATAGAGTTCAAAATGTTAGTATAATCATATAAACAATTATAATTTAACTGGTGCAAGGTTTAATCTGTTTAAGTAGATACAAGTAGGTAAAACCGTATACAAAACCTACCATCCTACAGTGTAGTGGGTGATAATATAAGCCACTTCACTGTTGGCTTGGAGAATCTCTGAACACACAACTCGAACCTAAAAATAAAATGAATATTTAACATACGTTTCGTACACTATAATTAAATCTGCAATAAACAATAACATTCGAATTGGTCAGTTATAAAAAGTCAGTACAGTGATAGTGAAGACATACTGTAATACGTTATGGTTGAAATTAATGCATTACATGTGTTTTCATTGATGTCTAAACAGTGTTTATCTAATTAATACAGTTAAAAGGAAGGACAATATGCCAGGGATGTGCACTTTAACTGCAAAATCATAATATCCTTAGCGGAATATCAAAACACCCTTGGGCAACCAATTAATCAAACCCGTTACCAATTACCTTATTAACACAACATTGTATACTTTGTAAACTTCATCTTCCTGTTACCTTAGTAATGGGTCAGTTATCCTTATCCTTAAGAATAGTCAATACTGTACTCACCTTTTATTACTTATATATTTTAAGAATATTTCATTTGGAATATTATAGAAATTAGCAGGTGTGTGATTGACATATAACACATTTTGTTTAGGTTTAAAAAATGGATGGAATGTTTATTATATAACAAAAAGTAATTTATAAAAGATGCTCATTAAAAAAATATAAACAATTTAAAGGCAAAAGCCTATAAAGGCATTATTTGCTTGCATGTTTGAAAAATGTCCATGGAATAAAACATGGGGATTACTGTGGGTTTTGTTTTACCAAATAACAAAACTATTTGCATTTAGGTACCTGTACATTTGTAGTAAATTTGTTGTATATTCATCAATACTTCAAAGCTTATAATAACCGACAGTTTCCACTTAACTGACATAATGGCCTTTTGTGAAGAATCATAGTTTGACAATTTTCCAGGCATGCATTATGCTTGCTATTTCCTTCTCCCATTTTATTACTCCTTACATCAGAAATTTGTTTGCTGACTAACCTACTGACTATCAAAACCTATCTTATTTGGGAAAATAGTTTGATTGTATTGCTTGGATACATAAAAAATTCACAAATACACTTCATAATTTTTCCCATTCATCTCCTCGTGTATCATTATTTCATCTTAAGTGTTTAGAAACAAACAGAACTTATTTACTGTCCTACCGATTGTTATCAAAACACTGAGTTTGTTCAAGGCCATAAAATTACCAATGCCTTCCCTCTGCTTGCCACTGCACTGCTGATATCTAGCTATTCCAGCTTAGTGTTTTGACACCTCCAATATTTTTCACACATACTAACCAACTGAGTTATAAAAACAGAGCTTTATTGTGTTGCTAACCACAAATTGTTGAATATATTCACAAATCCTGGTCTTATTTAACCCTTGATTCAATGTGAGATTTTCTCTGACATTTTCCACCACCAACCTCCTGCTCCTTGTCGTAGGCAGACAGCTGCTGCTGCACCACAGGCCCCTCGCTGGGCAGAGACCCCAGACTGGTGTTGGATATGTGGAGTGTCGTGTTGCGATGGTGGAACTTGTAGGAACTGCGGTAGTCCAGAGTGTACCATTGGTGATGCTGGGTCAACCACATGGGGAACTTGCACTTCTGACTCGCAGTCACTGGAAAATATGGAATGTTTCAACATATATCTATTACTTCACCATTAAAAAGATTAAAGTCCTCTTTGGAATCCCATAAAATATAAGAAAATACAATAGACAGCTTCTTATGAAGCTTTTTATTGACCTACACATACAGCATACATACATAATATGGTGAATAACATAAAATAACGCGTTACAATGTAGATCAATTTAAACCATTATTGATG